>NW_028270185.1:26509643-27179643 GCF_037043375.1 Chiloscyllium plagiosum
AATATGGAAATGATATTTCCACCACTGGGAGAGACTACAACTGGAGAACATTAACATAGAATACTGACTCAGGGCTTGAACAACTGGGAATGAGAGAGGCTAGCTTGGTATATTAAAGCACCATGTTAACTGTTCTGTATTCTGTCCTGTTAATTCTATGTAATGCTCTCCAACTCAATTATTAACCATACTCATATTGTAGGTACTGAAGTTAGTAATTCATTGAAACAAACATTTTTATTTCTTTTTTATTAAATTATAGATATTGCCTTACAATTGATTGATGCATGTTCTTCACCAAAATCTCTTCCTCACAAGGAGGACACACATCACAAAGTGAAGGGCAGCAATCTCTGGAATGTTAACTATGGAAAAATTATATATTACAGATATAAAAATTATTAATCCTAATCTAATCAGATACAGATGTGAAATTGTGTCAACATTTCCCGTTCTATATTCATCCTGATTAATATACAGATAATAAATTAGTGGAGACATGTCCCACAACTTGGCCTAATCTTGCTGGAAGATTAACCAACCCCAACTATTTCAGCAAACATAATATGTTTATGGGGCATTTGATCAAGTTAACATTGTTACTTTGCCATTTTCCTTTTATGAAAATCATCACATCAGTTCATCTCCAATGGGACATTATGTAAACCTAGCACGAAACACATTCAACCCACTGCAAAGATTTTCACAGTTGCATTCCATTGTGTAATTACACACTAAACTGACAGCTCCATGAATGGACAGAACAGGAGTGTAATATAAATGAAGCACTGCATGGTTCAAATCCTCATGGTTCTAGATACCACTGTGGTCAGATTCATTTAGATTTCCAAAAGCAGTTAAATTCTATAGTCAGAGATACTCCTCCTTGCACAGGGCCATTGGATTAAGTTGCTCTTCTCCAATTCGTAATCTCCATTCAGCATAATTTTACTTCGAGAGATGCCCGCGGTAACACTTGGACACTGGAGTTAGTTGTTCTTCTTTGGCCAGGAACCCACACTCAGTAACATTCTAATTGAAAGATGCTGACTGAATCACATTGCCAGTGGAACAGAGTATTCTCTTCAGGCTATTGACCCACATGCAATAGAGTTCTACAATAAAAGGTATCACAGAAAAACAAAACTTGCAAGTGGAGTTATGGATGGTATCCTGTTAGTGCTCCACACTTACTACAATGCTGCACTGACAGAAACCACAGAAAAGAAAGAGTACTGGGTCAGAAGTTTCTATTCAAGCAATTACCCATACTCTGTATAAAACTACAAGGACACATCCTCCCAACAACATTAGTCCACAGCAATCATGGGTCCAGCTTAAGGTTCGTGATCCCCGTTCAGTATAATTCTGTGATCAGTAATACCTTCACTCAGAGTAATTCCTGGAGATTCAGATCAACAGTACACAACTTTCCAGTAAAGCACTGGAAAATGCAGAGTGCCTGTGAGCTACTGAGAAAATGTTCTCTTTTACCTCACTTGAGGAATTATACCACAGAGTTTGTTTGGAAATGTTAACTACATTGATATCACACATCAAGAAATGATACTGCTCCCAACCAATGCCCAGTAAGTCAATGGTTAAATGTAACTGTCATGCACAGAAATGGGTCAGTGTTCAGGCAGCACCTGATATCAAGTGGTTCATCTGGGGAAGTAAAGCCTAAACTTGAAAGAATAAAAAAATCCAAGAGAGCCCATGATAAAATGCTAGTGCCCCAGAAGACTCAGTCTTTTGTATTGTACTAACGTCTGGTATCATGGCAGGAATAAACATTCTCAGAATCCTACACAGCCTTATCAGGTACCACATGGAATTCATTGGATATCTTGCCACCCAACCTTACATCAACTGCACTTTCCTTCAAGTGAACTATTTTGGAGTTGAAGAAATGGTACGTTATTGCATCAAAGAGTTTGATCCACTGGGTTACTCCCCTGATGTGCCAGATATGTCCCAGCTATCAGTGATGATGCAGCCGCCCTGACATATACAATGTACTGTGGGAATGTTCAGCACCATGTTATCGTTACTGCAAACATTTATAAACTTCCATGTGCTGGCTGGCAACAGTAAGTCCCTTCAATATTACCTTATTCGTACTTTTAAAATACTTTTTCTCTCTCAATAATCACAAAACAGATGGGGGTTCCTCAGCAACTTAATGTGACCTCCAGTAAACCACCTCGCCTGGAAACCGCAATCACTATTTGTACAGACATCCTGTGTTATAATCACTGCATTGCTGTCCTACACAAAGGCCATTATTCTATACCAGGGTTGAAAGATTATTCATATTCTTTTTGCAGTTCTCTGCTGATGGTGACCCTGACATAGTATCCAATTTACTCAGTCCCTCAATCTGAACATCAGGTTAAATGGAGGGGACAATGACAGGACTGACTTTCACTGAGGGCCGGATGTTCTGGGTCATGATTGGAGCCTCAGAGCAGTACAACAGTATCAAATAACCTAAATCATGCAAACCAACTTGTCTTTCGTCAGCAAAAAAATCCTGTTTTACTAACCAAGCTCTACCTTTTTGAGCCTTCTGGACCAGGTACAATAACATAGATTTCACAAAGTTGACGGAGTATTGCAGTGCACGGTGTCACACTACAGCTTCACAGTGAATTGGTCTGAAAATATATCCAGGAGATTTATCTCCAAAATGTCAGTGCCAACATAACAGGAAGGCTCAGACCATTCACGGACTCAGGAGTAGGGGAGAATCAAGTACGTCTCTTTTCAATTATCCCGCTGTTCAATCCAGCATGCGCTTCGAATACATCTGCAATCGGGGAAGAAACTGTTAGATCCAACGTTGGCACCTCATAAAGAATTAACTCCTTCACATTACGTGCTACAATATGTGAAGATGTCGTTTCCCTCCCCTACCCTACCCTCCTCCTTTTGATGTGATAATGGAGAGGCTTGGCCGCGTGACGCTTCCACCGCGAGGAGGAAGCGATAACCTTCCGCCATTTGTCGACGTCTTTAATTGGTCACCCCATCATCGCCCCTAGTGTCTCACCCTCAGTCCTACTTCTCCACCCCTCCCCGGCCCCGAAATATACTGCCGGCTACTTCGAGATTCAACCCAGATGCGATTGGAGAGGTTTGGGTGTCGGCGGCGGGAACGATATTGGAAGCGCGGAGGGAGTGGGTGGCGGCGGCAGGCGCCAAAGTGTGAGGCGGCGCGGGCCGGAGGCGTCGAAAGAAAATCAGGAGGTGAGGACCTTCACCCCCCCCCCCCCCCCACATACTTACTCAAAATCATTTCACTATCTCCCCAAAAATCTCACCAACACACCCCAAACTTTCCCCAAATCACTCCAGTATCCCCAAACATTATCCCAATATCGCTCCAATACTCCCCCAAATCACTCCAATGTCCCCAATTTACCCAATACTCGCCCAAAGTTACACCAATCCTCTCCAGAATCATGCCAGTACTCACCCCAATATTTCACCAAATCGCTCAATACTCCCTGGAATATACCCTAAATTGCCCCAATATTCCCCCCAAATTGCCTCAACACTTCAGATCACTCCAATATCCTCCAAATTGCCCCAATACTCTGCCAAAATCACACCAATACCCTCCAAAAATCACCTCAATAGCCTCCAAATCATCCCAATACTCTCCCAAAATATCAATATCTCCAAATCGCCCAAATATGCCCTCCAAATTATCCCAGTGCCCTCCAAAGTCACTCCATACTCAAAAATCACCCCAATACCCCCCCAAAATAACTCCAATATCCCCTAAAAATAACTCCAATACCCCCACAACCCTCCCAATACCACACCCACGTCCATACTTCCTCCAGTACCTCCTCCATATCTATTCCCCAAACAAATATCACCCCTACCTCCTGTGCCTCACACACTGCAAAACTACTTCCATTCCCACTTAGAAATGGGAAAGGTGGAAGGGAAGAGAGAGATGGAGAATGGGGGGTGGAGGTGCAGTGGTGAGTTTACAAAGAGAGAGTGTTGAAAGTTATTTACAGTAATGGGAAGGAGGTGTGAGAAGAATGGAAGAGGAGATTTGGGGAGGGAGAAGGATATGGGAGGTGATGTTGAGAAGTGGGAGATGGTAAAGGGGGGCAGAGAGGAATTGTAAGGACTGAAGGTGGGGAAGAAGGAATAAAAGGGGATGAATTGAAAGCAAAAAGAATGGAGAATGTATATAATTGTAAAATATTAATGTATTTTAGTTTCACTGAGTAACTTTGAAAGTTAAATGACTTGATTTAATCAATATTTTTATAATTGGCTAACATTTTACTTTTTATGAGATGTGTACTGCATTAATGTGAGGATTGATTAGCTCAGTTGTCTAGATGATTAATGTAGTTCAGAATAAAGCCAATAGTGTAGGTTAAACTTGAGAAATTCAGTCAGCCACTTTTTAAAGGGGATTTAATATTAATCTCATTGGCCTGGGACTCACTGTGACATACGGGCCAAATGAAGCTTTCCTTCCCAAAAGGGCATTTGGTTAATATCTTGGATTTTTACGACAATCTTTAACTTTGTGAACCTTCACCATTTACCAGCATTTTATTTCCTATTTAATTTTTTAAAGACTGAATTAATATTCTCAAACTGTGAAATTTGATTTGAACCTTCAATTTTTGAATTCGTTGATCTGACAATTGAAATTTGTTTGATTTATTTTTGATTTCTTGCTTGCATAGTTAGTCTGTAGCTCTTGCCTTTTGTATTGGTCTTCTCCATCTTTCTCAATTCTCTTTTCTTTTCCCCCACCCCAATTGCCACATCTCCTCACCTCTAACCCCTTCTCAGTTTTCTTTCCTTATCGCTTAAGGTGCTAGTTCTTGGACAGCTAAATGGCTTGCCATGATTAATATTTGGTCCTCGCGATCTTAATATCGTCTACATCTGATACCCATAAAATTGCTGTCACTTTGTCTGCAATAGAAATCTGAGTGGAGGCCAGAGGCTTCTTGCTGCTAAAGGATGAACAATATCAAAAGAAGCTCTTTTGCTAAATGGTCACCATGTGCGTTGTATTTGGGCTCTTCCGTTGGTCAAGACTTTGACCTTTTTCTTATGTAGATTGTTATGTACATTAATCTTGTGGAAACCCCCAATATGTCATAAATGTGAGTTAAATAAGTGGATCAACAGAAAATATGATGAACAGACAGCTTCTCCCCGATGGCACTATGTTGAGGCAAGACCAACAACAAAGTAATGAGTGCATCAAGCTCCAGGATAATTGTAGTTTTCCTAGTATGGTTTGAGATTACATGGCTGATAGTACTAAAATTGAAACATTCTGAGATGTCAGTTTTAATTGGATCATTTTTGGGATATAAATATATAAATAAAAACTGCTAAAGAACGATCTTAAAATTAATGTTGTTCATTGAGATGATGGTGGAAGACAAATGAGGTAAAAGTACTTTGACAATGATGCTGTGTAAGGCTGGGCTTTTGATGAAGTATGAAGAATTCAGAACTTGCTGCATTCCGAGTTGAGCTGTTCCAGTACAGCTGCTAAGGTGGGGTCTACCTGACATGGTGGAAACTTGCCCAGGAGTGTCTTGTACCAAAAAACAAAAAAGATTAGTTTAGCCAGTCACCATGCCATCAGCCTACTCTTGATCATTAGTAAAATGATGGAAGATGTCATCGACTGTGCTATCAAGCAGCATCTGCTGGCTGGTTCAAACATTAGAAAGAGAGCTGAACTCCAGAGGTGAAGTGAGAGTAACAGTCCTTGACTCACAACAGCATTTGACCTAGTGTGGCATCAAGGAGTCCTAGCAAAGTGGAGTCAAAGGGAGTCAGGGTTGAAGTCATATTGAGCATAAAGGAAGATAGATGTCAGTTATCCAGGCTCCAGGACATCACTGCAAAAGTTCCTCATGGTACTGTCTTTGGCCCAGTTATCATCAGCTGTTTCATCAATGACCATCCCTCTATCATGAAGTCAAAAATGGATATGTTTGCACAATTGGTGGGCAGCACGGTGGCACAGTGGTTAGCACTGCTGCCTCACAGCGCCAGAGACCTGGGTTCAATTCCCACCTGAGGCGACTGAGTGGAGTTTGCACATTCTCCCCATGTCTGCATGGGTTTCCTCCGGGTGCTCAGGTTTCCTCCCACAGTTCAAAGATGTGCACGTCAGGTGAACTGGCCATGCTAAATTGCCCGTAGGTTGGGTGAAGGGGTAAATGTAGGGGGGTGGGTTGTGAGTCGGTGTGGACTTGTTGGGCCGAAGGGCCTGTTTCCACACTGTAAGTAATCTAATCTAATCTAATCTAAAAAAATAAAAAATAGTTATCTAAACTGATGGCCAAAGACAAAACAACAATCCTAAGTGAATGCACATGGGAGTACCTTCACATAGACCATTATCGTTTGGTGACCCTGGAAAGAGAACAGCAACCAAGGAGAGGGAGAATCCTGCTCCTTGGATGCTGCCTGACCTGCTGCACTTTTCCAGCAACACGTTTTCAGCTCTGATCTCCAGCATTTGCAGTCCTCACTTTCTCCTAAGAGAATAGCAACAACAGGCAAGGTGGGAAATATCCTGTTAGACAAAGTTGTTTGATCCTCTGTGGGAGAGTAGCTGCCACAACATTCCAGATCTATGTTTGTCTGATTGGATTCTGCACCATAGTGCTGTGCATCTCTTTACAAATGACACAATTCACTCGTCTTTTTAACAACCAAATAATTCAACAACATGCATCAAAATTAGAACCCTGAGCTCAACACCCCTCCCAATGATCTGTCTTCACAAATATCGTGCCCCCACACATTCACTCACTGAAAACAACATTTTGTACTGATGCTCACTTATCACTCCATAACGATCTGCTGAACCCACCCATTGCCCACATTGTATCTGGACTCCGATTTGATGCACGCTGCCTGAACAAGATCCACCAATAAAATATCTTCACTTCAAGGAATAGGAAACACTGAATGCCACTAATAGGTGCATTGTTACAAAACCCATCCAACCAATAACAGGCTTTGAACTACCACAGAGTGCAGTCTTGCCGAACACTTTCTAGGAAATGCCAGGGCTGGTGCTCAGCCAAACTTCATTAATGTGGCCTCAGTGCAAATGCATTCCAGAGAAACAGAACCCAGTATAAAGAAACAGCCAATGTTGCACATGACTGATGAGTCTCCAAATTGACAATCTCTTTGCTTTAATCTCAGTGAGTGAGCACAGTATTGTCTGGCATCAGTATTTGCCTTGCTAAATGGAAACAAAATAATTATCAGTCATAGGTAGAAATAAGTATGATTCAAAGCAGAAATTTATACAAGTTAAAATTTTCCAAGATTTACCAGGAATACCAATAATGGCAAGGATGGTGTCGTATACTTTTTCAACCTTTTCCCTGAGAAGATGCTTTTGATTGTTTGTCAAACAACCTCCCTTCCTGCTGCTGGCAAACTGTCAGATTTGGAGAATTCTCTTAGAGCTGGAGCTGACACAGTTCCAGGAACTTTATTTTATGTTGTGTGATATATCTCCTGGGAAAATGTGATTACATCATCAATTTTTAAAAATCATTTTGAACAAACAGATTATACCAGATTAATGATGTGATACCAATGAGATTTTAGACTGTTTGAATACCCCAAAGACTGGATTAATCTGATCCTATTACATCTCAAATGTGAATTGTAACTTGTCTTCAAACAACAGTATTTGTATTATTTCACTCACTATCAATCCCATCAAAATCTAAATATCTTCTGTTTTTTTTTCAGTGATAACCTTCATTTTGCTGAGGGTATTCAGTCATTTAATACCTCGTGTTGTCGAGCTCCTTGAGAGTTGTTCTATTGCACATTCTTATCACAATTATTGATTGTCAAAAAGACGAGTGAATTGTGCCATTTGTAAAGAGATGCACAGTACGGTGGTGCAGAGTCCAATCAGACAAACACAGGTCTGGAATGTTGTGGCAGCTACTCTCCCACAGAGGATCAAACAACTTTGTCTAACTGGATATTTCCCATCTTGCCTGTTGTTGCTATTCTCTTTCCAGGGTCACCAAACGATAATGGTCTATGTGAAGGTACTCCCATGTGCATTCGCTTGGGATTGTTGTTTTGTCTTTGTTAATTCAGTTATACAACTCATTTGGGAAATTCAATCTGTGATTGAGCACTCTAATACAGAATCTGAAGGCTGTACTGACTAGAAGAACAGCTGGAACTTCAACAAGGTAATATTTTCTCAAAGATGGAAATGTGTTGCTGGAGAAGCGCAGCAGGTCAGGCAGCATCTAGGGAACAGGAGAATCGACGTTTCGGGCATTAGCCCTTCTTCAGGAATGAGGAAAGTTTGTCCAGCAGGTTAAGATAAAAGATAGGAAGGAGGGACTTGGGGGAGGGGCGTCGGAAATGTGATAGGTGGAAAAAGGTCAAGGTGAGGGTGATAGGACAGATTGGGGTGGGGGCGGAGAGGTCGGGAAGAAGATTGCAGGTTAGGGAGGCGGTGCTGAATTTGATGGATTTGACTGAGACAGGCTGGGGGGAGGGGAAATGAGGAAACTGGTGAAATCCGAGTTCATCCCTTGTGGTTGGAGGGTGCCTAGCCGGAAGATGAGGCGTTCTTCCTCCAACCGTCGTTTCGCTGTGGTCTGACGATGGAGGAGTCCAAAGACCAGCATATCCTTGGTGGAGTGGGAGGGGGAATTGAAATGTTGAGCTACAGGGTGGTTGGGTTGGTTGGTCCGGGTGTCCCAGAGGTGTTCTCTGAAACGCTCCGCAAGTAGGCGGCCTGTCTCCCCAATATAGAGGAGGCCACATCGGGTACAGAGGATGCAATAGATGATATGTGTGGAGGTACAGGTGAATCTGTGGCGGATATGGAAGTTTCCTTTGGGGCCTTGGAGGGAGGTGAGAGGGGAGGTGTGGGCGCAAGTCTTGCACCTCCTGCGGTTGCAGGGGAAGGTGCCGGGAGTGGAGGTTGGGTTGGTGGGGGGTGTGGATCTGACGAGGGAGTCACGGAGGGAGTGGTCTTTACGGAATGCTGATAGGGGAGGGAAATATATCCTTGGTGGTGGGGTCCGTTTGGAGGTGGCGGAAATGACGGCGGATGATGCGCTGTACATGGAGGTTAGTGGGGTGGTAGGTGAGGACCAGTGGGGTTCTGTCCTGGTGGCGGTTGTAGCCTGAGATGGAAATAGAAAGGTCGAGGAAGGGGAGGGAGGAATCTGAGACTGTCCAGGTGAATTTGAGGTCGGGGTGGAAGGTGTTGGTGAAGTAGCCTGAGATGGAAATAGAAAGGTCGAGGAAGGGTAGCCTGAGATGGAAATAGAAAGGTCGAGGAAGGGTAGCCCGAGATGGAAATAGAAAGGTCGAGGAAGGGTAGCCTGAGATGGAAATAGAAAGGTCGAGGAAGGGTAGCCTGAGACGGACATCTACTACAAACCGACCGACTCCCACAGCTACCTGGACTACACCTCCTCCCATCCTGCCCCCTGCAAAAACGCCATCACATTCTCCCAATTCCTTCGACTCCGCCGCATCTGCTCCCAGGAGGACCAGTTCCAAAAACGCACATCCCAGATGGCCTCCTTCTTCAAGGACCGCAATTTCCCCCCCGACGTGATCGACGATGCCCTCCACCGCATCTCTTCCACTTCCCGATCCTCCGCCCTTGAACCACGCCCCTCCAACCGCCACCAGGACAGAACCCCACTGGTCCTCACCTACCACCCCACTAACCTCCATGTACGGTGCATCATCCGCCGTCATTTCCGCCACCTCCAAACGGACCCCACCACCAAGGATATATTTCCCTCCCCTCCCCTATCAGCATTCCGTAAAGACCACTCCCTCCGTGACTCCCTCGTCAGATCCACACCCCCCACCAACCCAACCTCCACTCCCGGCACCTTCCCCTGCAACCGCAGGAGGTGCAAGACTTGCGCCCACACCTCCCCTCTCACCTCCCTCCAAGGCCCCAAAGGAAACTTCCATATCCGCCACAGATTCACCTGTACCTCCACACATATCATCTATTGCATCCTCTGTACCCGATGTGGCCTCCTATATTGGGGAGACGGGCCGCCTACTTGCGGAGCGTTTCAGAGAACACCTCTGGGACACCCGGACCAACCAACCCAACCACCCTGTAGCTCAACATTTCAATTCCCCCTCCCACTCCACCAAGGATATGCAGGTCTTTGGACTCCTCCATCGTCAGACCACAGCGAAACGACGGTTGGAGGAAGAACGCCTCATCTTCCGGCTAGGCACCCTCCAACCACAAGGGATGAACTCGGATTTCACCAGTTTCCTCATTTCCCCTCCCCCCAGCCTGTCTCAGTCAAATCCATCAAATTCAGCACCGCCTCCCTAACCTGCAATCTTCTTCCCGACCTCTCCGCCCCCACCCCAATCTGTCCTATCACCCTCACCTTGACCTTTTTCCACCTATCACATTTCCGACTCCCCTCCCCCAAGTCCCTCCTCCCTATCTTTTATCTTAGCCTGCTGGACAAACTTTCCTCATTCCTGAAGAAGGGCTAATGCCCGAAACGTCGATTCTCCTGTTCCCTAGATGCTGCCTGACCTGCTGCGCTTCTCCAGCAACACATTTCCATCTCTGATCTCCAGCATCTGCAGACCTCATTTTCTCTTCAATATTTTCTCAAAACAAAGTCAAAACAAAGAAAGAACCTGTTGTGATTGGAATCAGGTTTGCCTTATTGGCTGTGAGGTCAAACTGGGCCTTGTCTTAATTGGAGGAGAAAGTGAGGACTGCAGATGCTGGAGATCAGAGTTGAAAACGTTTTGCTGGAAAAGTGCATTCCTGAAGAAGGGCTCATGCCCGAAATGTCGATTCTCCTGCTCCTTGGATGCTGCCTGACCTGCTGCGCTTTTCTAGCAATACATTTTCAGCTCTTGTCCTAATTGGGTTAACCTGGGCCAATTGGAACATCCCTGGCAGACTAACATAACCAACTAACATAACCTCACTCAGACAACTGACTCTGAGCTGACTAGCCCACAGTCAGTGTAGATTAGATTACTTATAGTGTGGAAACAGGCCCTTCAGCCCAACAGATCCACACCGACCCGCCAAAGCGCAACTCACCCATAAACCCTACATTTACCCCTTCACCTAACACTATAGGCAATTTAGCATGGCCAATTCACCTGGCCTGCACATCTTTGGACTATGGGAGGAAACCGAAGCACCCGGAGGAAACCCATGCAGACACGGGGAGAATGTGCAAACTCCACACAGTCAGTCGCCTGAGGCGGGAATTGAACCCGGGTCTCTGGCGCTGTGAGGCAGCAGTGCTAACCACTGTGCCACCATGCCGCCCACTGTGTGAACTAGAGAATTGAAGGAAAACTTGGTGATGGCACCCAGCTTTTATGCCTTTATTTAAGTGGATGGGTTGTGGGCTTAACTTTTGTGTATGAGCCCCAGACTGAGCCTTCGTGTGTATACTGGGTTTTTATGCGTGGACCAGGACTTAGTGTGCACCATGCCTTCATGTGTGTACAGTCCCTTCATGTATGGACCAGGCCTCAGTGAGTGGACAGGGCCTCTGTGTGTGGACAGGACCTTCATGAGTAGACTGGACCTTTGTGAGTGGGGCATATCTTCTTGGGTGGACTGTGCCTTTATGTTTGCACTATGTTTTAGTGTGTGTATTGTGCCTTTGTGGGCTGCACCAGGCCTGTGCGTATGGGTGGGTCCTTGTGTGTTGTGAAGGCCAACCGAATCAGACTGTGTTTAGGCCGACCGATAACCGGCCTGTATTTAAGCTGACTGACAACTCAAAGGTGTGTAAGTGGACCAATAGCCAGAAGGTGTGTAAGCCAATTGATAGCTAGAAAGTGTGTAGGCTAACCAATAGCTGGAAGATATGTATGCTGACTGATAGCTGGCCCGTGTGTAGGTTCAATTCCCGCCTCAGGCGACTGACTGTGAGGAGTTTGCACATTCTCCCCGTGTCTGCATGGGTTTCCTCCGGGTGCTCCGGTTTCCTCCCATAGATCAATGATGTGCAGGCCAGGTGAATTGGCCATGCTAAATTGCCTGTAGTGTTAGGTGAAGGGGTAAATGTGGGGTTTATGGGTGAGTTGCGCTTTGGCGGGTCGGTGTGGATCTGTTGGGCTGAAGGAGTGTAGGCTGACAGATAGCCGCAAGGTGTGAAGGTTGACCCGTGGCCGCGAGGCGTGCAGGCCGACAAATAGCTGGCCTGTGTGCAATCTGAACGATAACTACAAGGTGTGTAAGGTGGACCAATAGTCAGTCCGTGTGTAGGCAGACTGTTAGTTGGTGAGTAAGCCATCCGATAGCTGGAAAGTGTGTAGGCCGACCAATAGCCAGTTCTGTCAGTTGTATGTTTGTTTTTTTTACTATTTTGTATTACTAGGTAAAAACAAGGACTGCAGATGCTGGAAACCAGAGTCTCAATTAGAGTGGTGCGGGAAAAGCACAGCAGGTCAGGCAGCATCTGAGGAGTGGGAAAATCGACGTTTCAGCCAAAAACACTTCATCGGGAATTGAGGCATGGTGCCTGCAGTGGAGAAGAGCTTCAGGGCAGAGGAGGTGACCTGGGGGTTGCAGTGAGAGAGCAAGACTCACTGAGATTCTTATAGAGAGCGGAGGAAAACTTCTTCAAGGCAGGCATCCTTGCAAGAGGATTCACACTGAAAATGTGTTGCTGGAAAAGCGCAGCAGGTCAGGCAGCATCCAAGGAGCAGGCGAATCGACTTTTCGGGCATGAGCCCTTCTTCAGGAATCTGCTGCCTGACCTGCTGCGCCTTTCCAGCAACACATTTTCAGCTCTGATCTCCAGCATCTGCAGTCCTCACTTTCTCCTCGTATATTTAAACAGATACCAACCAGGCCTTTGGCCATGATGGGTTTTCTCATCCTTACCAGTTTCCTCACAGAACGTCCCTCCTACCTTCACCTCCATCCTTTTAAGCCAACTTTCCTGTTGAAGTGCCAATTTCTGAAGTTTCAACTCTGTCTCTCTCTCTTTCTTCCTGTCTTCTCTTTCCATTTCTTTTTGTTCTGCTAAAACAATTCTGTCCTTTCCTTTTTGCTCTGCCTTAAATCGTAATTCAAGCCATTTGATTGCTTTTTCTCTCTCTCTATCTTTTGCTTCTAAATCAGGCTGATTTATTTTCAATTTAATTTTAGCCATTTCTAAAGATTCTGATGGCATTTCCAGCAAATTAAACTGTAATTGTGTATTGCTGCAATTGTCTCCTTTTCTCAGGGATGAAGGTGACCCTAACGCCAGCTTGTCTACCATTTCCAGCAGCTTTGCCTTGTTCACCTCTTGTCAAGCCACAAAGTCACTTCTTCCACCCCCAGAAAACTCTTAGTGACTGAAATAGCCCTTACTATACCAAGCACTGCTTAAACCAACTAAATTCAATAGCCGGAACAAAAGACATTAACACCCACCATTCGTCTCCTTAAAGACCAATAACTCTAACCCAAGTAGAATCAATCCCACCAAGAGTCTCCAATCTGTTATGGACCAGCCTGGACCATTGCAAAATATTTTACAAAGGTAACCCTGACCCTAACTTTTATTTTATAAAGGCAGATGTTTAGTGGATGTTCTAGGAGTGATGCAGCTGGTCAAACCACATGGCTTCAAGGAAAATAGAATTTATTTACACATTACAGTTGAAACACAAACAAAGTAAAACAGAATTTAGAATAACTTAACTATTTGAAAACACAACCAACTCGAACGCAACTTAACAAAGCTGTTCCAATTTCCGCAACATCCCATAAACACACCCCTTACTAAATTCAAATACAGGTTCTTACAGGCAGGAGAGATTTCATTTTAGGCAAGACCTTTGTTGAAGTATGGAACCTCTTTTCACTGTAGCTGCTTCTCTGTCTGCTGGCAGTTTTTGACTGCCTGCTAAAACTAAATTAAACTAGAAAAAGCCTGAATTGGGAGAAATGGCCGCTCCCCTGTACAACTGTGTTTTAAAAAAAACATAAAGGTCTCCTGATTGTTGACTTAGGCAGTGTCTGTTTATCATTGCAGCACCACTGACTTTATAACTCCTCTTGAAAAAAAACCAAGGGCAACATAACCTTGTTTAAGGGGCAGCATTGTTACAATGTTTTATGTTGTTGTTTACAATGAGATTTGGGGTGTGCAATGTTAACCATTTCTCTGCTGAGCTTTGATGTACAGTGCTTGTTATCTGTTGTAACTTCATGTGGACTTTGAATAAAAATATAAATATAACCAGGTAATAAGAATCTCTTCAGTCATGTGACAAATTCTGAGCTGGCTTTCCACAGTCAGTGTGCTGGGCACAGTAAATGAAGGGTAACTTGGTGACGGGACACTGATCTCCGTGCAGTTATTTCAGTGCCAATGACACAGAAAACATGACATAGGTGGAAGTGGGTACTGCAGATGCTGGAGATTAGAGTCAAGTTTAGAGTGGTACTGGAAAAGCACAGCAGGTCAGGCAGCATCCAAGGAGCAGGTTTGCCTGAAACGTCGATTCTCCTGCTCCTCGGATGCTGCCTGACCAGTTGTGCTTTTCCAGCACCACTCTAATCTTCACAGAAAACATGACATGCCTGAAGGACATTCATTTGCTCCAGTCATCTTGGAGTTGGCGTAAGCATTTCTGGCATCGTGTCTTTATTTAGGAAGCTTGAGTCATTTGTCGAAGACTGAGCCTAGTATGTGGAAAGAATGCAATATTTTTCCAGGCAAATGACATTGGGGCAGATTAAAAGCAATGAGTAATCCTTCTGAATGCTTGCAGAACGCAGCATTCTCCGTTCTAAGAGGCTTAACTTTCTCACCAGACACTAAAACCTTCTAATAGTTTACGGAGCTGAGTAAGGAACATTACAACCCAGACCTCCTCTAATTCTGAGACACTTTCAGTTTTATTCGGCTGTCATACAACAAGGGAAATCCGAATTGGGATTTTTGACGAGGTTGAGATGACTGGCAGAGGCATGTGATTTTGGGTTATCACTGAATGAGATGCTGAGAGACTGCTTGGTATGTGGGATTAATGATGTAACCATACAGAAGTGCCTATTAGCTGAAGCACAACTGGACTTCAAACAGACACTGCAAATGGTGTTGTCATTAGAAAATGCACCAAGTGGACTGTGGGAGCTACAGGGCATTCCGATGGAAATAGACTCCCTTACCTCCCCAACTGAGCTAAGGGAACAACACTCGACTGTAGGCAACCACCGAGTGTAACGAAGGGTATATGCTGAGCAGAGGTCCCCAGGTCAGCCCACAGTAGAACCTCACAACAAAGCTGAGTCTCGGCCACGTGGCTCAAAAGTTCTCCAGGAAATGGGCTGACAAGCCATTGTAGTTGCTGTCAGAATGCAATTTGAGATAGCAATGGAGAGCTACAAGGCCTGATTAGATTAAGAAATCTCATAGGCCTGCACCCAGGAGAGTGCACATCCTGTAAAGTCCCTCTATATGTGCTTTGGAACAATTCAAATTGCTTATTGACATCCAAATCAGAACCAACTAAAATTAATGTTTGGTTAAATGTCACCGAGTTCCTATGGAGGTTGATAATGGTGCAGCTGTATCTGTCGGTGCAGAATCTGTTTTTTGACCACATTCACTCAGGAGTACAACCCTTAAGTTTACATAGATCTCAGCCAGCCTGAGAAGATACACTGTGGAAATGTTGCAGATTAAGGCTATGATTTCAGTTCCTGTCTCCTGTGAGAAGCAGTTGGTGCAGTTACCGCTGATGGTAGTAAAAAACTCTGGCCCAAACCTATTGGGATGGAATTGGTTGAGAAAGATTCACCTTGATTGGCTCAACAATTTTCGATCAGAACATGGCTGCCACAATGAAGTCCTCGTAAAATACGAAGGAGTATTTCAGGAAGGGCTTGAGATTTTCAAAGGGGCCAAAGTCACATGACCCCATACTGACCAGGAAGCAATTCCGAGATTTTCTACAGTCTGCTGGGCACCATTTGCATTGCGGGCAAAGGTAAAAATGAAGAGGTTGGACAGCCAAGGAATCATCAAACTAGTTTGTAGAATGGGCACTACCAGTCATACCAATTGTGAAACCTGACAGTACAGTTTGTCTTTGTGGGGATATTAGGCAAATGGTAAACTCCTTTCCACAGCTGGATAAATGCCCAATCCCTTTCATAGGGGACTTGTACACAAGGTTGGAGGGAGCGGGGCTGGGGGGGGGGGAAATGGGCTGTTCTTCATGAAGCTCGGCATGAGCCACACTGACCTGTAATTGTAACTGGATGAGGAGTGCCAGAAGAATGCTATAATTAATACCCATAAGCATTTATATCAATATACAAGACTGGCATTTTGGGGTATCATCAGCCTGTGCCTTTTGGCAGCAGAGCATTTTACAAGGGCTACCCCTGGTTACCATTTATCTGGATGACATACTAATAACAGCGAAGAACAATAAGGAGCACTTTGAGAACTTGGACATCATGCTTAATGTTTTTCCCAGGTGAACAGATATCTTGGATGGGTTAAAGAGTTGACAAACTGGGTTACACCTGTTGGTAGAGAAAGTGAAGGTGATCAAAGGAGCCCAGCTCCCACATGTGGACTGCAGCTTACGTATTTCCTTGGGTTAATGAATTATTAAAGGAAATTCATATGAACCTTCTTGGCGCCTTTACACCTGCAACGAAAGAAGATCAACGTTAGAAATAGTCACATAGCAAAGAAGTAGCCCTTATTAGAGAAGTGAAAAGGCAGCTATCATCATGATTAGATTACATTACATTACATTACATTACATTACAGTGTGGAAACAGGCCCTTCGGCCCAACAAGTCGACACCAACCCGCCGAAGCGTAACCCACCCATACCCCTACATTTACCCCTTGCCCCTTGCCTACGGGCAATTTAGCATAGCCAATTCACCTGACCTGCACATCTTTGGACTGTGGGAGGAAACCGGAGCACCTGGAGGAAACCCACGCAGACACAAGGAGAACGTGCAATCTCCACACAGTCAGTCGCCTGAGGCGGGAATTGAACCCGGGTCTCTGGCGCTGTGAGGCAGCAGTGCTAACCACTGTGCCACCGTGCCGCCCATCATCTAGGGTGTTGGCCCACCACAATCCAAGCGAGAAGTGGTGCTGACATGCAATGACTCTCCGTGGATTAGCAGGATAGTATTGGCTCAACAGTGGCCAAATGAAGAGGAACGCCCCATATGTGTGTGCTTCCCAGACCTTGGATGATGCTGAACACAAATATGCTCAGATAGAGAAACAAGGTTTGGCAGTCACCAGTACCTTTATGCTTGGGGATTTGTCTTAGTAACAGATCTCAAACCCCTGCTAAGGTGACTGAAGGAAGACAAGGTGGTGCTGCCCACTGCTTCTGGTAGAATTCAGGATTGGGCCTTTATTCCCAGCACGTACAAGTACAAGTTAGAACATTCTCCATTCCTGATGAAGGTCATACGCATGAAACATTGGCTCTCCTTCTCCTCGGACGCTACCTGACCTGCTATGCTTTGCCAGCGCCACCTTTTTGACTCTGACTCTCCAGCATCTGCAGTCCTCATTTTTTCTCATTGTCTAGGATCCCAATCGACTAATACAGATGCCTAGAGCCACCTCCCACAAGCAGATACTTCACTAGAGTAAAATTAGGGCCAATCAAGGATAGTCGTGGGAAGTTATGCGTGGAGTCAGAGGAGACAGGGGAAGCACTAAATGAATATTATTCATCAATGTTCACACTGGAAAAAGACGATGTTGTCGAGGAGAATACTGACATACAGGCTATTAGACTAGATGGGATTGACGTGCACAAGGAGGGGTTGTTAGCAATTCTCTAAAGTATGAAAATAGGAAAGACCCCAGGGGTGGATAGGACTTATCCTAGGATTCTCTGGGAAACCAGGGAAGAGATTATAGAGCCTTTGGCTTTGATCTTTATGTCATCATTGTCGACAGGAATAGTGCCACAAGACTGGAGGATAGCAAATGCTGTTCTCTTGCTCAAAAAGGAGAGTAGTGACAACCCAAGTAATTATAGACCAGTGAGCCTTACTTCCTTTGTAGGTAATGTGTTGGAAACGGTTTTTCAGAGAGAGGATTTATAACCATCGAGAAAGAAATAAATTGATTAGGGAGAGTTAACATGGTTTTGTGAAGGGTAGGTCATAGCTGACAAACCTTAATGAGTTCTTTGAGAAGGTGACCAAACAGGTGGATGAGGGTAAAGTGGTTGATGTGGTATATATGGATTTCAGTAAGGTGTTTGATATGGTAGACTATTGCACAAAATACAGAGGCATGGGATTGAAGGTGATTTAGTGGTTTGGACCAGAAATTAGCTAGCTGAAAGAAGACAGAGGGTGGTGGTTGATGCAAAATGTTCATTCTGGAGTTTAGTTACTAGTGGTGTACCGCAAGGCTATGACTCTATGCTGTTTGTCATTTTTACAAATGACCTGAATGAGGGTGTAGAAGGATAGGTTAGTAAATTTGCGGATGATGCTAAGCTTGTGGATAGTGCCGAAGGATGTTGTGGGTTACAGAGGGACGCAAATAAGCTGCAGAGCTGGGCTGAGAGGTGGCAAATGGAGTTTAATGCGGAAAAGTGTGATTCACTTTGGAAGGAGCAACAGGAATAAAGAATACTGGGCTAATGGTAAAATTCTTGGTAGTGCAGATGAACAGAGCGATCTCGGTGTCCATGTACATTGATCAGATGTCAGAGGTAGCTTCTTTACTCCAAGAGTAATAGGGGTATGGTACGGCCTGCCTGCAACAGTAGTCGACTCTAAGGTCATTTAAATGTTCATTGGATAGACATAATAGATAAAAATGGAATAGCGTAGGTTGGATGGGCTTCAGATTGGTTTCACAGGTTGGGTCAACATTAAGGGCTGAAGAGCCTCTACTGTGCTGTAATGTTCTATGTTCTAGTGGTGCCTCCCCTGAAACTGTCCATTTTGGTTTTAAACTTCCTGGACACCCTTCTGGTCACTGCTGACAATATCCAACCAGGGACACAAAAAGATGCTATCCTAGCAAAACTAAAGCAGCTGGTAGTAATGGGGGAGACAGAAGGGCCATCATGCCCAGCAAGACCTAGTGAAACCAGATCACCATAGAGAATGGCATACTATTATGGGGAGCAAGGGTGATTATCCTGAGTAAAGGTTGCTACCAAACTTGACTAAGGTCATCCAGAGGTTTCCAAGATGAAGATACTAGCAAGAAGCTATGGCTGGTGGCCAGGGTTGGATATGCCCAGAGTGCCAAGAAGGATAACAATTGCTACCAGCAGCGCTCCCACTGCGAAATGGCTGCGAAAACCCTGGATTCGGTTAGATGTTGGTTAGTGTAGTGCTGGAAATGCAGCATCGAGGAGCAGGAAAATCGACGTTTCAGGCAAAAGCCCTTCATCCATCGTTCGATGGTCTCGCCCAGTGATTCTCAACCAGTTTTTGGCCACTGCCCTCCTAGGAGCTTTTCTCAGGTTCCAGGGCCTTCCTGGAACTAATTTATTCTATTTGCTTTGTTTCTTTTTCTTATTATTTTGCCCGAAACATCAATTTTCCTGCTCTTGGATGCTGCCTGGCCAGCTGTGCTTTTCCAACACCACACTCTCGACTTTAATCTCCAGCATTTGCAGTCCTTGCTTTTGCCTACAAGTTGATTGTTCTGATGAAAGGACCAGCATAATGTTCTTGGTCAGTGTGAATGCCCATTCAAGTGGTTGGATAATGCATAAAGTCTGTTTGGCAAACTCAGGGATGGCAATTGAGAAGCTGTCAGCATCTTTTGTGATATACAGTCTCCTGGAAGTGGTCACGGACAATGGAATGTCATTTACCAGCAGGGAATTTGAATATTTCCTATAGTCGAAAGGCATTCGGCATATAACGACAGCTCTATGCATCTATTGTCCAATGGTCTAGTCCAGTGATTCTCAACTGTTTTTGGCCACAGCCCGCCCCCCCAAGGAGCTCTTCTCTGGTTCCAGCACACCTCTCCTGCCCCGGAACTAATTTCTTCTGTTTGCTTTGTTTCTTCTTCTTATATTATATACATGAAATAAGCATACACCCGACATCCTTTCAAGGTGTAGGTGTAATAAAGAATAGCAGTAGTCATGATGTAACATTGCGTAACATCTTACCTCAGTGAAGCATACGAGAGATGTTGTGACTTGGGAAAACTCACTATATATGTTTAGTTGCCAAATTAACTAAATTATTGTGGAAATTTAAAATTTCAACTGAGATTTAGCAAATGACATAGCATACATGCATAATAATATAATTTTCCCTTTTCAATTTTCCTTGTCATACGCATTCACTAAAATCTGCCAAAAATGAAAAAAAAAATGATTTTGCTTTTTCTTCTAGCTAAATTGACAACATGACTGAGAAATGGTTTGGGAAGGCTGCCTAAATGTTTTTGACTTGGGAATGAGCACACGAACCACAGATACATTACCGACAAAAAATGCTGTCACCCAAATCTTGGGTTTTAAAAAATTTTCAGTGACTTGATATACAGTAATAAGCACTTTTCACAACCTACCTTAGCATATGATATATCCAAACACACATGCTTTAAAGTTACTCAGAGAACCCTTGATTGAATATGTTGCTTTGTGACTGACTCTGAAGTGAGGCTGCATGAGAGGAGCTGAAGGAAATTAATTTACCAGGTGCGCCAAATTCAAACAGTGTGATGGAAAGATATTATAAATAGGAGGGAAACTACTGACTCTAATGAAGGTTGTTGCTTAGGTATTTCATCGGTTCAGTTACCAGGCCCCCCATAAACCTTTGGGGCTCCCCTTCTCAGGATTTTCAGACTGTGGCCCCCTTCAAATGTAACAGGGCCTCTATTGAGAATGGCTGGTCAAGCAGAAAGAGTGGTCCAAATGCTGAAGACAGACTTAAAGAAGTGGCCTGCAGCATCTCTTGATACCAACTATACAAAACGCTGGTGCAGCCCCACTTGGAATATTGTGTACAGTTCTGGTCACCCCATTACAGAAAGGATGTGAAAGCATTGGAAAAGGTGCAGAGGAGATTTACCAGGATGTTGTCTGGTCTGGAGGGAAGGTCTTATGAGGAAAGGCTGAGAGATTTGGGTCTTTTCTCATTGGAAAGAAGATGACTAAGGGGGGATTTGATAGAGACATACAAGATGATCAGAGGATTAGATAGAGTAGGCAGTGAAATACTTTTTCCTAGGACGATGACGTCAGCTTGTATAAGAAGGCATAACTACAAATTGAGGGGTGATAGATTTAAGACTGATGTCAGAGGCAGGTTCTTTACGCAGAGAGTGGCAAGGGCGTGAAATGCCCTACCTGCTAAGGTAGTCAACTCAGCCACATTAGGGAGATTTAAACAATCCTTAGATAAGCACATGCATGATTTTGGGATAGTGTAGGGGGACGAGCTGAGAATATTTCACAGGTCGGCGCAACATCGAGGGCTGAAGGGCCTGTTCTGCGCTGTATTGTTCTATGTTCTATCCTTGTTTCTGTTTGATTATAGGTCCACTTCTCACACAACAACAGGGAGAGCTTCAACAGAGTTGCTGATGGGGAGAAGACTCTGCAACAGGTTAACCCAGATATTTCCAGACCTTGAGGGCAGGGTGAAATGAGTGCAGGAACAGCAATGCTTCCTCTAAGCGAGAGAGACAATTTACTCAACGGGATGAAGTTTGGTGCTTGAACCAAGGGAATGGCCCTGTATGGTTAAGAGGGCAAGTTTAACTTGAGGTCAGGTCCTGCCACTTACAAAATTTGGGTCAGTGAGACAGTCCAGAACAAACATGTGGAACGCTTGAAAGCTGTGACCTCTCAAACAGAATGTGAAACACCAAAGGTCACTAAGAGGTGGGTCGTTACAAAGCCTATCTGACCAACAGCCGGCTTTGAACTATGAGAGAGAAAGACTGATCTTGCTAAACTGCTGCTAGACCAGTCAGGGCCAGTGCTCAGCCAAATGTCATCAAAAGAAATCATACCTGGCCCCTCAGAACAGCTCAAAGGCTGATTGGCTCTGCTCTATCTAGTGTTAAGGATACCTCAGAGTCCAAGATGGATGCAGCCTCGAAACTGTTGGTGTCCCTGGTAAGTTTTGTAACAACTTAACTGATATAAATTTCTGTATTCAATCATATTTATATCTGCTGATGGCTGGTAATTATTTTATTCCATTTAGCAAGGCAAATCCCATTGCTAGACGATGGTGTCCTCACTTACTGGGTTAAAAATGAATACTTTGTCAAGTAAGAGGCTCCTCAGCAATGTGCAGCATTGTCTGTTTCTCTATAACTCGTTTGCAGAGGCCACATTGATGACATTTGGCTGAGCACTGGCCCTGACTGGTCTAGCAAGCAGTTTAGCAAGATCAGTCTCTCTCTGTCATAGTTCAAAGCCGGCTATTGTTCAGATAGGTTTTGTAACAACCCACCTCTTAGTAACATTTGATGTTTCACATTCCTTGATGTGAAGGTATTTTCTTGGTGGATCTTGCACAAGCAGCTTGCTCCAAATGGGAGCCCAGATGCAATGGATGGGTTGAGCAAGTAGTTATGGAACAATGTGAGGCTCAGCACAGAATGGTTTGATCATCTTGTGTGTTTTTGTCAGTCAATGGATGTGTGGGAGCATGATATTTGTGAGGACAGATTGCTGGGAGGAGTTTTAAGTACAGGGTTCCAATGATGACATATATTGTTTTATGAAAAAGGCATGCAATTGTACCATTTGTAAAACAGTGCATAGTACTGTGGTGTGGAGTTTAATAGGACTAACACTGAGGTCTGGAGTGCTTTGGCAGCAGCTGTCCCACAGAGGATCAAACAATTTTGTCCAACAGGATGTTTCCCACCTTGTTCATTGTTGCTGTTATCCTTTGATGTTCCCTGAACAATTATGGTCTGTATGAAGATACTCCATTGTGCCTTCCTTTGGGATTGTTATTTTGTCTTTGACTATCAACTTAGCTATGTGTTTATTCGTCTTTGATTCCAAGCTGTAATGATCTCTTATGGAGAATGCTGGGGAAACTATGGCAACTTCCAGCCCCAGTGTGTGTTCCAAATCTAGGAGAAGGATCTTTTCCATTCACAAGGAGAGGGCCAAAGATAGAAGCTTTGCTTAATCCCAGATAAAGTGTCTGATTTTTAAACTGAACAGTTGCAATGACTAATGGTGGATGGATTCAGATTCTATTTCGCTGGGGAATATAGTCTTGGACAGGTCGGGAGAATGTTGAAGTTCTTCTGATTACGGTGGGTATCCAACTTGGGACATGGTGATTGGATTCATTTCTGAATACATTCATGGTTCAGATTGTCAGGATGTTCAGTCCTGTACACGATGGAGGGACTCGATGCTTGATCACTTGCTCATCCATATTGTGGAGTGTGTCAATTTGTGAACACTGTGGAGTGATTCAGTGCCCTGTACTGTAGTTCATCTAGTGTGAATATACTATTCTGGAGGTAATCTGAGTTGTTCCAAAATCAAATATAGAAACTTCACAATCAATGTCCAAGTTAGGTCGTAAAGTCAAAGAGATGTACAGCACAGAAACAAACCATTCATTCCAACTCGTCCTGGCTTCCATTATTTTATTGATCCGAGATGTCTTTGCCTAGATATTGTGGTCTTATGGGAAACTTAAGCCAGTTTAAGTAACCTATAAAGCAGGTGAAACTTGCCAACCTCAAAAAAAAAAAGTACATGACCATGTTTCTGCAAGGAATGTGCTGCTCTTGTTCTTTCCAATGTCTTTTAAAAATGCAAACGATTCATTTAGAGAGAGTGAGCTTCTGTGATTCAGATTCTTTAAACGTCATGACATGGAACAACAATTAATTTTGTGCCATTACCTATTGTCTGACCTCAGACATGGAGAATGTTTGGCCAGTAACTTCAAGTCTCTTTGTTTTTCTCTCTTACAGTTAGTCTAGTGGTGATTATATTCCTGGTTCAGGATAAGTGTGGTCTTTCTACATGCAACACTCACCATGTTTTGGCTATGTCACCATCTGATCTATTGTTCATTGTTTTTTATGTTATATTTCGCAGATTTGCATATTATTATTATCATCAATCATGTTTTCTGGGCATCACTCCTGCTTGTAGTGTGATCTACATTCTCAGTCACTTGACCATTAACTGTTCTTCAAAGTTTGGGTGAAGATTTGTAGCTCGGGTGCTCGTTGTTGTGGTTCTGTTGCAACAAAAATTTCCAGCTCAGCAAACAGAATCACAACAATTAACTGTTCTGTCTGGTTCACTGTTGTTTTCTTCTTTTGATAAATTTGTCGCCATTTATTCTCATCAGATGAAAACTAAGTATTGCAGTGAAAAAACTGCAATGAGTGTTCGAGCAACAATTTGTACTTTTTTCTTTTGAAGAACACTCCTTACTACTTTAATTTAATGCCTGGAAGCACCATGAACCAATGTTCCCATTCACTTTTATTCTCTTTATCAATGTCTTGACTGTCAGATATATTTTCAAGGACATTAAGGTGCACAAAGGATTGAAGGGTCAGAGAAAAACAGAGAATGATCCAAAGATAGAGAGCAGAAAGAAATGTGTGATTTTACACTGTGATATATTTGCCAGCTTCAAATTTTTCTGATTGGTGTATATTTTAGTTTCCTTTTAATGCCAGTTATTCCTTGTATTCAGCTGCTTCAGTCTACTGCACCAATCTCCAAATCTCATGCATCATCCTCCGCCACTTTTGCCATCTGCTGTCAGATCCTGCCACCAAAAATATCTTTCCCTCGTTACCTCTATCTGCATTCCATAGGAACCGTTCCCTCTGTGATTCCCTTGCTAGGTCCATGCTCCCACTAACTCCCTCTCCACTGTTGGCACCTTCCCCTGCTACCGAAAGAGGTGCAAAACCTGTGACCTCACCTCCCACCTCACCTTCATCCAAGGCCCCAGAGGATCATTTCAAATCCGGCAGAGATTTACTTGTATATCCTCCAATCTCATTTATTGCATCTAGTGCTCTTGATGTGGTCTCTACATCAGAAAGACCAAGCCCAAACTTGCGGAATGGTTCAGTGAACATCTCTGGTCTGTAAGCACTAACCAACCCCACCATTCTGGGCCTCCTCCACTGCCTACACAAGGCCACATGTAAAGGTGGAGGAGGAACACCTTCTCTTCCACCTCAGGAGCCTACAACCACGTGGCATAAACATTGAATTCACCTGTTTCCAAATCTCCCTACACCCCATCCCATCCCAGATCCAACCCTCTGACTTGGATCTGCCCTCTTGACCTGATCTACCTACCTATCCGCTCCATCCTTCCTATCGCTTCCTACCTTTGCCCACCTTTCCCTAACACCAACCCCCTTTCTCCTATTTATCTCTCAACCCCCTTCCTCCTCCCCAGTCATGAAGTTTGATCCTGCCCAAAACATCATCACTTGTTGCATGTTGCCTGACCTGCTATGCCTTTTCAAGTGCCACACACTTTCAGCTGACTCCAGCATCCACGTTCCTCACTGTCTCCAATAGACCTCTCCCCGCAGCCTCTGATACATCAGAGAAAACAACAGGAGTTTTTCCAAGCCTGAACTTATATCTCATACCCTTTTTCCAGGCAGCATCCTGGTAATCCCTTCTGCCTCCTCTCCAGAGCCTCCACATTATTCCTGTAATGTGGCAACCAGAAGTGAATGCCATGATTTGGAGATGCTGGTGTTGGACTGGGATGTACAAAGTTAAAAATCAGATAACACCAGGTTACAGTCGAACAGGTTTATTTGGAAGCACTAGCTTTCGAAGTGCTGCTCCTTCATCAGGTGGTTGTGGAGTATAAGGTAAAAGACACAGGTCTTTTTCAATATATCATTTCAGTTACATCACACTGTAAACTTTTGCTATAAATTCTGTGTCTTACGATCTTATATTCCACAACCACCAAAAGCGCTCCAAAGGCTAGTGTTTCTAAATAAACCTGTCGGACTATAACCTGGTGTTGTGTGATTTTTAACTTCGAACTGAATGCAATATTCTACATATGGCCTAACCAATGTCATATACAGCTGCAAAATGACATCCTGACTCGTGGCCTCAATGTCCTGACCAAGACTGGAAGTATGACACACACCTTCTTAATACCCTATCTACATGCGTGCCCACTTTCAGAGACCTAAGAATGTGAACCCTAATATCCCGCTGTACATCAATGTGTTCAGGGTTCTGCCCTTAGCTGTATACTTTTCCTTAACATTTGATCTCCTAAAGAGTAGCACCTCACATTTAGACGGATTAAACACCATCTGCCATTTCTCCGCCCATTTCTGCAACTGATCTATATGCCACTACATCCTCTCTCAACCTTCTACAATATCCACAACTCTACTGATCTTTGCATCATCTACAAACGTACTAACCCACCCATCTACAACTTCATCCAAGTCATTTATATCTGTTAAAAAGCAGAGGTCCCAGTATGATTCCCTGCGGAACACCACTAGTCACCATTCTCCAGCCAGAAAAACACCTTTCCACAACTACTCTTTGCCTTCTATGGGCAAACCAATTCTGAATCCATGCGGCCAAGTTACTGTGGATCCCATGCATTATACTCTTCTGGATGAGCCTACCAAGATGGACCTTGTCAAAAGCCTTACTAAAATCCATGGAGACAATATCCACCCGCTCTACCCTCATCGATCACCACTTCAAAAAATTCAACCAAGTTAGTATGACACAACCTGCCCTACACAAAGCCATGCTCACTGCCCCTAATTAGACAGTGCTTTTCCAAATGTGCTTAAATCCTGTCAATAGCTTCCCAATGACTGATGAAAGACTCACCAGTTTATAACTTCCTGGATTATCCCGAATTGCAGTCTTGAACAGAGGAACAACATTAGCTGCTTGCCAGTCCTCCGGTACCTCTCCATTGGCTAGTGAAGATACAAATGTCTTGGTCAAGGTCCCAGTAATCTCCACTCTTGTCTCACTGAAAAACTTGGTGGAGATAGCATCAAGCCCTTGCGACTTATCAATTTTAGTGCTCTTCAAAAAACCCAATATCACTTCTTTCTTGATCTCAAAATGCCCTTGCATATTAGCATGCTCCACACTAATCTCACTATCCTCTAAATCCTTCTTCTGAATCAATACTGACACAAAGTACTCATTTAGGATTTCGCAAGCCTCCAAGCACGAGTTCCTCCTTTATTCTCAAATGGTCCTACTTTCTCCCTCGCTATCCTCTTGTTTTTATTTTTTAATGTATACCTTGGAATTCTCTTTAAACCTATTTGTCAATTTCATGGTCCCTTCTTGCTCTACTAATTCCCTGCTTGAATTCTTTCCTGCTTTCTTTATATTCTTTACAGTCCTTGCCCAATTTTAGCTCCCTAAACCTTCCATTTGCTTTTTTTTCCTTTTTGAGTAAATTCACAACCTCCCTCTTTGTCCAAGGTTCCCTTACCTTGCTATCCTTATCCTTTCTCCTTCCTGGAACATGCTGGTCCCAATATTGACCCGTTGGGAACTCCACTCCAAATCTTCCTCCAGCCAAAAAATATCCACTGACCATAGACTCTCTCTTTCCTATCACTCAGTTAATCTTGTATCCATGTTGCCCGTGCCTCTTGTACGATGACTTATAATCTTCTGCACAATTTGTTGTATGCTATCTTCTGGAAATCCATGTTAATCACATCAGTAACATTGCCCCCATCGACCCTTTCTGTTAAGTCATCAGAACACTTCAGCAAGATAGTTTTACACAATTTCCCCTTGACATTTTTTAACCAACCCACCTTTATCCATCTGATTATCAGTTTTATCACAATAGTTGTTTCCAGAAGCTCTCCCAACACCAGTGTTAAACTGACAAGGCTGTCAATTCCAGGATTAACTTACAAGTCTTCACAGAACAAGGTCATAATGTTGATAACCCTCCAGTCTCCTGACACCTCCTCTCAGTCCAGAGGAGACTGTAATGTTGTGGCCAGTGCCCCTCTCACTTCAATCAGAATCCTTGGATGTATCTCATTCTGATCTGGTGTCCTGTTAACCCCGATGCCAACATCATTTGGACAGGTAATTGGATAGAAAAACTTTCCTCCTCAGTGTATCCGCACATTAACAGTTTACTGATTAGTATCATAGCTGTTTTCTCAACTTCACTGGAAAGACTTAAAAATAAACTCTTATTTCTCTCCAGCGCGAGGCCCCAGTCCGCGAGCTCGCGCAGAGTCGGTTAAACGGCCGTGCCTCGAGACCCCGCGTGAGCCCTCGGGGCGGGCCTTTACTCTCATCCAGCTCTGATTGATCAGAAAATCTGTCAATCTCGTGCTTATAGCCATTAGAAGTGCGCTCCCGCTTTGGGAACGTCATCTGGAAGTGAATGCGGATGAAAAGAGAAATCGCTGGAGAAACTCGGCAGGTTTGGCAGCTTCTGTGGAGTTAAAACAAAGGTAACGTTTCAGATTCAGTGACCCTTCATCAGTCCTGAAAGTAGCTCGGAAAAAAGTGCAGTTAGTGGCTCTCACTCCTGCAATAGGTGGAGATGGAGCCCAGAAAGAGAGAGGAGACGCAGATAAAGAGGATGGATAATTGTGAGGCAGGGAGAAATAAAAGCTGATACAGGGGAAAATGTAGGAGCAGATTACTGCAGATACTGGAATCTATTGAAAACAAGTCACATTCCTGATGAAGGGCTTATTTCTGAAATGTGGACGGCACAGCATTTCTGCGTTTTTGGGGTTTCGCTTGAGGGAAGGAGAGGATTGATAAATCAATGACTGAAAAGGTGGTGCAATGTGCAGGGATTCAGTTTCTTGGATCGTTGGGATTTCTTCTGGGACGTAAAAGATCTGTTCAAAAAGGATGGGTTTCACCTGAACTGGAAAGGGACCAATATCCGACTGGGGAGATTTGCTAGTTCTAGTTTCGGATCCTGTCAACATTTTTAGAGTGGTGAGGTGGGAGCTTCTAAGTGCATAGATAGAAATATGAGGATGGTTCTGAATCAGAAAAGAGCAAGTTAATTCGAAAAGACAGACATGAGCGGTCAGAGAATGATTTAACTTTCAGGTAAGGCTAATAAGCTCAGCGCATGTATGGGAATGTGGGTTTGGGATGTCAAAGCTACTACAGAAGCTTGGTTGAGGAATTGATAAGAGAGGCAGCTCAACATTCCAGGCTTTAGGTGTTATAGGAGGGCTAGTAAGAGAGGAGAGGGAATGGCATATTTAATTAAGGAATACATTACTACTGCAATTAGAATAGATATTTCTGAGGGACTGTCATAGTGTTAAAGTTTTGTTTGGTGAAGAATTTGTTAAATGTGTTCAAGAAAATTTTCTTTATCAATATATTAATGTTCCTTTCGAGAACGAGCAAAACTTGAAGATCTTTTGCAAAATAAGGCAGAGCAAGTGACTGGAACTAGTGATTGTAATGCTGTTAGTTTTAAAATAGCTATGGAAATGGATAAATCTTCCAAAAAAGTTAAAGCTCTTAATTGGAATAAGGCAAAATTTAAGGGAATGATGCAATAACTTTCAAAAGTTGATTAGAGCAGACCGTTTACAGGTAACAGTATGACTGACAAGTGGGAGTCTTTAAAAGTGTGATAATGAGAGTTCAGAAGCATATCGTCCTATTGGTTGAAGGGTAGAAAGAGGGTAGGAACATGCTTAAAAAGGAAATCAGAAAGGCAAAATTGGAAAGTTAGATAGCCTTGGCAAGTAAGATTTAAGATAACCCAAAAAAGATTCTATAAACACTTCAAGAGCAGGAGAGCAATGAGAGAGAGAGTAGGACCCTTTAAAGATCAACAATGTTGTCTTTGTGTTGAACGTCCAGAGGTGGGAGAGATGCTAACTGAATATTTCACATCAATTTTTACTGTTGAAAAAGAAATGGGGGCTAGAGAATTCCGGGAAATAAATATTGATATTTTAAAAACAGTTCACATTACAGAAGAGGAAGAACTGGAGATCTTAGAAAACATAAAGATAGATAACCCTCCAGTGCCTGATTATGTGTGTCCCAGGATGTTGTGGGAAGTTGGGTACGAAATTGTGGGGCACCTAGTAGAAATATTTGTATATCTATGAACGTGGGTGAAGAAAGAAAGGACTGGAGTTTGGCTAATGTTGTGCTATTGTTTTAGAAAGGATGTGAGGAGAAGTTTGGGAACTATATACCCACGGGTCTAACTTCGTGGTGGGTAAGTTGTTGGTGATGATTCTGAAAGATAGGCTTCATATGCTTTTAGAGAGGCAAGGATTGAGTAGAGATAGCTTGGATTTTTTGCAAGAAAAATCGTACCTCACAAACTTGCTTGAGTTTTTTGAGGAAGTAATCAATAAGATTGAGGGCAGAGCAGAAGTTGTTGACTTGGATTTTAGTGCAGCCTTTGACAAGGTTCTGAATGGTTGACTGGTTAGTAAAGTTAGATCACACAGGATTCAGGGTGAGTTTGCCAATTCATTACAAAATTGGCTTTGGAGTAGGAGACAGAGGATGGTGGTAGAGGTTTGTTTATCAGACTGGAGGCCTCTGACCAGCGGTGCTCCACAGAATTTGGTGCTAGGTCCACTACTTTTTATCATTTTACATAAATGATTTGGATGTAAATATAGGAGGTATGGTTAATAAGTTTGTAACAAGTTTGCTTCATCCTAAGATGGCAGCACCATATGGCAGAACGGCTCTTGTGCCAGAACTCATTTGCTCCGACCGCTTTTCTCTTTCTTTCTTTTGCTTCTCTGTTTTTTATTTCTCTTCTTGACCTTGTCCTGAGCTTGGACAGTGTCATGGCAGCAAGCGTCCAACCACATGGAAGAGTGGGCCCAGGACACATCTCGAGTGAGCTGCTACTTACTTTTCCAGAGCATGCACAGGACCTAAAATCAGTGTCTGTCATATTGGTGGAGACGACATCAGCGAGATCAACCCAGAGGCAAAAGATCGTGCCTGAGGTTTGGCGACTTTATTGTTGGTTGGGTCCAGCACTAGCACCAGTGAAGCAGTGGCAGAAAGGCACGATGGCAACATCGAGGTGGGTCTACCGTTGAGAAATCCAGCTCCGACGTTGGTTGGTTTGGCGCAGCCATTGGCTCACAATGGTCGAGCAGTACATATCTAAGGATCAGCTACTTCAATATTGGTTGGATCCACTGTAGATGATGAAGTGGTGGTGGAGAAAGAATGATGGCATAGGTATTGATTACCATGTTTAACTGGCTCATCTTCAGCCATATCTTTCCATTTTTTCTTATTCTTAAATTATTCAAAATTGTGCTGTGTCATGGTGACAAATGAAATGTTTTCACTATTTTATTGTAATTTTTATGTAAAATGCACATGACAATAAAATAATAATCAAAATCAAATCACACCAAAATTGATGGTGTAGTGGACAGTACAGATGGTTATGTCAGAGTACAATGGGATCGTCATCATATGGGCCAATGTGCCAAGGAGTGGCAGATGGAGTTTAATTCAGCTAAGTATGTGGTGTTGCATTTTGGTATGGCAAATCAGGAAAGGACCAATACACTTAATGGGAAGTGTTGTCAAATAAAGAGACCTTGGGGTGCAGGTTCATTGTTCCTTGAAAGTGAAGTCGCAGGTAGACAGGGTAGTGAAGTAGGCTTTTGGTGTGCTTGCCTTTTTTGTTCAGTGTGTTGAGTATGAGAGTTAGAAAGTCATGTTGCGGCTATACAGGACATTGGTTAGACCTTTTGAAATGCTGTGCGCAATTCTGGTCTCCCTGTCGTAGGAAAGATGTTGTTAAACTCAAAGTTTCAGGAAAGATTTACGAGGATGTTGCCAGGGTTGGAAAGTTTGAGCTGTAGGGGGAAGTTGAATAGGATGAGGCTATTTTTCCTGGAGTATTGGAGGCTGAGGGATGACATTTTAGAGGTTAATAAAATCATGAGGGGTATGGATAGGGTGAATCACCAAGGTCTTTTTCCCAGGGGAGAGGAGTGCAAAACTAGAGGGTATAGGTTTAGGAGACGGAGTTGGATAATCAGAAGGACTTAGAGAAGGAATCGAGAAGTTTAGACAGCTCAGTGACACAGGATTGTTCCCAATTGTCAAACTTACTGTTGTTTCTGGCATTCTTAACCTGCATTTCATTTCACTTAATTCTATGAAATCGGTCATTTCTTTTACGATCACACCAGCTGGTAACATTTACATCACAACAGAACCACGAACACTTCCATAGAGATTTTACAAAACGTGATTCACACCTGTCCAAGAAAGCAAATAAATTAATGATGAACATGGAACATTTTGAATACAGGTAAACAGGTGAGAATGTAAATTCGAGAATTTAGAGGACAACCTTCTCCATTATAAAGATTAAATCACATACTTTTTTAAAATCTGTGTCTTTTGATTGCAAATGTATTTTCAGCAATACTTTACTTGGTCTGTTTCTATTCAGTCCATCCTGGCCTGATGCTGATGTACCCACTTTTATCATGACAAATTAAATGAAGTTAATTTTGACTCATCAAGCATGCAGGTACAGCAGGCAGTGAAGAAAGCTAAGAGCTTGCTGGCCTTCATAACGAGGAATTGAGTATAGAAGTAAAGAGGTTCTTCTGCAGCTGTACAGGGCCCTGGTGAGACCGCACCTGGAATATTGTGTGCAGTTTTGGTCTCCAAATTTGAGGAAAGACATTCTGGCTATTGAGGGAGTGCAGCTTGGATTCACGAGGTCAATTCCCGGAATGGTGGGACTATCTTACTTGAAAGGTTGGAGCGACTGGGCTTGTATACCCTTGAGTTTAGAAGGCTGAGAGGGGATCTGATTGAGACGTATAAAATTATTAAAGGATTGGACACTCTGGAGGCAGGAAGCGTGTTTCCGCTGATGGGTGAGTCCCGAACCAGAGGACACAGTTTAAAAATAATGGGTAGGCCATTTAGAAAAGAGTTGAAGAGAAACGTCTTCACCCAGAGAGTGGTGGGTGTGTGGAATGCTCTGCCCAGAAGGCTGTGGAAGCCAAGTCTCTGGATACTTTCAAGAAAGAGTTGGATGGAGCTCTTAAGGATAGTGGAATCAAGGGTTTTGGGGATAAGGCAGGAACAGGATACTGATTGAGGATAATCAGCCATGATCATAATGAATGGTGGTGCTGGCTCGAAGGGCAGAATGGCGTACTCCTGCACCTATTGTCTATATTATGTTAGATGACAATAACTTATTCAAAGACATGAATTTTAAGGGGTATCTTAAACAGGAGAAGGACCTGTTTACTCAGAATTATGATACTGGCCAAAGGAAAGTGGAGGTAAAAACAATGACTGCAGATGCTGGAAACCAGATTCTGGATCAGTGGTGCTGGAAGAGCACAGCAATTCAGGCAGCATCCGAAAAGCTTCGAAATCGACGTTTCGGGCAAAAGCCCTTCATCAGGAATAAAGGCAGAGAGCCTGAAGCGTGGAGAGATAAGCTAGAGGAGGGTGGGGGTGGGAATAGAGTAGCATAGAGTATAATAGGTCAGTGGGGGTGGAGATGAAGGTGATAGGTCAGGGAGGAGAGGGTGGAGTGGATAGGTGGAAAAGGAGCTGGGCAGGTCCGACAAGTCCGGACAAGTCAAGGAGATTGTGTTGCTGGAGGTTAGAAACTAGGATGAGGTGGGGGAAGGGGAAATGAGGAAGCTGTTGAAATCCACATTGATGCCCTGGGGTTGAAGTGTTCCGAGGCGGAAGATGAGGCGTTCTTCTTCCATGCGTCTGGTGGTGAGGGAGCGGCGGTGGAGGAGGCCCAGCAACTCCATATCCTCGGCAGAGTGGGAGGGGAAAGTGGAGCCTCTCAACCTGCACCAGCCGTTACCTAATAGTTGTGGTGACGGCAGATATATTTATTATAATCACAGAGGTTATTCTGTGGCAGATTGAATGTATTAATTTCCCCTGTCTTTCCTGGATCTCACCACTATGTGTAGTGTACACAACGTTCTGATTTATTCAGCCAAAAACTGTTCTGTCTGGTTGACAGTTACCTCCTCCTTTGATCGATGTAATTGTCATCTGTTTCCAGAACGTGGATATACAGTATTGCACCAAGAAAAATGCAGCTGTCGTCCTCTGAATAACATGCATTCTGGTCTATTTTTAAAAACATCCCCTTCTATTATAGATATGAACCGACAGATTGTTTCTGTTATCCAAAGCAGAATTATTTTTCTGTGCTGGTTGGGTGGGATTTGACTGTTTTGATTGGGTTTTAATGCCCTTGGTTCCATACACTTTAATTCTGTCACTCAGTACTGACAGTGAGACATATTTTTGTGACAAGTTGGGCCCATCAGAGACTGAAGGGCCATAGCAAAGGAGAGAATCCCGGTGACCCAGAGGTGGAAAGCAGAAGAAAGTCTGTGATTTTACTTTTGTCGTTATCCGACACTTTCATCATTCTGTGGTCGGTGCAAGAATGATAGAATTCTTTTATTATAACATTCGGGGAACATACCTGAGACATTACAACAGTTCAGAATTTATATTTGCAATGGTTGGCGTTTCACTGGTGAATTTAAATTGCTGCATAAACACTCAGTTCAAATTCAGACTGCAAGTCAAAGAAATGATGAAGTATCCTGTCATATTAATTATCCAATTAATAAATAAACAAAATATCTGAGAGTAGTCTAGAGAACCCAGTATATACATCGCATGAATGAAAAAAAACTCACGAAGGCTATTGCGAATAACTGGAACCCAAGCATTGATCTTTATACTACCCAATGTCATTACCTTCCACTCCAAAGAATACACGTTCTGTTTGCTATGAATTCTCAATTCAAGTCAGTATATTATCCTGATCCCATTTGCTTTCATGTTGCAAACTAACCTTTTATGTGGAGCTTTGTAAAAAGATTTCTGAAAATCCAAGTACCCACGTCCACCATATCTCCCTTATCTATTCTCTGAGATAATTTCAACTTAACAGAATTATTTGAGGAAGTGACAAAGTTGATTGATGAGAGAAGGGCTGAAGATGTCATATACGTGGACTTCAATAAGGTTTTTGATAAGGTTCCTCAAGGCAGGCTGATGGAGAAAGTGAAGTTGCATGAGATCCAGGGTGTACTAGCTAGATGGATAGGGAATTGGCTGGACAACAGGAGGCTGTGAGTAATAGTGGAAGGGAGTTTCTCAAAATGAAGAACTGTGACCAGTGGTGGAGTAGCAGTTAGTGAAGGGGACTGTCAGAGAATGCAGCAGAATATGGATAGATTGGAGAGTTGGGCAGAGAAATGGCAGATGGAGTTCAGTCTAGGCAAATGCGAGGTGATGCATTTTGGAAGACCCAGTTCTCAAGCAAACTATACAGTAAATTAGAATCCCTACAGTGTGGAAACAAGCCATTTGGCCCAAGAAGTCCACACCAACCCAGTCCCCTACACCAATTAGTCTAGACTTCCCCTCTCTAATGCACCTTGCTTACATATCCCCGAATACGATGGGTAATTTAGCAAGGTCAGTTCACCTAACCTGCACATCTTTGGACTTAAGCCCTGGGGAAATTGACATACGGAGAGATCTGCGTGGTCAGGCCCATATTTTCCTGAAGGTGGTAATGCAGGTCAATAGAGTGGTCAAGAAGGCATACGGCATGCTTTCCTACATCGGACGGGGTTGTCAGGTCATGTTACAGTTGTATAGGACTTTGATTTGGCCACATTTGGAATACAGCATACAGTTTTGGTTGCTACATTACCAGAAGGATGTGGATGCTTTGGAGAGGGTGCAGAGGAGATTCACCAGGATGTTGCCTGGTATGGAGGGTGCTAGCTATTAAGAGAGGTTGAGAAGAATAAGATTATTTTCATTAAAAAGGTGGAGTCTGAGGGGGGGATCCTGACTGAAGTCGACAAAACCATGAGAGGTATAAACAGGATGGATAGCAAGAAGCTTTTTTTTACCAGGGTGGGGGACTTAATTACTAGGGGTCACAAGTTCAAGGTGAGATGGGAAAGGGTTAAGGGAAATATTCATGGAAAGTTCTTGACGCAGGGAGGAGGTAGAGATGGACATGATGGCATCGTTTAAGATGTATCTAGACAGCTACATGAAGGCCAGGGGACAGAGGGATACAGATCAATGGAAAATAGGCGACGGATTTTAATTGAGGATCCGGATCAGCAGAGGCTTGGAGGGCTGAAAGGCCTGTTTATGTGCTGTAGTTTTCTTTGTTCTTTTTTGTTAGTGTGGTTTTGTCAGAGGGACAAAACGCATCACAAGTGTGGTGAAATTTTTCGAGAAAGTGACCAGGTCTTTGGAGGAGAGTAGAGCAATTGATGTAGTTTGTATGGATCTTAGCAAAGCCTTTGACAAGATTATATTCAATTCCCTACAGTATAGAAACAGGCCATGCAGGCCAACAAGTCCACACTCACCCTCCAAAGGTTAACCCACCCAGACCCATTCCCCTACCTGTACCCCTGCCTAATGCACCTATCTCTATGGGCAATTTAGAATGGCCAATTCACCTAACCTGCACATCTTTGGACTGTGGGAGGAAATCAAGCACCCAGAGGAAACCCGCACAGACACAGGGAGAATGTGTAAACTCCACACAGACAGTCACCCAAGTCTGGAATCGAACCCAGGGCCCTGGTGCTGTGAGGCAGCAGTGCTAAGCACTGAGTCACTGAACTGTCCCAAAGCCACACATAGGAGATTGACAACTAAAGTAAAAACACATGAAATTCAGAATAAATTAGCAAATTGACTCAGTCAGAGGAAGCAGAGGCAAAGCTGAAAGAAGGCTGTTAGTGTAATTGGAGACTGGTATCCAGTGGGATCAATTTTGGATCTTTCATTGTTTGTGATATTCGTAAATGATAATAAAGAGTGTGTATGTCTGCATGTGCGTGTGTGTTCATGTATATGGGTGAATGTGTTGTTGGGGGGTGGCAGTGGTTGGGGATACTAAGTAAGTTTGTGATGACACAAATATTGACTGGTGGTTGGCAGTGAGGAAAATATTCTTACGCGACAAACAAAAATAGGTAGATTGGTCAAACAGGCAGATCAACGGCAGATAAAATTTAATCCTGTTAAACCCTGACGTGATACATTTTGCCAGAAGTTGCAAAACAAGGCAGTACTCAGTGAATGGGAGGACACCAGGCTGCATAAAGCAACCAAAAGATCTTAAGGTGCTTGTTAACAGATCTCTGAAAGTGGCAGGACTGGCTACGAGGGTAGTTAAGAAGGCGTACAGGATATGTGCCTTTACTAGTCAAGACGTAGATTATAAGAGCAGGGAAGTGCTGTTGGACTTTGTTTAGGCCATAGTTGGACGATTGTGTGTCGTTCTGGTCACCGCAGCATGGGAAGGATGTGTTTGCATTGGAGGGAGTGCAAAGGAGGTTCAACAGAATGTTGCTTCGGTGTAGCAGTTTAGCTGTGAAGAGGGAGGCTGGATAAGCTCTGGTTGCTTCACGAAGAACAGAGATCGGAGTATCTATGAAGACAATAGACAGGGTGAATAGAAAGCAGTTGTTCCCCTTACTCAAAGGGCCTATAACAGGGTGGTATAATTTTAAGCTGAAAGGCAGGAGGTTTAGAGGGGACCTAGAGGTTGGTAAGGGGCCTGAAATTGAAATCGGAAACCTCAGAAAAGTACTTGGAAGAGCACTTGAAATGTCATAACATTCAAGGCTATGGGCCAAGTGCTGGAAAATGGGACTGATGTAGATTTAGTGTAATTTTGGTGGGACAAACATGATGATCCAAAGGGCCTCTTCTGTTCGATGTTATTCTGTCATTTGAGAATTCTGAGGATAAGGATCTGAATTTGTTCCTGTTTTTCTTTGTATTTGTTTTAAGAAAGTATTACCTAGTGAGTTCTAGCAGTTGTTGTAGTCAGCATCAGCTTTTGGTTCTGTACCAGAGTGCTCATTCACAGATAGAATTTCCTAAATGGGTTGCAAAACTGAATTAACAAGAAAAGCACTGGGATAACAGTATTTATTAAAACAGCTTTCAAGGTGTTCTACAATGTGAGGTATTGATTGGCTGACTTGCCTCAGCAAAATGAAGGTCATCACTGAAAGGAATATTGAAAGATATTTCAATATTGCTGGGACTGATAGTGGGTGAAATCATGCAAGTCTTGTTGTTTGAATGCAAGTTGGAATTAGCATTTGAGACCTAATAGGATCAGATTAATCCAGTCTTTGGAGTATTGAAGTACAAACATAAATCTCAATGATATCACATCATTAAAATAAACCTGCTGTCATTCAATGATTTTAAAAATAATGAGATACCAGACAAGATAAAATAGTCTCTGAAACTGTCTCTTTTTCAATTTTGAGATAATTCTCCAATTCTGAGACATTGCCAGCAGCAGGAAGGGAGAGGTTATTTCACAAACAACAACATGTACTTTCCAAGGCTAGTTATCTTGAAAGTATGCTACATCATCCTTCACATTGTTAGTATGCCTAGTAAATCTTGTAACAACTTAAGTTATATAAATCTCTACATTTCCACTGTATGCCTGATATGCCAGATGACAGTGTGCTCACTAACTGAGTTTAAAGTGAATAGTTTGTCAGATTGGAGGCTCCTCAGTAATATGCAGTATTGTGGGTTTCTCTATGCTGGTCAGAATGTGTATACACTGAGGCCACATTGATGGAATTTAGCTGAGCACTGACCCTATCTGGTCAAGAAAGTGTTCAGCAAGACAGTCTTTCCCTGTAGTAGTTTAAAGCCTGCTATTTCTCAGATGGGTTTTGTAATGACCCACTTCTCAGTGACACCTGGTGTTTCCCATTCCTTGATGGAAAGAGATGTTGTTAGTGGATCTTGCTCAGGCAGCTTGTTCCAAATGGGAGCCCAGGTACAATATTAGCAAAAGGTGAGTTTAGCAAGTCATTATGGAGTGATAACTGATGGTGAGCACGGATGGCATTGACTATCTGCGTGTTTTCATCAATCAGTGGATCTGTGAAGACACAGTATTTGTGAGGACAGCTAACTGGGAGCGGTGTTAAGCACAGGGTTCCATTTTAAATGTGTATTGTTGAATTATTTGTTTGTCAAAAAGACGTGTGAGTTATGCTATTTGTAGAAAGAGGCATAGTGCTGTGGTGCACAGTTTAACAGGACAAACACTGAGATCTGGAGTGTTGTGGTAGCAGCTGTTCCACAGAGGATCAAACAACTTTGTCAAACAGGATGTTTCCCATCTTGCCCATTGTTGCTGTTATCCTTTGATGTTCCCCAAACGATAATGGTCTATGTGAAGATACTCCCATGTACATTTGCTTGGGATTGTTATTTCATTTTAGGCTATTAATTTGCGTAAGTATTTATTATTGCTATTATTATTTTGTTGGCACTGACATTTTACAGATAAATGCCCGGATATATTTTTAGACCAATTCACTGTGAGGCCATAGTGTTACACCTTGATGCAGTACTCCATCAACTTTGTGAAATCTCTGTTATTGGACCTGGTCCAGAGGCCTCACCACTGTGGAAATTGTTTGGTCCAAAAGGATTTTTCACAGATCAAAGCCAAGTTGGTTTATGGTGAATGACGTGTGATTTCGGATATTTGATATTTTTGTGCTGCTCCAAGGCTCCAATTAGGATCAAGAACATTTGGCCCGACAGAGTGAAAGTCGGTGCTGCTAGTGTGCATTCCTGATGAAGAGCTAATGCTCAAAATGTTGATTCTTCTGCTCCTCGGATGCTGCCTGACCTGCTGTGCTTTTCCAGCACCACACTCTTTAATTTTAATCTCCAGCATCTGCAGTGCTTTCTCTCTGTTGTGCCCTCCAGTTGAACTGAAATACAACATTGAGAGACTCATGAGTTGGAAACTGTAAATGGATCATCAGTTGATTCATAGTCCATCAGCAGCACACTGCTAAAAGAATATGAATCATCTGTCAACTGTGATTTACAAGATGCTCTTTGCATCATGGTGTGGGACATCATTGCACCGATTGTCACATGGGATGTCTGTCCAAGCAGTGATGGTGATTCACACCACAGAGGCAGATTTATATAGATATATAAATTCCACCCATTATAATTGCTGTAGTACAAGTCAGTTCAAGATCTTGCTGGGCAATTTTAGCCAATCTACTTCTTAGAATTTTTATTGCATCTTCCTTGCATTCTGCGTGGTTGAAAAGGAGCTGAGTGGGAATGACTGCTCGCCTGTGTTCACTTTATGGGTAGTTGTTCATGACTAGAACCTTTGCTGGTTGGGGATGGCTATTCAGGGAACTGACCTCACATAGGGCAGTTTAGTATGTTCAGCTCCTGTTTGGATGACAGTTCTGAGGTAGGGCCACTTAAATTGAAATATCACCTCTGATTTCTCTCCACCAATGCTGCCAGACCTGCTGAGCTTTTCCAGCAACTTTTGTTTTTGTTTTTGATTTACAACACCTGCAGTTCTTTCAGTTTTTATTTGTCATTTTTCATGTTGTTTGAATCACTGTGTGAAAGTGAGGTGATTTATTGAAGATCACACTTAGGTGCTGAATAACCCCAGACTGCTTTGTGGTCATTGATGGTTGGAAAGTATATCAGGGTGGGAGTAAGGTAGTATTGAAGGGACTTGTTGTTGCCAGCTAACAATTGAAAGTTTATAAATGTTTGCAGTAACAACAACACTGAGCTGAACATTCCCCCAGTACATTGTGTATGTCAGGGCAGCTGCTGGCACAGCATGTTTTACATCAAGGGAATAATGCAGTGGATCAGACTTTTTGATGGAATAACAACCTGTTACTTCAATTCCAAAAAAGTTCACTCGAAGAAAATGCTGTTGATGCTTGTGCAATGGCATGGAGTGTTCAGCAGCAGGTATCATTGTAAACACAAGAGAGAGAGAAAGAGGGAATTAATCCCCAAAACAAAAGACACTCCATTGGACAGAGACACAGACACAGAGATTACTCACAAATATACAACACACTGATACATTCCCAGGCTGAAGCAAACCTCATGGGAGAGAGGGAATGTGAGGAACCATCAAGAGAGCTGTGACTAACTGGAATATGAGTATCACCACTTCAGTCTGTCCATGTCTTAACTTCTGTTTGTCCCTGTCTGACTTTTCCTCTTTTCTCTCTCTCTCTGTCCTTTTGTCTGCCTCCCTCTTTCTATCTCCCTCTCACTGTCCTTCTCTTTCTCTCTGTCTCCATCTTTCTCTTTCTCTCTTCCCTATCTCTCCCTCTGCCCTTCTCTCTCTCTCCCACTCTGAGATTCTCTAGCACTTTCTGACTCTGTTCTTCGCTTGCTCTCCTCCTCCTCGATCTCTCTATTCTCTCTCTGTTCCTGTTTCTTCATCCCCACGCTTCCTCTCTTCTCTCTGTCACTTATTCCCTCTGTCTCTTTCTCTCTCATTCTCTCTTTCACCATGTCTTTTTCTCTTAGATCTGAAAGTGCCCACACAATATTGCATCCTCCTATTCTGTTCCCATTGTACTCTGCTCCCAAATGTTTGCCCTTCCCCAATTATTTTGCCCTCCCAAATATACTCCTCACCAAATGTGTACCCTCACAAATATTTTGTTGTCCCCCATATCATGCTGAGCCCCACTCCCTAGCGCAGAGATTAATGAGTTTGTCTGGACTAACTGGCCTGTAACTGACTGCTTTTGTGCACAGCAAGATCCCAGTCCCAGAATTATGGAAGCTTCACATCACATAGATAATCCTTTCAGCCCATCATGCCTCCCTACCACCACAACCACCAACAACCCCCCATCCTCCCCCCACACCCCCCATTAAATGATCCTGGTGCTGTCCAGCTACTCAGGCCTTGCCCTGAATGGCATTATTACTCCCCTACCTGGGGAGACCGCTCTTCCGCCGTGTCTCATACTCTGCCTCTTTGTACTCTCACCCCTCCATCTCTCTCTCTCTCCGACAACAGCCCCTTCCCCCCTCAAGCCCCATCAAACACTCCCCCTCTCCCTGGCTCTCTCTCACCACCTCCTTGCTTCCCATTCCTCCGCTCAAGAACTCAGGGGCATGGCTACTCCACCTCCCCTCGCAGACTCACAACCCCTGGGCTGAAGGACATGGTGTGTATGTTCAGAGACTAACTGGTCTTTTGACTGCTGTAATCCATAGCAAGATTCCAGTCTGCAGCCAACCAATCACACACTCAATGAGAAAGGTACTTTATGCCCCTTCCACTCATCCTTCCACCCCCTGGCCCGGTTTGGACAACAGTGAGGGTAAAACCTGGGAGAGACAGGGGAAATGTGTATCCTACGGCATTAATTGTACAGCAACTTGTGGCACTAAGTCCAAATCTTCCCAATCCCCCTTCCCCGCCACTGGGACAGAGCAGAGGGCCCAGGGAGAAAGAGGGAGAAAAAATGCATTGAGAGAAAAAGAGAAGAACCAACAGACAGAGAATGAGATAGTGACAGTCAGAGGGAGGGAAGGAGAGAAAGAGAGTTCAAGGGAGGAAGAGATCGCAAGTGAAAATCTCAAGTACAGAAACAAGATGTCAGGCTAATAAAAGCAAGTATATTATCTCCATTCTTTATCTACCATCAGAGACTGGTGTGCATTCACCCCAAATCTCTCTAATTGTCAATGCTTCCCAGGGTCCTATTGTTCATTGTGTATTTCCTTGTCTTGTTTGTCCTGCCCATGTGCATTACATCACCTCACCTCATTACTGCTGTTTCCTCGACATGAAGGATTACTTTCTGTTTAGAGACGTATTGTTAAGTTTCACCATTTTAACATGAAATTCAGTGGCACTGCTATTACTGAGTCCACTTTATCCATATTTTCTGGGAGTGAGGGACAACTGGGGGGGGTATATGGGCCAAACACAGGCAAATGGAACTATTTAACGGTGAAAACTGAGTGGCATCGTCCAATTGGGCCGAAAAGCCTGTTTCCATGCTGTAGACCTCTAGGATTCCATAAAACCTTCACAATCACAGCTCCATCTCCCTCTGCTTGACAGTGACTATCACCCACACCCCAACGCTCATCAGCTGCTACTGAAATTTTCCACTGAATCTTGTTGAAACAAGGAAGACTCCACATCACTTCCTTTTTATTTCAGGAATTCCAGGAATTGCTTTTCTTGAGTCAGTGTAATGTCTCATGTGTTTTGCTTTATCCTTTATAGAGGTGAGAGAAATACACCACACTGTAATATCGAGTCCAAATAGTTGGCAACTTCTTGATCCTTTGATCACACAAATACTCAGACACCAGCCCTGCATTCTCTCAGTGCTCAGAGCAACCTCTTTCCATCTGAAATGAACTGATTACTCCATAATCTAAGAATGAAATAAATGATTAATAACCAACCAATAAAGTTAAAATTACAGAATCATTTGTATTTTTCCAACTGAAATGCACACATTTTGAGATCAAACTGTAGCAGCTACACAGTAACAAATGGGTGTAAGTGGTGGGGGAGAGAGAATCAAATGAGCTGTTGCACACACAGACAGAGCTGTAGGAAACTAAGGTGTTGATATTTGGGGAATAATGTAAATTGTGATGTAGTTGGACTGGGGGAACCTCACTGGACCTGTAATGCAGTGACCCAGAATACAAATACCAGCAATTGGCAGAATTTAATCTCAAATAATTAATCCATCTGGAATTGAAAGTTAGTTTCATAGTCCCATTGCAGAACCAAACACCAATTGCTGTAAATACACATCTGCTTCACTCATGTCCTTCACCAAAGGGAATCTGGGATTCTTACCTGGTCTGGCCCAGAAGTGTTTTCAGAAGACATCAAAGAGTTCTGACTGATATATAATGCATGGTTAAAGATGTATGTTTCAGACATGAGTGAGCAATGAAAACAGGAATGCTATTCGATTTCAGCTTCGACATTGAAATTGGCAACACACACAATGAACACAGTAAAGTACTTCTTCCTAACAACTGGTCGCAGGACAGACATGGTCTAGGTTGTTTTTGCTGATTATTACATCACTTCACTCCTAAATGTTGATTGCCCTTTAAACACCACCTCAAAGACGTGCTTCAAATGGCAAGGACGGAGAACAGATTCTGACTGGGGAGCAAATTCGTCAATTCGTGAGGAGATGGTCAACCAGACTAGACCTTAAACCCGCCTGAAGGGAACCAGTAAGAGTGAACAACTTACTTGTGTCCCACTCCTCCAATAGATGGAGCCCAGAAAGAGAGAGAAGAGCAGTCTGGCAGACAAGGGATGAATAATTGTGAGGCAGGGAGAAAGACAAGCTTACCATGGAGCTACAGGTGAAAATGGAGTTGGCTGTGCCTGAAGCAGCCCGTGTCATGACCAGGACCTGGGTTGTGGAGGGTCGATGCGAACTCAGTGGGTCAAATGGTCTCTCTCTGCAGTGTAGGGATTCTATGATCTTTGCTGAAAATGTGTTGTTGGAAAAGCGCAGCACGTCAGGCAGCATCCAAGGAGCAGGAGAATCGACGTTTCGGGCATAAGCCCGGCTTCCTGAAGCATTCTTGTGCTCCTTGGATGCTGCCTTACCTGCTTCGCTTTTCCAGCAACACATTTTCAGCTCTGATCTCCAGCATCTGCAGTCCTCACTTTCTCCTTCTATGATCTTTGACAAGTTGAGTGACGATCACAGATAAGTACCTAATGCAATTAATCATTAAAGCAAACATTAAAAATTAGAGCTACACAAACCCTGTTAATTGAGCTAAATGTTGAACTGGGAACTGAACTTAACTGCATTGCCAAAGAATTCATCAATCTTGGAGAGTTGGCACAGGAAGATTACCAGGAGGGTACCAGAGCTGGAGAACTTTATTTAATTTATTGGGCCGGCATTATTTTCCATCCCCAATTGCCTAGAAGGTAGTTAAAGGTCAAGCACATTGCTGTGGGTCTGGAGTCACATGTAAGCCAGACCAGGTCAAATGGCAAATTTCCTTACCTAAAGCACATTCGTGTATCAGACTATGTTCACAACAATGTTCTAATGGGGAAGACTCCTTCCTTTTCCCCTGAAATTGAATTCAATTCCCACCATCTGCCACTGTAGGATTCAAACTCATGTCCCCAGAACATTGACTCGATTTTTTCTGCCCTTGCCCAGTCCCTTCCCACTTCCACCTGTGATTCCTCTGACACCTTACTTTGGTTCTGGATGTTGCCAGGTTTATAGTGTTATCAATCACAGGGACCCTGTTTCCAAAACTCATTCAACTTCCAGGACAGAATAATCATCTCACTCCTTGTGCTCCTCATGTTGTGGCTCAGACTGGGAACACTTCACAGTTCCCATCTTCATATCCCACAATTTGACCTACACTGCTGTCCCACAGGGACAAATCACCTTTGGGTGTAGAAGGATGGACTGGGCAAGGAATGGGAATATTAATCAGTCACTAAGTTAGCTTGGAAATATCTGCTGCACATTATATTCCATCAGCTAATTCCTTCCTCAGTCAGTGAAGTTGCCCGTATCTTTGGTCGTCCCCACAGCTTTCTCTCCCACCCACTGTAGGTCTTTTCAGTGAACCTGGAAACATTACATTTGTTCCCTTCAGCTACACATTGCTATCAATTGAAAGTGTCTGTGTCTTTAGCAGTGACCCTTCAGGCAGTCCCACTTGCTACTAACTCGGAGAAAGTGAGGACTGCAGATGCTGGAGACCAGAGTTGAAAAGTGTGGTGCTGGAAAAGCGCAGCAGGCCAGGCAGCATCTGAGGGGCAGAAGGATCAACGTTTCGGGCATAAGCCCTTCTTCAGGAATGAGGCTAGTGTGCCAAGCAGGCTGAGATAAAAGGGGGGGGGGGGGGGTAGGCGCTGGGAATACGATAGGTCGGAGGGGGTGGGAGCGGAGAGGTTGGGAAGAAGATTGCAGGTCAAGAGGGCGGTGCTGAATCCGGGGTTTGGGACTGAGATAAGGTGCGGGGAGGGAAATGAGGAAGCTGGAGAAATCTACATTCATCCCGTGTGGTTGGAGGGTTCCTAGGCGAAAGATGAGGCGCTCTTCCTCCAGGTGTCATGTGGCCAGGGTCTGGCGATAGAGAAGGCCAAGGGCCTGCATGTCCTTGGCGGAGGGGGAGTTAAAGTGTTCAGTCACGGGGTGGTTGGGTTGGTTGGTGCAAGTGTCCCAGAGGTGTTCCCTGAAACGTTCCACAAGTAGGCGGCCTGTCTCCCCAATGTAGAGGAGACCACATCAGGTGCAGCAGATACAGTAAATGGTGTGTGGAGGTGCAGGTGAATTTTCAACAGATATGGAAGGATCCATTGGCGCCTTGGAAGGAGGTGTGGGCACAAGTTTTGCACTTCTTGTGGTTGCAGGGGAAGGTGCCGGGAGTGGAGGTTGGGCTTGTGGGGGGTGTGGACCTGACGAGGGAGTCGCAGAGGGAGTGGTCTCTCCGGAATGCTGATAGGGGTGGGGAGGGAAATATATCCCTGGTGGTGGGGTCTGTTTGGAGGTGGCGGAAATGACGGAGGATGATACGAGTATCCGGTGGTTGGTGGGGTGGAAGGTGAGGATCAGTGGGGTTCTGTCCTGGTGGCAATTGGAGGGGCAGGGTTCAAGGGCGCAAGTGCGGGAAGTGGAGGAGATGCGGTGGAGAGCATCGTCGACTACATTGGAGGGGAAGTTGCGGTCTTTGAAGAAGGAGGCCATTTGGGCTCTTCGGTAGTGGAATTGGTCCTCCTGGGAGCAAATGCGGCGAAGGCGAAGGAATTGGGAATATGAGATGGCGTTTTTACAGGGGGCAGGGTGGGAGGAGGTGTAATCTAGGTAGTTGTGGGAGTCGGTCGGTCGGTTTGTTGTAAATGTCTGTGTTGAGTCGGTCACCCGAGATAGAAATGGAAAGGTCTAGGAAGGGGAGGGAGGAGTCTGAGACGGTCCAGGTAAATTTGAGGCTGGGGTGGTACTAGCTCACCAAGCTGGAAATGATCTTGTTTACGGCCCACCAGCTAGTCCTCCACCCTCCAGGACACAGCAAACACCGTGACATTCATGGTACAGTCTGTCTTAACATCGCAATGGTGTCATGAACCCACAGAAAGCAGAGATGAGGGAGGGAGGCAGAGAAGTGAGATGCAAAGAGAGAGACAGGAGAGAAATGGTGAGACAGAAGAGGAGAGACAGACACAATGTTTATGCCTATGAGGGAGAGAGAGCTGTGAGGGCTCACTGGGCTGAATACATCCCTAAATGATGAAACAAAATTCAGAGACAGATCTATAGTCAATGACAGTGTGGGGATGGCATTTCAAAACCATGGCCAAAGGAACAGTGATGGGAACAATGTCGAGGTGAGTTCTTCCTCTGTGCCTAACACCATTCTGTCTCTGTCCTGGGAGTGTTTGATGAGGATGGAGTGGAGGGAGATTTACTCTTATCAATCCCAGGATTGTTCCTGCCCTGGATGTATACAGATGGCATTACATGTAGTATTACAGAGGCAACATTTCTCTTTGTATATCTTCTGCTGTCATTGCCCTGTCAATTTTGGTGGGAGACGGATAAAATGGAGATGTCTGAGTCCTTGAAGTATGAAGCAAGCTCCATTAAACAATCCCTGGATGTTAGACTAACACGGGACATTCGAACACATAGGTCAGCTTCCGTCATTTGTATAGAAACCACCGTGAACCCCTCGATTAGATTCCGGTCTGAAACTCACTCCCGCATATTCTTTATACAAACCACCCCGAGACCCTCAATTAGATGTGGACATCATTGCAGTGTTCTGATTTCTGTTCATTAAACAGCCATAATCATTCTCACTCAGTCCCATTTAGTTCCCATTTCTACAAGTAGATTCTATCTCATTTGTTTTCTTTTTGACTGTTTTCATTTCTATCTGCATCCAAATGACATCCAGTGTCACTATTTCCGGTGTTAGTGTCTATAGTTAAAACATCTGACATCGCAATGTCCAGCATTACACTGTCCAGTGTCACAGTCTGATCTCACAATATTTAGTGATAGTGTACAGAGTGACAGTGTTGTAACCGGAGTGATAGTGTCATACAGGGAGTGACAATGTCCAGAGTTATTGTGCCTGGAGGTACGGTGTCCGGAATGATACAGGAAAATGAAGCTGAACCAAAACCAGCCTCCCGATCACTGGATTTGCAACACAGTGACATTCAACCATTCAATGACCCTCAAAATCGTTCAATTGTTCCTAACCAGAATTTACAAATAACAGATCTTGGATATCAAGTTTATAACTTAATAAATTGTTCATTTCTGTTTATGTCGCTTTAGCAGAACACAGATGATCATAAACCCATGCACCCCTCCAATTCGCAGACAGTTAAGAGATAAACTTGTTCAAAAATTTTAATTTGCCAGTTGATAACAGTTTCAATGATAAATAGTAGGCCATCATGAAATCCTTTAATGCTGGGTTGTATTACAGGCACAAGAACTGTACACCATGTTTGAACTTAAAGTCACCAGTCAATGTGAACAAATTCTGCAGACCTGTGGAGACTAACACTCATTCCCGAAGACTCACATTCTCATCTCTGACCTTTTGACAAGTTAACAACTGGGGAAATAACTAGACAAAGTCAAACCAAAAAGAACACCAGACCAGTCCAGCAGCTTCCAAAGAAGCACTTCCACCAAGCCCAAAATCCAGTCAGAGCGAGGTCACTCATGGTTTTTGCTTTTTTCTCACCATTCTCTGTGGTTACCTGCCTGGCAGCATTCCTCTTACTGACTGACCCATTCAATATCCATTCAGCTGTCAGTCCCTGAGCAGAACTACATCTCGGTGCTGAAGCATCTGCTGTGTTCAGAGAGCAGTAATTCACCTGAATTACCTTTCCTGGCCAGATCCTAACAGCAAACATCAGTCTTTTGTCTCTCCAGTTTTTTTAAAGAAGAACTAGCCACTGTTCAAAGTTCAATTCTCAATTTGGACTCAGTTCCAAACCAAAATGAGAAAAATAAAAAAAAAGTGATGGTCACAACACTGGTCTTGCAGTGTCCAGCTGTACATGCCCACTCGTGCAGTGTTCAAGTAATGCAGTGCCCACTCGTGCAGTGTTGAGTATTATTGGTGGATGTGTCACTGTGAGACTGGGCACAAACAACCCCATTGACCTGTGGCCAACCACTTCAACACAATGACACTTCCTGCACCACCAAATCCAAGCTATCCGACGACTGGAGGAAGAACACCTCATCTTCTGCCTTGGGACCCTCAACCACATGGCATCAACATTGACGTCACTAGTTTCCAAATCTCTCCTCTCCCCCCAACTCATCCCAGATCCAACCCTCCAAGTCGGCTCTCCCCTCTTGACCTGTCCATCTTCCTTCTTAACTATATGTTCGACCTTCCCCACCGACCAATCACAATCACACCCCCAAGTGGATTTACTGAGCACCTTCCCAGCTACGTTCCCCAAAAGCCCCACCCTCACTCTATTTATCTCTCAACCCCCTTACTCCCCCACATTCCTGATGAAGGACTTATACCTGAAACATCGGTTCTCTCCTGCTCCTCGGGTGCTGCCTGACCTGCTGTGCTTTTCCAGCACCACACATTTTGACTCTCACAGTAACTAATGTTACAGTGCTAAGTCTCACAGTGCCCAGTGTTACAGTGGATAGTATTAAGGTATCCAATCTCCATAGTGCCCAACAATATAGTGCCCAGCCTCACACTGCCTAGTGCTACAGTGGCCATGTTACAGCATGCAGTTTCACAATGCCTGGCCTCCACAGCAGCCAGTGTTATAGTATACAGTCTCACAGTGCCCAGTTTCACAGTGCCCAGTCTCTCAGTGTTTCCGATGTCTCACCCACCACCCCTACCACCATCACCGAGGTTTACTCTGTCCCAACCTCCAACACAGCCCCAGTTTTACCAAGTGTCCAGTTTCGGAGATATTCCTCCATGCACTGTACTGCTGTGTTGTCCATGTTGGGGTCAAACTTATTTGCAAAGAAACATCTCTGACGGACCACCAAATGTAGATCTCCTGCCCCATACACACAAACCAAGTGGCGATACCTTCCCGTGCAGGGAGGGTATAGGGCACCCCTCGCAACGTCACCAGCCTCAAAGGACCACTTTACTGCCCGGCCAAGTGGCCTGGAGGCTCCTTGGGTGTACGGGATGGAGCCGGGTACATTGGGCATTCCGTCAAGGGTAGCCCACACATGCTCGTCCGGGCTGTAGGTGTCCTCCGACCACTTGAGGAAGGCCTGGATCTTGGCACTGTCAAACACATGGCCGACAAACTCTCTGGAGGCCATGAAGTAGGCGCTGCCCACGAAAATGGAGGTGCTGATGTTCGGCTGGTCTTTCAGTTGCGCCGTCAAGACGACTTGGTCGAGGGTATCGTGGTGGTATTGCCAACGTTTCTAAAAGGCAAGCGCAAGAGAGTGAGAGAGACAAGAAAGTAGAAATGATAGCTTTTCAACTTCGCCTATGGCTTTTTCCCTCCCCAACTCCTCTGCACTCTCCTTGCCCCCAGCTCCAGCAAGATCCATGCACACTCCTTCTCTCAGTTACTCACCTTACAGTGGAGAACAAGGCCATTCAGCCCCTCAGGCCTTTCTCACTTCCATTGCCTAGTGCCAGTCACCTGCTAATTTACCCATATTCCTGCCTCCCAAACCATCTCCCAATGTTCATTCGCTGAGCAAATATAAAACTTATCCTCAAGCTCTCCCAGTGGATCTGGCTCCAAAAATACACTTCAAACTGTGCCCTCTGGTCATAAAGGTTGAGAGCACCAGAAAAATAGGTCCTTCAGCCCATCGTGACTGTGCTGGCAAAACAGGCTCCTTGCTACTCCAGTCTCATTTTCCAGCACTGGGAAACATCACCTTTCATGCCTCACCAGTGCAATGGAGACACTTTCCTGTGGTCATCAACTCCTGGAGTGGGACTTGAACACAGAGCTTTTGCCTTAGAGAGAAGGACATGGTGTGCAGGGATATAGTTCTTTGAAAGTTGCATTGCAGATAGACAGGGTGGTGTTTGATACCTTTACCTTCATTGGTCAGTGCATTGAATATAGGAGTTGGGATGTAATGTTGCAGCTGTAACAGAGATGGATAGAGCTCTGAAAGATTGTGGAATTAAGGGTTATGGGGATAAGGCAGGAACAAGATACTGATTGTGGATGATTAACCATGTTCATAGTGAGTGGTGGTGCTGGCTCGAAGGGCCAAATGGCCTACTCCTGCACCTATTGTCTATAAGTAGGAATATCTTTGACTATCTCTGATATGCCTTTGCCATTAACAAGTGTGATCTATTGTCTGTCGAGGACATTGGTGAGGCCATTTTTAAAATACTGCATACAATTCTGGTCGCCCTTCGAAAGAAAGGATGTTGTTAAACTTGAGAGGGTGCAGAAAAGATTTACCAGGATGTTGCCAAGATTGGAAGGTTTGAGCTACAGTAAGAGGTTGAATAGGCTAGGGCTATTTTCCCTGGAGTGTCGGATGCTGAGGGGTACCTTTACAGAAATTCATAAAATCTGGAGGAGCATGGATAGATGTTGAAATGATCAGCCGGATGATAGTACACTTCACACAGCTTACTTAATCACATACATGCAAGAAGACTCAACCAGCCGGGTCAAAGCCCACCCTTGCCTGGAGAGTCTGAAACAGGCAGTTGCAATCACACTTTTACACACAAATCAGCGTTCCCTTTTCGCGAATTACATTTTGATTCCAAGCCTTAGCAACACAACTGATCAATCAGATCCTGATCTAGGTACGTGACGTTTAGCATTAGATCATTGACCTTAAACTTCTACAACACCTGTTGAGTGTTGTTTCGGTCTTCCTGCCTTCTCACTTAACTGGAGCCAGTTTCAGTAAGCTAGCTAGCTTACGTACGTGCTTGGCTGCACTTTTCTGTTGCTGATCAGAATTGTTTAGCTAACCTCCTTTTCTGTTCTTGCCCCATTTTGATTCCTACCACGTCGGCTGTATAGCCAAAGTCTTTTCCCGAGGGTGGGGGAGTCCAAAACTAGAAGCATAGGTATAAGGTGAGAGGGGAAAGACCTGAGGGGTTACTTTTTCATGCAATGGGTGATGTGTGCTTGGAATGAGCTACCAAGAGGTGGTGGAGGCGGCTGGTACAATGACAATATTTAAAAGGCATCCAGATGTGTATATGACTAGGAATAGGTTAGAGAGATATGTGCCAAAGGCTGGCAAATGGGACTAGGTCAGATCGGGATGACTGGTCATCGCAGACTGGTTGAACTGAAGGGTCTGTTCCATACTGTATGATGTTATGACTCTGTGCTCTCTGGTTATTGAGGTTTAGAGCACCAAAATAATAAGTTGCCCTTCAGGCCATCGTGTCTGCACTGGTCAAAAAGACAAGCTCCGAGCTATTCTCATCCCATTTTGCAGCACTTGGCCCATACCCTTGAGTGTCTCACAATAGCAATGAAGACACCTTCCTATGGCCATTAACTCCTGGAGTAGGACTTGAATCCAAAGCTCCTCCCTCAGAGTGAAGGACACCACACATTAGATTCTCTACAGTATGGAAACAGGCCATTTGGCCCAACAGGTCCACACCAATCCTCTGAAGAGCAACCCATCCACACTCATTACTCTACCTGATATTTACCCTTGACTAATGCACCTAACACTATGGGCAATTTAGCATGACAAATTCACCTAACCTGCACATCTTTGGACTGTGGCAGGAAACCAGAGCACCCGGTGGAAACCCACGCAGACATGGGGAGAATGTGCAAACTCCACACAGACAGTTGCCCAAGGCTGGAATCGAACCCAGGTCTTTGGCGCTGTGAGGCAACAGTGCTAACCACTGAGCCACCGTGCCACCCCTTCCGCAAGACATGACACTTTATTCACATTGTGTCAAAGGATATCTTTTATCCTCGGTGCTTGTGGCATCATGCATGGGAGATATGGATCCTTGGTTACCAAGGGGAGGATAGATTATCGATGGTATGCAGGAATGTAGATGGTGGAACAGGATCAAAAGGGCTAATGCCCTACTCTTGTTCCTTGTATTTATGGGAACAGATCTCTTTTTTTTAATCCAACTAATATCGGAACTTGCCATCATCTCATACAAATGTAGTTCAGGCTTCATTTGCGTTTCAATTCCTCAGATCTCCCCACCATGCCTCTAACCCAAAATCTTACATCTGCATTACATTGCATTTGTACAATCGGTGAACAGTGAAGTATATTTCCTTGTCTTCATTACTGAGTGCTCACCCTGTACCCATTGAATAAACCTCACCCCAATCTCCTTTGTTCCAATGGGAGCATCGTTGAACTTTCCAACTGCGCCATCCAACTTAAACCCTGGCACCATTCCGCGAAGTCACCTCTTCTCCCTGTCCTGAGGGCCCTCACATCGTTTTATAGTCACCGGAAATGACCACAACAATCCAACTGGGGCTAAACCAATTTGACATGCAGCATAACTCAACCATTTATTGGCATCAATGCCTCTATTTATTAAGCCTTCTGCTTTTCTACCCTCTTACGGCCTCCTCTATCTTCTAATGTTGATAAATGTTTATTGCCAGATCCCTCTAATCCTGCGCACTCTTTATGATTGTGCCATTACATTTCTATTACCTCTCCACATCCTTCTCCCAAAACATACACTCTTCTGTATTCACCTCTGACTGGATGCTGTCTGTTCACCGTGGTGACCCTGGACAATTCACATCATCCTCACCATTTGCCAATCCTCCAGGTTTATCATTGCCCTGAAAATGGGCATTTTGCCACATACTCCAAGATTGATATCACTGACATATTGAATAAAAGCAGTCGTCTATTTAGGGCTGAGATGCAGAAACATTTCTTAACTTATAGGATAGTGAAGTTATGGAATTCTGTACCACAGAAAGCTGTGGAGTTTGAGTCATTGAATATATCCAAGAATGCGATTAACAAATATTTACGTTTCAAAAGCATCAAAGGCATGGGAGAAAGTCTTAGTATGGCATTGAGATAAAGGATTAGCCAGGATCATATAGTATGGTGGGTCTCATGGAGGGGCAAATCATCTTCTCCTGCTCCGGGTCTTGATGTTTATATGTCCCAGCTGTGTGGATCATTCCCACCTACCAACCTACCAACCTCTCGTCCAAAACAAAATCCATGAATCAGGGCTTGTGTTGTCAATTTTGTTGTCCAGCCATTTTTATCTAGTGCCTAGTGAAACACTTCATTGAATCCAGTTCAGACAACATTCTCTGCATTCAAATTCTCAGCTACTTCATCAATGCATGATGCGAGGTTGGAGACTTATCTTTTGAAAACCTGCACTGGCTTCGCTTCATTAATTTGATCTAAGGCTGCAAATTGCAGCCATAACTATCAGCATCAATGTCAAGTGCATGATATAAAGTAAACTATGATCCATGTGGTGTGAGCCTCGGAGACCCAGGTTCAAGTCGCTTCTGCTCCAGAGTTGTGCGATAACCCCTTTGAACAGTTTCATCAGTAAATGTAAGACCATTAACAAGTCAGGACAGGAGTCGGCCATTTGGTCCCTCAAGCCAGCTCCACTAGGATCATGGCTGATTCAACATTCCTCAAGTCCATGTTCTTGCCCTATCCCCATAACGCTTAATTCCCCAACTGAGCAAGAATCTATCCATCTGAGCCTTAAATATATACAAGGACAGCTCTCTGTGGCAAGGAATTCCAAAGATTCACAACCTTCTGAGAGAGGAAATTCCACCTCATCTCAGTCTTAAACTGGTGCCCCTTTATTCTGAGACAATACCCCCACAGGTCCTGGACTCTCCCATGAGGAGAATCATCCTTTCAGCATTTACCCAGTCAAGCCCCTTAATCCTGTCCATTTCAATGAGGTCACCTCTCATTCTTCTAAACTCCAGTGAGTAGAATCCTGTTTAGCCTTTTGTTTTTAAGACAATCCCTCCATAATGGGGGCCATCTCACTGAACATTCTCTTAACTTCCTCCAATGAAACAACATGTTTTCTTAAATAAGGTGACCAAAAGTGCTCACAGTACTCCGGATGTGCTCTCACAAGCACCTTGCACAGTTGCAGTAAGACTTCCTGACTTTTATACTCCAACCCCCCTTCAAATAAGGGCAAACATTCCACTTCAGTTCTGAAGAAAGGTCACCAGACTCAAAACATTGACTCTGTTTTCTCTCCATGAATGCTACCAGACCTGCTGAGTCTCTCCAGAAATTTCTGTTTTCATCCAATATTCCATTAGTCTTCCCAATTACCTGCTGCCCCCGTGTGCAAGCTTTCCATGTTTCATTCACTAGTTGCCCCAAGTCCCTTTGTGTTGCAGCTTTCTGAAGCTTTCTCCATTTAAATAATATTCTATTCTTTTGATTTCCCTTCCAAATGAACAACTTCACATTTTCCCACATTGCACTCCATTTGCCAACATTTTTGCCAACTTAACCTATCAATATCTGTCTGTAAAGCACATAAGACAACATTTTTTTACTGTAACTCGATTATACATGACAGTAATATATCAGCAAGGTTTGAGAAGGTTTGTAGCTAAGGTTGAGGTTCTAGATGTAGGTTTGCTCACTGAGCTGGAAGGTTCACTGAAGATGTTGCCTAGTATGGTGACAAAACATCTGAAAATGAACCTTCCAGCTCAATGAGAAAACCTACATCCAGAGTAATATTTCAAGTCAACCTCAGAGTACAACGGGATCTTGATCAGATGGGCTAATAGGCCGAGGAGTGCTAGATGGAGTTTAATGTCGATAAATGTGAGGCGCTCCATTTTGGAAAGGCAAATCAGGGCAGAAATAATACACTTCATGGTAAAGTCTGGGGAGTGATGATGAAACAAGAGATCTTGGAGTGCAAATTCATAGTTTCTTGAAAATGGAGTCGCAGATAGACAGAGTAGTGAAGAAGGCGTTTGCCACGCTTGCCATTATTGGTCAGTGCATTGTGTGTAGGAGTTGGGAGGTCATGTGGCTGAACAGGACATTGGTTTGGCAATTTCTGGAATACAGCATGCAATTCTGGTCTTACTGCTATAGAAAGGATGTTGTGAAACTTGAAAAGGTTCAGAAAAGATTTACAAGGATGTTGCCAGAGTTGAGTGGAAATGCAGGAGATTGGTACTAGATATGGAATAATTACAGACATGATGGGCTGAATGGCATCCTTCCGCAAGAATTCTTTAATTCTGTGACTGGCGCAGAGGGCGATTAACTTCAAGGTTCATGTTATCAGGAGGGACACCAAAGCCCTTAGCTGAGTGGTCAGAAAACTCCCCAATCTTTACTTGAACTAAGGCATAACCTGTCTCCACCAATATCATAGCAAAAGTCAGCCATTCGTCCCTTCAAGTCTGCTCCACCATTCAAGAAGATCACTGCTCTTCTGGTTGCAATTTCAATTCCACATTTCTATCAGTTGCCCCGGGGTCCTTATCTTTTTTTTAAAAAAAGGTCACCTTGCTCACCCTTTCATAACTTCATCATCTCAGCCTTCACAACTTTGTACAGAAGAGATTTACACAGTGCAACAGCCCTCTCAGGGGAAAATAATTCTGCAAGGCATTGGTGAGGTCACTTTTGGAGTGATCGCCCTGCTGTTGGAAGGGTGTTGTTAAACTGCAAAGGATGCAGAATAGATTTACAAAGATGTTGCCAGGACTGCAAGGTTTTAGTTATAAGGAGAGGCTAGATAGGCTAGGACTTTTCTCACTGGAGTATTGGAGGGTGAAGGGTGACCATATAGAGGTTTATAAAATTGTGGGGGAAATCAATAAAAGTGAATAGCCCCAGGATGGGGGAGTCCAAACCCAGAGGGCATAGGTTTAAGGTGAGACCTGAGGGTGGTGCAAATACGGAGCAAGCTGCCAAAAAGAATTGTTGTAGTGGGTACAATCACAAGATTTAACAGACGACATAAATAGGACAAGTTTAGAGGGATATGGACCAAATACAGGACAATGGGACTAGTTCCAATTAGGATACCTGGTTGGCATGGATGAGTTGGACGAAAGGGTATGTTTCGGTGCTGTAGGACTCTGACGATATCTTATTCTACAGAACATCTTGTCAAACCTACAAGAGAAAGCAATATCCCATCAACCACGTTATCATGTCCCCTCAGAGAAACTTATACATTTCAAAAAGATCTCTCAGATTTCCAAACTTAAATGTGTAAAAGCCAATTTGTTCAACCTTCCTTCCTAAGATAAACCCTTCATTCCCAGGAAAAAGGCAGGTGAAACTTGCTGTCAATGTAATTATTTTAAATGAGAGAAAAATGTACAGACTGATTCTGATGTGGTCTCATGAAGGCCTTGTATGGCACTCTCTCCACCCCTCAGGCCTGGAAATGGGCTCTACATTTTGAAGAAAAATGTCTGTACTAATGGACTCTGGACTAGAAAGGACTCTGTTTGTTGGTAATTAACTGTCATATGGTTTGTTGGGCTTATCACCTGCACTGTCTTGCATGTCCCTGGGTCTGGCAGGTCTTACTGTGAGCTGGGAGGCTCATGGGTCTTCCTGAAAGCTGTCACCCCGAAAGCCGGCGAGTGGGTAGGCCATCCTGTGAACCTGAAGGTTGGTAGGCTGTCCCGAAAGCCGGATGGTGGGTAGGCCACCCTGATGACAGTCTCCCCGAGAGCTAGATGGTGGGTAGACCATTCTGAGCACTGTCATCCTGAAAAGGGGTAATCGGGACGGGCTGTCCTAGAGGTGGTCGAAAGCTGTATCAGAGCAGCCGAAAGCCAGAAAGCGCGTAGGGGCGGGCTGAGATCCAGAAGGCTTGTGGGCTGCCCTGCACGCTGTCAACCCAGGGAAGGGGACAGGCTGTCTTAGAGGTGGCCGAAAGGTGTGCCAGTATAGACCACTGGCCAGATGGTGCATCGGGGTGGGTGAGAGCCCAATGGTACGTAGGGGCAGACCGAGAGCCAGAAGGTGGGTAGCTGTCCTCAGCGCTGTCACTCCAGGTGGGTACTGGGGCGGACAGTCCTAGAGGTGGTCGAAAGGTGTGTCAGGGCGGACCGAGACCCGGAAGGCGCGTAGGGGCGGGCTGCCTTAGAGTGGTCGGAAGGTGGGAGGGATGGGGGCTTGCTGGGTCTGTATTGTCTGCACTTTTTAATGTAACAGGATTGTCTTATACATAAATGTCATTGTTGCTGTCTTTTCATATTTGAAACTGGGATTTGTGGTTTGTCCTCAATTCCCTGTAAACTGGTTGAACAGTAGGGCTTGAGGCCTAGCTTTGCTCCTCCTCTCCCTTGTAAAATTGCTGTTGTATACAGCTGTAAATGTTAACTGTTGTGCTGTAACCTCTTTTTTGTACTTGTTTAATAAAATTTAAAAAAAAGGGGAATGCTACTCTCCCTTGTAAAATTGCTATCTCTTGTATACAGTTGTAAATGTTAACTGTTTTTGTAAACTATTTTGTAACTGTTTAATAAAATTTATAAACAGGAGACTCAGCGGTCTTCTCAATTTAGGGGACTGACTCTGTGCTGGCTAAATCACAGTCAGTGTGTTACTGTTGGTTTCTGCTTGTTTTTTGTATGGGGGAAACCTGATTCCTGAACTGGCTGAATTATTTAGCCAGTTTGTTAACTGGCATTCCTTTAGGGAGGACTGATTGTTAAACTCCTGATGTACATAATGTGTTTCAGGTGTAACTCAGTTCTCATTAGGCGATTGTTGTTTCACTGGCTGGTTACAGTCTGTGTGTTATTCTTTTCACTTTTGAGAAAAGGACAATGTTAATTTTGTGGTAGGGCTTAGCCCTTGGACACTAGTTTTCTTTTTTTTTTGTATGTGCCCTTACTGTTTTTGGTGTTTGGACTGAGCCCTTGTGGAAGACATACATTTTACCAGAGGAGCTGTTCCTGTGGGGAGGCCTAGCCCTGAGACTGGGCCTCTGGAGATTGAACACCTGTGTGTGTGCTAGGAGGTGAGGACTTGCTGTATCCTGGAGTTTGGGAGAAGACCTTCCCTTCAGGAGTGGACCAAAACCCCTGTGAGTTAACCACATTTACAGTGTACTGTGTTCCTGTGAGTGGGCCTGGCTCTCCAAGGATGTGCCAGGACTCCTTGGGGACTGAACACCTGTGTGCTGTGGGGTGTGCATTTGCTGTCTTTGGGAGTGGACTCTGCCCTTGGTTGTAGACCCTGTTTTTAGCAGTGGACTCTATTTCTGACAACACATGTTGTAAACTGGAGTGGACTCTGTTCCTGAGAACTCTATTTTTTTGAAGACTCTATATTTGGTCTCTGTGTACCAGAAAAGACTCTGTTTGTTCACAATTAACTCTGTCGTGTTTCTTGTTGAGCTTATCACCTGCACTGTCTTGTGTGTTCCTGGGTCTGGCAGGCCTTACTGTGAGGTGGGACATTCATGGGTCGTCCTGAAAGCTGTCACCCCGAGAACCAGAGGGAGGGTAGGCCACTCTGATGCCAGTTGCCCCTAGAGCCAGTAAGTGGGTAGGACATTCTGAGCGCTGTCGTCCTGAGAAGGGGTAATCTGGATGGGCTGTCCTAGAGGTGGTCGGAAGGTGTCTCAGAGCAGCCAAGAGCCAGAAGGCGCATAGGGGCAGGCTGAGATCCGGAAGGCTTGTGGGCTACCCTGCACGCTGTCGTCCCTGGGAAGGGGACAGGCTGTCCTAGAAGTGCCGGAAGGTGTGTCGGGATAGTCCACTGGCCGGACGGTGCATTGGGGTGATGAGAGCCCAGTGGTAAGTAGGGGCAGACAGCCAGAAGCCGTCCTCAGCACTGCCACCTCGGGCGGGTAATGGGGCGGGCTGTCCTAGAGATGGTGGAAAGGTGTGTCCGGGCGGACCGAGAGCCAGAAGGTACGTAGGGGCGGGCTGCCTTAGAGCGGCTGGAAGGTGGGAGGGATTGGGATTGGGGGGGGGAGACTTGCTGGCTTTTTGAGGGTCTGTATTGTATGCGCTGTTTCTTACACAAGTGGACTGTCTCATATGTATGAATGTCATTGTTACTGTTTGTAATGCTTGCAACTGGGATTTGAGGTTTGTCCTCATTTCCCTGAAAACCAGTTGAATGTCAGGGTTTGGGGCTTGGCTTTGTCATTCCCCTCCCTTGTAAAATTGCTATTTCTCTGTATACAGCTGTAAATGAAATTAGATTAGATTACTTAGTGTGGAAACAGGCCCTTCGGCCCAACAAGTCCACACCGCCCCGCCGAAGCCCAACCCACCCATACCCCTACATTTACCCCTTACCTAACACTACAGGCAATTTAGCATGGCCAATTCACCTGACCTGCACATCTTTGGACTGTGGGAGGAAACCCATGCAGACACGGGAAGAATGTGCAAACTCCACACAGTCAGTCGCCTGAGGTGGGAATTGAACCCGGGTCTCTGGCGCTGTGAGGCAGCAGTGCTAACCACTGTGCCACCGTGCTGCTCAAATTGTTTGTATAAACTGTGAATTGTTTAATAAAATATAAATAAACAGGACTGTCTGTTTCCTTTCTTCCTGGTGATGGAATATAAATTGTGAGGAGCAATTATAAATGTTGTCTGCGAAGATCACAAAGCTGAATCATGAAAGAGGAAGGGGAATGTAGGTTAAGCTAGATATGCTTGTACAAACAGTTATAAGCATCTGTTTCCCGCTTCTGCAAAAACAAAAACCACAATCAAGAGGCCATAAGGCTCAGTGTGGATGAAGAATGAGAGGAAATGTTGCTTTAGCAAGCAAGGAAGCAGATGGCAGTGAAGGAGGATATACGCTAACAATAGACCACAGAGGGATATGGTGAAATGACCAAGCAAAACCTGTACTGTTACGCACAAGGCCAGATAAGGCAAGAGATAAACAAGAGGAATGGGCACTGGGTTTTGAGTAGTGGGAGGAGGGAAAGAGAAATGTAATTGTATCAAGGTTTTGTACTGTGCACCTACCTTGTAGACACCACTCTTGCAAGAGTATATCAGATGATACTGCTGCTGCAGATCTTGTCTTGGACTGAAATTATTGAAGTGAGTGGGTTTTATTTCCCACATAAATTAAGATTTGCACACTTGTTTTTCACTGCATCTGACACCTACACACATGACATGGGTACTAGGGAAAAATAAGCATGACTGCTGTCGGGTGGTAGTGGAAGAAAAATAAACAGGCATGTCAAGAGATCTGCTCACTGAGAGCTGTCTCTAGGGGAGCTGGATCAGCATATGAAGGACTCTTCAATCCTCTTGAGGAGAGGAGACTGACTTCAAAACAGCCTCTGTGTCTTATGTGCTGCTGTTGGTGTCTTCCTACGGAGGAGTTTATTTTTAATTTTTTTTTCATCGTTTGTTGTGATTTGTTTTCTGGGGTTTCTTTCTGCTTATTTCTGTTAATTTGAAGCTGTGCTCAGCTGCACAGGCAGCTACTACCACCACTGCTGCTACAGTCTGGGCCTGCTCCTGCTACTGAAGCCTAGGCCTCACCTGCACCCCTGCTGCTGCTGCCTGGGCCTACCTACACCTGGGGACGACTTCGACTGCTACTCCTGAGGCTGCTTCTGAAAAAAAAATAAACAGGACGATCAGATATTCTGTTCACTCTGAGCTGGCTCTGAGGAAGCTGGAACCGTGTCAAGGACTCACCCTCAGACTTTCTCTCCCACCCCCACTCTATCCCTCCAAATCTCAACATCCAGTGAAACTGAGCAGACATGGAAAGAAGATGCATGATTGAAACACTTCAACCAATCGCATTCACCCATGCATGAGCAAGCATCTCCCGAGACAATACTGCATTTACTCCTCAGTGTCAACCCAACTGTAAGTCAGGAAGTAGGAGGGAGGGATGAACACAATGTAATTACAGTCACTAAGGAGGCTGGACTCAGCAAACTGATAATAGGTCTCATCACCTTCTGTCTTCATCCCAGAGTCTTAAAAGAGGTTGTTAATTTGGTTGTAGATGCATTAATGCAAATTCTTTGAATTTCCCAAGATTCATTAGACTTCACTCAGTCAGAGATCATTTAGTCTGTCAATGTTTTGCCCCATCCCTTGTCAGTGACCATCACCTCCCTACCTTTAAACCTCTTCTGGCCCCAAGGCCAATCTGGAATGATTTGATGGCACTAACTGCTGTTTGTAGACTCTTGCTGACACTAACCTCGAGGATGCATAAGGTTCACTTGGTACAAGGTTCATTAATTGAAATCTGCTGTTTTTCTATTACTACAGTATAATAATGTCTATTTAACCCTGACCGTATAATTCACTTCAACAGTCCCTTATTTTGAAAGAGGATGTAAATGCATTAAAGACAGTTCAGAGGAGGTTTACTCAATGAATACTTTGAATGAATGGCTTGTGCAATCAGGATAGGTGCTCAGACTGAGTTTGTTTCTGCTGGAGTTTAGACGGGTTAAGAGTGATCTGATTAAACTGTATAAAGGCTCTTAATGATCTTGGAATGGATGTTTCTTCTTGTGGGTGAGTTCAGAATTAGGGACCATGTTTATAAAATTAGTGAGGGATCACACGTTTTGGACAGAGATGAAGATAATTCTTTTTTCGGGTGTGTAACTTTGGAATTGTCTGTCCCAGAAAGTAGGAGAGGTGAGGACAATGGATATTTTTAAGTCACAGGTAGATTTATTTCCTTGCATAACAAGAATCTACGATTACACTGGGTAGATGGGAACGCAAAATATAGACTTATCAGCCATAAACTTATGAAAGAGTGGAATAGGTTCAAGCGAGCAAATGAATTTGTTAAATGCATTCATGAAAGTTTCCTCAAGCAGTAGACAGAGGATCCTACTCAGGAAGGGACAAAACTCGACCTACTCTTGGGAAATAGGGCAGGACAGGTGATGGAGGTGATAGTGGGGGAGCACTTTGGGACCAGTCCTATTAATTTTAAAGTAGTTATGGAGAGGAACTGGTCCACAGGTTCAAGTTCTAAATTGGAGAAAGGTGAATTTTGATGGAATTTGACAGGAGCTTGCAGGGGTTGATTGGAGTAATTTGTTTGCAGGTCAAGGGACCTCCAGCAAGTGGGAGGCCTTTAAAAGTGAGATCGCTAGAGTTCAAGGTCTATATGTTCCTATGAAGGTGAAAGGCAAGGTTGACAGGAATAGGGAACCCTGAATGACAAGAGATATTGAGGCTTTGACCAGAAAATGAATGAGGTATGGCTGAGGTACCGGCAGCTGGGACCAAGGGAATCCCTGGATGTATACAGGGGATGCAGGGTTTTACTGAAGAAGAAATCAGGAAAGCAAAAAGGGGGCATGGGATGGCCTTGGCTGAGAAGGTTAGGATGCGTCCAAAGAGGTTCTTTAAGTAAAAAGGAGTAAGAAGAACTCGCGAAAGAATAGTTATTTCTTATTTTCTAAAGGCAAGTGTAAGTCATTGTGTTCCAGAGGCAATTCAATTGGACAAATTGATAGGCTTGAAGCAAAGCGCACTTTATTCTTACACTGCAGTTAAATAGTGATTTTAAAATAGCGACAATTCCAAGATGGAGGTGAAACAGGACACCTGAGATCGAGCTTGTCCACTCCGCCCATTTAGAGTCATCGGGTTATCGGGTCATAGAGATGTACAGCACAGAAACAGACCCTTCGGTCCAACTCATCCAGATATCCCAACCCAATCTAGCCCCACCTGCCAGCACTCGGCCCATCTTCCTCCAAACCCTTCCTATTCATATACCCATTCAGATGCCTTTTCAATGTTGCAATTGTACCAGCCTCCACCACATCCTCTGGCAGCTCATTGCATACACGTACCACCCTCTGTGTGAAAACGTTGCCTCTTAGGTCTCTTTTATATCTTTCCCCTCTTACCCTAAACCTATGCCGTCTAATTCTGGACTCCCCCACCCCATTTGTCTTTTTATCCTATCCATGCCCCTCATGACTTTATAAACCTCTATACAGTCACCCCTCAGCCTCCAACGCTCCAGGGAAAACAGCCCCAGCTTGTTCAACCTCTCCCTGCAGCTCAAATCCTCCAACCCTGGCAACATTCTTGTGAATCTTTTCTGAACCCTTTCAAGTCTCACAACATCCTTTTAAAAGGAAGGAGAGCAGAATTGCACACAATATTCCAAAAGTGGCCTAACCAATGTCCTGTACAGCTGCAACTAACTCCTGTGTTCAATACTGTGACTAATAAAGGAACGCATACCAAACGCCTTCTTCACTATCATATCCTACCTGCAACTCTACGTTCAAGGTGCAAGAACCTGCACTCTGAGGTCTCTTTGTTCAGCAACACTCCCTAGGACCTTACCATTATATGTATAATTCCCGCTAATATTTGCTTTCCCAAAATGGCTCCTACCATCACTACTTTACAGTTGATAAACTTTTGCACAAACTCCCTGAAAATTTATTTTTATGTAGCTTTCCCATGAGTTCTTGGCCTATAGAATACAGGCCTAGCGCACTTTATGGTCTCTTAAGAATGTCAATCCCTGTGTGGCAAATTCCCAACTGCAGCATTGCCATGTGCCCCTGCAGATTAGAGGGATAATTAGTGGGATTAGTTCAGCCTTGTTCAAAAGAGGAGAATTACTTGAATATCGAAGTAGTACATACTATTCAAGCTGAATGAAGGAGGAACAGAATATTGGTTTGCTTCAGCATTGTCTCAAATGCTGCAGATGGGAGCTCTGTGAGTATTCCTTCATTTGAAAAGGGGATTTTCAGACTAAATGAGAGAGAATAATTGTATTAGATGAAATCAATCAAGTCCCATTTGCCAGCATCTGGCCCACACCCCTTCAAACCTCTCCCACTTTGGGGACAGTGACCACAATTCGGTGACTTTTACTCTAGTGATGGAGAGGGATAAGTGTGCACTGCAGGGCAAGAGTTATAGCTGGGGGCAGGGAAATTATGATGCGGTTAGGCACGACTTAGGATGCGTGGCTTGGAAAAGTAGGCTTCAAGGGAAGGGCGCAATTGATATGTGGAGCTTGTTCAAGGAGCAACTATTGAGTGTCCTTGATAAGTATGTACCTGTCAGGCAGGGAGGAAAGGGTCGTGTGAGGGAGTCGTGGTTTAATAAGGAATTGTAATCCCTTGTTAAAAGGAAGAGGGCAGCCTATGTAAAGATGAGGCGTGAAGGTTCAATTGGGGCGATTGAGAGTTATAAGGTAGCCAGGAAGGACCTGAAGAGAGAGCTAAGAGCAGCAAGGAGGGGACATGAAAAGTCCTTAGTTGGTAGGATTAGGGAAAACCCAAAGGCTTTTTATAGGTATGTCAGGAATAAAAGAATGACTGGGTTGGAATAGGTCCAGTCAAGGATAGTAGTGGGAAGTTGCGTGTGGAGGCTGAAGAGATTGGGGAGACACAGAATGAATACTTTTCGTCAGTATTCACTCAGGAACAGGACATTGTTGCCGATGTGAATACTGAGTCACAATTAATTAGAATGGACGGCTTTGAGGTATGTCGGGAAGAGGTATTGGAAATTCTGGAAAGGGTGAAAATAGATAAGTCCCCTGGGCCTGATGGCATTTATCCTAGGATTCTCTGGGAAGCAAGGGAGGAGATTGCAGAGCCATTGGCCTTGATTTTTATGTCCTCGTTGTCTACAGGAATAGTGCCAGAAGACTGGAGGATAGCAAATGTGGTTACTTGTTCAAGAAGGGGAGTAGGGATAACCCTAGTAACTATAGGCTGGTGAGTCTCACTTCTGTTGTGGGCAAAGTCTTGGAGAGAATTGTAAGGGATAGGATTTATGAACATCTGGATAGGAATAATGTGATCAAGGATAGTCAGCATGGTTTTGTGAAGGGCAGGTCGTGCCTCACAAACCTTATTGAATTCTTTGAGAAGGTGACTAAGGAGGTGGATGAGGGTAAAGCGGTAGATGTGGTGTATATGGATTTTAATAAGGCGTTTGATAAGGTTCCCCATGGTAGGCTACTGCAAAAAATACGGAGGTATGGCATTGAGGGTGAGTTGGAGTTTGGATTAGGAATTGGCTGGCTGGAAGAAGACAGAGGGTAGTAGTTGATGGTAAAGGTTCATCTTGGAGTGCAGCTACTAGCGGTGTTCCGCAAGGATCTGTTTTGGGACCATTGCTGTTTGTCATTTTTATAAATGACCTGGAGGAGGGGCTAGAAGGTTGGGTGAGCAAGTTTGCAGATGATACGAAAGTCGGTGGAGTTGTTGACAGTGAGAAAGGATGTGTCAGGTTACAGTAGGATATATATAAGCTGCAGAACTGGGCAGAACGGTGGCAAATGGAGTTCAATGTAGGTAAGTGAGGTGATTCACTTTGGTAAGAGTAACAAAAAGATGGGGTACTGGGCTAATGGTCGGATACTTGGTAGTGTGGATGAGCAGAGGGATCTTGGTGTCCATGTACACAGATCTCTGAAAGTTGCTACCCAGGTAAATAGTGCAGTGAAGAAGGCATATGGCGTACTGGCTTTTATTGGTAGAGGAATTGAGTTCCAGAGTCCTGAGGTCATGTTGCAATTGTATAAGACTTTGGTGCGGCCGCATATGGAGTATTGTGTGCAGTTTTGGTCGCCATACTATAGGAAGGATGTGGAGGCACTGGAACGGGTGCAGAGGAGGTTTACCAGGATGTTGCCTGGTATGATAGAAAGATCGTATGAGGAAAGGCTGAGGCACTTCGGGCTGTTTTCATTAGAGAAAAGAAGGTTTAGGGGTGACTTGATAGAGGTGTACAAGATGATTAGGGGTTTAGATAGGGTTGACCATGAGAACCTTTTTCCACGTATGGAGTCAGCTATTACAAGGGGGCATAGCTTTAAATTAAGGGGTAGTAGATATAGAATAGATGTTAGGGGTAGATTCTTTACTCAGCGAGTCGTGAGTTCATGGAATGCCCTGCCAGTAGCAGTGGTGGACTCTCCCTCTTTATGGGCATTTAAACGGGCATTGGATAGGCATATGGAGGATAGTGGGCTAGTGTAGGTTAAGTGGGCTTGGATCGGCGCAACATCGAGGGCCAAAGGGCCTGTACTGCGCTGTATTTTTTCTATGTTCTAGGACATTGGTTAAGACACTGCTGGAATATTGTGTGCAATTCCAGTCTCCTTCCTAATGGAAAGATGTTGTGAAACTTGAAAGGGTTTAGTAAAGATTTGAAGGGATGTTGCCAGGGTTGGAGAATTTGAGCTATAGGGAAAGGTTGAATAGGCTGGGACTTCTTTCCCTGGAGCGTCAAAGGCTGAGGGGTGATCTTATGGAGGTTTATAAAATCATGAGGGGCATGGATAGGATAAATAAACAGTCTTTTCCCTGGGGTGTGGGAGTACAGAACATAGGAGGGCATAGGTTTAGGGTGAGAGGGGAAAGATATAAAAGAGACCTAGGGAGCAACTTTTTCATTCAGAGAGTTTTACGTAAATGGAATGAGCTGCCAGAGGAAGTGGTGGTGGCTAGTACAATTGCAACATTGAAAAGGCATCTGGATGGGTATGTGAATAGGAAGGGTTTGGAGGGATATGTGCCAGGTGCTGGCAGGTGGGACTAGATTGTTTTGGGATGGCATGGATGAGTTGGATGTAAGGGTCTGTTTCCATGCTGCATATCTCTATGATTCTATGACACTGTGACACTGCCACCTTTAGTGATCTGTGGATGTGTACACCCAGATCCCTCTGCATGTTAATGCTCCGAAGGGTTCTGCCATTCACTATATAATTGCCAGCTGTATTTAACCTTTCAAAATGCATCACCTCACATTTGTTGAGATTAAACTCCATCTGCCATTTTTCTGCCCATGCCTCCAACTGATCTATGTTCTGTTGTATCCTCTGACAATCCTCCTCATTATCCGCAAATCCACCAATCTTTGTATCGTCCCAATCTTTGTATCTTCCACAAACATACTAATTAGACTCGTCACATTTTCCTCCAAATTATTTATAAAGGCCATGAACAGTAGAGGTCCCAGCTCTGATCCCTGTGAACACCTCTAGTCACAGCCCTCCATTCTGAAAAGCATCCTCCACCACTCCCCTCTGTCTCCTATGATTGAGTCAGTTCTAAATAGGAAAATCCATCTTGCCAGCTCACCCCCGATAACATGTGACTTCACCTTTTGTACCAGTCTGCCATGAGGGACCTTGTCAAAGGTTTTACTGAAGTCCATGCAGACAACATCAACTGGTTTTCCCTCATCAATCATCTTCATCATCTCCTTAAAAAACGTGGTCCAGTTAGGAAGGCACGACCTCTCCCTCACAAAACCATGCTGTCTGTCACTAATAAATCCATTTTCTTCTAAATGCAAATATATCTTGTCCGTGTGAATATTTTCCAATCATTTCCCTACACTGACATAAGGCTCACAGCTCTGTAATTCCCAGGATTATCCCTGCTACCCTTCTTCAACAATGGGACAACATCAGCTATTCTCCAGTCCTCTGGGACCTCACCTGTGGCCAGAGAGAATACAAAGATATCTGACAATGCTGCAGCAATTTGTTCTCTTGTCTCCCTCAATATTCTGGGATCGATCCCATCAGGAACCAGGGACTTATTTACCTTAATACTTTTTAAGACACACAGAATGTTTCCGTGTCCATGTTTAACCTGATGTCATGAAGCTTTATGGGATCTGGCATCAATGCTGAGCACTTCCAGAGCACAGCCCTCTTGACTGTATCCCACGGGGCTGTTCCCTCAGCTGGCTCTGTCCTGCCAGTGGGACAGGACCTGCCCTGAGATGGTCATTGTGTTGTCTGGGACATTGCCTGTAAAGTGGGATTCTGAGAGTGTGACTATGTTCGATTGTTGCTGGATTAGTCTGTGAGGAATATACTGCAGGACAGTTTTATGTTTTCTCCAATAGAGTTAACACCTCTTTATTTCTTTCAATTTTAAATTCAAGCCGAAACAAACTGCTTTTTCAGTTGAAGATAATTTAATTATTTTTCACTTCGATAATCAGAGTACACAACCCAATTATTGCTCAATTCAATAACCGCAGTAACCAGCAGAGTCACCTTCCCAACACACTGCCTGACCAAAGACATTGAAAACGGCTTCGGAAAGGCCTGAATTCAAATATTGTGCTGCTGCACCTCACTGTCTCTCCAATAAAGAGTGAGTCAATGATGGGATCTGAAATCTGTCCAGAGAGCTTCCAAACTGGGTCCAGGCAGTTATTCAAATATCCCCTCACTACAGACAATTCAGAACTATCTCAGAGAGGGTGCAGAATATTCCCAAAGGGGAGAGGGAACAGCAGGATGTTGCTGTACACATTGGAACCCATGATACAGGATGGGAAAAGGACGAGGTCCTGAGGAGAGAAAATAGGAATTTAGGCAGGAACTTAAAAAGTCGATCCCGGAGGGTAGTTGTAGGAGGGGGATGAGGGTGTGAGTCCTTTTAGGATAGAGAGTACGGGAAAGAATATCAGGCTTATATGATTTAACCAAATCAGAAATTATAGATGTACTTAATAAAAGCAGAGGGCTTAGTAAACGGATTCCCGCGGCTGGGTTTTGAGATTTCACTCCCTGTTGCTGGTCTCCTCCCTCATTCATTCCATTTCACGGAGGCGCGATTTGACAGTAACTTTCTTAAAGGGGACAGGGACCCCATTCAATCTGTATCTAACAGGTCCGTGCTGATGGAGACAACTTGTTTGATGTTCTGCAAGCTGTTCAAGTCCCAGTAGATGGTTCTGAGGGGGATTAGTATTCTCATCTTTTCATAGTTTCGGGTGAGATAGTGCGCTGGGGAGTGGGGAGACCACAGTTTGATGAATGACTGAATGAAATGCGGAAGGAGTAAATACCGAGCGATTGTGAGTGGGTTGGCAAATAAAGGGCCTTAATATAAAAATAAAGAAACATATAGTACAATATCTCACGAACCCATAGAATAAGATGTTTGAAGGTGATTGACTCTCTGCATCAGTAAAGACACGCCAGCTCGCCCACGGAGACATTGGGAATGATTAACTGATATGGGTGAGCAGGGCAGAACCTCAGCAGATCACAGGATATTCAGGGACAAAGGTTACAAGATAAACAAGTGACCACATCAGCGAACAGGCACCGTGTGTTTGAATCTGACTGGTAGATATGTAATAGACAGTGACCTGATGTCATCAAAATGCCGAGTTAATTAAATTATAAATATGATGTAATTAATGTACAAATCTGATGTAATTAACTACCGAGTTAACTGATTTCCAGGCCTAATGTAATCATCGCCCAGTTAATTGACTTGTGGACTTATAGTCATAGAGTCATAGAGATATACAGCATGGAAACAAACCCTTCGGTCCAACCCGTCCATGCCAAACAGATATCCCAACCCAATGTATCTTTATACATCGAATCTCTTCGGACCCGGTCCATCTTTGACCTCCATATAAATTGGAAGATGGCCCGGGTGACTGCAGCGGCACAGGTTCTGGGAATAGGCTAGACCTGTGCCACGTATAACAGCAATGACAGTGCCTCACACCTGATGACGAGACTTTTTTCCCGTGATGAAGAGCAACCGTAGCTTCCATCTGCCCAGCCTCACTTTGCTGATACACTCCTCCCAAGAATTGGCGCACGCCCCAGCCCCCCCCGAACCAAATACCCAGCACCTTCAGATGGTCAGTCTTGACAGTGAAGGCGATCGAGGATTGGTCGGCCCAGTTCCCGAAGAGCATGGCCTTGCTCTTGCCTCAATTTTTGAGGAGAAAGTGAGGTCTGCAGATGCTGGAGATCAGAGCTGAAAATGTGTTGCTGGAAAAGCGCAGCAGGTCAGGCAGCATCCAGGGAACAGGAGAATCGACGTTTCGGGCATAAGCCCTTCTTCAGGAAAGGGCTTATGCCCGAAACGTCGATTCTCCTGTTCCCTGGATGCTGCCTGACCTGCTACTCTTTTCCAGCAACACATTTTCAGCTCTTGCCTCAATTTACCTTGGTCCCCAAGGCCTGTTTGAACTGGTCACATATTTACATGAGACTGTGCACAGACAGTGGATCCGAGCAGAAAATGGCGACATCATCCATGTACAGGGAGGCCTTAACCTGCAGGCCCCCACTGCCAGGAATAGTCACCCCTCTCAGGCTCACATCCTTCCGGATGGACTCCGCAAAACGCTCTATGCAGCACACAAACAAGGCAGGAGAGAGAGGGCAGCCCTGCCTGACTCCAGATCTGACTGGGAAGCTATCTGATTCCCAGCCATTAATTGAGACTGCACTGACAATGTTGGTGTAGAGCAGTCTGATCCAATTGCAGATACCCTCCCCAAAGCCCATTTTAGAGAGAACATCTAGAACATAGAACATAGAAGAATACAGCACAGTATAGGCCCTTCGGCCCTCGATGTTGCACCGATCCAAGCCCACCTAACCTACACTAGCCCACTATCCTCAATATGCCTATCCAATGCCCGCTTAAATGCCCATAATGAGGGAGAGTCCACCACTGCTACTGGCAGGGTATTCCATGAACTCACGACTCGCTGAGTAAAGAACCTACCCCTAACATCTGTCCTATACCTACCCCCCCTTAATTTAAAGCTATGCCCCCTTGTAATAGCTGACTCCATACGTGGAAAAAGATTCTCACTGTCGACCCTATCTAAACCCCTAATCATCTTATACACCTCTATCAAGTCACCCCTAAACCTTCTTTTCTCCAATGAAAACAACCCCAAGTGCCTCAGCCTTTCCTCATACAATCTTTCTACCATACCAGGCAACATCCTGGTAAAACTCCTCTGCACCCGTTCCAGTGCCTCCACATCCTTCCTATAGTATGGCGACCAAAACTGCACACAATACTCCAGATGCGGCCGCACCAGAGTCTTATACAACTGCAACATGACCTCAGTACTCCGGAACTCAATTCCTCTACCAATAAAAGCCAGTACGCCATATGCCTTCTTCACCGCACTATTTACCTGGGTGGCAACTTTCAAAGATCTGTGTACATGGACACCAAGATCCCTCTGCTCATCCACACTACCAAGTATCTGACCATTAGCCCAGTACCCCATCTTTTTATTACTCTTACCAAAGTGAATCACCTCACACTTACCTACATTGAACTCCATTTGCCACCTTTCTGCCCAGTTCTGCAGCTACCTGTGCCCAAAGGGGGCATAGCTTTAAATTAAGGGGGGGTAGGTATAGGACAGATGTTAGGGGTAGGTTCTTTACTCAGCGAGTCATGAGTTCATGGAATGCCCTGCCAGTATCTCACATACCTGTGTGATATCCTGTCAAAGGCTTTCTTCTGGTCCAGGCTGATGAGGCAGGTGTCCAACCCTCTGTCCTGCATGTAGGCGATCATATCCCTGAGGAGTGCAAGACTCTCAGTGATCTTCCTGCCCGGTACAGCACAGGTTTGGTCATGGTGAATCACCGATTCCAGAGCAGACCTGACCTGGTTGGCGATTACCTTTGACAGAATTTTGTAATTCGCATTCAGCAGTGAGATTAGTCTCCAATTTGAGTTCCTCCCTCTCCCCCTTCCACATGTAGATGAGGGTGATGATGCCTTTCCTCATGGATTCACTCATGGTACCTGCCCGAAGCATACTGACATACACCTCCAGCAGGTCCTGGCCAATCAAGTCCCACAGTGCGGAATAGAGCTCGACCGGTAAGCTGTCGCTTCCTGGAGTTTTATTCTTTTTGAAGGACTCGAGGGCCTTGGTCTGCTCGTCCAGAGATAATGGCTAGTCCTATCTCTCCCGTGTTCTGTCATCTAAGACCTCCGTGATAGAGGACAGGAACGACTGGGAGGCCGTGCTGTTGGTTGGCTTCATGTCATACAGACTGGCTTAGAAGGATTTGCTGATCCTCATGATGTCAGCCTGAGATGATGTTATTGAGCCATCTTCTTCCTTCAGGCTGCTGAGCACGGAGCTCTCTTTGTGCACCTTCTGGATAAAGAAACATGAGCACGTCTTGTCCTGCTGCACTGAGCGGACCCTGGACCTCTTGATGTTCCCTTTTACTGTTTCCCACCAGTCTTCTGGGGGCTCAAAGAGGGGCTTCACAGTTCTCCAACCTGCATAGTCCCTCTTGAGCTCCTCAATGTTTCCTGGGGTCAACAGCTTTGTGTTCAGCTTCCACGTTCTCTTACTAGCCCGTTGCTCGTCCTGTAGGTGACAGTCGGCCAGCAGGAGGCAGTGGTCAGAGAAGACGTTGGTGGATCTGACCGAGAGCGTTCGGAACACAAACAGGTAATCTATCCTCGAGCGGATAGACCCGTCTGCCCGTGACCAGATGTATCTATGCTGCGCTCTGTGTGCAGGGGTGGTGAAGACGTCGTGCAGCTTGGCATTTTTTACCGTGTCCATCAGGGCTCTGAATGTGGTATCCAGTTTACTGTCCCACTTTTTGTTCAGCAACACTCCCTAGCACCTTACCATTAAGTGTATAAGTCCTGTTAAGATTTGCTTTCCCAAATTGCAACACCTCACATTTATCTAGATTAAACTCCATCTGCCATTTCTCAGCCCATCGGCCCATCTGATCAAGATCCTGTTGAAATCTAAGGTAACCTTCTTCGCTGTCCACTACACCTCCAATTTTGGTGTCATCAGCAAACTTACTAACTTTACTTCTAATGCTCACATCCAAATCATTTATATAAATGATAAAAAGTAGTGGACCTAGCACCGATCCTTGTGGCACTCCACTGGTCACAGGCCTCCAGTCTGAAAAACAACCCTCCACCACCACCCTCTGTCTTCTACCTTTGAGCCAGTTCTGTATCCAAATGGTGAGTTCTTCCTGTATTCCATGAGATCTAACCTTGCTGATCAGTCTCCCATGGGGAACCTTGTCAAGCGCCTTACTGAACTCCATATAGATCACATCTACTACGCTGCCCTCATCAATCCTCTTTGTTACTTCTTCAAAAAACTCCAATCAAGTTTGTGAGACTTGATTTCCCATGCACAAAGCCATGTTGACTAACCCTAATCAGTCCTTGCCTTTCCAACAACATGTATATCCTGTTCCTCAGGATTCCCTCCAACAACTTGCCCACCACTGACGTCAGGCTCACTGGTATATAGTTCCCTGGCTTGTCGTTACCACATTTCTTAAACAATGGCGCCACGTCAGCCAACCTCCAGTCTTCTAGCACCTCACCTGTGACTGTCGATGATCCAAATATCTCAGTAAGAGGCCCAGCAATCACTTCCCTAGCTTCCCACAGAGCTCTAGGGTACACCTGATCAGTCCTTGGGATTTATCCACCTTTATGCGTTTCCAGACATCTAGCACTTCCTCCTCTGTAATATGGACATTTTTCAAGATGTCACCATCTATTTCCCTTCATTCTAAACCATTCATGTCCTTTTCCACAGTAAATACTGATGCAAAATACTCATTTAGTATCTGTACCATCTCCTGCGGCTCCACACAAAGGTCACCTTTGCTGGTCTTTGAGGGGCCCTATTCTCTCCCTCATTACCCTTTTGTCCTTAACGTATTTGTAAAACCTCTTTGGATTCTCCTTAATTCTATTTGCCAAGGTTATTTCATGTCCCCTTTTCGTCCTCCTGATTTCCCTTTTAAGTATACTCCTACTCTTTTTGTACTCTTCTAAGGATTCACTCGATCTATCCTGTCTATACCTGGCATATGCTTTGTTCTTTTTTTTAACTAAACCCTCAACCTCTTTAGTCATTCAGCATTCCCTAAATCTACCAGCCTTTCCTTTCACCCTAACAGGAATATACTTTCTCTAGACTCTAGTTATTTCATTTCTGAAGGCTTCCCATGTTCCAGCCATTCCTTTACCTACAAACATCTGTGTCCAATCAGCTTTTGAAAGTTCTTGCCTAATACCGTCAAAATTGGCCTTCCTCTAATTTAGAACTTCAACTTTTAGATCTGGTCTGTCCTTTTCCATCACTATTTTAAAAATAACAGAATTATGGTCGCTGGCCCCAAAGTGCTCCTCCACTAACACCTCAGTCACCTGTTCTGCCTTATTTCCCAAGAGTAGGTCAAGTTTTGAACCTTCTCTAGTAGGTACATTACCCAAAGCCTGTCCACTATCTATAAGGTACAAGCCAAACATGCGACAGAAAATTTCCCACTTGCCTGGATAAGTGCAGCCCAACAACACTCAAGAAGCTTGACGTCATCCAGGACAAAGAGACCCATTCACGTCACCGCTGATGCTCCGTAGCAGAAGTGTGTACAGTCTATAAGGTATACAATAGATCTTCATCAAGGGCCCTGATACAATGCCTTCCAAACCCATAACAATATCATCTTGAAGGACAAGGACAGTAGGACATGACAGCACTACCTGCAGGTTCCCCACCAAGCCACTCATCACCTTGACTCGGAAATATACCGCCGTTCCTTCAGTGACACTGGTTAAAACCCCGGAAGCCCCTTGGTAATGGCCTTACTGATCTACTTACACCAAACTAATTGCAGCGGTTCAAGAAGGCTTCTCAAGAGCAACTAGGGTTGGGCCAAATTAACAAAGCCCACAACTTAAGAATAAACTATAGGAGTTCAGGAACAATTTATGTCTGAAATAAACAGAGATCAGCAACTAACCATGTCCTGCAATGTTTCAACCACATCTCAAGAACTGTGTATACAAATGACCTGCTTCTTTTCACTCTGATCATTATCAAAGTGTTATTAGCTCATGTTGCTTCTTTAGAAAACATCACTTGAGTTTGGGGACTGAATATTTGTTGCATTTACATTTTGACAGTTGTGAAAAATAAACATATATCCTTTATTTCGATTTGAACTTAGTGTGTTTGGTACATGTTATTTTAAGTTACAGCACTCAAGGGTTTTTTTTTTATATTTCAAAAATATACTTTATTGATAGAAATCTTTGGTACCTGTACAGTTGATGCCATTCAGATGTATACTGCTGTTACATTCAGAGAACAGACTGAGTCATTAGTATTTACAATTCTGTATGTTAACAATCCAACCTCTTGGTATTTTGCTGAGGCGTCAGCGGATCCCAATTACTGAATGCACCCCCCCCCATTATTCTTCGGCAGAAGGACCTTACATGGTCATCTTTCCTCACCATGCCTTGGTGGCAGCTGCCCCATGCTTCAATGCATTCCTCAGCACGTAGTCCTGGACCTTAGAATGTGCCAGTTGGCAACACTCAGTTGGGGTCAACTCCTTCAGCTGGAAGACTAGCAAGTTTCGGGAAGATCAAAGAGCATCTTTCACTGAGTTGATGGTCCTCCAGGCCCAGTTGATGTTTGTCTTAGTGTACCTCCCAGGGAACAGGCCATAGAGCACAGAGTCCGTGTTACAGAGCTGCGCGGGACGAACCTCGACAAGCACTACTGCATTCCTCTCCAGACTTCCTCTGCATAGGCTCATTCCTGAAGGAGCACAGCAATTCAGGCAGCATCCGAGGACAGGCATAATCGACGTTTCGGGCAAAAGCCCTTCATCAGGAATAAAGGCAGAGAGCCTGAAGCATGGAGAGATAAGCTAGAGGAGGGTGGGGGTGGGGAGAGAGTAGCATAGAGTACAATAGGTCAGTGGGGAAGGAGATGAAGGTGATAGGTCAGGGAAGAGAGGGTGGAGTGGATAGGTGGAAAAGGAGCTGGGCAGGTCGGACAAGTCCGGACAAGTCGAGTTGCTGGAGGTTAGAAACTAGGATGAGGTGGGGGAAGGGGAAATGAGGAAACTGTTGAAATCCACATTGATGCCCTGGGGTTGAAGTGTTCCGAGGCGGAAGATGAGGCGTTCTTCCTCCAGGCGTCTGGTGGTGAGGGAGCGGCGGTGGAGGAGGCCCAGCACCTCCATATCCTCGGCAGAGTGGGAGGGGGAGTTGAAATGTTGAGCCACTGGGCGATTTGGTTGATTGATACGGGTGTCTCTGAGATGTTCCCTAAAGCGCTCTGCTAGGAGGCGCCCAGTCTCCCCAATGTAGAGGAGACCGCATCGGGAGCAACGGATACAATAGATGATATTAGTGGATGTGCAGGTAAAACTTTGATGGATGTGGAAGGCTCCTTTAGGGCCTTGGATGGAGGTGAGGGAGGAGGTGTGGGCACAGGTTTTACAGTTCCTGCGGTGGCAGGGGAAAGTGCCAGGATGGGAGGGTGGGTCGTAGGGGGGCATGGACCTGACCAGGTAGTCACGGAGGGAACGGTCTTTGCAGAAGGCGGAGAGGTGGGGAGGGAAATATATCCCTGGTGGTGGGGTCTGTTTGGAGGTGGCGGAAATGTCGGCGGATGATTTGGTTTATGCGAAGGTTGGTAGGGTGGAAGGTGAGCACCAGGGGCGTTCTGTCCTTGTTGCGGTTGGAGGGGTTGGGTCTGAGGGCGGAGGTGCGGGATGTGGATGAGATGCGTTGGAGGGCATCTTTAACCACGTGGGAAGGGAAATTGCGGTCTCTAAAGAAGGAGGCCATCTGGTGTGTTCTATGGTGGAACCGCTCCTCCTGGGAGCAGATACGGCGGAGGCGGAGGAATTGGGAATACGGGATGGCATTTTTGCAAGAGGTAGGGTGGGAAGAGGTGTAATCCAGGTAGCTGTGGGAGACTGTGGGTTTGTAGAAAATGTCAGTGTCAAGTCGACTTCTCACCACCAGCCAGGCCATGTCTTGGTGCTTGTTGGAACGTTCTGGCAAAGAGACATTCTGCCAAATGACTTTGACAGTCTGCCCAGGAAACTGCTCAATGGGATCCACTCTCTCCTGTTCCCGAAGGGTCTCGAGGACACTACGTGCTGACCACTTCCTGATGGACTTGTGGTCAAAGATGTTTTTCTTCACGAAGTTCTCCGTGATGCAGGTGATACAGAACTGTCCAACTACTTGGAGCGTTCCGCGGCAGCGAGGCCAGGCCCATCCTTCGCAACACCAAGACAGGTAGAACCTCAGTATGCAGTGACACTTGGTGTTTGTGTACTGGGGATCCACGCACAGCTTGATACAGGCACACACAAAGTTGTCTGTCAGGGTGAGGATAGTCTTGGGTGTGTTTCTCCCCCCTTTGTCCAGAACTTTGTACATGGTGTCACTTTGGACCCAGTCTATGTTTGATCTCCACATGAAGTGGAAGTTGGCCTGGGTAACTGTGGCAGCACAGGTTCTGGGAATAGGCCAGACCTGTGCCACATATAACAACACTGACAGTACCTCACACCTAATGAAAAGATGTTTATCCGTGATGGACAGCGACCGTTGTTCCCATTGGCCCGGTTTCTGCCTCACTTTGTGACATGCTCCTCTCAAGACTTGGCGCACGCCCCAGCCCTTTCGAAACAAATACCCAGCACCTACAGATGGTCAGTCCTGACGGTGAAGGGAATAGAGGATTGGTCGGCCCAGTTTCTAAAGAGCATGGCCTCACTGTTGCCTCAGTTTACCTTTGTCCCCGAGGCCTGTTCAAACTGGTGACAGATGCACATGAGTCTGTGCACAGACAGCAGATCTGAGCAGAAAACGGCGACGTCATCCATGTACAGGGAGGCCTTAACCTGTCGGTCCCTGCTGACAGGAATAGTCACCCCTCTCAGGCTCGCATCCTTCCTGATGGACTCGGCAAATGGGTCGATGCAGCACAAAAACAAGGCAGGAGAGAGTGGGCAGCCCTGCCTGACTCCAGGTCTGACTGGGAAGCTATCTGATTCCCAACCATTAATTGAGACTGCACTGACAATGATGGTGTAGAGCAGACGGATCCAATTGCAGATTCCCTCCCAAAGTGCACTTTGGAGAACACATTTCTCATGTACGTGTGTGATATCCAGTCAAAGGATTTCTCCTGGACCAGGCTGATGAGATTGGTGACCACCCCCTGTCCTGTACGTAAGCGATCATATCCCTGAGCAGTGTGAGACTCTCAGCGATTGACTTGCCCGGTACAGTGCAGGTTTGGTCAGGGTGGATCACTGATCCCAGAGCAGACCTGACCTGGTTGGCAATGACCTCTGACAAGATTGTGTAATCCACATTTAACAGTGAGATTGGTCGCTAATTTCTAATTTCCTCCCTAGAAAGAAACACTTTACTACACAAGTGCCAGACTGTAACCATCTCCAACAAGAGAGAATCAAACCATCATTCTTCGATATTCTATATCATTACAATCGCTGAATCTTACTATCAACATCCTGGGGATGATCAGAAGCTGAACTTGACCGACCACACAATACTATGGATACAAGAGTAGGTCAGAGGCGAGGAATATTGCAGCATGTAACACACCTCCTGATTCCCCAAAGCCTGTCCACCATCTGTAAGGCACAAGTCAAAATGTGATAGAATATTTCCCACTTGCCTGGATAAGTGCAGCATTTAGATCAGAGTGGTGCTGGAAAAGCACAGCAGGTCAGGCAGCATCCGAGGAGCAGGAAAATCGACGTTTCAGGCAAAAGCCCTTCATCGGGAATACAGGCAGGAAGCATCCAGTGTGGAGAGATAATTGGGGTGGGGAGGTGGGGCTGGGGAGAAGTTAGCAAGGACTACAATATGTGAATGGGGGTGGGGATGGAGGTGATAGGTCAGAGAGGAGGATGGGAGAAAGTAGCAAAGCGTACAATAGATGAATGGGGGTGGGGATGGAGGTGATATGTTGGGGGTGGTGGAACGGATAGTTGGGAAAAGAGATTGGCACGTAAGATAGGTCATGAGCTCAGAGCAGAGCTGGAAGGTTAGAACTGAGGTAAGGTGGGGGGAGGAAACTGGTGAAGTCCACATTGATGCCCTGGGGTTGAAGTGTTCCGAGGCAGATAAGTGCAGCCCCAAAAACACTCAAGAAGCTTGAGACCATCCAGGACAAAGAGACCCATTCACAACACCATTGATGCTCAGTAGCAGAAGTGTGTGCAATCTACAAGGTATACAATAAATGTTCATCAAGAGCCATTATACAATGTCTTCCAAACCCATAAAACTATTATCTTAAACAACAAGGATAGTAGAACATGACAGCACTATCTGCAAGTTCCCCACCAAGCCACTTATCACCCTGACTTGGAAATTTACTGTCATTCCTTCACTGACACTGGGTTAAAATCCTGGAAGTCCCTTGTAAATGGGACTTGGTTGATCTACTTACACAAAACTAATTGCAGTGGTTCAAGAAGGCAGTTCACCACTATCTTCTCATGAGCAACTAGGGATGGGTAATAAATGGCGGTCCAGTTTAACAAAGCCCATGTCTTAAGAATAAAGTAAACTATAGGAGTTCAGGGATAATTAATATCTGAAATAAATAGAGATCAGCAACTAACCATGTCCTGCAATGTTTCAAGGAGAAAGTGAGGACTGCAGATGCTGGAGATCAGAGCTTAAAATGTGTTGCTGGAAAAGCACAGCAGGTCAGGCCGCATCCAAGGAGCAGGAGAATCGACGTTTCGGGCATGAGCCCTTCTTCAGGAATGAGGAAAGTGTGTCCAGCAGGCCTATGACCTGGGGTGTGCAGGTGAGAGAAGGACTCACTGAAATCCTTGTAGAGGGAGGAAGAGAGCTTCTTCAAGGAAGGAATCCTTGCTGGACACACTTTCCTCATTCCTGAAGAAGGGCTCATGCCAGAAACGTCGATTCTCCTGTTCCTTGGATGCTGCCTGACCTGCTGCACTTTTCCAGCAACACATTTTCAGCTCTGCAATGTTTCAACCACATCTTCAGAACTGTGTAAACACATGACTTGTTTCTTTTCACTTTGATAATTATTAGTGTTATTAGCTCATGTTGCTTCTTTAGAAAACATCACTTGAGTTTGGGGAGTGAATGTTTGTTGCATTTACATTTTGACAGTTGTGAAGACTTGATATGATCAACTGCACAATAACAGTTAGTTTGCAGACTGACATAACTGATGTCAGAAAGTGTAAGAATGGTATTGTGCGGGTGTTTGACAGAGAGAGCTCGATTGTCCTGTGTGACGGTCTTGAGTTCCGCTCCAGGCTGTAATCGATTCCCGCTGGAATAAACTGCTGTTCCTGCTGAATTGCCCAGGCCTTCAGAGTCTTCTTGCTTCAGAGACAGCGGTCACTCCTACAGCAGTAATATCTGGATTACTCCCCGTGCCGTGTCCCAGTGGGAGTAGGAACAGGAGGGTAGAGCAGATCAATGCGCTGCTGAGGAGCTGGTATTGGGGAGAAGGATTCACATTTTGAATCATTGGAATCTCTTCTGGGGTAGAAGAGACCTGTATAAGAAGGAACAGTTGCACTTGAATTGCAAGGGGACTGATATACTGATGGGGAGATTTGCTCGAGCTGCTTGGGTTGGGGGCGGAGGGGTTTGGAATTGATACCCAGGGAGATAGTGGGGAAAGAGATCAGTCTGAGACTGGTATAGTTGGGAAGACGAGCTTGTCAATTATACCAGGGCAGGCAGGAACAGAGCAGAGAACGAGGTGGGACTGAGAAATTAGACTGTATTTATTTCAATACAAGTGGCCTAATAGGTAAGGCAGATGAACTCAGGGCATGATTAGGAACATGGAACTGGGATATCATAGCAATTATAGAGATGTAGCCCAGGGATGGACAGGACTGGCAGCTTAATGTTCCAGGGTAATAGATGATAGAGGAAGGATTGAAAGGGGGTAAGAGAGGGGAGGGAGAGGAGTTTTTGATTAGGGATAATATTACGGCTGTACTTAAGGTGATTATCCCTTTCTTATTTCTCGGTTCCACCCAAATTGCTTCTTTTTTATTCATTTATGGGACATGGGTGTCTCTGGCTGGCCAGCACTGATAGCCCATCCCTATTTGTCCTTGAGAAGGTGGTGGTGAGCTGCCTTCCTGAATCACTGCAGTCCACTTGATGTGGGTTGACCCATAATGCTGGTAGGGAGGGAATAATTTCCCTGGATGTACTCACAGGAATAATCACTTTAATAGGATTCTATTGTCGACTCCCAAAAGTCAGTGGGAAATTGAGAAGCAAATTTGTTTGGAGATCTCAGTTATCTGGAAGAATGACAGCATGGTAACGGTCGGGGATTTTAACTTTCCAAAGCACAGACTGGGACTGCCATAGTGTTAAAGTCTTGGTTAGAGAGGAATTTTCTAAGTGCCTACAAGGAAATGTTCTGATTCAGTATGTGGATGTACTTACTAAAGAAGGAGCAAAACTTGACCTACTCTTGGGAAATAAAGCAGGGCAGGTGACTGGGATATCAATGGGGGAGCACTTTGGGGCCAGTGACCATAATCCTATTAGATTTAAAATAGTGATGGAAAAAGACAGAGCAGATCTAAAAGTTACAGATTTGAATTTAGAGGAAGGCCAATTTTGATGATATTAGGCAAGAACTTTCAAAAGTTGATTCGTGGTGGGCATTTTCAGGTAAAGGACGGCTGGAAAGTTGGAAGCCATCAAAAATGGGATAATGAGAGTCCAGAGACAGTACGTTCCTGTTAGGGTGAAGGGCAAGGATGGTAGGTGACCAGAGAAAATGACGTTTTGTTCAAAAATAAGAAGGAAGCATATGTCAGGTATAGACAGCAGGATTCTGGAGAATCTCAAGAAGAGTATAAAGGCAGTAGAAGAGGGAAATCAGGAAGGTAAAAATGGAGCATGAGATAGCTTTGGCAAATAGGCTTAAGGAGAATCCAAAGGGATTTTATAAATATATTAAGGACAAGAAGGTAATTATGGCGAGAATAGGGCCCCTGAACGATCAACAAGACCATGGATATGGAAGCATGAGAACTTGGGGAAATAAATATCTGTAATATGGACATCTTCAAAAGTGTCCATATTACAGAGGAGGAGGTGCTGGACATCTTTAAATATATAAAGGTTGATATATCCCCAGGACCTGTCCAGGTGTACCTGAGAGCTCTGTGAGAAGCTCAGGAAATGATTACTGGGCCCCTTGCTGAGATATTTATATCATCAATAGTCACTGATCAGGTGCCAGAAGGCTGGAGGTTGGCGAACGTGATGTCATTGTTCTAGAAATCTGGGAAAGAGAAGCCAGGGAACTATAGATCAGTGAACCTGACATCGGTGGTGGGCAATATGTTGAGGGGAGATCCTAAGGGATCCTGAGGATTTACATAAATTTGGAAAGGCAAGGACAGATTAGAGTTTGTCAACATGGTGGGAAATCATGTTTCATTAACTTAATTGAGTTTTTAAAGAAAGTAATGAAGAGGATTGATGAAGCAGAATGGTGAATGTGATTTACATGTACTTCAGTAAGGTGTAAAACAAAGTTCTGCATGGTCAATTGTTTAGAAACATAAGGTCACGCGGAATGCAAGGATAAGACTAGCCATTTAGAAAAAGAAGGTAGGAGACAGAAGGTGATGATGGAAAATTGCTTTCCAGACTGGAGACCTGTGACCAGCAGTGTGACACGTTGATTGGTGCTGGGTTCATTGTATTTCATCATTTATGTATCTCCCTCATTGACACTTCGGGCTTGCTCTGACCATGTTAGGCTTGGGCCCACAGCCACATCCATGCCCAAGATGGCCATCCGACAGCACTCAGGACCCACGGCTGCTGCCACACTTCCCACAATGCATCACCACTGCTGCCTCTCTCCAGAACTCCAGAAGGGAAGGGAAAAATTACTAGAAGGAGAGAGAGGGAAAAGAAATATGGCCAGCCTGGAGCAGATGGGCCTACTGTGCCCGTTCCACAATCTTGGATAACTTGCTCAATCCCTCCCTCACACTGCCGGATCCCCTCTCTCTCCCTCACACTGCCAGGTCCCACCCTCTCTCCCTCACACTGCCGGGTCCCACTCTCTCTCCTTCACATTGCTAGGTCCCATTCTCTCTCCCGCATGCTGCCGGCTCCCATTCTCTCCCCCTCACACTGCCATGTCCCAGTCTCTCTCCCTCACACTGCCGGTTCCCACTCTATCTACTTTGCAATGCCGGGGTTGCTTGCTTTTATTGTCAGTGCATTGAATATAGGAGTTGGGAGGTCATGTTATGGCTGTCAAGGACATTGGTTAGCCCACTGTTGAAATACTGCATTCAATTTTATTTTCCCTGCCACAGGAATAATGTTATAAAAATTGAAAAGGTTCAGAAAAGGTTTACAAGGGTGTTGTAGGATTGAAAGTTTTGAGTTATCGGGAGAAGCCGAATAGGCTGCAGCTATTTCCCTCGGAGATTGAGGGGTGGCCTTGTAAAGATTTATAAAATCATGAGGGGAATGGATAGGGGAAACAGCCAATATCTATTTCCAAGACTAGAAGTTGAAGGTGCAAGGTGAGAGGGGAAAGATTTAAAAGGGACTTAAGGAGCAGTCTTCTTCTTGCAGAGACTGATGTGTATATGGAATGAGCTGTCAGAGGAAATGGTGGAGGCTGGTACAATCAAAACATATAATGTTTTAATGGATGGCTATATTAATATGAAGTGTTTAGATGTGGGGCAAATGCTGGCGAATGGGATTAGATTAATTTCGGGTATCTGGGCGGGATGGAAGGTTTGATCCAACGGTCTATTTCCGTGCTCTACATCTCTATGACGCTATGACTCTATTAAAGGTAGGATGTGCATGGGGCAGATTGTCCAAGCGTTTGTAAACACTTGTAAACACTTTTCAACATTCAGACAAATGATCTGCCAACAACCATGTCTCACGGTTTCTTTATGCTGATGACTGAGAGTTAAAATGTCATAGTAAGGACACAGACAGCTCCATTAAACCCATTCACCCTGAACAGATCTAGTCCCATTTGCCAGCACTTGGCCCCAATCCCTCTGAACCCTTCCTATTCATATAACCATCCGGGTACCTTTCAAATGCTACAATGGTACCAGCTTCCACCACTTTCTCTGGCAGCTCATTCCATGCATGCACCGACTTCTGTTCAAGAAAAGTTGCCCCTTAGGTCCGAGTTAAATTTTCCCATCTCAACTTAACCGTATGCGCACCAGTATGAACTCCTCTTTCCCGTAGTAAAGATTAGATTTAGATTAGATTAGATTACATTACATTACAGTGTGGAAACAGGCCCTTCGGCCCAACAAGTCCACACCGACCCGCCGAAGCGCAACCCACCCATACCCCTACATTTACCCCTTACCTAACACTACGGGCAATTTAGCATGGCCAATTCACCTGACCTGCACATCTTTGGACTGTGGGAGGAAACCGGAGCACCCGGAGCAAACCCACGCAGACATGGGGAGAACGTGCAAACTCCACACAGTCAGTCGCCTGAGGCAGGAATTGAACCTAGGTCTCAGGCGCTGTGAGGCAGCAGTGCTAACCACTGTGCCACCGTGCCGCCCCACAGTGGCTAGTTTCCCTATCCATGCTCATCATGATTTAGCAAACCTCTCTGAGGTCATAGAGTCAGAGAGTTACAAAGCACGGAAACAGACCCTTCGCTCCAACGTGCCCATGCCGACCAGATATCCCAATCCAATCTAATCCCACCTGTTAGCACCCAGCCCATATCCTTCCAAACCCTTCCTATTCATATACCCACCCAGATGGCTCTTAAATGTTGCAATTGTACCAGCCTCCATCACTTCCTCTGGCAGCTCACTCCATTAACATACCATCCTCTGCATGAAAAAGTTGCCTCTTCGATCACTTTTATATCTTTCCCCTCTCACCCTAAACCTATGCCCTCTAGTTCTGGACTTCCCCACCCCAGGGAAATGATTTTGTCTATTTATCCTATCCATGCCTCTCATAATTTTGTAAACCTCTGTAAGGTCACCCCTCAGCCTCCGATGCTCTAGGAAAAAACAGCCCCAGCCTGTTCAACCTCTCCCTACAGTTCAAATCCTCCAAACCTGGCAACATCCTCTTAATTTTTTTCAGAACCCTTTCAAGTTTCACAACATCTTTCCGATAGGAAGGAAACCAGAATTGCACGCAGTATTCCAACAGTGGCCTAACAAATGTCTGTACAGCCACCTCACGACCTCCCAACCCATGTACTCAATACTCTGAACAATAAAGGAAAGCATACTAAATACTTCATTCACTATCCTATCTAACTGCGACTCCACTTTCAGAGAGCTTTGAACCTGCACTCCAAGGTCTCTTTGTTCAGCAACAGGTCACTTCTCAGCCTCCATTAGGACAAGCCCTCAAGGGCCAGTGACATTCTTATACATTTCTTCTGCAACATTTCAAGTTTAACAAAATCTTTCCTATAGCAGGGAGACCAGAATTGAATATAGTATTACAAAAGTGGCCTAACTAATGTCATGTACAGCCACACTCCTACACACAATGCACTGACCAATAAAGGCTCTTTAATTCTGCCCCCTGGACCAGATCCTTAATGAAGGTATTACAAAGGTAATGGAATACTGCAGCACATGGGGTCTTTCATTGAATCTCTCATCAACCATATCCAGCATATGTCAGCTCCACAGCTTCAATGTCCAAACAGAATTGTGCATCGACATTGATGTCTGGCGTAATCCCAGCCAACATCCTTGTCTGTGACTCGAGCCAGAATGTCAATGATTTCCAGATTGTCCTGACCATTAACTGAAAAGTCTAATTATTGAAGGTCATAAATCTTTTGACCAAATCCAAAAAAAACTGCAGGTGCTTTAAATCAGAAACAAAAGCAAAACTTGCTGGAAAAGCTCAGCAGCAACTGTGAAGAGAAATCAGAGATAACCTTTCGTGTCCAGTGATTGTTCTTCAATACTAACCATGTCCACTTTAATTGTCCAATAAACACAGGTCCACCATTTGTTTGGTTGATTTTCAGACTGAAATCTGTTGAAAACACAGAACACAAATGTGCCTGGTTATTGCACCCAAAATCAAATTATTGTAAAGTTCAAGCACTTTAAAAATATCTCATTTGGATTCAAACGTCCTCACCAAATTGCTTTCATGACAACATTTTAATTGTGTTTCCAAATATTCTTCAGTCCAGATACAAATACATTTTAAATTGCTTCCACCTCTCTCCCGTGTGAGTAATCTGGTATATGAAGGTCAGTGTCTGTCTGACGCTATGTATGTAGGCCATGTCTCTGAAAGATTGACAGATTGTTCCAAACAGCAATTCTCTTCAGGTCTTCACAACAAACAGGTTACTGCCTGGGCCCAACCAGCTCACACTCACGAAACCTAAAATCCCATGCCCACCATTGGTTGTGATTGGGTAACATTTTAAATAAATTCTAATCCATTCCTGGGCATCGCTGGTTGGGCCGGTAATTATTGCCCATCCCTAGTGGTTGTTGAGAATGTGCTGTGAGTTTGGAAAGTGCTGTCTCAGGAGCTTCTGTGAATTTCTGCAGGGTACCTTGTCGCTGGTGCACATTGCTGCTCCTGCAGGTCAGTGCTGAAAATAACATGGATGTTTGTGGATGTCGTGGCAATCAAGTGGGATCTTTTATCCCGGCTGGTGCCAAGCTTCTGAAATACTGTTGGAGCTGCCCCCATCCAGGCCTGTGGGGAGTATTCCATCACAATCCTGACTGGTGTATTGTAGATGGTGGACGGTCTGTGGGGGATCAGGAGGTGAGTCATTCACTGCAGTATTCCGAGCCTCTGACCTGCTCTGTTGTCACTGTATTTATATCGCTAGTACAGTTCAGTTTCTGGTCAATGGTAACCCCAAGATGTTGACAGGAGAGGATTCAGCAACAGTAACCCAATTGAATATCAAAGCATGATGGTTTGATTCTCTGTTGTTGGAGATGATCAGTGTCTGGCATTTATGTGGCACGAATGTTCTTTATCACTTTTCTTCCTAGTCCTGGATATTATCCGGGTTTTTCTGCACTTGACAAGTGCTGCTTCAGTATCTGAGTAGTCACACATGCTGTTGAATATTGTGCAAACATTGGCTAACATCCTTAAGATGGAGGGATGTACATTTACAAACTATTGAAGATTGTTGGGCCGAGGACATTCTCCTGAGGAATTCCAACAGAAATGTTCTGTCATTGTGATGACTAACCGTCAACAATCACAACCTTCTTCCTTTGTGTCAGGTACAACTCCAACCAGCAGAGAGTTTTCCTCGATTTCCATTGGCTCCAGATTTGCTCAGGCTCCTTGATGTCACACTCAGTCAAACACAGCTTTAACATTAAGCCCAGTCATACTCACACCACCCTCTGGTATCATCTCTTTTTTCTCCAAGGCCATGGGCACACACCACTCCCTCATCGGAGAGGGGCAACTGATGCTGAGTGTAACCTCGTGGTCTCCATAGTTCAGGCCAGGGTAAGAAGAAGAGTCCTTCATGGTAGCATCAGTTAATGTGGGAATAGGGCCAATGCAGTTGGTGTGCCTCTACATTGTAAACCAGTTATCAAGCTCACTGAGGGAATGAGTTACTGAGTGGGCATTCTTAAGAGAAGTATATGCTTGGAACACAATGAGATTTAGAGATGGGCGTGTTTGATAGGAAAATAATGTTGCTTGTGGAATGAAAGTTCTCATGTCATTAATTAATGTGATCAGAATTGTCCAGTCTTTAAAACTTAATTTTAGAAATGCATGTATAATTACGTGAGCACTTAATGTGCATTGACATAATCTGTTTGTTGACATTTGAATGAAACACGCATTTGAAGAGAGATGACACCTCACAATCCCCAGGTGATCCTCCATGGTATAGGTTAAAGGGCTGGGCAATGTGGAACATCAGTGTTTGATGGAGAGAGATTGACTGCAGCATGGAAACACAGATTATCTCAATGCTGAAAACATCCAGAATAATCAACAAGTTATTCAAAATGATTCTTGCCATATTAGTATTCCTGATAAGTGATTAAAATTATTGAAGCTTTGTAAATCTGGTTGAGAGTTGCTCCCTGCACTTTGTGATGGAAGGTGTTACGTTCTGGTCCAGTGGTCACCATTACACAGACACTCGAACATTGGTGTCTTTTATTATGTCAGGTGTTATGAATGTTCTCTGTGGTTTAATTCTGATTTGTGAGGGCTTTTGCAGTGCAGTGGCAGTATCCCTACCTCTGAACCACAAGGTCTGTGTTCAAATGCAAACCTGCATTGAAGGTGTGTTTCTAGGAAGGAGAGAAGGAGGGGCAAGAGAGGAGGGGAGTGGTGTTTTAGATAAGGGAAAACATCATGGCAGTACTTAGAGAGGATATTCCTGATGGATCATCCAGTGAAGTTGTATGGATGGAACTGAGAAAACTGAAGGGTGTAATCACATTGTTGGGATTACACTCTCGCCCCGCCCTGCGCGCGCCCCCACCCCAATACACAGCAGGAAATTGGGGAGAAAATACATGGGGAGCTCGCCAAAGGCTGTAAGAATGATAGGGTTGCAAGAAAAGGGGATTTTAACCTTCAAAATATGGACTGGGAATGGATTGGAGAACTTACTCGGTATATTCAGGAAAATTTTCCCAATTAATATGAAGGCGGTCCTCCATGAGAAGGGGCAAAACCCAACCTTCTCTCAGGAAATAAGGCAGGGCAAGTGACAGAGGTATTAGTGGGGGGAGCACTAACTGCTATTCGATTAGTTTTAAAATAGCTAAGGAAAGTTAAAGTGTATGGAGCTGACAGTGGGGTCTTTGGACATTACAATCTGTAAGTGTGATTTGGAGAAACCTTTTCTGAGTCTTGTAAATGAGAGTGAGATTCACTCTGCATTCAGGTCTCTGTTATTCTTTACAAGCCTGATGGATTATGTTCATATACTAAATGCTTATCTCTATTTATGATTGTAATTGAATCTTTAATATTGCAGTGTACAAATAATTTTCGATGTGGTATATCAATTATAAAGAACCTGACCTCTAATGGGAGTATCCATTTGAATTGAATAACTTGCGTGCCTTCTGAACATGGAGGGAACCTACATGATATAAAACAGAAAATGCTGCAAATATTTTATATGTCAGACAGCATTTGGAGAGAGAAAAACAGAATGAATGTTTCTTTCATCAGAGAGAGTGACTGAGAATTGCCAGCAGTCTCTGTGTTTATTTGATATTCACAGTATCCGGATTATACAGCTTTTCAAATTGTAAATCTCCATAACGTATTATTGGAGGCTGGGATTTGTTTACAGACCAGTTTGGAGAGAAATATAAATAATTTCTTTCTCTCTTGTTCTGTTTGAGTGTTCGAATAAAAATGTCACTGGAAGGTGGGATCAGAGTGGGACTAAACACTGTCTCTGTCTGAGCCTGTGGGAGTGATGACCCTTCAGTGCCTCTGTACCTCTGTCAGTGATAATGTGAGTGTGTGTGAGAGGGAACTGCCTGCATTGTTACTTGAGTCTCAGCTGGAAGGTGGGAAGAAGAGCAGAAGGGAAAGGCTGTGCTGGTCGAGAGAGCAGGAGAGGCTTAAATGACACAGTAACAATATTAACCAAAATGGTGCAAGGAACGGGGTCAGGTTGAGGTGGGAGAATGGGAGAAGAGAAGAAACAAAAGATTGGGGTGTAAATGATCCTCACTAACTGTCATCTGAAAACAAACAAAACAAAAGAAAATGGTGACAGAGATAAGAAGGTGAGGTACTCTGTCATGTCCCCCTTCACTGTTTGCAGGATGCACATTTATTCTCAGATTCTGAATGAATTCTGTCTTTTTTCTCATCATTAACTCTCGCATTGACAGTTACTCTCAGTTTTAAAGGATCTTGTTTCAGCAAGCGGGCCTTGAGTCAAGCAACCAATATTGAATTTACAGAAATTCTGTGCCAGCCCAGTTTCAGTGGGAAGACACGGGGAAATGCCCTCTGGCTGTTGATGTGATGTACCCTTCCTCTCAGATCCTGAGAACTTCGCATGAAACAAAGAGTCTGTCACTGACGAGCAATCTTTGTGCACGTGACATGTCTCCTACATGTGCACTGGACACAATAGAGATAGTTTGTGGTGAAGAGGCTGGAGAATACAGAGAGAGGGAGAGGTGGAGCTGTAGGAGGTGATTACAGAGATAGGGAGGGAGGGCAGGGTCTGGAGGTGGTTACAATGATAGGGTGGTGTTTTGGGGCATGGTGATGTCACAGAAACATGGAGGAGTGCAGGTCCTGGAGGAGGTTACGAAGATAGGGAAGCATGTTATTATTCCTGATCACCCAGCACTCCCTACACTTACAATCCTTGCCCTTCACCCTAACAGGAACATAGTGTCCCTGAACTCTCAGTATCTCATTTTCAAAGGCTTCCCATTTTCCAGCCCTCCTTTTACCTGTGAACAATCAACTTTTGAAAAGTCTTGCCTAATATATTCAAAATTGGCCTTACTCCAATTTAGAACATTAACTTTCGATCCAATCTATCCTTTTCCATCACGATTTTAAAACAAGTAGAGCTTTGATCTCTGACCCCAAAGTGCTCCCCAGCCCTCCCTCATTTCCCAAGAGAAGGGCAAATTTTGCTCCTTTTACAAGTAGATTCACCCACGTACCGAATCCAGTGACAGAGACACAGTGGGGTCAGTCTACTCTCCCCTGGGTCAGTGACAGAGACACAGTGGAGTCAGCCTGCTCTCCCCTGGGTCAGTGACAGAGACACAGTGGGGTCAGTCTGCTCTCCCCTGGGTCAGTGACAGAGACACAGGGGGGTCAGTCTGTTCTCCCCTAGGGTCAGCGACAGAGCCACAGTGGGTCAGTCTGCTCTCCACTGGGTCAGTGACAGAGACACAGTGGGGTCAGTCTGCTCTACCCTGGGTCAGTGACAGACACAGTGGGGTCAGTCTGTTCTCCCCTGGGGTCAGCGACAGAGACACAGTGGGTCAGTTTGCTCTCCCCTGGGTCAGCGACAGAGACACAGTGGGGTCAGTCTGCTCTCCCCTGGGTCAGTGACAGAGACACAGTGGGGTCAGTCTGGTCTCCCCTGGGGTCAGTGACAGAGACACAGTGGGTCAGTCTGCTCTCACCTGGGGTCAGCAACAGAGACACAGTGGGGTCAGTCTGCTCTCCCCTGGGTCAGCGACAGAGACACAGTGGGGTCAGTCTGCTCTACCCTGGGTCAGTGACAGACACAGTGGGGTCAGTGTGCTCTCCCCTGGGTCAGTGACAGAGACACAGTGGGGTCAGTCTGCTCTCCCCTGGGTCAGTAACAGAGACACAGTGGGGTCAGTCTGCTCTCCCCTGGGGTCAGCGACACAGACACAGTGGGGTCAGTCTGCTCTCCCCTGGGTCAGTGACAGAGACACAGTGGGGTAAGTCTGCTCTCCCCTGGGTCAGTGACAGAGACACAGTGGGGTCTCTCTGTTCTCCCCTGGGGTCAACGACAGAGACACAGTGGGTCAGTCTGCTCTCCCCTGGGTCAGCGACAGAGACAAAGTGGGGTCAGTCTGGTCTCCCCTGGGGTCAGCGACACAGACACAGTGGGGTCAGTCTGTTCTCCCCTGGGTCAGCGACAGAGACAAAGTGGGGTCAGTCTGCTCTCCCCTGGGGTCAGCGACAGAGACACAGTGGGGTCAGTCTGTTCTCCCCTGGGTCAGTACAGAGACACAGTGGGGTCAGTCTGTTCTTCCCTGGGGTCAGTGACAGAGACACAGTGGGATCAGTCTGCTGTCCACTGGGTTAGTGGCAGAGACACAGTGGGGTCAGTCTGTTCTCCCCTGGGGTCAGTAACAGAGACACAGTGGGGTCAGTGTGCTCTCCCCTGGGTCAGTGACAGAGACACAGTGGGGTCAGTCTGCTCTCCCCTGGGTCAGTAACAGAGACACAGTGGGGTCAGTCTGCTCTCCCCTGGGTCAGCGACAGAGACAAAGTGGGGTCAGTCTGGTCTCCCCTGGGGTCAGCGACACAGACACAGTGGGGTCAGTCTGCTCTCCCCTGGGTCAGTGACAGAGACACAGTGGGGTAAGTCTGCTCTCCCCTGGGTCAGTGACAGAGACACAGTGGGGTCTCTCTGTTCTCCCCTGGGGTCAACGACAGAGACACAGTGGGTCAGTCTGCTCTCCCCTGGGTCAGCGACAGAGACAAAGTGGGGTCAGTCTGGTCTCCCCTGGGGTCAGCGACACAGACACAGTGGGGTCAGTCTGTTCTCCCCTGGGTCAGCGACAGAGACAAAGTGGGGTCAGTCTGCTCTCCCCTGGGGTCAGCGACAGAGACACAGTGGGGTCAGTCTGCTCTCCACTGGGTCAGTGACAGAGACACATTGGGGTCAGTCTACTCTCCCCTGGGTCAGTGACAGAGACACAGTGGGGTCAGTCTGCTCTCCCCTGGGTCAGTGACAGAGACACAGTGGGGTCAGTCTGGTCTCCCCTGGGGTCAGTGACAGAGACACAGTGGGTCAGTCTGCTCTCACCTGGGGTCAGCAACAGAGACACAGTGGGGTCAGTCTGCTCTCCCCTGGGTCAGCGACAGAGACACAGTGGGGTCAGTCTGCTCTACCCTGGGTCAGTGACAGACACAGTGGGGTCAGTGTGCTCTCCCCTGGGTCAGTGACAGAGACACAGTGGGTCAGTCTGCTCTCCACTGGGTCAGTGACAGAGACACAGTGGGGTCAGTCTGTTCTCCCCTGGGGTCAGCGACAGAGACACAGTGGGGTCAGTCGACTCTCTCCTGGGGTCAGCGACAGAGACACAGTGGGGTCAGTCTGCTCTCCCCTGGGTCAGCGACAGAGACAAAGTGGGGTCAGTCTGGACTCCCCTGGGGTCAGCGACACAGACACAGTGGGATCAGTCTGCTCTCCACTGGGTCAGTAACAGAGACACAGTGGGGTCAGTCTGCTCTCCCCTGGGTCAGCGACAGAGACAAAGTGGGGTCAGTCTGGTCTCCCCTGGGGTCAGCGACACAGACACAGTGGGGTCAGTCTGCTCTCCCCTGGGTCAGTGACAGAGACACAGTGGGGTAAGTCTGCTCTCCCCTGGGTCAGTGACAGAGACACAGTGGGGTCTCTCTGTTCTCCCCTGGGGTCAACGACAGAGACACAGTGGGTCAGTCTGCTCTCCCCTGGGTCAGCGACAGAGACAAAGTGGGGTCAGTCTGGTCTCCCCTGGGGTCAGCGACACAGACACAGTGGGGTCAGTCTGTTCTCCCCTGGGTCAGCGACAGAGACAAAGTGGGGTCAGTCTGCTCTCCCCTGGGGTCAGCGACAGAGACACAGTGGGGTCAGTCTGTTCTCCCCTGGGTCAGTACAGAGACACAGTGGGGTCAGTCTGTTCTTCCCTGGGGTCAGTGACAGAGACACAGTGGGATCAGTCTGCTGTCCACTGGGTTAGTGGCAGAGACACAGTGGGGTCAGTCTGTTCTCCCCTGGGGTCAGTAACAGAGACACAGTGGGGTCAGTGTGCTCTCCCCTGGGTCAGTGACAGAGACACAGTGGGGTCAGTCTGCTCTCCCCTGGGTCAGTAACAGAGACACAGTGGGGTCAGTCTGCTCTCCCCTGGGTCAGCGACAGAGACAAAGTGGGGTCAGTCTGGTCTCCCCTGGGGTCAGCGACACAGACACAGTGGGGTCAGTCTGCTCTCCCCTGGGTCAGTGACAGAGACACAGTGGGGTAAGTCTGCTCTCCCCTGGGTCAGTGACAGAGACACAGTGGGGTCTCTCTGTTCTCCCCTGGGGTCAACGACAGAGACACAGTGGGTCAGTCTGCTCTCCCCTGGGTCAGCGACAGAGACAAAGTGGGGTCAGTCTGGTCTCCCCTGGGGTCAGCGACACAGACACAGTGGGGTCAGTCTGTTCTCCCCTGGGTCAGCGACAGAGACAAAGTGGGGTCAGTCTGCTCTCCCCTGGGGTCAGCGACAGAGACACAGTGGGGTCAGTCTGTTCTCCCCTGGGTCAGTACAGAGACACAGTGGGGTCAGTCTGTTCTTCCCTGGGGTCAGTGACAGAGACACAGTGGGATCAGTCTGCTGTCCACTGGGTTAGTGGCAGAGACACAGTGGGGTCAGTCTGTTCTCCCCTGGGGTCAGTGACAGAAACACAGTGGGTCAGTCTGCTCTCACCTGGGGTCAGCGACAGACACACAGTGGGGTCAGTCTGCTCTCCCCTGGGTCAGCGACAGAGACACAATGGGGTCAGTCTGTTCTCCCCTGGGGTCAGCGACAGAGACACAATGGGGTGAGCCTGCTCTCCACTGGGTCAGTGGCAGAGACACAGTGGGGTCAGTCTGTTCGCCCCTGGGGTCAGTGACAGAGACACAGTGGGGTCAGGCTGCTCTCCTCTGGGTCAGTGACAGAGACATAGTGGGGTCAGTCTGCTCTCCTTTGGTCAGTGACAGAGAGACAGTGCTCTCCTTCCCCCTTCCACTTCTTGATGGTGGTGATGATGTATGCATTTGGACATGCTACTCAGCAGAGTCATGCTCTTGGAGAAAGTGAGGACTGCAGATGCTGGAGATCAGAGTTGACAATTGTAGTTCTGGAAAAGCAAAGCCTATCAGGCAGCATCCGAGGAGCAGGAGAGTTGATGTTTCAAGCAAAAGCTCTTCATCAGGAATGGGGGTGGGGTTGGGGAGGGGGGAGGTTTAAGGGGGCAGCGAGATAAACAGGAGGGAGGTGAGGCTGGGGGATGGTACCTTGGAATGTAATGGGTAGATGGAGGTGGGGGTGATGATGATAGGTCAGAAAGGATGGTGAAGCAGACAGATGGGAAGGAAGATGGACAGGTTAGGCAATTCAAAAGGACTATGCTGCGTTGGATGGTTGGATCTGAGATAAGGTGGAGGGAAGGGAAATGAGGAAACTGGTGAAATCTACATTGATCCTGTGTGGCTGGTGGATCCCAAGGCGGATGATGAGGCATTCTTCCTCCAGGCATCAGGTGGTTAGGGTTTGGTGGTGGAGGAGGCCTAGGACTTGAATGTCCTTGGCAGAATGGGAGGGAGAATTAAAGATTAGATTCCCTACAGTGTGAAAACGGACCCTTCAGCCCAACAAGTCCACACCGACACTCTGAAGAGAAACCCACTCAGACCCATTTCCCTCTGACTAATGCACCTAACACTATGGGCAACTTACCATGGCCAATTCACCTAACGTGCACATCTTTGGACTGTGAGAGGAAACCAGAGCACCCAGAGGAAACCCACGCAGACAATGTGCAAACTCCACACAGGCAATCACCCAAGGCTGGAATCAAACCTGGGACCCTGGTGCTGTGAGGCAGCAGTGCTAACCAGTGAGCCCACCGAGTGGTGGGGCTGCTTAGTGACTGTGTCCCAGAAAGAAACTGAAGACAGACAGAGTCTTTGAAGAAGCGGGGTCTGGGTGGGTCACACATTGGTGGATCCATGTGGATTTGTTGGGCCAAATTACCTGTTTCCACGCTGTCAGTAATCTCATCTAAAAATGTTCTCTGCAACATTCCGCAAGTAGGTTTCCTGTGTCCCCAGTGTAGAGGAGACCACACCGAGAGAAACGGACAGAGTAGATGGTGTGTGTGGAATTACAGGTAACTCTCTGTCAGATGTGCAAGGATCCTTTGGGGCCTTGGATGGAGGTGAGGGGGGAGGTATGGGTACAGGTTTGCACTTCTTGCGGTGACAGGGGAAGTTGCCAGGAGTTGAGGGCGGGTTGGCGGGGCGTGTGCACCTAACAAGGAAATCGCGGAGGGATTGGTCTCTGTGGAATGCTGATAGGGGTGGGGATGGAAATATATCCCTGGTGGTGGTGTCTGTTTGTAGGTGGCAGAGGATGACATGTTTATTCGGGAGGGTGGTGGAGTAGATGTGAGGACCAGGGGGGTTCTGTCCTTGGTGCGATTGGAGAGCTGGTGTTCAAGGGCGAATGAGCAGGAAGTGGAGGAGATGCACTGGAGGGTACCATCGATCACCTGGGAGGGGAAACTGTGGTCCTTGAAGAAGGAGGCCATCTAGGATGTTCGATGGTGGAATTTGTCTTCCTGGGGAAGGCGGAGGCGGAGGAATTGGGAATAAGGGAAGGCATTTTTACAGGAGTGGGGGTGGAAGGAGGTGTAGACCAGGTAACTGTGGGAGTCTGTGGGTTTGAATTAAATGTCCATGTTGAGTCTGTCACCGGAAATGGAGATGGAGAGGAGGAGAAAGGAAGGAGAAAGGGGAAAGGTCCCTTCCTAACATGGTGCCATTATTTAAGAAAGGTGGTAAGGAAAAGCCAGGAAACTATAGACTGGTGAACCTGTTGCCAGTGGTGCGTGAGTCTTGAGAAAAAAATAATCAAGTTAAAAAATTACATGAAAAAGGACACATTGTTTATACACCAAGCTTGTGGAGAGGCCTGTATAGGGACGGGCTTGGGAAAATTTTTGTATCCAGACATTGAAAGCTGAATGTTGGATTATTTGAGGGGGAATTGTTTTTTTCATTTGTTCAGTTAAGTGTTTGATTTTTTAAAAATTTTTTTTTATTTTTCTTTGCATGCTTCATAATAAATCTGTGCTTAAGGAAAGATAGTTTAATTTAATATATAATTTCTTTAGATATCTGGAAAAGAAAATCTGACAAGCAAAGACATTTGCCCCACCTCCCCTTCCAATTTGAAATTAAAATTACTCTGCAATTTGGGAGACTGTAGACTATAATTGCTTGCAACAAGGAGAATCTTGCATGCAAATTGACGAATGCCAAGATATTCTGTGACACAAACACTCAGCTTCAAGGTCATCACTGATTCTTCTACATCTTTGGACTGTGACTTGTGTATTCACCTGCAGAAACCTGAAAGAAAATGTCGAACCCACCCCCTCCCCATCAGGCGTATTAATCATGAACAACTCATGCTTGCAAAGCCTCATGTAAATTCAGTTTCTTGAATTTTCCATTCTAACAATTTACTGTTTAAATTTTAGTCATTTCCTAGAATTCATGCAAGAATGATTCTAAGTAGTCTCCCATTTATTGCCTCACACATTAAAGAGCAACTACTAGTTAACAAATTAAACTCATAAGGAGTGGGTACATGGGAAGACCAAGAGCTGACTTTCAATCAGCCTACAAAAATGTAGGGAAAAATACAACATGATTAGGGATGACAGCACCCAGAGACAGTCAATTGGAAGCCATTCTCATTCTTCTAGTTCCACAGTTAGCAGAACTAAAGTGACTATTCACAGCTTTTGTCATTTTAAAGGTTTACAAATGTTAAAAAGGTTAAAAGTTGATGACTCAACTTGTCTTCCAGTTGAAGCTTCCTGGTCTTCAATAGCACTCCACTTCTCAACTGAGAATCTGTAAGTCATTCAAAGCCAATTCCACAGCATCTTGTGCAGTTACTTTGAGCACAGGAAAGAAGAAGCCTCTCCATTCTGAAGCACTGGAGTACCACCTTTGATTTTTAAAACAATTGATTTGGGTGGCAAGGTGGCTCAGTAGTTAGCACTGCTGCCTCACAGCACCAGGGATCCGGGTTCAATTGCCGCCGTGGGCCACTGTCTATGTGGAGTTTGCAATTTCTCCCCGTGTCTGTGTGGGTTTCCTCCCCCAATCCAAAGATGTGCAGGCCAGGCAAGTTGATCATGCTAAATTGCCCATAGTTTAGGTCCGTTAGTCAGGGTAAATGTTGGGGATGAGTTACTCTTTGGAGGGTCGGTGTGGACTTGCTGGGACAAAGGACCTGTTTCTACACTGTCGGTAATGTAAAATGCAATTATATAAGGTGCTATTGGAAGCTTCTTCATTTTCAGATTAATGTGAAAGAGATATTGAGGACGATGAGAAATAGATTTAGTGAATTGATTACATAACAAGATCATTCAGCCAGATAACTGTCCGTCAGGAAGGGTATGAAGGTGGTTTAGAAGTCCCCGTGGCTATTCCTCTCTCAAACAGATATTCCATTTTGGGTATTGTTGAATGAGAAAAATAGAAGTGGTTGTCAGATCTTGGGCACTAACAATGAATTTTGTGTTAAATGGGTTTGTCAAGTTTTAAAGGAATAATCGTTTTTGGGAGCTCTCCTGTCAGGGACACAGACAGGAGATTCTGCAGTAGTGAGTGTGAATCGAGGATAGTACGTTGCTTTTCTGGTACCAGGGTGAAAGACGTCTCAAATTTTCGCTATCAATATATAAATCTTCCCACGAGAGACAGACTAATTCTTGAACTTCTCTTGGGAAATAAGGCAGGCCAAGTAACTGAAGTGTTAGTCAGGGATCATTTTGGACCAGCCATCAACTAATAATTTTAAAATAGTTATGTAAAAGGATAAAAGTTAAAGTTCTTATTTGGAGTAAGGCAAATGGGTATGAAAGGGTATGAAACAAGAACTTTCTGGAGCAGAATAATCGCAGGTAAAAGGAGATTCTATAAATAGTGAGTGAGGGAGCAACTGTAGAGAGAGTAGGATCCCTTGAAGATCAACGAGGTTGTCTTTGTGTTGAAACTCAAGAGATGGGAGAGATAAAAGTGAATATTTCACATCAGTTGTTATTGTTGGGAAAGAAATGGAGGCTAGAGAAATCAGGGAAATAAATACTGATGTTTTAGAAACACTTCACAGTCCAGAAGAGGAAGTGCTGGAGATCTTAAAAAACATGAAGATAGATAAACCTTGAAGACCTAATCAAGTGTGTCCCAGGACGTTGTGGGAAGTTAGAGAGAAGATTGTCAGGCCCAGAGCAGAAATATTTGTATCATCTATAAACATGGGTAAAGTACTGGAGGACTGAGGTGTGGCAAAAATGTCATTGTTTAAGAAGGAATGTGAGGAGAAGCCTGGAAACGATCGACCTGTGAGTCTGACCTCAGCGTGGGTCCTCGGCCCTGGGTAGTGTTGTAGAGCAGAGAGAGACCTCAGGGTTCAAGTGCATAATCCTTTGAAATTTGCATCACAGGTAGACAGTCGGGTTAAGAAGGTGATTAGCATGCTTGCCTTCATTGTTCAGACTTTTGAGCATAGGAGTTCTGACATTATATTGAATTTGTACAGGACAGTGATGAGGCCTCTTCTGGATTAATGTGTGCAATTCTCATCGCCCTGTTATAGGAAGGATATTATTAAACTAGAAAGGGTTCAGTAAAGATTTACCAAGATGTTGCCAAGAATAGAGGGCTTGAGATATAAAAATGGGCTGTTGCATTGGAAGGTGAAGGGTGACCTTATTGATGTTTAAAAAAAATCATGTGGGGCATAGATCAGGTGAATGACAAGGGTCTTTTCCCTCGGGTGAGGAGTTCAAACCAGGGGGGTATATTTTTAACGTGAGAGGAGAAAGATTGAAAAGAAGATGAGGGCCTTCATTTTTACTAGTTCATGTGTGGAATGAACTACCAGAGGAAGTGATGGATGTAAGTACAGTTACAATGTTTAAAATACATTTGGATAAGTTCATGAATAGGAACGTTTGGAGGGATTATGGGCCAAGCACAGGAAGGTGGGAATAGTTTATGTTTTGGAACATGGTCAGTGTGGCCTGGTTGGTCTGAAGGGTCTGTCTCCGTGCTGTATGACTCAATGACTCCATGGCATTAATGTAGGCAGTCAAAAGACACGTTAGTCTCTGCACATGCTCACGGACACATCAGGGGGGAAGGGTGTATTGTCTAGCTAACATCAATTGTTACAGCTAACCTGAGAATGCAACTTTTAAAAAAAGGTTTTGTGATTTACACATGAAAGAAGTGAAACTATCAGCTCCCCCTATCCGGGAATTAACTCCCCCAGGGATGGAGCACAGCCAGTGGGATTAGAGGGAGGGGGGAGGAAGGGAGGGTGGAGGTGTGAGAGGATGCAGCAGGTAAACAGTTTCACCCAGTCTGCCTTTGTCTACTCCTACTTTGCATTTTATTGTCTTGGAATTAAAGCCAAATGTATTTTCAAACTGATCAAATTCCTTTTGTCTTTGGGGTTTACTCCTGATCAATGTGAAAGGCTCAACTTGAGATTGCCAGGAATCAACACAAGGAAGAGAAAGGAAACAAAGTAAATTATTGTTGAAAATAAATGTGCAATCAAAACACACATAACTCTTAAGTATGTTCTTTCCTCTTTCTACAGGAAACTATTCATGTGTTTTAATTTGCCCAGATGTGTTGCTCAGAGTATTCAGTGAGGAAGAGTGGACAGTCATTCCTGTTGTTGCATTTCCCTCTCTGGCCTGCAGTGAACGATTACACCTAACTCCATACCATTTATTTTTCTCCCCACTTCACTCACTGAGAACGGATTATTTAGGATAAACGTAGCATTTGTGTACATTTAATTTCTCTTTTGGTTTTGCTTTTGTTGTCCCACTACCTATGAATTTTTGCAATTTGCAAACAGCACTTTACACTGGCTTTACACCTCCAGTCTCTTTCATTTTGCTCCTCAGATGGAGTCATTCCTTGCCCATTAGGAAAGGAGTGTTATCATGTTGCTGCTCCTCCTTCTCCTTTCGGTCCATTCCTCACGTGGACTCCTCGTTCTGTTACCTGCTGCATCTAATGTTGGATTTATTCATCAATTGAATTATTGTTATCACTGGATATGTCATGGCGTACTTTAACTGGTTTCTGAAATGTTTCTGTGTCACCACATAAATAAGGGCATTTGTGCAGCAACTGAAGTTCCTCAGCATATATCCAATCTGAACAAAGAGACTCAAAGAAACAGAATCCAAGGAATAACCAGCATTAAAGAAATATAAAATATGCAACAACCAGAGAAGTATGAAGCTGGCAGATATGGCAAAGAGTACAATCACAGAATTCTTCCTGCTCTCTACCTCTGGATCATTCTCTGTTTTTCTCTGACCTCTCAGTTCCTTCCGCACCTTAATGGCCTCGAAGATATGTCTGACAGTCAGAATGTTGATAAAGAAAATAAAAATGAATGGGAACAATGGTGTTAAAAAAGTCTCAAAATATTTAAAACTTGTCCACCGAGGGTCATAAAGATAACTGTACGTGACATAACAGTACCATGGAACATTGTTGATCATCTTTCCAGGGTAATACACAAAGGAGTTGGGAATATTCTTTAAACAAAAGAAGATGCAGATTGTTGCTAGAACCCTGGTTGCAGTTTTCCCTGTGCAATACTTAGTTTTCATCTCATGAAAACAAATGGCAACAAATCGATCAAAGGAAAAAGCAATGGTGAACCACGCAGAACAGTCAATGCTCAAGCGGCTGAGGACATAGAGAATGGTACAAACGGGAGTGATTTGCAGGAAACACAGTGGATAATAATAAAATTGAAATCGGCGAAGGATGATATAAAAAACAATGAACAGTAGATCTGACATTGTCATGGCCACCAGGTAGCGAGTGCTGCATGTAGAAAGGCCACATTTGCCCCGAGCTAAGATTACAATCACCACTAGACTAACTGTAAGAGAAAAAAAAAGGGACTTGAGGTTATTAATCAAACATTCTCTCTGCCTGAGCCCAGACTGTAAGTAATGACCAAAGATAATTGTTGTTCCATGTTTTATGAAGTTTAAAGAATCTGAACCATATCATCGCATTCTCTCTAAATGAATCATTTGCACATTTAAAGGAAATAGGGAAGAACATGAGCAGCAGATTACTCACAGAAACACAGTCATATACTCAAAGTGTTTTTGGTTCAGCAGCAGTCAATATCATCTGCTTTCCAGGTTACTCTGACTGGCTGGCATTTCCCATAAGCCCATAGCACCCACACAAAGACACCAGAGATCAGTAAAACAGAATAGCAGGCACCTAGTATGGACATCGATCACAACATTCCTCTATTCGGTTTGGGAGTCTCCACAGTTCAGTTTACATCGAGAATTCGACATCCACACTGTATGAACCACAGGCTGGACATTTAATCACAATATGGATGAACAAATGATAGGGCATTGAGTCCCTTTCTCATGAAGATATTCAGCAGTGAATCCAATCACCATGTCCCAGATTGGATATCCACTTTAATCAGAAAAACTTCAGCATTTGACCTGACTTCCCTCATCTGTCCAAGATCGTACAGCACAGCCTTCATGCAAATAAAATCTGAATCCCCACAACACTGGTCATGGTAATGCTCTGGTTTAAAAAGCAGACACTTTATCTGGGATGAAGCAAAGCTTCCTGCCTGATGTCGAGGCCTATGCTCCCAAGCTTCTCTCCTCAGCCCTCTCCTAGTGAATGGAGATTCCCCCTCTCAGATTTGGAGTGAATCCTGGGGCTAGAATACCCCACAGTTTACCCAGCATTCTCCATGGAGTTCACTAGACTTGTACCACAGCTGTGAATTGCAGAGTAATAAATACTTATCAAAATTGATAGTCAAAGACAAAATAACATTCTCAAATGAATGCACCTTCACGAAGACCATTATTGTTTGGGGAACATCAAAGTGTAACAGCAACAAAGGGCAATGAAGGAAATATCCTGTTGGACAAAGTTGTTTGATCCTCTGTGGGAGATCCGCTGCCACAACACTCCAGATCTTAGAGTTTGTCCTATTAGACACTGTACCACGGTACTGTGCATCATTTTACAAATGGCACACTGACATGTCTGTTCAACAATCAAAGAATTCAACAATACACTTCATAATTGGCCTCCTGTGCTCAACAACCCTCCCAGTGATCTGTCCTCACAAATACGATGCCGTCACACATCCACTGACTGATGAAAACACACAAGACTATCAAACTCATCCTTGCTGACCATCACTTATCACTCCTGATGACTTGAGTTGATACAGCATGGTGCTGGAAAAGGTACAGCAGGTCAGGCAGCATCCTAGGAGCACGAAAGTCCATATTTTGGGCATGACTTCCCCCACCCCACCCCCCAAAATGTCCACGATGGAATAGCACCTCCCGCAAATAAAATCTGAATCCATGCAACATCGGTCACTTTAACCGTCCTGAAGAAGGGTCCTGCCCGAAACTTTGACTCTCTTGTGGGCCGAAGGGCCTGTTCTGTGCTGTATTGTTCTATGTTCTATGTTCTTGCTCCTCGGATGTTGCCTGCTGTGCCTTTTCCATCACCACGGTCTATCTGCAGCCCCCATTGTCTCCTCATTCCTAATGACCTGCTGAACCCACCCATTACCCTGCTGTATCTGGGCTCCCATTTGGAGCGAGCTGCCTGAGCAAGATCCACCAACACAATCCCTTTCCATCAAGGATTGGGAAATACTAGGTGTCACTGAAAGGTGGGTTGTTACAAAACTCATCTGACCGATAGCAGGCTGTGAACTACCACAGAGAGAGGGTGGTCTTCCGAAACACTTTCGAGACCTGCCAGGGCTGATGCTCAGCCAAACTCCATCAATGTGGCCTCAGTGTAAACCTATTCTGCACAGTATAGGGAAACACACAATGCTGTTCATTACTGTGGAGCCTCCGAACTGACAATCTATTCACTTTAAACTCACTAAGTGAGGACACTATTGTCTGCCATCAGGATTTGCTTTGCTAAATGGAAATATAATAATTTATCAGTTGTCGGTAGAAATCAGGATAATCCAATGCAGAAGTTTATGTAAGTTAAGTTGTTGCAAGACCTACCAGGAACACCAACGACAACAAGCATGGTCTCGTACACTCTATCGATCCTTTCCCTGAGAAGATGCATTTCGTTTTGTGTGATACAACCTTTCCCTTCCTGCTGCCCGCTATGTGTCGAAATCAGGGAATTCTCTCGGAGATGAAGCTGACACAGTTCCAGAGACTTTATTTTATATTGTGTGGTATCTCCACTGGGAAACTGTGATTACACCTTCAATTTTTTTAACATAATTTTGAACAAACAAATTATGACAACAGGTTTATTTTAATGATGTGATAGCATTGAGATTTATGTCTGTATTCGAATTCCCCAAAGACTGGATTAATCTGATCCTGTTAATTCTCAGGGAATCTACTTTGGCTTCAAGCAACAGTTCTTGCAAATTTCACTCACTATCAGTCCCATCAATATCTAGCTACCTTTTGAAATTCGTTTCAGTGATAACCTTCATTCTACTCAGACATTCAATACCTCGTGTTGTAGAGCTTTTGGAGAGCTGTTCCACTGCACACTGTTATCCCACTAATTTCCTTGTTAATTCAGTTATACGACTGATTTGGGCAATTCTCTCTGTGAATGAGCACTCTAATACAGAACCTGAAGTTGGTACCGACTACACCAACAGCTGGAACTTCCACTCGGTCACATTTACTCAAAACAAATTATTACATCCAGATCAAATTCATAGAATGATGGCATCATACAGGACTGATGCCCTTCGCTCCATCGAGTCTGTATCTCTCAAATCACACTCAAAGCTATACATGGCTAGAAAATGGGAAGCCTTCACAAATGAGATAACGAGAGTCCAGAGAGAATGTGTTCCTGTTCGGGTTAAAGGCAAGGCTGGTAAGTGTAGGGAATGCTGGATGACTGGAGAAATTGAGATGTTGGTTAAGAAAGAAAAGGGAGACATATGTCAGGTTTGGACAGCAGAGACCATGTAGGCATATATTTAAGAGGGAAATCAGGAGGGCCAAAAGGGGACATGAGATAGCATTGGCAAATAAGGTCATAGAGTCATAGAGATGTACAGCATGGAAACAGACCCTTCGGTCCAACCTGTCCCTGCCGACCAGATATCCCATCCCAATCTAGTCCCACCTGCCAGCACCCGACCCATATTCCTCCAAACCCTTCCTATTCATATGCCCATTCAAACACCTCTTAAATAATGCAATTGTACCAGCCTCCACCACATCCTCTGGCAGCTCAGACCATACATGTACCACCCTCTGTGTGAAAAAGTTGCCCCTTAGATTTCTTTTATATCTTTCCCCTCTCACCCTAAACCTATGCCCTCCAGTTCTCGATTCCCCGACCACAGCGAAAAAACTTTGTCTATTTATCTTATCCATACCCTTCATAATTTTGGAAACCTCTATAAGGTCACCTTTTAGTCTCCGACGCTCCAGGGAAAACAGCCCCAGCCTGTTCATCCTCTCCCAATAGCTCAAATCCTCCAACTCTGGCAACATCCTTGTAAATCTTTTTGGAACCCTTTCAAGTTTCACAACATCTTTCTGGTAGGAAGGAGACCAGAATTGCACGTAATATTCCAACAGTGGCCTAACCAATGTCCTGTACAGCCGCAATATGGCCTCCCAACTCCAGTACTCAATACTCTGACCAATAAAGGAAAGCCTATCAAACACCATCTCAAATTGGGTGATGTCACATTAGTTCAGATAGGCTTCAAGTTCATGTAGTTCACATCCCTCACTCAGTCTGTCTGTATTCACATTTTCTCGAGACCAAATAGAAGCAAACTAATATTACACTCAATGAGAAATAATAAAACTTAAACATTTATTTCAAAATTGGGACAAAAATGACAAGTTGGATTCTAAATCAGCCAGGAGGCCAGCCATCGAACTGGCTCATATTCAGATACTTCCCAACTCTTATCGTGGACCCGGGTCAAATCCTATCAATGACAGATGTCAGAACTTCAATTTAATAAACATGTGGAATTATGACTCTAATGGTGACCACAAAACCCTTGTCAATTGTTGTTAAAACCCATCTGGTTCTCTAATGCCCTTCAGGGATTAGGGCTGTCCTTGTCTTGTCTGGGCTTAATGTGACTCCAGACCCACAGCAATTGGTGCGGTTGGTGGAGGTCAGCCATCTAAGCTCCAGGCCCTCACAGCAGGAGGTCCTCAAGATTGTGTCCTAGCCCTAACTATCTTTAGTGACTGTATAACTGACCTTCCCTCAGGCAAAATGTCATGGGTCCGAGGGTTCGCTAATACTCACACAATGTTCAGCAGCATCCTTCCCTCCTCAGATACTGAAGCACTCCATGTGGCTCTGCAGCAAGATCCGGGCAACTTCAGCTCCTCGGAAATGGCGTTAGGGAACTGGGCACAGAGCTGGATGAACTTCGGATCAATTGGGAGGCTGAGGGAGTAATTGAGAGGAGTTATAGGGAGGTAGTCACACCTCAGGTTAGGGGAATGGTAGATGGATTACAGTCAGCAGACAGTGCAGGAACTCCCTGTGGCCATTCCCCTCAATAGCAAGTATACTGTTTTAGATACTGCTGCGGGGGATGACTTACCAGGAGTAACACATGGGGTAGAGGACTCTGGCACAGCATATGTCTCTCGTGCTCAGAAGGGAAGGGGGAGGAGGAGCAGAACATTAGTCATTGGGGACTTCATAATTAGGGGGAATGATAGAAGGTTCTGTGGGAACGAGAGAGACTGACGGTTGATGTATTGCCTCCCAAGTGCCAGGGTTCATGATGTTTCTGATCGTGTTTTCGGTATCCCTTAAGTGGGAGGAGGAGCGGCCCCAAGTCGTGCTCCACATAGGCACCAACAACATATGTAGGAAACGGGATGGGGATTTAAGGGAGAAATTCAGGGAGCTAGGGTGGAAGCTTAGTGCTAGAGCAAACAGAATTGATGTCTCTGGTTTGTTACCCATGTCACATGCTCGTGAGGTGAGGAATAAGGTGACATTGTATTTGAACATGTGGCTCCAGGGATGTTACAGGAGGGAGGGTTTCAGATACCCGGATAATTGGGGCTCATTCTGGGGTAAGTGGGACATCTACAAACAGCATGGTCTACACCTGAACCAGAGGGGTTCCAATATCCTTGGGGTGCAATTTACTTATGTGCTTCATGAATGTTTAAGCTAATTCAGCAAAAGATGGGAACCTGAATTGTAGCTCCAGTGTGCAGGAGGTGGAGAGTAGTGAGCTCATAAATAAAGTTTCAAGATCACAGGAGTGTAACAGAAAACAGGAAGGTGGTTTGAAGTGTATCTACTTCAATGCCAGGAACATCCGGAATAAGGTGGGTGAAATTTCAGCATGAGTTGGTACCTGGGACTTTGACGTTGTGGCCATTTTGGAGACATGGATCGTTTGTTTCAGGTTCCGTGTTTTAGATGTTTCAGTAGGAACAGAGACGATGATAAAAGAGGGGGAGGTGAGGCATTGATCGACAAGGATAGTATTACGGTGGCAGAAAGGACGTTTGATGATGCTCATCTACTGAGGTAGAATGGGCTGAGGTTAGAAACAGGAAAGGAGAGGTCAACCTGTCTGGAGATTTGTATAGGCTTCTGAAAAGTCCTAGGGAAGTAGAGTAAAGCATTGTAAAGATGATTGTGAATAGGAGAGAAAGTAACAGGGTAGTTGCTATGGGGACCTTTAACTTTCCAAATATTGACTGAAAATGTTTACTTTAGATGGGTCAGTTTTTGTCCAACGTGTGCAGGACTGTTTCCTGACACAGTATGCAGATAGGCAGACAAGGGGCGAGGCCACATTGGATTTGGTACCGGCTAATAAGCCAGGCTTGATGTTAGATTTGGAGGTAGGTGAGCACTTTGGTGACAGTGACCACAGTTCGATTACATTTACTTCAGTGATGGAAATGGACAGTCATATTCCGCAGGGCAAGAGATATAGTTGGGGTGAAAGCAATTATTGAGGGGAAAGTGAGGACTGCAGATGCTGGAGATCAGAGCTGAAAATGTGTTGCTGGAAAAGCGCAGCAGGTCAGGCAGCATCCAAGGAGCAGGAGAATCGATGTTTTGGGCATGAGCCCTTCTTCAGCGCTTCTGTTTCTGATGTGATTAGGATTTAAGATGCATAGGATGAGAAGGAAACTGCAGGGCACAATTGAAATGTGGAGCTTGTTCAAGGAAGAGCTACTGTATATCCTTGATAAGTATGTACCTGTCAGGCAACGGGGAAGTGTTTGAGAGAAGGAACCGTGATTTACTAAAGAAGTTGAATCTCTTGTCAAGGGAAGAGGGAGGCTTAAGATGAGACGATAAGGTTCAATTAGGGCGCTTGAGACTTACAAGTCAGCCAGTAAGGATCTAAAGAGAGAGCCAGGAGGGAACATGAGAAGTTTTGGCAGGTAGGAACAGGAAAACACTAAAGCATTCGAGACTCATTTCAGGTATAAAAGAATGACTCGAATAAGATTAGAACCAGTCAAGTACAGTAATGGGAAGCTGTGCGTGCAGTTCGAGGAGATAGGAGGGGTACAGAATGAATATTTTTCATCAGTATTCACACTGGAAAAAGGCAATGTTGTTGAGGAGAATACTGAGGTACAGACTATTAGACAAGATGGGATTGAAGTTCATAAGGAGAAACTGTTAGCAATTCTGGAAAGTGTGAAAATAGATATGTCCCCTGTGCCAGATGGGATTTATCCTAGGACTCTCTGGGAAGCCAGGGAGGAGATTGCCCTGCCTTTGGCTTTGATGTTTATTTTGTCATTGTCTATAAGAATAGTGCCAGAAGACTGGAGGATAGTAGATGTTGTTCCCTTGTTCAAGAAGGGGAGTAGAGACAACCCTGTAATTATAGGCCAGTGAGCCTTACTTCGATTGTGTGTAAAGTGTTCGCAAAGGCTAGAAGAGTTAGGATTTATGATCATCGAGAAAGGACTAAGTTGATTAGGGATAGTCAAAATGCTTTTGTGAAGGGTAGATCGTGTCTCGCTAACCTAATTGAGGCATGGGGTTGAGGGTGATTTACTGGTTTGGATCAGAAATTCGCTCACTGTAAGAAGCTGTAAGATGTCAGAGGTAGTTTCCTTACTCAGAGAGTAGCAAAGGCATGGAACGCCCGGCCTGCAACAGTCGTAGACTTTCCAACTTTAAAATCATTTAAATGGTCATTGGATAAACATATGGATGAGAATGGAGTAGTGTAGGTTAGGTAGGCCTCTGACTGGTTTCACAGGTTGGCACAATATTGAGGGTCGAATGGCCTGTACTGCGCTGTAATGTTCAATGTTCTATGTTCCAGGCCTGGGCTGACAAATGGCAATTAACATCCGTGCCACACAAATGCGAAACAATTACTACCTCCAATAATAGATCACATAAATAATGCTTTTAGACATTCAATAGCTTTGCTGTTGTTGAATCCCCTACAATCAACAAGCTGGGAGTTCCCATTGAGCTGATAATGAAATGGATTTACAATGTAAGTACTGTGGCTACAAAAGCAGCTCAGGGGGCAGGAACACTGCAGTGAGGGATGTACCTCATGGCTCCAAAAGCCTCTCCACCATCTCCAAGGCACACGTCAGGAATGTGATGGAATACTCCCCACTTGCCTGGATGGAAATATCTCCGACATCTCCCAAGAATTTGGATCCCAACATGACCAAGCAGCCATATAAAAGCACAATGTTGCAGACACTGAAAATCCAAAATGAAGTCAGAAAGTGCTGGAGAAATTCGGCAAACGTGGCAGCACCTGTGGAGAGAAACAAAAAGTAAGGTTCTTTCTTATCTTTCTCGATTGAATATAAGTTTGTTATTAATTTTATAGCAACTTGAACTAAGCTTTCTACTTTAGTACTGAATGGGTGTTCAGATAAGTCGGGTATGGATGCTAGGGCAGTTGCTTGCTCCTCCTGCAGAATGTGGCAGGTGGGAGACAGGGCACACGTCTCTGCTGGCGACATCTGCGGGAAGTGCACCCAACTCCAGCTCCTTGAAAACCATGTTAGGGAATTGGAGCTGGAGCTGGATGAACTACGGATCATTCGGGCAGCTGAGGGGGTAATTGAGAGGAGATACCAGGAGTTGGTCACTCCTAAGGCTCAGGACAAGGATAGATAGGATACAGTTAGGGGGAGGAAAGGGCCCAGACAGACAGTGCAGAGATCCCCTGTGGAAAATCCCCTCAACAATAAGTATACCGTTTTGGATACTGCTGGGGGGAATGACCTACCAGAGGAAAGCCATAGCAGTCAGTTCTCTGGCACTGAGCCTGACACTGTGGCAAAGAAGGGAAGGGGGCAGAATAGAAAAGTACTCGTGGTAGGGGACTCGATAGTCAGGGGAATCGACAGGAGATTTTGTGGTCAGGATCGGGATACCCGGAAGGTATGTTGCCTGCCTGGTGCCAGGGTCCGGGACGTCAATGATCGGGTGTATAAGGTTCTAAAAGGGGAGGGCGAACAGTCAGAAATCGTGTTACATATTGGCACTAATGATATAGCCAGGAAAAGGATCGAGGATATAAAAAGTGATTTCAGGAAGTTAGGATGGAAGCTGCAAAGCAGGACGAACAGAGTAGTGTTCTCTAGTTTACTCCCGGTGCCACGAGATAGCGAGGCAAGGAACAGGGAGCGGACGTAGCTTAACACGTGGCTGCGCAGCTGGTGTAGGAGGGAGGGCTTCAGAAATGTAGATAATTGGGATGCCTTCTGGGGAAGGTGGGACCTGTACAAGAAGGATGGGTTGCATCTGAACTGGAAGGGGACCAATGTCCTGGGAGGAAGGTTTGCTCGAGTCGTTCGAGAGGGTGTAAACTAGTATTGGCAGGGGGTGGGAACCTAAGCTGTATACCAGAGGTGAGAGTTGATGCAGATGAGGCAATAGCAAGAGGTAGACCAGCTACTGGGAAGGACTTTCCTGGGAAGGAACTAAGGGATCAGTTAAAGTGTGCTTGCTTTAACGCAAGGAGTATCAGGAATAAAAGTGATGAACTTAGAGCATGGATCAGTACCTGTGCTATGATGTTGTGGCCATAACAGAGACATGGGTTTCTCAGGGGCAGGAATGGTTGCTGGATGCTCCAGGGTTTATAGCATTTAAAAAGAATAGGGAGGGGGGAGAAGAGGAGGGGGTGTAGCACTACTAATCAGAAAGGGTATCACAGCTACAGAAGCTTCCATTGTCGAGGAAGATCTGCCTACCGAGTCAGTATGGGTGGAAATTAGGAACAGCAAGGGAGCAGTCACCTCATTAGGGGTTTACTACAGGCTCCCCAATAGCAGCAGCGAAATGGAAAAAAGCATAGGTCGCCAGATTTTGGAAAAGTGTGGACGTAGTAGGATTGTTATAATGGGTGACTTTAACTTTCCCAATATTGATTGGAACCTCCTTCGAGCAGAAGATTTGAATGGAGCTGTTTTTGTAAGGTGTGTTCAGGAGGGTTTCCTAACTCAGTACGTTGACAGGCCGACCAGGGAGAGGCCATTCTAGACTTGGTGCTCGGAAACGAGCCGGGGCAGGTATCAGATCTTGTGGTGGGAGAGCATGTTGAAGATAGTGACCACAACTACCTCACATTCTACATAGCTATGGAGAAGGAGAGGATGAGGCAAAATGGGAAGATATTTAATTGGGAAAGAGGAAACTATGATGTGATTAGACATGAGTTAGGAAGCATGGATTGGAAGCAATTTTTCCATGGTAAAGGCACTATACACATGTGGAGACTGTTTAAGGAACTGTTGTTGCAAGTGATGAATAAATATGTCCCTCTGAGACAGGCAAGAAGTGGTAAGATAAAGGAACCTTGGATGACGAGATCGGTGGAGCTTCTCATCAAAAGGAAAAAGGTAGCTTACATAAGGTAAGGAAGTTAGGGTCAAGCTCAGCTCTAGAGGATTACAGGCAGGCGAGGAAGGAGCTCAAAAATGATCTGAGGAGAGCCAGGAGGGGGCATGAGAAAGGCTTGGCAGAACGGATTAGGGAGAACACAAAAGCATTTTACAATTATGTGAGGAATAAGAGAATGGTCAAAGAAAGAGTAGGGCCGATCAGGGATAGCATAGGGAATTTTTGTGTGGAGTCTGAGGAGGTAGGGGAAGCCCTAAATGAGTTTTTTGCTTCTGTCTTTACGAAAGAAATGAACTTTGTAGTGAATGAAACCTTTGAAGAGCAGGTGTGCATGCTGGAATGGATAGAGATAGAGGAAGCTGATGAGCTGAAAATTTTGTTAAACATTAAGATTGACAAGTCGCCAGGCCCGGACCAGATTTGTCCTCGGCTGCTTTGGGAAACGAGAAATGCAATTGCTTCGCCACTTGTGAAGATCTTTGCATCCTCGCTCTCCACTGGAGTCGTACCTGAGGACTGGAGAGAGGCAAATGCAATTCCTCTCTTCAAGAAAGGAAATAGGGAAATCCCTGGCAATTACAGACCAGTAAGTCTCACATCTGTCGTCTGTAAGGTATTAGAAAGATTCCGAGGGATAGGATTTATGACGATCTGGAAGAGCATAGTTTGATTAAATACAGTCAATACGGCTTTGTGAGGGGCAGGTCAAAGTTGAAACTTTATTGCTGGAACAGCACAGCAGGTCAGGCAGCATCCAGGGAACAGGAGATTCGACGTTTCGGGCACAGGCCCTTCTTCAGGAATGAAGAAGGCCTGAAGAAGGGCCTGTGCCCGAAACATCGAATCTCCTGTTCCCTGGATGCTGCCTGACCTGCTGTGCTGTTCCAGCAATAAAGTTTCAACTTTGATCTCCAGCATCTGCAGACCTCACTTTCTCCTGAGGGGCAGGTCAGCCTCACAAGCCTTATCGAGTTATTTGAGGATGTGATGAGAAAAGTTGATGAGGGTCGAGCTGTGGATGTGGTGTATATGGACTTCAGCAAGGCATTTTTATCATGGTTCCCCATGGTAGGCTCATTCAGAAGGTCAGGAAGAATGAGATACAGGGGAACATAGTTGTCTGGATACAGAATTGGTTGGCCAACAGAAGACAGCGAGTGGCAGTAGAAGGAAAATATTCTGCCTGGAAGTCTGTGGTGAGTGGTGTTCCACAGGGCTCTGTCCTTGGGCCTCTAATGTTTGTAATTTTTATTAATGACTTGGATGAGGGGATTGAAGGATGGGTCAGCAAGTTTGCAGACGACACAAAGGTTGGAGGTGTCGTTGACAGTATAGAGGGCTGTTGTAGGCTGCAGCGGGACATTGACAGGATGCAGAGATGGGCTGAGAGGTAGCAGATGGAGTTCAACCTGGATAAATGCGAGATGATGTATTTTGGAAGGTCGAATTTGAAAGCTTAGCTCAGGATTAAGGATAGGATTATTGGCAGTGTGGAGGAACAGAGGGATCTTGGGGTGCAGGTACATAGATCCCTTAAAATGGCCACACAAGCGTACAGGGTTGTTTAGAAAGCATATGGTGTTTTGGCTTTCATTAACAGGGGGATTGAGTTTAAGAGTCGTGAGATCTTGTTGCAGCTCTAAACTTTGGTTCGGCCGCACTTGGAATACTGCGTACAGTTCTGGTCGCAATATTATAAGAAAGATGTGGATGCTTTGGAACGGGTCCAGAGGAGGTTTACCAGGATGCTGCCTGGACTGGAGGACTTATCTTATGAAGAGAGGTTGACTGAGCTCGGACTTTTATCATTGGAGAAAAGGAGGAGGAGAGGGGACCTAATTGAGGTATACAAGGTAATGAGAGGCATAGATAGAGTTGATAGCCAGCGACTATTTCCCAGGGCAGAAATGACTAACACGAGGTGTCATAGTTTTAAACTCTTTGGAGGAAAGTATAGAGGGGATGTCAGAGGCGGGTTCTTTACACAGAGAGTTGTGAGAGGATGGAATGCGTTGCCAGCAGCAGTTGTGGAAGCAAGGTCATTGGGGACATTTAAGAGACTACTGGACATTCATATGGTCACAGAAATTTGAGGGTGCATGCATGAGGATCAGTGGTCGGTACAACATCGTGGGCTGAAGGGCCTGTTCTGTGCAGTACTGTTCTATGTTCTGTGTTCTATGTTCTGTGTTAACCTTTTGAATCCAATATAACTCTTCTTCAGAACAGTGCTGACGAGGAGTTATGTCAGACTAGAAACATTCATTCTCTTTCTCTCTTCACAGTTACACCAGGCCTGCTCAGTTTCTCCAACATTTTCTCTTTTATGATGAAGTAACCAGTTTGATTGGCACCACATCTACAAACATTCAGTCCATCCACCACAAATGCTCCGTGGACAGCACCTTCAACATCCATGAACACCACCTTCCTAAAGGCAAAGGCAGTAGATGCATGAGAACACCATGACCGGCATGTTCCTTTCCAAGCCACTCACCATCCTGACTGGGATATATATTCCTTTAGTAAATTCCCATTCGATCATAGGGCTGATCTCTCAGAAACATGACTGATTGTGTGTTTCATCTGGATCACCATGCCTCAGGGGAGCGGGGGGTTAAGAAGGTGGGACTTTTATTGTGATCTCAACCAGTGTGGTTTGGAGGTGCCAGTGTTGGTCTGGGGTGGCCAAGGTTAATAATCATACAACACCAGGTTAGAGTCCAAAAGGTTTATTTGGAAACACCAGCCTTTGGAGCACTGATGAAGACGTAGCACCTCAAAAGTTAGTGCTTCCAAATAAACCTGTTGCACTATAACCTGGCGTTACATGATTTTTAACTTCAACCAGCGTGGGAATTGAACTTGTGCTGTTAACGTCGAACATTGAACAAGAAAGCACAGGACTGGCCCTTCAGTCCTCGATGTTGTGCTGACCTTTTATCCTCCTCGAAGATCAAAGGAACATCCATACCCTTCATTGTTCCACCTTCCATGTGCCTATCTAAGGGTCACTTAATATCCCTCATGTATCTGACTCTAATATCACTGCTGGCAGTGCATTCCACACACCCACCGCTCTCTGTGTGAAGAACCTACCTCTGACATCCCCCCAAACCTTCCTCCAATCATCTTAAAACTTGTGATAGCCAATTGTGAAGCATGACCTGCCCCTCACAAAGCCATGATGACTATCTCTAATCAAGCTATGGTTTTCCAAGTAATCAAAAATCCTGTCTGTCAGAATCCTCTCCAATTATTTGTTTACCACAGATGTAAGACTGACTGGTGTGTAGTTTTCAGAGTTAACCCTATTCCCTTTCTTGAACAAAGGAATAACATTTGCCACACTTCAATCATTTGGCACTATTCCAGTGGACAGGTGAGGATGCAAATGTCATCGTCAAAGGCGCGGCAATCTCTTCCCTCGCTTCCTGTATATCCTAGGTGTATCCTGTCTGGCCCATAGGACTTATGTATCATAAAACATAGAACATAGAACATTACAGCGCAGTACAGGCCCTTCGGCCCTCGATGTTACGCCGACCTGTCATACCAATCTGAAGCCCATCTAACCTACACTACTCCATGTACGTCCATATGATTGTCCAATGTCGACTTAAATGTACTTAAAGTTGGCAAATCTACTACTGTTGCAGTCAAAGCATTCCATACCCTTACTACTCTCTGAGTAAAGAAACTATCTCTGACATCTGTCCTATATATATCTCCCCTCAATTTAAAGCTATGCCCCCTCGTGCTCGCCGTCAGCATACTTGGAAAAAGGCTCTCCCTGTCCACCCTATCTAATCCTCTGATTATCTTATATATCTCTATTAAGTCACCTCTCAACCGTCTTCTTTCTAATGAAAACAACCTCAAGTCTCTCAATCTTTCCTCGTAAGACCTTCCCTCCATACCAGGCAACATCTTAGTAAATCTCCTCTACACCCTTTCCAAAGCTTCCACATCCTTCTTATAATGCGGTGACCAGAACTGTACACAATACTCCAAGCGCAGCTGCACCAGACTTTTGTACAGCTGCAACATAACCTCATGGTCCCGGAACTCGATCCCTCTATTAACAAAAGCTAAAAGACTGTATGCCTTCTTAACAACCCTGTCAACCTGGGTGGCAACTTTCAAGTATCTGTGTACATGGGCACCGAGATTTCTTTGCTCATCTACACTACCAAGAATCTTACCATTAGCCCAGTACTTTGCATTTCAGTTACTCCGACCAAAGTGAATCACCTCACGCTTGTCCGCATTAAACTCCATTTGCCACCTCTCAGCCCAGCTCTGCAGCTTATCTATGTCTCTCTGTAACCTACAACATCCTTCATCACTACCCACAAATCCACCGACTTTAGTGTCGTCTGCACATTTACATACCCACCCTTCTACACCCTCATCCAGGTCATTTATAAAAATGATGAACAGCAGTGGACCCAACACCAACCCTTGCGGTACACCACTAGTAACTGGACTCCAGGATGAACATTTCCCATCAACCACCACCCTCTGTCTTCTTTCAGCAAGCCAATTACTGATCCAAACTATTATATCTCCCACAATCCCATTCCTCCGCATTTTGTCCAATAGCTTACTGTGGGGAACCTTATCGAACCCCTTGCTGAAATCCATATACACCATATTAACCAGTTTAATCTCATCTACTTGTTTGGTCACCTTCTCAAAGAACTCAATGAGTTTTGTGAGGCACGACCTATCCTTCACAAAACCGTGCTGACTATCCCTAATTAATTTTTTTTTTCTCGATGATTATAAATCCTACCTCTTTTAACCCTTTCCAACACTTTACGAACAACTGAAGTAAGGTTCACTGGTCTATAATTACCAGGGTTGTCTCTACTCCCCTTCTTGAACAGGGGAACCACATCTGCTATCCTCCAGTCTTCTGGCACTATTCCTATAGACAATGACAATTTAAAGATCAATGCCAAAGGCTCGGCAATCTCCTCCCTGGCTTCCCAGAGGATCCTAGGATAAATCCCATCTGGCCCAGGGGACTTATCTATTTTCACACTCTGCAGGATTTCTAATATGTCTTCCTTGTGAACCTCAATCCCACCGAGTCTAGTAGCCTGTATCTCAGTATTCTCCTCGACAACATTGTTGTTTTCTAGAGTGAATACTGTCGAAAAATATTCATTTAGTGCTTCCCCTGTCTCCTCTGACTCCACACACAACTTCCCACTACTATCCTTGATTGGCCCTAATCTTACTCTCGTCATTTTTCTATTCCTTAAATACCTATAGAAAGCCTTAGGGTTTACCCTGATCCTATCCGCCAACAACTTCTCATGCCTCCTCCTGGCTCTTCTGAGCTCTCTCTTTAGGTCTTTCCTGGCTACCTTGTAACCCTCAAGCGCCCTAACTGAGCCTTCACATCTCATCCTAACATAAGTCTTCTTCTTCCTCTTGACCAGAGATTCCACTTCCTTCGTAAACCACAGCTCCTGCGCTCTACTGCTTCCTCCCTGCCTGACAGGTAGATACTTATCTAAGACACATAAGAGCTTTTCCTTGAATAAGCTCCACATTTCTAATGTGCCCATCCCCTGCAGTTCCTTCCCCATCCTATGCTTCCTAAATCTTGCTTCATCGCATCGTAATTGCCTTTCCCCCATCTGTAACTCTTGCCCAGTGGTATACACCTATCCCTTTCTATTACTAAAGTACACATAACAGAATTGTGATCGCTATCACCAAAGCGCTCACCTACTTTCAAGTCTAACACCTGGCCAGGCTCATTACCCAATACCAAATCTAATGTGGCTTCGCCCCTTGTTGGCCTGTCTACATACTGTGTCAGGAAGCCCTCCTGCACACACTGGACAAAAACTGACCCATCTATAGTATTCGTACTATAGTGTTCCCGGTCAATATTTGGAAAGTTGAAGACCCCATGACAACTACCCTGTCTCTCTCACTCCTATCGAGAATCATCTTTGCTATCCTTACCTTTTTCAAACTTTTCAGCACATCCTCCTAATAGACATTTTGAGCATAAACTGTTTGAGCAGACCAGCCTGTTTCACGCTGTCCTCACAAATGTCAAGGTCCCTCGCCGTAGTGAATACTGAAGCAAAGTATTCATTAAGGACTTCCCCTACCTCCTCCTCCACCTTCAGGCACAGGTTTCCTCTACTGTCCTTGCTCAGCCTCACCCTCACTCTGGCCATCCTGTTATTCCTTACATAAGTGTAGAATGCTTTAGGGTTTTCCTTAATTCTACCCACTCAAGGCTTTTTAATGCCCCCTCCTAGCTCTCCTAAGTCCATTCTTCAGTTCCTTCCTGGCTACCTTGTAACGCTCTGGAGTCCTGTCTGATTCTTGCCTCCTCAACCTAAAGTAAGCTTCCTTCTTCCTCTTGACTAGATGTTCCACATCCTTTGTCACGCAAGGTTCCTTCACCCTATCATCCCTTCTTTGCCTCAGTGGGACAAACCTGTCCAGCACTATCAGCAAGTGCTCCCTAAACAACCTTTACATTTCTGTCGTGCATTTCCCTGAGAACATCTGTTCCCAATTTAGATGCTTCAAACAAGATTATGGCTGCTAGTCAATTCGGACAGGAAGAGGCATAACCATTAGAATTCAACTCATAATCCCGACAGTGTGGAAACAGGCCCTTCATCCCTTCATCCTATCACGTCCACATTGACCTTCCAAAGAGGAACCCACCCACACCCATTTCACTTCCCTATATTTATCCCTGATTACTGGACCTAACCTACACATCCCTGAACTCTGTGGGCAATTTAGCATGGCCAATTCACCTAACCAGCACATCTTTGGAAGAAAACATATTTATTTCAATACAAGTGGGCTAATGGGTAAGGTAGGTGAACTCAGGGCATGGGTAGGAACATGGAATTGGGATATCATAGAAATTACAGAGACATGGCTCAGGGATGGACAGGACTGGCAGCTTAATGTTCCAGGGTAATAGAGGAAGGATTGAAAGGGGGCAAGAGAGGGGAGGGAGTGGCGTATTTTTTTTTGATTAGGGATAATATTACGGCTGTACTTAAGGTGATTATCCCTTTCCTATTTCTCAGTTCCACCCAAATTTTTTTTATTCATTTATGGGACATTGGGTGGCGCTGGCTGGCCAGCACTGACAGCCCATCCCTATTTGTCCCTTGAGAAGGTGGTGGTGAGCTGCCTTCTTGAATCACTGCAGTCCACTTGCTGTGGGTTGACCCACAATGCTGGTAGGGAGGGAATAATTTCCCTGGATGTAGTTACAGGAATAATCACCTTAATATGATTCTATTGTCGACTCCCACAAGTCAGTGGGAAATTGAGAAGCAAATTCGTTTGAAGATCTCAGTTATCTGGAAGAATAACAGCGTGGTGATGGTAAGGGATTTGAACCTTCCAAAGCACAGACTGGGACTGCCATGGTGTTAATGTCTTGGTTAGAGAGGAATTTGCTAAGTGCCTACAAGCAAATGTTCTGATTCAGTATGTGGATGTTCTTACTAAAGAAGGAGCAAAACTTGACCTACTCTTGGGAAATAAAGCAGGACAGGTGACTGAGATATCAGTGGTGGAGCGCTTCAGGGCCAGTGACCATAATCCTATTAGATTTAAAACAATGATGGAAAAAGACAGAGCGGATCTAAAAGTTAGAGATTTGAATTTAGAGGAAGGCCAATTTTGATGATATTAGGCAAGAACTTTCAAAAGTTGATTGGAGGTGGGTATTTTCAGGTAAAGGACGGCTGGAAAGTTGGAAGCCATCAAAAATAGGATAATGAGAATCCAGAGACAGTATGTTCCAGTTGGGGTGAAGGGCAAGGCTGGTAGGCATAAGGAAAGACAGATGACCAGAGAAAATGACGTTTTGTTCAAAAATAAGAAGGAAGCATATGTCAGGTATAGACAGCAGGATTCTGGAGAATCTCAAGAAGAGTAGAAATGCAGTAGAAGTATACATAAGAGTGAAATCAGGAAGGAAAAAAAATGAGACATGAGATACCTTTGGCAAATAAGGTTAAGGAGAATCCAAAGGGATTTATAAATGCATTAAAGACAAAAGGGTAATTATGGAGAGAATAGGGCCTCCGAAAGATCAACAAGCCCACCTGTGGAACCGCAGCATATGTGGGAGACACTAAACGAGCATTTTGCATCAGTGTTTACTGTAATATGGATATGGAAGCATAAGAACTTGGGGAAATAATTATCTGTAATATGGACATCTTCAAAAGTGTCCATATTACAGAGGAGGAGGTGATGGACATCTTTAAACATATAAAGGTTGATATATCCACAGGACCTGTCCAGGTGTACCTGAGAGCTCTGTGAGAAGCTCAGGAAATGATTACTGGGCCCCTTGCTGAGATATTTATATCATCAATAGTCACTGATCAGGTGCCAGAAGGCTGGGGGTTGGCGAACGTGGTGTCATTGCTCAAGAAATGTGGGAAGGAGAAGCCAGGGAAATATAGATCGGTGAGCCTGGCATTGGTGCTGGGCAATATGTTGAGCTGAGATCCTGAGGGATCCAGAGGGATCCTGAGGATTTACATAAATGTGGAAAGGCAGATTAGAATTTGTCAACATGGTGGGAAATCCTGTCTCATTAACTGAATTGAGTTTTTTAAGGAAGTAATGAAGAGGATTGATGAAGGCAGAGTGGTGAATGTGATTTATATGGACTTCTGTAAGGCATAAAACAAAGTTCTTCGAGGAGAAGGTGAGGACTGCAGATGCTGGAGATCAGAGCTGAAAATGTGTTGCTGGAAAAGCTCAGCAGGTCAGGCAGCATCCAAGGAACAGGAGAATCGACTTTTCGGGCATAAGCCCTTCTTCAGGAATAAGGAAAGTGTGTCCAGCAGGCTAAGATAAAAGGGACTTGGGGGAGGGGCGTTGGAATTGCAATAGGTGGAGGGAGGTCAAGGTGAGGGTGATAGGCTGGAGTGGGATGGGGGCGGAGAGGTCCAAGGACCTGCATGTCCTTGGTGGAGTGGGAGGGGGAGTTAAAGTATTGGGCTACGGGGTGGTTGGGTTGGTTGGTCCGGGTGTCCCAGAGGTGTTCTCTGAAACGTCGATTCTCCTGTTCCTTGGATGCTGTCTGACCTGCTGCGCTTTTCCAGCAACACATTTTCAGCATAAAACAAAGTTCTGCATGGTCAATTGTTTAGAAACATGAGGTCACGCGGAATACAAGGAGAAAACTAGCCATTTGGATGCAGAAGGTAGGAGACAGAATGTGATGATGGAAAATTGCTTTCCAGATTTGAGACCTGTGACCAGCGGTGTGACACGTTGATTGATGTTGGGTCCACCGTGTTTCATCATTTATGTATCTCCCTCATTGACACTTCAGGCTTGCTCTGACCATGGGCTTGGGCCAACAGCCACATCCACGCCCAAGATGGCCATCTGACAGCACTCAGGACCCACGGCTGCTGCCACACTTCCCACAATGCAGTACCACTGCTGCCTACTGACAGAACTCCAGTAGGGAAGGGAAACAATACGAGGAGAGAGAGGGAAAGGAAAGATGGCCAGCCTGGAGTAGATGGGCCTACTGTACCTGTTCCACAATCTTGGATAACTTGCTCAATCTCTCCCTCACACTGCCAGGTCCCACTCTCTCCCTCAAACTGACGGCTCCCATTCTCTCTCCCTCACACTGCCGGCTCCCATTCTCTCTCCCTCACACTGCCGGCTCCCACTCTCTCTCCCTCACACTGCCTGCTCCCACTCTCTCTCTCCCTCACACTGCCGGCTCCCACTCTCTCTCCCTCACCCTGCCAGGTCCCAGTCTCTCTCCCTCACACTGCCGGTTCCCACTCTCTCTCTCTCCCCCTCACACTGCCAGGTCCCATTCTCTCCCCCTCACACTGCCATGTCCCAGTCTCTCTCCCTCACACTGCCGGTTCCCACTCTATCTACTTTGCAATGCCGGGGTTGCTTGCTTTTATTGTCAGTGCATTGAATATAGGAGTTGGGAGGTCATGTTATGGCTGTCAAGGACATTGGTTAGCCCACTGTTGAAATAATGCATTCAATTTTATTTTCCCTGCCACAGGAAGAATGTTATAAAACTTGAAAGGGTTCAGAAAAGGTTTACAAGGGTGTTGTAGGATTGAAAGTTTTGAGTTAGAGGGAGAAGCTGAATAGGCTGCGGCTATTTCCCTCAAAGGTTGAGGGGTGACCTTGTAGACATTTATAAAATCATGAGGGGAATGCATAGGGGAAATAGCCAATATCTATTTCCAAGACTAGAAGTTGTAGGTTCAAGGTGAGAGGGGAAAGATTTTAAAGGGACTTAAGGGGCAGTCCTCTTCTTGTAGAGACTGATGTGTACGTGGAATGAGCTGCCAGAGGAAAAGGCTGGTCTAATTAAAACATATAAAAGGCATCTGGATGCCTATATTAATAGGAAGGGCTTAGAGAGATGTGGGGCAAATGCTGGCGAATGGGATTAGATTAATTTCGGGTATCTGGGCGGGATGGAAGGTTTGAACCAACGGTCTATTTCCGTGCTCTACATCTCTATGACGCTATGACTCTATTAAAGATAGGAAGTGCATGGGGCAGACTGTCCAAGCGTTGGCACAGGGTTGATCTAAACACTTTTCAACATTCAGACAAATGATCTGCCAACAACCATGTCTCACAGTTTCTCTATGCTGATGACTGAGAGTTAAATTGTCATAGCACGGACACAGACCGCTCCGTTAAACCCATTCACCCTGAACAGATCCAGTCCCATTTGCCAGCACATGACCCCAATCCCTCTGAACCCTTCCTATTCATATAACCATCCGATGCCTTTCAAATGCTGTCATTGTACCAGCTTCCACCACTTCCTCTGGCAGCTCATTCCATGCACGCACCGACTTCTGTTCGAGAAAAGTTGCCCCTTGGGTCCGTCTTAAATTTTCCCATCTCAACTTAACACTGCGCACCAGTATGAACTCCTCTTCCCCTTAGAAAAGACCTTGGCTATTCACCCTATCCATGCTCTTCATGATTTAGCAAACCTCTCTGAGGTCATAGATTCAGAGAGTTACAAAGATGTACAGCACAGAAACAGACCCTTTGCTCCAACTTGTCCATGCTGACCAGATATCCCAATCCAATCTCGTCCTACCTGCCAGCACCCAGCCCATATCCTTCCAAACCCTTCCTATTCATACACCCATCCAGATGCCTCTTAAATGTTACAATTGTACCAGCCTCCATCACTTCCCCTGGCAGCTCACTCCATGCATTTACCACCCTCTGCATGAAAAAGTTGCCTCTTCGATCACTTTTATATCTTTCCCCTCTCACCCTAAATCTATGCCCTCTAGTTCTGGACTTCGCCACCCCAGGGAAAAGATTCTGTCTATTTATCCTATCCATGCATCTCATGATTTTGTAAACCTCTATAAGGTCACCCCTCAGCCTCCGATGCTCCAGGAAAAACAGCCCTAGCCTGTTCAACCTCTCCCTATAGCTCAAATCCTCCAAACCTGGCAACAGCCTTGTCACTTTTTTCTGAACCCTTTCAAGTTTCACAACATCTTTCCGATAGGAAGGAAACCAGAACTGCACGCAGTATTCCAACAGTGGCCTAACCAATGTCCTGTACAGCCGCAACATGACCTCCCAACTCCTGTACTCAATACTCTGACCAATAAAGGAAAGCATACTAAATGCTTTCTTCACTATCCTATCTACCTGCGACTCCACTTTCAAAGAGCTATGAACTTGCACTCCAAGGTCTCTTTGTTCAGAAACAGGTCACTTCGCAGCCTCCATTAGGACAAGCCCTCAAGGGCAAGTGACATTTTTGTACATTTCTTCTGCAACATTTCAAGTTTAACAACATCTTTCCTATAGCAGGGAGACCAGAATTGAATATACTATTCCAAAAGTGGCCTAACTAATGTCATGTACCCCTATACTCAATGCACTGACCAATATAGGCTCTTTAATTCTGCACCCTGGACTAGATCCTTAGTGAAGGTGTTACAAAGGTGATGGAATACTGCAGCACATGGGATCTCACATTGAATCTCTCATCAACCATATCCAGTGTATGTCAGCTCCACAACTTCAGTGTCCAAAAAGAATTGTGCAACGGCATTGATGTCCGGTATAATCCCAACCAACATCCTTTTGTGTGACTCGAGACAGAGTGTCAATGATTTCCAGAGAGTCCTGAGCTTCAACAGCAAAGTCTAAGTATTGGAGGTCATAAATCTTTTGACCATATCCAAAAAAAAAATGACAGATGCTTTAAATCAGAAACAAAAGCAAACATTGCTGAAAAAATCTCAGCCGCATCTGTGAAGAGAAATCAGAGTTAACCTTTCGTATCCAGTGACTGTTCTTCAATACTAACCATGTCCACTTTGATTGTCCAATAAACGCAGGTTCACCCATGCATTTGGTTGATTTTCAGACTGAAATCTGTTGAAAACACAAAACACAAATGTGCCTGGTTATCACACCCAGATCAAATTATTGTAAAGTTCAAGCACTTTGAAAATATCTTATTTGGATACTAACTTCTTTACCAAATTGTTTTCATGACAACATTTTAACTGTGTTTCCAAATATTTTTCAGTCCAGATACAAATACATTTTAAATTGCTTCCGCCTATCTCACGTGGGAGTAATCTGGTATATGAACTTCAGTGTCTGTGTGATGCTATGTATGTAGGCCATGCCTCTGAAAGACTGACAGATTGTTCCAAACAACATTTCTCTTCAGTTCTTCACAACAAACAGGTTACTGCCTGGACCCAACCAGCTTACACTCACAAAACCTAAAACGCAGTGTCTACCATTAGTTGTGATTGGACAACATTTTAAATGAATTCTAATCCATTCCTGGGCATCGCTGGTTGGGCCAGCAATTATTGCCCATCCCTAGTGGTTGTTGAGAATGTGTTGTGGGTTTGGAAAATACTCTAAGGAGCTTCTGTGTACATTTATAAAACTATTGAAGATCGTTGGGCCGAGGACATTCTCCTGAGAAATGTTCTGTCGTTGTGATGACTAACCGTCAACAATCACAACCTTCTTCCTTTGTGCCAGGTACAACTCCAACCAGCAGAGAGTTTTCCTCGATTTCCATTGGCTCCACATTTGCTCAGGCTCCTTGATGTCACACTCAGTCAAATGCAGCTTTAACATTAAACCCAGTCATACTCACATCACTCTCTGGTATCATCTCTTTTTCTCCAAGGCAATGGGCACACACCACTCCCTCAGTGGAGAGGGGCAACTGGTGCTGAGTGTAACCTTGGGGTCACCATAGCTCAGATCAGGGTAACAAGAAGAGTCCTTCATGGTAGCATCATCTAATGTGGGAACAGGGCCAATGTAGTTGCATGCCTCTATATTGCAAACCAGCTATCCAGCTCACTGAGGGAAGAGTGACTGAATGGGCATTCTCGAGAGAAGGATATCTTTGGAAAACAATGCAATTTAGAGATGGGAGTGTTTGATTGGAAAACAATATTGCTTGTGGAATGAAAGTTATCATTTCATTAATTAATGTGATAGAATTGTCCAGTCTTTAAAACTTAATTTTAGAAATACATGTATATTTATTTGAGCACTTAATGTGCATTGTCATAATCTGTTTGTTCACATTTGAATGAAACACTCAGTTGAAGAGTGGTGGCACCTCACAATCCCCAGGTGATCCCCCATGGTATAGGTTAAAGGGCTGGGCAATGTGGGACATCAGTGTTTGATGGAGAGAGATTGACTGCAGCATGAAAACACAGATTATCTCAATGCTTAAAACATTTGCAATTATGAATAAATTATTCAAAATGATTCTTGCCATATTAGTATTCCTGATAAGTGATTAAAATTATTGAAGCTTTGTAAATCTGGTTGAGAGTTGCTCCCTGCACTTTGTGATGGAAGATGTTACGTTCTGGTCCAGTGGTCGCCATTACACAGACACTCGAACATTGGTGTCTCTTATTATGTCAGGTGTTATGAATGTTCTCTGTGGTTTAATTCTGATTTGTGAGGGCTTTTGCAGTGCAGTGGCAGTGTCCCTACCTCTGAACCACAAGGTCTGTGTTCAAATGCAAACCTGCATTGAAGGTGTGTTTCTAGGAAGGAGAGAAGGAGGGGCAAGAGAGGAGGGGAGTGGTGTTTTAGATAAGGGAAAACGTCACGGCAGTACTTAGAGAGGATATTCCTGATGGATCATCCAGTGAAGTTGTATGGTTGGAACTGAGAAAACTGAAGGGTGTAATCACATTGTTGGGATTACACTCTCGCCCCGCCCTGCGCGCCCCCCACCCCCAATACTCAGCAGGAAATTGGGAAGAAAATACGTGGGGAGCTCGACAAAGGCTGTAAGAATGATAGGGTTGCAAGAAAAGGGGATTTTAACCTTCAAAATATGGACTGGGAATGGATTGGAGAATTTACTCGGTATATTCAGGAAGATTTTCTCAATTAATATGAAGGTGGTCCTCCATGAGAAGGGGCAAAACCCAACCTTCTCTCAGGAAATAAGGCAGGGCAAGTGACTGAGGTATTAGAGGGGGGAGCACTAAGTGCTATTCGATTAGTTTTAAAATAGCTAAGGAAAGTTAAAGTGTATGGAGCTGACAGTGGGGTCTTTGGACATTACAATATGTAAGTGTGATTTGTAGAAACCGTTTCTGAGTCTTGTAAATGAGAGTGAGATTCACTCAGCATTCAGGTCTCTGTTATTCTTTACAAGCCTGATGGATTATGTTCATATACTAAATTCAAAGTTTGTGAGAAGATTTGTAGCTCGGGTGCTCGTTGCTGTGGTTCTGTTCGCCGAGCTGGAAGTTTTTGTTGCAAACGTTTCGTCCCCTGTCTAGGTGACATCCTCAGTGCTTGGGAGCCTCCTGTGAAGCGCTTCTGTGGTGTTTCCTCCGGCATTTATAGTGGCCCGTCCCTGCCGCTTCCGGTTGTCAGTTTCAGCTGTCTGCTGTAGTGGCCGGTATATTGGGTCCAGGTCTATGTGTTTGTTGATGGAGTTTGTGGATGAGTGCCAAGCTTCTAGGAATTCCCTGGCTGTTCTTTGTTTCGCTTGCCCTATAATGGTAGTGTTGTCCCAGTCAAATTCATATTGCTTGTCATCTGCATGTGTGGCTACTAGGGATAGCTGTTCGTGTCGTTTCGTGGCTAGTTGATGTTCGTGGATGTGGTTCGTTAGCTGTCTTCCTGTTTCTCCTACATAGTGTTTTGTGCAGTCCTTGCATGGGATTTTGTACACTACGTTAGTTTTGCTCATGCTGGGTATCGGGTCCTTAGTTTTGGTGAGTTGTTGTCTGAGAGTGGCTGTTGGTTTGTGTGCTGTTATAAGTCCTAGTGGTCGCAGTAGTCTGGCTGTCATTTCAGAGATGTTCTTGATGTATGGTAGTGTGGCTAGTCCTTTGGGTTGCGGCATGTCCTCGTTCTGTTGTCTCTCCCTTAGGCATCTGTTGATGAAATTGCGAGGATATCCGTTTTTTGCGAATACCTTGTATAGGTGTTCCTCTTCCTCTTTTTGCAGTTCTGGTGTGCTGCAGTGTGTTGTGGCCCTTTTGAACAGTGTCTTGATGCAACTTCGTTTGTGTGTATTGGGGTGGTTGCTTTCATAGTTCAGGACTTGATCTGTGTGTGTGGCTTTCCTGTATACCTTAGTGGTGAATTCTCCGTTTGGTGTTCTCTGTACCCTCACGTCTAGGAATGGGAGTTGGTTGTCCTTTTCTTCCTCTCTCGTGAATCGGATTCCTGTGAGTCTGAGTGGGATGTCTGGTTTGTGCACTTTCGGTAGTCCATAGAATCTGGGGGTGTTGTTGCTTTCAGGTTTCATTCTTTGTAGGTCTGACCTGGTTATCTGTCCGTTTTTTTGTTTTAATATGTTTCGGGTGGAAGCTAGAGAAATGTAGCATTTGGAGGTTATCCATGGGTTTGCAGTACAGTGAGGTGCTGAGGTGTCCATCCGTGATGGAGATTCTTGTGTCCAAGAATGAGACAGATACTAAAGAGTAGTCTGTGCTGAGTTTGATGATGGGATGAAATCATTGATATCACTGTGTAGTTGTTTCAGTGACTCCTCACCATGGGGGCAGTGGAAGGAAATGTCGGCAATATACCTGCTGTGTAGTGTTGGTTGGAGGTCCTGTGGTAGAGAAGTCTTGTTCAAACCTGAACTCAAGGATGCGCTCATAAGAACGGGATACGATGCTCAATAACTGGAGACATGTATGTGCAGAACCACAGGAGATGGGTGAGGTTCTCAATGAATATTTCTCCTCTGTGTTTACCGTGGAGAAAGACATGAAGATTGGGAACTTGGGGAAGTTAGTGGTGATATCTTGGTGATAGTTTGTTTCACAGTAAGAAGGTTTTGGTTGTATTAGAATGTATGAAGGTGGATAAATCTCCTGGTCCTGACCAATATTTCCAAGAGCACTGCAAGAGATTAGAGAAGACGTTATGAGTCCAGTGAATATAATCCCAGTCTACTCAGTCTCTCCTCAGGAGCCAAACCCCTCAACTCTGAAATCAACCGAGTGAACCTCCTCTGCACCCCCTCCATTAGATTAGATTAGATTAGATTACTTACAGTGTGGAAACAGGCCCTTCGGCCCAACAAGTCCACACCGACCCGCCGAAGCGCAACCCAGTGCCTGTATATCCTTTCACAAGGAGACCAAAACTACACACAGTACGCCAACTGTGCCCTCACCAGCATCCTATAAAGCTGCAACATAATCTCTCTGCTTTTAAACTCAATCCCTTTAGCATGAAGGACAAAATTCCATTTGCCTTATTAATAGCCTGTTCCACCTGCAGGCCAATCTTCTGTGATTCATGCACAAGGACACCCAGGTGCAAGGACACACCAAGGACACAACATGCTGCATTTTTTTAACTATTTAAGTGTGGCGACCTCTCAGCCCAGCATTTTTTTTAGATTACTTATAGTGTTGAAACAGGCCGTTCGACCCAATAAGTCCATACCGACCCATCGAAGTGCAACCCACCCAGACCCATCCCCTACATTTATCCCTTCACCTAACACTACGGGCAATTTAACTTGGCCAAGTCACCTAACCTGCACATTTTTTGGACTGTGGGAGGAAACCGGAGCACCCAGAGGAAACCCACGCAGACACGGGGAGAATGTGCAAACTCCGCACAGACAATCATCTGAGACAGGAATTGAACCCGGGTCTCTGGCGCTGTGAGGCAGCAGTGCTAACCACTGTGTCACCTTGCCGCCCAACCATCGCTCAACCCAGCACAGTGATCTCTCAGCCCAGTGTGGTAATCTCTTGGACCAGCACGGAAATCTCACAACCTGGCATGGTAATCTCTCAACCCAGCGTGAACATCTCTCAGACTGGCATATTGATCTCTCAGCCCAGAACAGTGATCTCTCAGCCCAGTGTGGTAATCTGTCAGCTCGACATGGAGATCTCTCAGCTCTCATGGAGATCTCTTAGCTCAGCGTGGTAATCTCTCAACCCAGCATGGACATCTCTCAGACTGCAATGATGATCTGTCAGCCCAGAATGGTGATCTCTCAGCCTGTTGTGGTAATCTGTCTGCCCGGCATGGGGATCTTTTTTTTTTTTTTAGATTAGATTACTTACAGTGTGGAAACAGGCCCTTCGGCCCAACAAGTCCACACCGACCCGCCGAAGCGTAACCCACCCATACCCCTACATTTACCCCTTTACCTAACACTACGGGCAATTTAGCATGGCCAATTCACCTGACTTGCACATCTTTGGAGTGTGGGAGGAAACCGGAGCACCCGGAGGAAACCCACGCAGACACGGGGAGAATGTGCAAACTCCACACAGTCAGTCGCCTGAGGCGGGAATCGAACCCGGGTCTCTGGCGCTGCGAGGCAGCAGTGCTAACCACTGTGCCACCGTGCCGCCCATAAATCTCTCAGACTGGCATGGCGATCTCTTGTCCTGGCGCGCCGATCTCTCGGCCTGACATGGGGATCTCTCGTCCTGGCGTGGCGTCACTCGGCCTGGCATGGCGATCGCTTGGCGTGGTGCTCTTTTTGGCTGGCGTGAAAATTTGTCAGTCCAGTGCGGTGATCTCTCAGCCTGGTGTGGTGATCTGTTAGCCTGGTGTGGTGATCTCTCAGCACAGCAAAGTGATCTCTCAGCCCAGTGCCCTGATCTGTTGGCACAGTGCAGTGATCTCTCAGCCCGGGCATGGTGATCTCTCAGCCCAGCATAGCGATCACTTAGCCCGGCCTGAGGATTTCTTAGCCCAGCATGGTGTTATCTCAGCCTGGCACACCTATCTCCCTGTGGTGTGGTGTGATGTGGTGATCTCTCAGCCCGGCCTGCAGATCTCTCGGTCTGGCATGACGATATTCAGCCAGTTGTGGTGATCTCTCAGCCAGGCGTAATGATCTCTCAGCCTGCACGATGATCTCTCAGCCTGACACGATGATCTCTCAGCCTGGCACGATGATCTCTCAGCCTGGCACGATGATCTCTCAGCCTGGCACGATGATCTCTCAGCCTGGCACGATGATCTCTTAGCCCGGTGTGGTGATCTCTCGGCCCGGTGCGGTGATCTCTCGGCCCGGTGTGGTGATCTCTCGGCTCAGCATGTGCAGTCTCTCGGCCAGCTGTGGCCTTAGTGTGGGTCTCTGATCTCACTGAGGCTAAGCACTTAAGAAAGATTGTAATGTTTGAACTTGCACTTTATTTATTTGTTTTCCTTTTAAAACTTAGAGGGTCTGCAACATGTAGCTTTTAACCTCACTTCAATTTTTAAAATTTGTTTTATGGGACTTGAGCATCACTAGCTGGCCAGCACTGACAGCCCATCCCTATTTGCCCCTTGAGAAGGTGGTGGTGAGCTGCCTTCTTGAATCACTGCAGTCCACTTGCTGTGGGTTGACCCACAATGCTGGTAGGGAGGGAATTCCAGGATTCTGACCCAACGACTGTGAAGGAACAATGGTTTATTTCCAAGTCAGGATAGTGAGTGGCTTGGAGGGGAACTTGCCAGTGATGTTCCCAGGTACTTGCTGCCCTTGTCCTTCTGGATGGAAGCAGTCATGGGTTTGGAAGGTGCTGCCTAAAGATCTTTGGTGAATTTCTGCGGAGCATCTTGTAGGTAGACACACTGCTGCTTCTGAGCACCGGTGGTGGAGGGATTGAATGTTTGTAGATGTGGTGCCAATCAAGCGGGTTGCTTGGTCCTGGATGGTGTCAAGCTTCTTGAGTGTTGTTGGAGCTGCACCCATCCAGGCAAGTGGGAAGGATTCCATTACACTCCTGGCATCATATATTTTATGCAGCACTATTATTAATGTAAAAATAAAAAAAGTTTAATTTTTAAGTTTGTTCATTCTTTTCTTTCTACCTTCTTCGTAAGATTCTGTACCGAGGTATTTGTCCCTAAGATGGTGCATTTTGTGGTGACATTATACACTTCTCACTGTATTCCTGTACCTTTGTACTGAGTACATGTGACAATAAAGTCAAAATCAAATTACAGACAAAAGAGTTGGAATAACTATTGGAAAACTTAGCAGGATAATGGGTTATTTATCTCATAAACAGCAACTGCTCCAATAGAGTAACATCCCATAAACACATCCTTGGCACAGGCAAATTCAGTAAAATAGATTGTCTCACATGCAATTCTGGACAAGGACTATAATAGAGTTGTTCAAAATTACATTTCCTTTCAGTGTTCTGGAAACAGTACAATATTTATTTATCCCTTTAGATCTTTCCTATTCATGTCCCTGTCCAAATGTCTCCGAAATGTTGTAATTGTACCTGCCTGGACCACTTTCTCTGGCAGCCCATTCCATACACACACCCCTCTGCATGAAAATGTTACCCCTCAGGTCCTTTTTAAATCTTTCCCCTGTCACCTTAAACCTGTGCCATCTGGTTTTGGACTCCCCTGCCCTGGGGAAAAGACCTTGGCTATTCATCTTGTCTCTGGCCCCTCATGATTTTATAAAGCTCTGTCCAAGAAGCCGTGTAAAAGATGCCACATAAGATATTGTTGCATTTTGCCAGTGATGATATATAAGCAGGGTAAAAGATGAAAGCCTGATTACCAGGAAACAGAGAATCAGAATAAAGGCTTCAGTTTCAGACTGGTAACTAATGGAGTATCACAGGGATCAATGCTGAGACCTCAACTATTTATAATCACATTAAACTACTGGGTTGAGTAAATGGGAAGGAAAAGGAACCTGGAGTATAATGTGGCTGTGGCTTGAGGTTGTTTGCTTGACAGGAATAACAGAGAGCAGAACATTATTTAAAATGAGAGACGACAGAACTCTTAGGAGGAGGATCTGCCTGTTCTTGTACAGGAATCTAAAAGAGTAGCATACAGGTACATCAAAGAATTCGGTAGTCAGATGGAATATTGACCTTTAACGTTAGGGAGTAATGGATAAAAGGAGGGAGGTCTTACAACCGCACAGTCACTGTTCAGACCACACATTGAGTGTTGCGTTCAGTTTTGGTTTCCTTTATTAAAAGGATATACTTGTATTGGAAACAGTTCAGAGAAGTCTCACTTCCTCAGGGGAAGGGATCCTTGTTTCAGAAACCCAGTGACACTGGATTAGAAACGTTAACTCTCTTACCCCTCCACAGATGCTGCCAGACCTGCTGCGGTTCTCCAGTGATTTCTTTCTTGTGTTTTCCAACAAGTTTCTATATCGAATAGTAAATATCCCAGAGTGAGTTACAGACTGGAGTCTAATCAAGGGGTTCAGAGTAGTGATCTGACTGGAAAGACACTGGAATTCTGAAGATGTGATTGCGTAGACATTTTATTCTCAATAGTATCCAGGGGAGGGGTCTTTTTAAAAGTAAAACTCAATACTCAAACTTTCATGTGCACTAGTCTGGGAAAGCCAAATCTGGGACTGTATCCTCCAAGGTGGGTCTGTATCTCAGTGGCCTGGAGCTGTTTCCTAGTTACTCTCTTTCATAGTATCCCTGTTGCAGTGTTTTAAATGCAGGATAAGCTCACTGAACAAAGGAGAACAAAGAACAATACAGCACAGGAACAGGCCCTTCGGCCCTCCAAGCCTGTGCTGACACATGTTACCCTTCCATCCTCAAACTGTCTTCACTTCCAGGATCCGTATCCCTCTATTCCCTTCCTATTTGTATATTTGTCCAGGTATTCCCTTGAATGCTGCTAATGTGCCTGCTTCTATCACTTCCTCTGGCAGTACATTCCAGGCACTCACCACCCTTTGTGTGAAAAACGGGCCTTGCACATCTCTTTTAAACTTCCCTCCTTGTGGTTTGAACCTGTGCCTTTCATAATTGACTCCTCCACCCTGGGAAAAAGTCTCATACTTCCACTTCACCCAATGCCATTCACAATCTTATAAACTTCTACTGGGTCAGCCCTCAATGTCCTGCATTCCAGTGAAAACAAATCCAGTCTATCTAACCTTTCTTCAAAATCCCACATACCAAGGCAACATCCTGGAAAACCTGTTCTGTACCCCCTCCAAAGCATCTATATCCTTCTAGTAGTGTGGTGATCAGAACTGGACACAATATTCCAAGTGCAGTCTAACTGAAGTTCTATAAAGCTGTAGCATAACTTTCCTAACATAGAAATCAGAGAATGCTTATAGTGTGGAAACAAGCATTTGGCCCAACATGTCCACACCGATCCTGTGAAGAGTATCCCACCCTGACCCATCCCCCTCCCCTCCCCTATTACTCTATATTTCCCCTGACTAATGCGCCTCACCTACATATCCCTGAACACCATGGGCAATTTAGCTTGGCCATGTCACCTAACCTGCACATCTTTGTACTATCCATATTTTCAATGCTCCTTCCAATGAAGGCAAACTTGCTACAAGCCTTTTTTACCCCCTTATCCACCAGCACTGCCACCTTCAGTGATCTGTGGACCTGCACACCCAGATCCCTCTGCATGTTAATGCTCCGAAGGGTTCTGCCATTCACTGTATAATTTCCAACTGTACTTGACCTTCCCAAATGCATCACCTCACATTTGTCTGGATTAAGCTCCATCTGCCATGTTTCTGTCCATGCCTCCAACTGATCTATATACTGTTGTATCCTCTGACAATTCTCCTCAATATCTACAACTCCATCAATCTTTGTATCATCCCAATCTTTTTACCATCTGCAAACTTTGACCAGGTACGTTTTCCTCCAAATTATTTATAAAGACCATGAATAGTAGACGTCCCAGCTCTCTCCCCTGTGGGACACCACTAGTCACAGCCCTCCATTCTGAAAAGTGTCCTCCACCACTCCCCTCTGTCTCCTATGATTGAGTTAGTTCTAAACAGGAAAATCCATCTTGCCAGTTCACCCCTGACACCATGTGACTTCACCTTTTGTACCAGTCTGCCATGAGGGGCCTTGTCAAAGGTTTTACTGAAGTCCATGGAGACAACATCGACTGGTTTTCCCTCATCAATCATCTTCATCATCTCCTCAAAAACGTGGTCAAGTTAGTAAGGCATGACCTCTCCCGCACACAACCATGCTGTCTATCACTAATAAATTCATTTTCTTTGAAATGCATATAGATCTTGTCCGTATGAATATTTTCCAATCATTTCCCTACACTGACATAAGGCTCACAGCTCTGTAATTCCCAGGATTATCCCTGCTACCCTTCTTCAACAATGGGACAACATCAGCTATTCTCCAGGCCTCTGGGACCTCATCTGTGGCCAGAGAGAATACAAAGATGTCTGTCAATGCTGCAGCAATTTGTTCTCTTGTCTCCCTCAATATTCTGCGATTGATCCCATCAGGACCCAAGGACTTATTGACCTTAATACTTTTTAAGACACACAGAATGTTTCCGTGTCCATGTTTAACCTGATGTCATGAGGCTTCATGGGGTCTGGCATCAATGCTGAGCACTTCCAGAGCACAACCCTCTTGACTGTATCCCACGGAGCTGTTCCCTCAGCTGCTCTGTCCTGCCAGTGGGACAGGACCTGCCCTGAGATGGTCATTGTGTTGTCTGGGACATTGCCTGTAAAGTGGGATTCTGTGAGCGTGACTATGTTCGATTGTTGCTGGATTAGTCTGTGAGGAATATACTGCAGGGCAGTTTTATGTTTTCTACAATAAAGAGTTAACATGTCTTGATTTCTTTCAATTTTAAAATCAAGCCGGACCAAACTATCTTTTTCAGTTGAAGACAATTTAACTATTTTTCACTTCAATAAGCAGACAACTCAATTCAATAACTGCAGTAACCAGCTGGGTCACCTTCCCAACACACTGCCCAACCAAATACATTGAAAACGGCTTCGGAAAGGCCTGAATTCAAATATAGTGCTGCTGCACCTCACTGTCCCTCCAATAAAGAGTGAGTCAATGATGGGATCTGAAATCTGTCCAGAGAGCTTCCAAACTGGATCCAGGCAGTTATTCAAATATCCCCTCACTACAGACAATTCAGAACTATCTCAGGGAGGGTGCAGAATATTCCCAAAGGGGAGAGGGAACAGCAGGATGTTGCTGTACACATTGGAACCCATGATACAGGATGGGAAAAGGACGAGGTCCTGAGGAGAGAAAATAGGAATTTCGGCAGGAACTTAAAAAGTCGATCCCGGAGGGTAGTTGTAGGAGGGGGATGAGGGTGTGAGTCCTTTTAGGGTAGAGAGTATGAGAAAGAATATCAGGCTTATATGATTTAACCAAATCAGAAATTATAGATGTTCTTTATAAAAGCAGAGGGGTTAGTAAACGGATTCCCGCAGCTGGGTTTTGAGATTTCACTCCCTAATGCCGGTTCACTCCCTCATTCATTCCATTTCACGGAGGCGCTATTTGTAACTTTCTTAAAGGGTTAAAAATCACACAACACCTGGTTATAATCCAACAGGTTTAATTGGAAGCACACTAGCTTTCAGAGCGACGCTCCTTCATCAGGTGATAGTGGAGGGCTCAATCCTAACACAGAATTAATAGTAAATATTTACAGTGTGATGTAACTGAAATTATACATTGAAAAATTGATTGTCTGTTAAGCCTTTCATCTGTTAGAATACAGTGATAGTTTCACTTCTTTCATGTGTAAATCAGAAAACCTTTTTTTTTAAAAGTTGCATTCTCGGGTTAGCTGTTAACAATGGTGATAGCTAGACATTATGTTGAAGGTATTGGCCCCCTGTGCTCTCTGTCTATGCCATGATGTTTAGATTGATTCTAATCTAAAAAGTGAGATAACAGAGTTTTACATGGATTCATGCAGTTTTTGAGCAAAGTACAATGTAACCCTGCAAGTACAAATTCACCCCACAAAATCTATGTGGGCATGTGGGTCTTTGTCTGTGTGTGTGTCTGTCTGGGTTGGGGGCTGTGAGTGTGAGAAAGTGTATGTGTTTGTGTAGTGAGTGCAGAGTGTCTTAAGTCTGTGAGGGGGTGCATGTGTAAGTGTGGGAGTGTGTGTGTCTATAAGGGTGTGTGTGGGTGTCTGTGTGTCCATGTGTATGTGTGTATAGGTGTGCCTCTGTGTGTGTGTGAGTGTGTGTGTGTGTATAGTGCAATGGTGGTCACCTGTAATGTGACATGAACCCAAGGTCCCGGTTGAGGCCCTCCCTATGGGTACCGAACTTGGCTATCAGCCTCTGCTCGGCCACCTTTCTCTGCTGCCTGTCCCGAAGTCCACCTTGGAGGATGGTCACCCGAAGGTCCGAGGTTGAATGTCCTGCACCACTGAAGTGTTCCCCAATTGGGAGGGAACCCTCCTGTCTGTTGATTGTTTTGCGGTGCTCTCTGCCTCAGGGCATCCTTGCCTGCAATGTATAAGATAGACAACGTTGGCTGAGTCACATGAGTACCTGCCACGTACAAGGTGGGAGGTGTCCCCATGTGTAATGGTGGTATCTATGTCTACACTCTGACACGTCTTTCAGCACTTACCGTGACAGGGTTGTGTGGAGTTGTTCTGAGAGCCAGGCAGCTTGCTACGTACAATGGTCTGTTTGAGGTTTGGTGGTCGTTTAAACGCAAGTAGTGGAGGTATGGGGAAGGTCTTGATGAGGTGCTCATCCTCATTGATAATGTGTTGCGAAGAACATGGCGTAATGTTTCAGCAGTTGGGAAATACTGAACAACGAAGGGTACCCTGTCGGTTGCAGCACATGTCTGTCTCCTGAGGAGGTCATTACGGTTCCTTGCTGTGGCACGTCGGAACTGGCGGTCGATGAGTTTGGCATCGTACCCTGTTCTTGTGAGGGCATTCCTGAGTACTTCCAGGTGTCGGTCACGTTCCTCCTCATCTGAGCAGATCCGGTGTATGCGTATAGCTAAGCTCGGTACCCATAGGGAGGGCCTCAACCAGGACCTTGGGTCATGTCACATTACAGGTGACCACCATTGCACTATACACACACACACACACACACCCTCACAGACTTAAGACACTTTGCACTCACTACACACACACACACACACACATACACTTTCCCTAACCCAGACAGACACACACACAGACAAAGACCCACATATATTTTGTGGGGTGAATTTGTACTTGCAGAGTTATAGTGCACTTTGCTCAAAAACTGCAAACATTCATGAGGAACTCTGAGCTCAAAAACTGCATGAATTTATGTATAACTCTGTTATCTCACTTTTTAGACTAGAATCAATCTAAACATCAGGTCATAGACAGAGAACACAGGGGGCTAACACCTTCAACATATTGTCTAGTAATCACCATTGTTAACAGCTAACCCGAGAATGCAACTTTTAAAAAAAATGGTTTTGTGATTTACACATGAAAGAAGTGAAACTATCACTGTATTCTAACAGATGAAAGGTTTAACAGACAATCAATTTTTCAATGTATAATTTCAGTTACATCACACTGTAAATGTTTGCGATAAATTCTGTGTTAGAAATGAGCCCTCCACTATCACCCGATGAAAGAGCGTCGTTCCGAAAGCTACTGTGCTTCCAATTAAACCTGTTGGACTATAACCTGGTGTTGTGTGATTTTTAACTTTGTACATCCCAGTCCAACACCGACATCTCCAAATCATTTCTTAAAGGGGACAGAGACCCCATTCAATCTGTATCTAACAGGTCCGTGCTGATGGAGACAACTTGTTTGATGTCCTGCAAGCTGTTCAAGTCCCAGTAGATGGTTCTGAGGGGGATTAGTATTCTCATCTTTTCATAGTTTCAGGTGAGATAGTGCGCTGGGGAGTGGGGAGACCACAGTTTGATGAATGACTGAATGAAATGCGGAAGGAGTAAATACCAAGCGATTGTAAGTGGGTTGGCAAATAAAGGGCCTTAATATAAAAATAAAGAAACATACAGTACAATATCTCACACAACCATAGAATAAGATGTTTGAAGGTGATTGACTCTCTGCATCAGTAAAGACACGCCAGCTCGCTCACGGAGACATTGGGAATGATTAACTGATAAGGGTGAGCAGGGCAGAACCTCAGCAGATCACAGGATATTCAGGGACAAAGGTTACAAGATAAACAAGTGACCACATCAGCGAACAGGCACCGTGTGTTTGAATCTGACCGGTAGATATGTAATAGACAGTGACCTGATGTCATCAAAATGCCGTGTTAATTGGATTATTAATTGGATGTAATTGATTTACAGACCTGATGTAATCATCACCCAGTTGGTTGACTTGTGGACTTGATATGATCAACTGCACACGAACAGTTAGTTTGTAGACTGCCATAACTTTGATGTCAGAAAGTGTAAGAATGGTATTGTGCGGGTGTTTGACAGAGAGAGCTGGATTGTCCTGTGTGATGGTCTGGAGTTCCTCTCCTGGCTGTAATTGATTCCCGCTGGAATAAACTGCTGTTCCTGCTGAATTGTCCAGGCCTTCAGAGTCTTCTTGCCTCAGAGACTGCGGTCACTCCGACAGCAGTAATATCTGGATTACTCCCAGTGCCGTGTCCCAGTGGGAGTAGGAATAGGGGGCTAGAGGAATGTCTTCTGGGGTAGAAGAGACCTGTATCAGAAGGAAAGGTTGCACCTGAATTGCAAGGGGATTAATATCCTGGTGGGGAGAGTTGCTCGAGCTGCTTGGGTTGGGGGGAAATGGGGATGGAATTGACACCGAGGGAGATAGTGAGGAAAGGGCTCAGTCTGAGACTGGTAGAGTTGGGAAAAGAGGCAAGTCAATTACACCAGGGCAGGCAGGAAAAAAGCAGACAGCGAGGTAAGACTGATAAATTAAACTGTATTTATTTCAATGCAAGTGGTCTAACAGGTAAGGCAGATGAACTCAGGACATGGAACACAGGACAATCGAGCTCTGTCTGTCAAACACCCTGGGACATCATAGCAATTACAGAACCGAGGCTCAGGGATGGACAGGACTGGCAGCTTAATGTTCCAGGGCATAGATGCTCGAGGAAGGATTGAAAAGGGAGGGGGGGTGCAAGAGAGGAGAGAGAGGCATATTTTCGATTAGGGATAATATTACAGCTGTACTTTGGGGTGATATTCCTGTGAGTATATCCAGGGAAATTATTCGGTTGGAACCAAGAAATAAGAAAGGGAAAATCACCTTATTAGGATTGTACTATAGATTCTAAACGGTTGGGGGAAATTGAAAAGCAAATTTGTAAGGTGATCTCAATTATCTGTAAGAATAATAGGCTGGTAATGTTAGGGAATTTGAACTTTCCAAAGCATAGACTGAGACTGCCATAGTGTTAATGACTTGGTTGGAGAGGAATTTGTTAAGTGTGCACAAGAAAATGTTCTGATTCAGTATGTGGATGTACTTTCGAAAGGAACAAAACTTGACCTACTCTTTGGAAATAAGGCAGGGCAGGTGACTGAGGTGTCAGTGGGAGAGCACTTTGGGGCCAGGAACCATAATTCTATTTGTTTTAAAATAATGATTGGAAAGGTAGAATGGATAAATTTATAGGAAGGTCAATTTGCATGATATTAGGCAAGAACTTTCAAAAGTTGACTGGGGACAAATGTTCGCAGGTAAAGGGACAGCTGGAAAATGGGAAGCTTTCAAAAATGAGACAACGAGAGTCCAGAGACAGTATGTTCCCATATGGGTGAAGGGCAAGGCATTAAGGAATGCTGAATGACAAGAGAAAATGAGGTTTTGCTCAAGAATAAGTCAGAAGTATATGTCAGATGTAGACAGACAGAAGGGATCGAGAGAATCCCAAGAAGAGTATAAAGGCAGTAGAAGTGTACATAAGAGGGAAATCAGGAAGACAAAAATGGGACATGAGATAGCGTTGGCAAGCAGGGTTAAGGAGAATCCAAAGGGATTACATTAAGGAAAAAAAGGTAATTCAGGAGAGAATAGGGCCCTTTAAAGATCAGCAAGACCACCTGTGGAACTACAGGAGACATGGGCGATGTTAAACAAATGTTTTACAGAAGTATTTATTGTGAAGAAGAAGATGGAATCGAGAGAACTTGGGGAAATAAATAGTGTCATCTTGATAAATGTCCACATTACAGAGGAGGTGGTGCAGGGCAGGTAGACAGGGTAATGAAGAAGGTGTTTGGTATTTAGATATAGACTTAAGCTTTATTGTCACATGTACTCAAGTACAGGAGTACAGTGAAATGTGTGACAATGTCATCAAGCACGGTGCCATCTCAGGTACGAAGGTACCTAAGTACAAGACGTAGGTGCACGGAGAAACACAAAAACTGAGAAGGAAAGCATTCCTGTATTTCTTTTATTGGTCAGTGCATTGAGTATAGGAGTTGGGATGTCATGTTGTGGCTGTGAAGGACATTGGTTAGCCCACTATTGGAATGCTGCTTTCGAATCTGGTCTTCCTCCTCTAAGAAGGATGTTGTGAAAATGGTTCAGAAAACATTTATAAGGATGTTGCCAGGGTTGGAGGGTTTGAGCTATAGGGAGAGGCTGAATAGGCTGGGGCTACTTTCCCTGGAACGTCAGAAACTGAGGGGTGATCTTGTAGGGATTTATAAAATCAGGAGTGGCCAGGATAGAGTAAATAGACAACGTCTATTTCCCAGGTGATAGGAGTCCAAAACTAGAGGTCATAGGTTCCAGGTTAGAGGGGAAATATTTCAAAGGGACCAAAGTGCAGTTTTTTTCTTGCAGAGAGTGATGTGTGTATGGAATGAGCTGCCAAAGGAAGTGGTGAAAGCAGGCACAATTACAACATTTAAAAGGCACCTGGATGGGTATATTAATAGGAAGGGTTTAGAGGGATTTGGGCCAAGTGCTGGTGAATGGGACTAGATTAATTTCGGATATTTGTTCAGCATGAATGGGTTGAACTGAAGGGTCTTTTTCCATGCTGTACATCTCTATGATTCGATAACAACTGGGAAGTGCATGGGGCAGACTGACTAAGTACTGGCACAGGGCTGACCTAAACATTTTTCAACATTTAGCCAAATGGCCTGCCAATGACCATGCCTCATGGTTTTCTCTATACTGATGACTTAGAGTCATAGACATGTACAACACAGAAACAGACCCTACCATTAAAGCCGTCCGCCCTGAACAGATCTGGTCCCATGTGTCAGCATTTGGCCCTTATCTCTCTAAACCCTTCTTATTCAAATATCCATCCAGATGCTTTCCAAGTGCTATAATTGGGGAAGTGTTCCCTGGAGGATGAATGCATCATATTCTGCCTTGGGACCCTGCAGCCACTCGGGTTAAATGTGGATTTCAACAGTTTCCTCATTTACCCTCCCCCCACATTATCCCAGTCCCAAGCCTCCAACTCAGCACCGCCCTCCTTACCTGTCCATCACCTTTCCCATCTGTCTGCTTCACCCCACAGCCCCCTGACCTATCACCTTCTCCCTCACCTTCATCTACCTATCGCTTTCCCAGCTACCTTCACCCCAGCACCACCCCCCAGCCCCCTCCCATCTATCTCTCCCGGCCTACAAGCCTCATTCCTGATGAAGGGCTTATGCCCGAAATGTTGATTCTCCTGCTCCTCAGATGCTGCCTGACCTGCCGTGCTTTTCCAGCACCCCACTCTAGACACTGATCTCCAGCATCTGCAGTCCTCACTTTCTCCGTGCTGTTAGGTAGTTTCATGCTATTGTGTACGACAGGAGAGTCATGGCTGGTCGAGTCCCATAGAGACAAATGTAACCATTGCGTCATTGTTTCTGGAAGGTTTATTCTTCTCGAAGGACTCTGCAGGGTTAGTGGTTTGACCAGACCCTCCCACATACCAGTTTCTGCTGTCTCCATGGTGTAGGTTAGAAGTGGATGGAAGGCGGACTGTTTGTTGACTTCACATCACACGTTCTGGAATAAAATGATGCTGTGATTTTGTAAAATGCCAGACTGTGAGGGAGTTGGGGAACAGATTGCTGGGCCTTTCGCTGAGATATTCGTATAATTGACAGCCAAGGCTGAGGTGTCAGAAGACTGGACAGTGGCTACCATCGTGCTATTATTTAAAAAAGATGGTAGGGAAAAGCTGGGGAACTATAGATCTGTGAGTCTGCTGTCAGTGGTGGGTAAGTTTTGAGAAAAAAAAGTTAAAAAGGTAGATGAAGAGGGACAGGTTGTTTATACATGGAGCTTATGGAGAGGCCTGGATATGGATGGCTCTGGAGAGTTTTTTGTCTATGTGGACAGTGAAAACTGAATGGTGGATTATTGAGAAGGAATTGTTTTTTTCATTTGTTCAGTGAAGTGTTTGATTTCTTTTTAATGTTTTTACTTTTTTTTTGCATGCTTCATTTTAAATCTCTGGGTAAGGAAAGGTATTTAATTTTTTTTTCAAAGTAAACGCTTCGGACCCCCAGGACACTCAGCTAAGAGCATCAAGGGAGCGCCGAGAGGCAGGGGCTGGGACAGGCGGTAACTCGCCTCGCGGCGGACCGCCAGCCCGATCCCAAGATCCAACTACGAGCTTTTTAACTGCAGCAGCTTTAATATACGCTACTGGAGCTGGAAAGTTTTGATATAGAAGATGGTATCAGCAATAACATTAGCAAATTTGCTGATGATACAAAGCTGGGTGGCAGGGTGAAAAGTGATGAGGATGTTAAGAGATTACAGGGTGACCTGGACAAGTTAGGTGAGTGGGCAGATGCAGTTTAATGTGGATAAATGTATGGTTATCCACTTTGGTAGCAAGAACAGGAAGGCAGACTACTACCTCAATGGAATCAATTTATGTAAAGGGGCAGTACAGAGAGATCTGGGTGTTCTTGTACACCAGTCAATGAAGGCAAGCATGCAGGTACAGCAGGTAATGAAGAAGGCTAACAGCATGCTGGCCTTCATAACAAGAGGAATTGAGTATAGAAGCAAAGAGGTGCTTCTGCAGCTGTACAGGGCCCTGGTGAGACCACACCTGGAGTACTGTGTGCAGTTCTGGTCTCCAAATTTGAGAAAAGACATTCTGGCTATTGAGGGAGTGCAGCGTAGGTTCACGAGGTCAATTCCTGGAATGGCAAGATTATCTTACGCCGAAAGACTGGAGCGACTGGGCTTGTATATCCTTGAGTTTCGAAGACTGAGAGGGGATCTGATTGAGACATATAAGATTATGAAAGGATTGGACACTCTGGCAGTAGGAAACATATTTCCACTGATAGGTGAGTGCCGAACCAGAGGACACAGCTTAAAAATACGGGGTAGACCATTTAGGACAGAGCTCAGGAGAAACTTCTTCACCCAGAGAGTGGTGGCTGTGTGGAATGCTCTGCCACAGGGGGCAGTGGAGGCCCACTAACTGGATTCATTTTAGAAGGAGTTGGATAGAGCTCTCAAAGATAGTGGAATCAAGGGTTATGGAGATAAGGCAGGAACAGGATACTGATTAGGAATGATCAGCCATGATTATATTGAATGGCGGTGCAGGCTCGAAGGGCTGAATGGCCTACTCCTGCATCTATTGTCTATTGTCTATTGTCTATTAATTTTATATATAAGGTGCTACTGAGAGCTTCTTCTTTTTCGGATTAATGTTACTGACAGCCTGCAAGAGACATTGAGGTGTGATGACATTGAGGTGTGATAATCACAGCACGATCATTCAGATCGATAACTGCCCGTCAGGAAGGGTATGAAGGTGGTTTCGAAATCTCCTATGGATATTCCTCTCTCAAACAGATATTCCGTTTTGGGTATCATTGAATGGGAAAAATAGGAATGGTTGTCAGATCTTGGGCACTAAGAATGAATTTTATGTTAAATAGGTTTGTCAAGATTTAAAAGATTAATATTTTTTGGGAACTCACATGCGAGGGGCACAGACAGGAGATTCTGCGGGAGTGAGTGCGAATCTAGGATAGTATGTTGCTTTTTCTGGTGCCAGGGTGAAGGACGTCTCAAAATGTTTGAAACAGATTGTCAAAGGGGAGAGTGAGAAGCCGGAAGTTGTTGTGCACATTGATAGGAATGACATTGTACAAGAAAGGGTTGAAACATTACAGAGTGAGTGTAAGAGGTTAGGTAGAAGGTTAATAAACAGAATATGAAAAGTAGTAATCTCTAGTTTATTTCTGGTGCCAAGTTCTAATGAGGGAAGGAATAAAAGGACAGGGCAGATAAATCAATGGTTGAAGAGGTGCTGTAATGTACAGGGATTCAGTTTCTTGGATCGTTAGGATCTCTTCTCAGACAGAAGAGATTTAAAAAGGATGGGGTTCGCCTGAACTATAAGGGGACCAATATCCTGGTGGGGAGATTTGCCAGTTCAATATTAGGAACTTGTAAACATTTAGAGAGGTGGGTGAGGGCTTCCGAAGTAACATTGAAAATGGAAAGAAAGATGACAATGGTTCTGAATCAGAAAACAGCAAGATATTTAGAAAAGACAGACAAGAACAAGTCAGAACAGAGAAACTCTGAACACTTAAACTGCATTCATTTCAATGCAAGAGGCCTTATTGATAAGGCTGATGGGCTCAGGGCATGTCAGGGAACTTGGGACTGGGATGTCATCGCTATTACAGAACTTGGCTGAGGAATGGAGAAGAGTCGACAAGTGTGGTGCTGGAAAAGCACTGCCGGTCAGGCAGTATTCAAGGAGCAGGAGAGTAGCTCTTCACTAGAAATTAGGGGATGGCCCAAGGGAGAGATAAATGGGAGGGATCTCGGGCTGGGGGCAAGGTAGCTGGGAATGTGATAGGTTGATGGAGGAGAGGGGTAATGGTGATAGGTCAGAAAGGAGGGTGGAGTGGGATAGGTGGGAAGGAAGATGGACAGGTAGGACAGTTCAAGTGGGGTGTGCCAATTTGGAATGTCGGATAAGGTGGTGGGGGGAATGAAGAAACCGAGGAAATCTACATTGATCCCGTGTGGTTGGAGGGGCCCAAGGTAAAAGATGAGGCTTTCTACCTCAAGGTGGTTAGAGTTTGGCAAACACCCCCCCACTACTCTGCTAAGGACATGCCAGTGCTGGACCTCCTCCACCGCAAAACTCCAGCCAGCCGACATCTGGAGGAAGAATACATTATCTTCCACCTTGGGACCATCCAACCACATAGGATCAATGTAGATTTCACCAGCTTCTTCATTTCACATCCCCCCTCCTTATCACAGAGCCAAACATCCAATCAGGCACCACCCTCTGGAACTGAGCGACCGGTCCATCTTCCTTCCCACCTATCTGCTCCACCCTCCTCCATCTACCCAGACCCTTCCCATTTAAGTCTCAGCCCCGCTTGGGCCATCCTCCCATTCGTGGTGAAGAGCTTATACTTGAAATGTTGGCTCTGCCTAACCGGCTGTGCTTTTCCAGCACCACACGTTTTGATCTCCAGCGTCTGCAGTCCTCACTTTCTCTTGAGGAATGGAAATGTCCATCAGCCTTATCAATAAGGCCTCTTGCATTGAAATAAATGCAGTTTAAGTTCAATGTTCTGTTTTAGGGTTTTCTCAGAAGGATATAAAGAGAGGCAAGAGAGGAGTGTAGCATTTTTGATTAAGGAAAATATTACGGCTGTAATTTGAGAAAATATTTCTGAGGGACCATTTCATGAAAATATATGAGTTGAAGTTAGAAATAAGAAAGGGATGATCACCTTGATGGGATTGTACTATCGCCTCCCCAACAGTCAGAGGGCAATTGAGGAGCAAATATATAGAGAGATCTTAAATATATATAAGAATGATAAGTTTGAAATAGTAAGGGATTTAAATTTTCTAAACATTGATTCAGATTGCCAGAGTGTTAACATTTTTGATGGTGAAGGATTTGTTAAATTGCAAGAAAATTTCCTTTGTCAAGATATAAATGTTCCTACTAGAGAAGGATCAAAACCTGAACTTCTCTTGGGAAATAAGACAGACCAAGTGACTGAGTGTTAGTCAGGGAATACTTTGGGAGCAGTGACCATAAAACGATCAGTTTTAAAATAGTTATGGAAAGGAACAGGTCTTCCATGAAAGTTAAAGTTCTTAATTAGAGTCAGTCAAATTTTAAAAGTATGAAACAAGAACTTTCAAAAGTTGATTGGGGTAGACTGGTCACAGGTAAAAGGAACTAGGAGGAAGTGAGGATGAAAATGCTGGAGATCAGAGTTGCGAGTGTGTGTGGTGTTGGAAAAGCACAGCAGGTTTCCTACTCGTGGGATGCTGCCTGACTTGTTGCGCTTTTCCAGCACCACACTCTCGACTCTGTTCGCAGGTAAAAGGATGACTGACAAGTGGGAGGCCTTCAAAAGTGTGATAACAAGAGTCCAGAAACATTCTGTTCCTGTTAGAGTGAAAGGCAAGGCTGGTAAGATTAGCAACAATGAATGAATGGAGATTTGAAATTCAAGTCAAGAATAAAAAAAACTATCAGAGAGCCAATTGGGATGAACAGAATGTCTTGAAGTGTATAGAGAGTGAAGAGACATCCTTAAGAAGGAAATGAGGAAGGCAATGAGGTAGGTAGCCTTGGCAGGTAAGGTAAAGATAATCCAAAGAGATTCTATAAATACATTAAGAATGAAGGAGCAACTGGAGAGAGATAGGACCCCTTAAAGATCAACGAGATTGTCTTTGTGTTGAACCTCAAGAAATGGGAGGGATATAAATGAATATTTCTGTTTTACTGTTGGGAAGGAATTGGATGCGAGAGAAATCAGGGAAATAAATACTGATGTTTTGGGAAAAGTTTACAGTACAGAAGAGGAAGAGCTGGAGATCTTAAAAAACATAAAGACAGATAAACCTCCAGAACCTGATCAAATGTGTCCCAGGACACTCTGGGAAGTTAGGGAGAAAATTGCAGGGCCCCTAGCAGAAATATTTGTATCATCAATAAACACAGGTGAAGAATTGGAGGACTGGGGTGTGGCTAATATGTCATTGTTTAATGAGGGATGTGAGGAGAAGCCTGGGAACGTTCGACCCGTGTGCATGTTTTTGGAGATGATTCTGAAAGATAGGATTTACACAGGGTGGAGAGGAAAGGATTGATTAGAGATGGTCAGTATGGTTTAGTGTGAGGGAAATCATGTCTGACACACTTAGTTAAGTTTGTTTTTTGGAAGTAACAAAAACCAATGAGGACAGAGTGGTAGATGGTGTTTGCTTGGCCTTAAGCAAAGCCTTTGACAAGGTTCTGCACATTAGACTAAATAGTAAAGCTAGATCACATGGGATTCAGGGTGGGCTTGCCAATTGGATATGTAATTGGCTTGATGGTAGAAGACAGCAGGTAATGGTGGATCATTATTTTTCAGACTGGAGGCCTGTGACCAGCGGTGTCCCACAGGGAGCGGTACTGGCTCCACTTCCGTTAGTCATTGAAATGAATGATTTAGATGAGAATATCCGAGGCATGGTTAATAAGTTTATGGACGACACCAAAATTGGTGAAACAGACAGTGAAGAATGTTACCCGAGGTTACAAGGAGATCTTGATCAATTGGGCTAAAGGGCTGAGGGATGGCAGATGGAATTTAATTTGGATACAGGTGAGGTATTGCATTGTAGTAATACAACCAAGGACAGGACTTATTGGTAGGGCCCTGGGTAGTGTTGCAGAGCGGAAAGACCTCGGGGTTCAGGGACATATTTCTTTGAAGTTTGCATCACAGGTAGACAGGGTAGTTAAGGAGGTATTTAGCACCCTTGCCTTCATTACTCCTATACTCAAAGGTCTGTGCAATGTCAGAACTGACATTATATTGAAGTTCTACAGGGCATTGGTGAGGCCTCTTCTGGTTTAATATATGCAATTCTCATCACCCTGTGATAGGAAGGATATTTTTAAACTGGAGAGGGTTCAGTAAAGATTTACCAAGATGTTGCCAGGAATGGAGGGTTTCCGATATAAACATGGACTGGAAAGGTGAGGACTTTTTTCACTGTTGTATTGGAGGTTGAGGAGTGACCTTACTGATGTTTAAAAAACCTTGAGGTGCATCGATAAGGAGAATGACAAGGGTCTTTTCCCTCGGGTGGGGAGTTCAAACCAAAGGGGTATATTTTTACGGTGAGAGGAGAAAGGTTGAAAAATGACATGGGGGGCAAAATTTTTAGTAGTTTTGGTTTAGAATGAACTGCCAGAGGAAGTAATGAATGCAGGTACAGTTACAACATTTAAAATACATTTGGATAAGTTCATGAATAGGAAAAGTTTGGAGGGATATGGACGAAGCACAGCCAAGCACAGTTTAGTTTTGGAACATGGTCGGTGGGGCCTGGTTGGTCCGAAGGGTCTGTCTCCGTGCTAGATTGGATTTTTAGATTAGATTACATTAGATTACATTAGATTACATTACAGTGTGGAAACAGGCCCTTCGGCCCAACAAGTCCACACCGACCCGCCGAAGCGAAATCCATACCCCTACATTTACCCCTTACCTAACACTACGGGCAATTTAGCATGGCCAATTCACCTGACCCTGCACATCTTTGGACTGTGGGAGGAAACCGGAGCACCCGGAGGAAACCCACGCAGACACGGGGAGAACGTGCAAACTCCACACAGTCAGTCGCCTGAGGCGGGAATTGAACCCGGGTCTCAGGCGCTGTGAGGCAGCAGTGCTAACCACTGTGCCACCATGTCGCCCACAAATGCTGTATGACTCTATAACTCCATGACATTATGGTACGCAGTCAAAAGACACATTAGTCTCTGCACATGCTCACTTTGTCCTCCAGACCAGAGGCTGGGACACAGCATGGGGCAAGGGTATTGTTGATGGACGGAGATACTGAGGGGCTTTTATATGCAGTGGGTGTATAATGGAGGAACTACAGAGGGATAGTTCAGGATAGATGGAGCTGCACAGGGGAGGGCAATTAGACAGGGGCCATGGAGGGGGTCAGGGACCATGGGGGGGGGGGGGGGGGGGGGGGGTGGACAGGGACCATGGAGGGGGACAGGGGCTAAATTTACTTTGGGGGGGGTGGGGTGCAGATTCAGGATTGAAAGACAGAAATCAAGAAGAGAGGGAAAGACAGAGAGAGAATGAGAGAAGAAGAAAGAAAGCAAGAAAGTGGGAAAGAACAGAGACAAAGGATGAAGGAAGAGAGAAAAAGAAAAAAAGGAGAGTCTGTCAGGAGAGAGAGAGAGAGAGAAAGATAATGTGAGAGAGAAAGGTTGCGAGGGAGAGAGAGAGATGGAGTGAAACAGACAGTGAGTGAGAATCAAAGGCAAAGAGAGAGACAGAGAGAGGGAAAAGAGGAAAAATCAGACAGGTACAACCAGGAAATAAGGAAAGATGTGGCGAGATTAAAGAGGGGATATTCACCATTCCGGTTGGTCTGAGCTCTCTCGCTGGTCTCTCATACTTCCTCTCTCCCATTTGGGACAGACTCTGCACCAGGGGCTTGCATTAGGAGGGGCTGGTTCAGGGAGGGGGAAAGGTTAAAGGATCAAAACTGGGATTGAGATTCAAACACTGCCCACATTCTCTCACACACAGACAGACAGAAACTCACCGATACTCACCCCCTGCTCAGTGCACACGGTGAAAGGGACAATGGCTGCCAGAACCTGTTAGAAATATCTGCAGGTCTCTCACTCAGAGCCCACTCTCTGCCCAAGTCCCAGGTTCCTCTACCCAGGGCATACCTCCCCCAGGGATGGAGCACAGCCAGACCCATCTCAGTGGGATCACAGTGGGGAGGGAGGGAGGGTGGAGGTGTGAGAGAATGCAGCAGGTAAACAATTTCAACCAGTCTGCCTTTGTCTACTCCTACTTTGCATTTTATTGTCTTGGAATGAAAGCCAAATGTATTTTCAAAATGATCCAATTCCTTTTTTTCTTTGGGATTTCCTATTGATTATTGTAAAAAATCTCAATTTGAGATTGCCAGGAATCTAACCCAGGTCACCTGCTTGGAAGACATCTACACTGACCATGATAGCACCATCACCGTGCACTTTACCACAACACAGTCTCCAAACATATTTAAAAAGATCTTTATCATGACAAATTAAACAGGGTTAATGTTGATTCACTGAATGTGATATTGGGTCAGGTGACAATATCTAAAATGAAGAGGTAGATTGAAGGAGCATTGAAATTGGAGAGGGAGCTGGGTCATTGGGCAGGTGCAGGGAGGGAGTCCAGAAATCCTTCTGGTTGGGCTTGGATTCCCTGGTAATGCATCAGCTGGTTCGTGGAAAGAAGCAAATAAAGAAACAGAATGATATCAGAGAAATAGTTTAGTACAGACTGCCTTTGCCTTCTCCTGCTTCCAGAGATGGTAAGAATTCACGTGGAGGTACAGACAGTTCAGGAAGTGAGAACGACAGCAGGATTAGCAGATGAGTACGTGTTGGTGCATAAGACAAGCTTCTGGCCAGAATTTTGTCCAGTGAGGGATAGAAGTTGGGAGAACAGAAGATCCTACACTACGAAACCCAGAGTCGAGCACACTGGTATGATTTTCCCACAGGATAAAGAATCCCAAGAGGTGGACAGGAGATGAAAGGCCTCAGGTGTTTTCACTGTCATGAAGTGGGATACAGAAAATGACAGTGCCAGTGGGTTCAGAAGGGCACTGGGAAAAGGTGTTTACACTGCCAGGAGGCAGGACACATACAGACACAGTGCTGCTCGTTAAAGAAAGGCACTATGGGAAAAGATGTGGGAAAAGAAGCTGAGCCAGTGGCCTTAGTGAAGGGAGTAAAGGAGACCCCAATAAGAGCCGAGGAGCTGCAGGAGAGTGCACAGCCGAGGCAGGGCTGGGTATGGGGTTAGTATCTGATCTCTACAAAAAATTTCAACTCTGTGGGTAAAGGTTACTCAAAGAACAGGGGGAGAAGGACAAGTAGTTATAATTTTGTGAGATACAGATCTAACCAGTCCCTGATAATAAGGGATGAGGGAATATGCATTCTTTCTGATTTGTTACACGAGAGTGTGGTAATTTGTGGGATAGATGGACAGAAATTTAGTGTTTCCCTGAGTAAGATCAGGTTGGAGTGCCAACCCAAGGTTGGGGAAGTTACAGTGGGAGTGATTGACAGAGTGTCCGTTCCAGGAATTCAGTTTGTTCTTGGGAATGATTTGGCAGGATCCAAGGTGGGAGTGACACCCTTTGTTGTGGAGAAGCCCAAGGAAGACCAAGAAACTGAGGAGTTAAAGCAGAAATATCCTGGTATTTTCCCAGTCTGTGTGGTAACCAGATCCAACTCTCATAAAACACAGCACAAAGCAAAAAGTAAAGAGAAAGATGAAGGAGTTGAGGTTCAGTTTGCGGATACCCTGCTTGATGTAATGATGCAGGAAAAACCTGACCAGGCAGAGGGTTAGACAGACGTGATTACTCCTGAAAGATGAAGAGACTTGCAATATCAAGACAAGATGATAAAACGTATATATGTGGATGCATACTCTGAAAAGGAGGCAGAGAATATTCTGGAAGGTTATGATCTGAAAGATAGAATCCTCAGACAGAAACGGCAGCTTAGTGCAGAGGAGAAATAGGCCGAAGTGCACCAGATTGCCCGTAGCATACAGACAGGAGATGTTACAGGTAGCACATGAACTACCTTTAGGGGATCATGTAGAGGTACGAAAGACTCAGGCTAAGGCCTGGAATGCACAAGGATATGGTTACCTTTGGCCATACCTATCATACATGCCAAATGGTAGGTAAGCCACAGGCAGTAATAAAACCAACACCTTTGTTGTCAATTCCCACATTTGAAGAACCTTTCACGTGGGTTAGAATCGATTGTGTAGGTCCCCTCCCGAGAACTAAATGTGGGAACCAGTAGATGTTAACCATAATGGATGTGTCTACCAGATTTCCAGGGGCAATTCCATTACAGAGTATCAAGGCTAAAAGGATACTAGGGGAGTTAGTATCTTTGTTCACATGGTATGGGCTACCCTGAGAGATTCATTCCTACCAAGGGTCACATTTTACTGCGAGGCTGTTTAAGGTGGTTATGGATAGCTTCGGTATACAGCACCTTAATCCCAGTGAATGTCATCCTGAATCCCAGGGAGCTTTAGAAATGTGGGATCAGACCTTGAAGTCCATGTTGAGAGCGTACTGTCAGGATTACCTGCATGATTGGGATAAAGGTATCCCATTCGTGTTGTTTGTCATTAGAATTGCCCCAAATGAATCTATTCAGTTTACTCCCTTTGAGTTAATATTCAGTCATGAAGTGAGAGGCCCTTTGAAATTAATTAAAGAAAATTTGACAGGACCAAAGTCGGAGATCTCACACTTAGATTATGTATCAGAGACAAGGGAGAGACAAAATCAAGTAGGTGAGGTAGCTAAACAGCACGTTAAAAGGGCACAGTGTAGAATGAAGCAGGTGGTAGATAAAAGCTCTGAGACTCAGACATTTTCCCAAGGGGATGACATGTTAATATTGTTACCCAAGGTCAACGCCAACTCATATCCAATTCCCAGATTGGAGGACTGCATCGAGAAAGTCGGACAAGCCAATTACATCACTAATTAATGCGTGGGTCACTGGTGGTACTTTTATCAGAGTTGGTGAAAGAAATTTCTGCGTTTGTAACCCAGATGGGCTATATTAGTTTAAAGTGATATCCTTTGGAATGAAGAATGTGCCCACCACATTCCAAAGACTCATGAACAGAGTTGTGGCTATGTTCACAAACTGAGCAGTCTATTTGGATGATGTAATGATCTTTAGTAATTCCTGGAAAGATCACATGGTACAATTGGCAGAGCTCTTTGAATGACATTGTGAAAGATGTTGAGAAACTTGAAAGGGTTCAGTGAAGATTTACAAGGATGTTGCCAGGGTTGGAGGATTTGAGCTGTGGGGAGAAGTTGAATATGCTGGGGCTGTTTCCCAGGACCGTTGGAGGCTGAGGGGTAACCTTACAGAGGTTTATAAAATCAGGAGGGGCATGAATAGGATCAATAGACAAAGTCTTTTCTCTGGGATTGTGGTGTCCAGAACTAGAGGGCACAGGTTTAGGGTGAGAAGGGAAAGATAAAGAAGAGACCTAAGGGACAACTTTTTCACACAGAGGGTGGTAAGTGTATGGAATGAGCAGCCAGAGGAAGTGGTGGAGGCTGGTACAATTGCAACATTTAAAAGGCATCTGGATGGGTATACGAAAAGGAAGGATTTGGAGGGATATGGGACAGGTGCTGGCAGGTAGAACGAGATTGGGTTGGGATATCTGGTCAGCATGGACGAGTTGGACCAAAGGGCTTGTTTCCGTGGTGTACATCTCTATGACTCTGTGACTCTATGACTACGAGAGGCAAAACTCATGACAGACTGAAATAAAATGGAACTTGCAAAAGCAGAGGTGACATTCTTGGGACATAACATCGGTCATGGAAGGTGACCCCACAGAACGCAAAGACGATGGCCATCGAGGAATTTCCACAACCAACCTTGAAGAAAGAGATGCTTTGATTCTTTGGACTCAGTGGATTCTATCAGAAGTTTGTTCCAAACGTTAGCAGTGTAGTGGCACTGTTAACCGATTTACTGATGAAGAACACAAAGCTTCAGTGGACAGAACCATGTCAGGAGGCATTCGACCATTTCAAATCGATATTAACCTCCAAACCAGCTTTAGCTACAACAAATGTTTCAAAACCTTTTAAAATCACTATCGATGCTAGTGACAGTGGAGTTGGAGCTGTACTCCTCCACGAAGATGAGGATGGGATTGAACTGCCAGTTGGTTACTTTTCACCATCCAACAGAGAAAACACTCCACAATCGAAAAGGAACTATTGAGTTTGGTACTGGCCTTCCAACATGTTAATGTGGATGTCATGAATAATGTGTCGGAGACGGTTGTATACACTGACCACAATCCACTTACATTCTTGGAAGGTTTTAAAGATAAGAATCTGAGACTATTTCATTGGAGTCTTATGTTACAGACTTTCAATTTAAAAATCATACATGTTGTGGTTGGAAGAATGTAATCACAGATGCGTTATCGTGGATTTAACTGATAGCTTTTAGATGTGATTTGTCTTTATTTAATGTTTTATGTATATAAGTATATGGGAATAAATTAAGGTGAACTGACATAAAAGTTATCTGTATGTTCGGATAATGTGTTTAAAAGCGAGAAAAAGAAATGAAGCCATCTTTTCATTATGATGATTCGTTTTTTCTTAAGGGGGGAGGTGTTATGAAGATGTGGGTGTACTTTAAGAGAGTTAAAAGCAGCAGAACTATCAGACACAGCACCAAGTGTTCTCAGTAAGGTAACAACGTAACACTCGGTCGAACAACTCGACTAGCTCGTTGCCTGGAGACAAAAACACAAATTTGAATTTGGCCAATCAGTGTCAATTATATCCCGAAAAATATCAAACTCCAATCCAGTTTGAATTGAATATATTGACAATCTTAAAGTCAATGACACAATCTGATGCTTTGGGATATAAGACTGGGGACAATTGAACAGTTGATAGGACAACTGCCAAGCCAACGACATCTGTACATTGCCCAGAAAAACAGCTCTCTTAAAAAAGGGAACTTTATCAATCAGTAACCTGTGAAGCAGAAATTCCTAAGAAGAAGAAAAGAAGACACAGGAAGATCCAAATCCAAACCAGAAAGCTGCCTGGTTTTGAGCTAAGAAGTGTTATTTTGTAAATCTTAATTGGAAGTTTTATTGGACTAGTATAGAAGGGAAGGTAAAGATAGGTTAGAGTAAGGACTTATACATAGTTGTTAGTTAATTATTCTCTGTTATACTTTAAGAAATTAAGGTGTTAACTTTTACTTTGAATAGTTCTTGGCCACTGGAAGTTTTACAGATTACTGTATGGGATAAATCTTTTCTGTATTGTTGGTTTTAAATAAAGCAGGAGAGTTTACCCCATGTCATAACAATACTTTATGAATGGTTGAATAACTAGCTGAAATAACCTCCTTTAATGAAAAAAGTGGTTCTAGAAAGATGTCAAAATCAGAATCATTGGGAATCATTATGAACTACGGCCAAAACTGCGAACCTGGAGATATTTAAAGAAGTGACTTTTAAGAAGTGAAAACGTATCGACTAAGATGTTGAAAAGATGCAGAAACACCATCAACATATAATCTTTCAGTTTTTTTTTCCTAACTTAGCCAACCAGAAAAGGTACTGTCCACTAAAGATGGGGAAAAATATGATTTGCCATCAATGGCACCTTCGTAGAAAATGACTGAAAGCGAAAGTGACGTCTAAATTGAAACCAAATTTTAAGACAGGATAAAACAATTACATTGTTAGTGTAAATAGAGATTGAAGAAAGGAGGGGTGAATTCAATAAAGCCTTCAATGTTACCGGGTGGGTGGGATTTGCCTCAATAGTCAACCAAATTGGGAAAGCATCAAGCTTCTCATATTGGAGCCAATAGTTCTTCTGTTTGCTATTTTTCAGGAGGAGCGAGGAAAGAGGGAGAGAGGAGCGGGGGCTGCTGAGAGATACGTTTCTGTTTTAAAAACTGACCTAATGAATAGGTGGAGCACAGGCTGAACAGGAACGGACATGGGACTGCTGAGTGAGTGAAGTAATATATTTGGGTGCTTGGCTTCCCCGAAACACTACTTAGGTGGTGTCTCAAAAACAAATTCAAATGCAGCCAGTTTAAATTCTGCCCCAGATATCAAAATCCAATCGAATGTGAATATAGAGTTTTGATAACATCACACCAATGAAATGATCTGATGTTTTGGGGGATAAAACCAGACATTTTGAACAGTTCGGGGGAGCACTGCCATGAACCCCAACAAGAATAGATTGCAAATCGAATCGCTCTCTGAAAGGTACCTGTCCGTAAGGTACGCCATGCAGGAGAAGACTGAAGAAAATCAGACCTATACAGAGGAAAGTCTACAAAAGGAGAATCAACAAAGCTGACTGGTTTTGAAATGTGATTGTTTTTGTAAACTTAGTTGTGGCTTTTCTTTATCAGACCAGTATTGTAGAGTGGGTGGTAAAAGAGAGGCGAGAAGAGAAAGGAGTTGTAAATAGTTGTCTAATGTTCTCTTTTAAACTTAAAGAATAAAATTGTTAATTTTTACTTTAATAGTGAAATCTGGGATGGTTCTTTGCCTGTTGAAATGTAACAGATTACAGCACGGGGTGAGCATCTCTGTGTGTCAGGTTTAAATTCACAGAGGGGTTTAACCCCTGTAATAATAGTTTGGGGGATCGTCGCCAGGATTTGTGCAGTTTGAGTCTCCAATTCATGATCTGAACGTAGATAGATCCAATTTGAGATTTGGACAGATTTGAATAGATTTGGGATACAAAAAAAGCCCAGCTGATTTAACCACTTGCCGATGAGTGTCCTACATCTTTCATAGGTGAGACAATTAGTTTAATTTTGGTTACCTGTGGTTGGTTAAATTAAAAGTGAGGGAAATGGCTCTTAAAATTGCTAAGGAAGTTCTGGGGTTTGGAAATGATTCCCAAATTGGCCAAGAATTTTAGAAAGAAAAGACCATACTCTTAGAATTAGCAAAGAGGTTAGAATTGGGTTTAACCAAGAACAAAAACAAAGCTGAAACTGTAAGGGAATTACTCAAACACTCAGGTGTGCCAGAGAAACAGACAAGTGTAGTACTGTCAGAAAAACTTCAATTACAATTGAGCAAAATGGAGTTAGAAGATAAACAAAGAGAGAGAGAAAGGAAAAGAGAGATAGAGAGAGAGAAGGTTCTGAGCTAAACAAAGAGAGAGAGAGACAGACAGAGAGAGGAAAAAGAAAGAGAGAGAAGGTTCTTCCTTGAGCAAGCAGAGAGAGAGTTTGAACTTGAGAAGTTGCGGCTTAGTCGGAAAAGTCAAGTTAACAGGATGGAGATTAAAGGAGAAGGTAGTGATACATACAAATATGTCAAACTCTGCCACATTTTGATGAGAAAGATGTTGAAGCCTTCTTTATTTCATTTGAAAAATTTTCTAGGCAGATGGAGTGGTCTGAGAATTTATGGGTAATGCTAGTTCAGACTAAACTGGTCGGCAGAGCTAGTGAGGAATTTGATACACTGTCAGATGTGGGGTCAAGAGATTATGATGAGGTTAAATAGGTTATTTTGCATCTGCATTCTGGCTAATCCAAGATGGAGGAGGGGAAAAATTTCTGGCTGTAAGAGCTGCTCCTTTTTTTGAGGTGTTTTAGGTGCTGGAGGTGATTTCCTTAAATTCCAGGACAGCAATTACTGTTTTATATGCTGTTGTATTGTTTTGGAACTTTGGGAAAAAAAAAGTCAAAAAAGGGAGAACAGCAGACAAAGGAAGCACACGGTGAGGACAGTGAGGGAGAGAGAGAGAAAGAAAGAGAAAGAGAAAAAGAGAGAAAGAGAGAAAGAATCTGTACAGTTGCTGCCTTTGGTATTTATCGCTGGACATCGGAGTGCATCTGGGAAAATTAACAAACAGTGAAATTCACAACTAATCTTGGAGGAACTGTTGGGTGAAGTTCACAGCACAGAATCAGATAAGTTAATTGTTGTTTTAAGTCTGTCCAAGAGAAAGGCTGCAGTAGTGAGTATAGTGGATTCTTTCTTGATTATATGCTTTTGGAGATAAGAGTCTTGATTAAACTTAAAATATAAGCCATAGCTATGTATTTAACCTGGGGCAGTGTTTGTAGAGGAATAAGAGGGTGTTATTTTCTGGGTCTGTAGATTGTGAAGGAGCAAAAATGGCCTTTGCAGTGATATGCACTTCTTGTGGGAGTTTAAAGATAGTTTAAGGGTTACTGCGGATTATATCTGCCATAAATGCTGTTGGATGCGAATCTTATCAGATCAAATGGATCGGATGTAGAGACAGATAGAAGTGATGAGGAGTTTGCAACAGCAACAGTATGTGATGGATGGCAGTTACAGGAAGGGGGGCAAGTCTCAGATACAGTCACATAGATGGGTTAACTCCAGGAAGGGTAAGAGAGGTCGGCACCTAGGGCAGGAGTCTTTTGTGGATATACCCATTTCAAACAGGTATGCTGTTTTGGAAAATGTAGGGGGGTGATGGATTCTCAGGGGAATGTAGAACAAACAATCAAGTTTCTGGTATTGAGACTGGCTCTAATGCAACGAGGGGTAAATCGGCTTCCAAGAGATCAATTGTATTAGGGGATTCTGTAGTCAGACAGACGTTTCTGTGGCCAACAGAGAAAAAGCAGAACGGTGTGTTGTTTCCCTGGTGCTGGGATCAAGGATGTCTCAGAGAGGGTGCAAAATGTACTCACGGGGGAGAGGGGCCAGAAAGAGGTCATTGTCCACATTGGAACCAATGACATTGGAAGGGAAAAGGTTGAGACTCTGAAGGGAGATTAGAGAGAGTTAGGCAGAAATTTTAAAAAAAGAGATCCTTAAGGGTAGTAATATCTGGATTACTCCCAGTGCTACGAGCTAGTGAGGGCAGGAATACAAGGATAGAGCAGATGAATGCATGGCTGAGGAGCTGGTGTATGGGAGAAGGATTCACATGTTTGGATCATTGGAATCTCTTTTGAGGTAGAAGTGACCTGTACAAGAAGGACGGATTGCACCTAAACTGTAAGGGACTAATATACTGGCAGGGAAATGTGCCAGAACTGGTCGAGAGGATTTAAACTAGTTAGGGGTTGGGAGTGGGACCCAAGGACATAGTGAGGAATGAGATCGATCTGAGACGGGTACAGCTGAGAACAGAAGTGAGTCAAACAGACAGGGCAGGCAGGGACAAGGTAGGACTAATAAATTAAACTGCATTTATTTCAAAACAAGGGGCCTAACAGGGAAGGCAGATGAACTCAGGGCATGGTTAGGAACATGGGACTGGGATATCATAGCAATTATGGAAACATGGCTCAGGGATGGACAGGACTGGAAGCTTAATGATCCAGGATACAAATGCTACAGGAAGGATAGAAAGGGAGGCAAGAGAGGAGGGGGAGGAGCATTTTTGATAAGTGATAGCATTACAGCTGTGCTGAGAGAGAACATTCCCGGAAATACATCCAGGGAAGTTATTTGGGTGGAACAGAGAAATAAGAAAGGGATGATCACTTTATTGGGATTGTATATAGACCCCCTAATAGTCAGAGGGAAATTGAGAAACAAACTTGTAAGGAGATCTCAGCAGTAAGAATAATAGGGTGGTTGTGGTAGGGGATTTTAACTTTCCAAACATCGACTGGGACTGCCATAGTGTTAAAGGTTTAGATGGAGAGGAATTTCTTAAGTGTGTACAAGACAATTTTCTGATTCAGTATGTGGATGTACCTACTCGAGAAAGTGCAAAACTTGACCTCCTCTTGGGAAATAAGGCAGGGCAGGTGACTGAGGTGTCAGTGAGGGAGCACTCTGGGGCCAGCGACCATAATTCTATTCGTTTTAAAGTAATGATGGAAAAGGATAGACCAGATCTAAAAGTTATAGTTCTAAATTGGAGAAAGGCCAATTTTGATGTTATTAGGCAAGAACTTTCAAAAGCTGATTGCAGGCAGATGTTCTCAGGTAAAAGGATGGCTGGAAAATGGGAAGCCTTCAGAAATGAGATAACAAGAATCCAGAGAAAGTATATTCCTGTCAGGGTGAAAGGGAAGGCTGGTAGGTATAGGGAATGCTGGATGACTAAAGATATTGAGGGTTTGGTTAAGAAAGAGAAGGAAGCATATGTCAGGTATAGACAGGATAGATTGAGTGAATCCTTAGAAGAGTATAAAGAAGGTAGGAGTATACTTAAAAGGAAAATCAGGAGGGCAAAACGGGGACATGAGATAGCTTTGGCAAATAGAATTAAAGGAGAATCCAAAGGGTTTTTACAGATAGATTAAGGACAAAAGGGTAACTAGGGAGAGAATAGGGCCCCTCAAAGATCAGCAAGGCGGCCTTTATGTGGAGCCACAGAAAATGGGGGAGATATTAAATGAATATTTTGCATCTGTATTTACTGTGGAAAAGGATACAGAAGATATAGACTGTAGGGAAATAGATGGTGACATCTTGCAAAATGTCCAGATTACAGAGGAGGAAGTGCTGGATGTCTTAAAATGGTTAAAAGTGGATAAATCCCCAGGACCTGATCAGGTGTACCCGAGAACTCTGTGGGAAGCTAGAGAAGTGATTGCTGGGCCTCTTGCTGAAATATTTGTATCATCGATAGTCACAGGTAAGGTGCCGGAAGACTGGAGATTGGCAAATGTGGTGCCACTGTTTAAGAAGGGTGGTAAAGACAAGCCAGGGAACTATAGACCGGTGAGCCTGACCTCGGTGGTGGGCAACTTGTTGGAGAGAATCCTGAGGGACAGGATGTACATGTATTTGGAAAGGCAAGGACTGATTCAGGATAGTCAACATGGCTTTGTGCATGGGAAATCATGTCTCACAAACTTGATTGAGTTTTTTGATGAAGTAACAAAGAAGATTGATGAGGGCAGAGCAGTAGATGTGATCTATATGGACTTCAGTAAGGTGTTTGACAAGGTTCCCCATGGGAGACTGATTAGCAAGGTTATATCTCAGGAATACAGGGAGAACTAGCCATTTAGATACAGAACTGGCTCAAAGGTAGAGGGTGGTGGTGGAGGGTTGTTTTTCAGACTGGAGGCCTCTGACCAGTGGAATGCCACAAGTATCAGTGCTAGGTGCTCCACTTATTGTCATTTACATAAATGATTTGGATGTGAGCATAAGAGGTACAGTTAGTAAGTTTACAGATGACACCAAAATTGGAAGTATAGTGGACAGTGAAGAGGGTTACCTCAGATTACAACAGGATCTGGACCAGATGGGTCAATGGGCTGAGAACTGGCAGATACAGTTTAATTCAGATAAATGCAAGGTGCTGCATTTTGGGAAAGCAAATCTTAGCTGGACTTATACACTTAATGCTAAGGTCCGAGGGAGTGTTACTGAACAAAGAGACCTTGGAGTGCTAATTCATAGCTCTTTGAAAGTGGAGTCGCAGGTAAATAGGATAGTGAAGAAGACATTTGGTATGCTTTCCTTTATTGGACAGTGTATGGAGTACAGGAGTTGGGAGGTCATGTTGCGGCTGTACAGGACATTGGTTAGGCCACTGTTAGAATATTGCGTGCAATTCTGGTCTCCTTCCTATTGGAAAGATGTTGTGAAACTTGAAAGGGTTCAGAAAAGATTTACAAGGATGTTGCCAGGGTTGGAGGATCTGAGCTACAGGGAGAGGCTGAACAGGCTAGGGCTGTTTTCCCTGGAGGGTTGGAGACTGAGGGGTGACCTTATAGAGGTTTACAAAATTATGAGGGGCATGGATAGGATAAATAGACAAAGTCTTTTCTCTGGAGTCGGGGAGTCCAGAACTAGAGGGTATAGGTTTAGGGTGAGAGGGGAAAGATATAAAAGAGACCTCAGGGGCAACGTTTTCACGCAGAGGGTGGTATGTGTATGGAATGAGCTGCCAGAGGATGTGGAGACTGGTACAATTGCAACATTTAAGAGGCATTTGGATGGGTATATGAATAGGAAGGGTTTGGAGGGATATGGGCCAGGTGCTGGCAGGTGGGACGAGATTGGGTTGGGATATCTGGTCGGCATGGACGGGTTGGACTGAAGGGTGTGTTTCCATACTGTACATCTCTATGACTCTATGAGTGCTTATGAACTGGTCCCAAAAGCATACAGACAGCGGTTCAGAAAGATAAAGAAGGAACCACATCAAACTTAAGTTGAGTTTGAAAGAATGAAACATAATCAATTTGATAGATGGCTGTGAGCCTTAAAGATCGATAAGACCCATGAGGCTGTGAGAGATTATTCTGCTGGAGGAGTTTAAAAACTCACTTCCAGAGATGGTCAGAATTCATGTGGAAGAACAGAAAGTTCAGGAAGTAAGAAGTGCAGCAGGATTAGCAGATGAATACATATTGGTGTATAAAAGAAGCTTCCGGCCAGAATTTTGCCCTGTGTGGGATAGAAGTTGGGAGAAGGGGAGATCCTACACGAGGAAACAAAAAGTAGAGAACATGTAAGTATTTACCACAGGTTAGAAAACAAACCCAAGAGGGTGGAAAGGAGGTGAAAGGCCTCAGGTGTTCCCACTGTGGGAAAGTGACACATGTAAAGTCACAGCGCTGGTTGTTGAAGAAAGGCATTGTGGGAAAAGATGTGGTAAAAGGAGCTGAGCCAGTGGCCTTAGTGAAGGTAGTAAAGCAGACCCCAAGAAGAGCAAAGGAGCTGCAGGAGAGTGCAGAGCCAAGGCAGGGGCTGGGTATGGGGTTAGTATCTGATCTCCACAAAGAATTCACCTCTGTGGGTAAAGGTTACTCTGAGAGAACAGGGGGAGAAGAACAAGAAATTATAATTTTGAGAAATACACTATCTAACCAGTCTCTAATTGTAAGAGTTGAGTGAAATTGCACTGTTCCTGATCTGTTACAAGAGAGTTTGGTAATCTGTGGGATAGACGGACAGAAATTTAGCATTCGCTTATGTAACATCAGGTTGGAGTGCCAACTCAAGACTGGGAGAGTAACAGTCCTGCCCCTCAGATGCTGCCTGACCTGCTGTGCTTTTCCAGCACCACTGTCTAATCTAGACTCTGGTTTCCAGCATCTGCAGTTCTTGGTTTTACCTGGGAGAGTAACAGTCAGAGTTTGACAGAGTGTTGGTTCCAGGAATTCAGTTTGTTCTTCTGAATGATTTGGCAGGATCCAAGGTGGGAGTGACATCCCTTCTTGTGGTGAAGCCCAAGGAAGATCACCAAACTGAGGAGTTAAAAGAAAAATATCCTGATATTTTCCCAGACTGAGTAGTAACAAGAAACCACTAACATAAGTCACAGCAAAAACTGAAGAGAAAGATGAAGGAGCTGAGGTTCAGTTTGTGGACACCCTGTTTGACGTAATGGTGCAGAAAAACCTGAACAGGCAGAGGGTCAGACAGAAGCGTTTAGTCCTGAAAGGTCTTGCAACAGAAAGACAAGGCAATAAAAGATATTTGTGTGGATGTGTACTCTGAAAAGGAGGCAGAGTGTAGTCTGAGGGTTGTTATCTGATAGATAGAACCCAAAGAGGGAAATGGAGACCACGGCAGGTTAGTGCAGAGGAGAAATGGGCCAAAGTGCACCAGGTTGTGTTGCCGGTAGCATACAGACAGGAAGTGTTATGGTGAGCACATGAAATTCCTGTAGGAGGTCACTGAGGGGTATGAAAGATTCAGGCTAAGGTACAAAAACATTTTTATTGGCCTGGAATGCACAACGAGGTGGTTAACTTTTGCTATGCGTGTCATTCATACCAAATGGTAGGTAAGCCCCAGGCGGTAACAAAACCAGCCCCTCTGTTGCCAATTCCCTTTCGCGTGGGTTGTAATTGATTGTGTAGGTCCCCTCCCGAGAACTAAAAGTGGGAACCAGTACATGTTAACCATAATGGGTGTGTCTACCAGATTTCGAGAGGCAATTCCATTATGGAGTATCAAGGTAAAAAGAGTGGGAGAAGCGTTAGTAGCTTTGTTCCCAGGTATGGGCTACCCAGAGAGATTCAGTTGGATCAACGGTCACATTTTACTGCTAGGCTGTTTAAGGAGTTTATAGATAGCTTTGGTATACAGCATTTTAAATCCAGTGAATACCGTCCTGAATCAGGGAGCTTTAGAAAGGTGGCATCAGACCCTGAAGACCATGTTGACAACATACTGTCAGGATTACCCGAATGACTGGGATAAAGGTATCCCTTTCATATTGCTTGCCCCAAATAAATCCAATCATTTTACTCCCTTCGAGTTAATATTCAACATGAAGTGAGAGGCTGTTTGAAATTAATCAAGGAGAAATTGACAGGACCCAAGTCGTAGATCTCACACTTAGATTACGTATCAGAGGTGATGGAGACACTAAATCGAGTCGATGATTTAGCTAAACAGCACGTAAAGAGGGCACAGCGTAGAATGAAGCAGGTGGTAGATTAAAAACTCTGAGACTCAGATGTTTCCCGAGGGGATGATGTGTTACTATTGTCACAAGCAATAGGCGATCCCTTCAAAACCAGGTTTAGTGGGACCTATCAGATTGAGAAAAAGTTGAGTCAGGTGATCTATCTAGTAAAGATGGCAGATGGAAGAAAAACTGTACTGGGGATGTCATGTGACCATGTTGAAACCTCATTATGCTAGAGAGAAAGAACGGGAGAAATGGGTGTTAGTTACTGCCCCACAGAGCGAGGAATCAAATCCGGATGTTGTGAATTTTGATGTGCCTCAAAATATGTTAAAAAATGAAGAAATCCTTGAGGAGTTGGACAGGTGAGTGAGCTGTCAGTTTCAGGAGCATAGAACGCAGTTGAAAGGTTTGTTCCTGCAGTTTGAAGACATATGTGAGAATCAGATGGGGAGGACTAATGCTGTTGTACATGAAGTGGACATAGGGAATACTGTTCTGATAAAACAACACCCCTATTGGCTTAATCTTTTTAAAGCCAGACAGGTCCAGCTGGAGGTGGAGGCCATGCTTGACAAGGACAGCATTGAACAGAGGCAGAGCGAGTGGAGTTTGCCGATCGTCTCAGTTCCCAGACCAAATGGGACTCAATGATTTTTTGCGGATTATCGGAAGGTGAATACCGTTACAAAATCGGATTCATATCAGACAAGCCAGTTACATCACAAAGTTAGACTTACTGCGTGGTTATCTTTGTCAGAGAAGGTGATAGAAATTTCTGTGTTTTTAACCCCAAATGGGCTACATCAACTCAAGACGATGCCTTTTGGAATGAACAATGCACCCACCACATTCCAAAGACTCCTGAACAAAGTTGTGGCTGGGTTAACAGACTGTGCAGTCTATGGGGACGATGTAGTGATCTTTAGTAAGTCCTGGAAAAGGCACATGGTACAGTTGGCAGAACTCTGAATGACTACGAGAAGCAAAACTGGTAACAAACTTAAACAAAACTGAATTTGCGAAAGCAGAAGTGACATTCTTGGGATGTAACATCAGACATGGAAGGTTGACCCCCATGGAATGCAAAGACGAAGGCCATCAAGGAATTTCCACGACCAACCTCGAACAAAGAGGTGCATCAATTCTCGGGACTAAGCGGGTTCTACCAGAAGTTTGTTCTGAACATCAGCAGTGTAGTGGCACTGTTTACCGATTTGCTGAAGAATAACACAATGTTTTGGTGGGCAGAACAATGCCAGGAGGCATTCGGCCATTTCAAAGCAATATTAACCATCACACTAGTTTTAGCGACACCAAACCTTCCAAAACCTTTCAAAGTTGCCATGGATACTCGTGACACAGGAGTTGGAGCTGTACTTCTACAGGAAGATAAGGATGGGATTGAACTGCCAGGTGGTTACTTTTCAAAGAAACTCAACACCCACTAGACAAAATACCTTATGTTTGAAAAAGAACTATTGAGTTTGGTACTGGCCTTACAACATTTTAATGTGGATATCACAAACAGTGTGTCAGAGACGGTTGTACACACGGATCACAATCCTCTTTCATTCTTGGAAAGCTTTAAAGACAAGAATAAGAGACTATTTCATTGGGGTGTTATGTGACAGACTTTTAATTAAAAAATCGTACATGTTGTGGGTCACAAGAATGTAATAACAGATGCGGTATCACAGATTTAACTAATAATGTATTGGTGTCTATTCAATGTTTTATATTTTTATGGGAAGAAGTTAATATGAACTTCAGTTAAAGTCATATGTATGTCATGGTAATGTGGTTTGGAAATAGAGAAAAAAATGAAGCTAACTTTTCATTATGATGGTTCATTTTTTTCTTAAGGGGGGAGGTGTTATGAAGATGTAGGTGTGTCCTGTACCTTTAAGAGAGAGAGGAAGCTAGCAAGGCCTGAACAATTTAAAAATGTAACACTTGGTTGAAACAAATAGCTGCAGTTGCATTGCCATGGAACAAAAACAATTTCAAATTTGACCAATCAGTTTAAATTCTGCCCCAGATACCAAAATCCAATCGAATTTGAACTTAGTGTTTTGATAACATCACACCAATGAAATGATCCGATGTTTTGGGGGATAAAACCAGACATTTTGAACAGTTCGGGGGAGCACTGTCATGAACCCCAACAAGAATAGACTGCTAATCAAATCGCTCTCTGACAGGTACCTGTCCATATGGTACGCTGTGCAGGAGAAGACTGAAGTAAAACCGACCTAAACAGAGGAAAGTCTACAAAGGAGAATCGACAAAGGTGACTGGATTTGAAATGTAACTTTTTTAAAAAACTTTGAGTTTTTTTTAATCAGACCAGCATTGTAGAGTTGGTGGTAAAAGATAGGTTTAAGAAAAAGGAGTTGTAAATAGTTGTCTAACGTTCTCTGTTGAAATTAAAGAATAAAATTGTGAATTTTTATTTGAAGTAGTGAAAACTGGGGTGGTCCTTTGCCTCTTGAAATTTAACAGGTCACAGCAAGAGGTGAACATCTCTGTGTGTTGGGTTTAAATTAACAGAGGGGTTTACCCCGTGTCGTAACACCCTGCTGACTCCATCTGCGGGAAGTGCACCCAACTGCAGCTCCTTGAAAAACACTTTAGGGACCTGGAGCTGGAGCTGGATGAACTTTGGATCATTCCGGAGGCGGGGGAGTTAATGAGAGGAGTTACAGGGAGGTAGTTGCACCTCAGGTACAAGAAAAGGGCAGATGGGTTACAGTCAGGGGATGGAAAGGGAACTAGCAGGCAATGCAGGGATCCCCTGCGGCCATTCCCCTCAATAACAAGCAGACCATTTTGGATACTGTTGGGGGGGGGGACTTACCAGGGGTACGCTATGGGATACAGGTATCTGACACCGAGTCTGTCCCTGTTGCTCAGAAGGGAGGGGGAAGATGAGCAGAGCATTAGTCATTGGGGACTCCATAGTTAGGGGGAAAGGCAGGAGGTTCTGTGGGAACGAGAGAGACTCATGGTTGGAGTGTTACCTCCCAGGTGGGCAGGGCTCGTGACAGCTCGGATCATATTTTCAGAATCATCGAATCATAGAATTCCTACAGTGTGGAATCAGGCCCTTCTGTCTAACAAGTCCCCATCGATTCTCCGAAAAGTAACACACCCAGATCCATTCCCTTACCCTATTATCCTATATTTACCCCTGACTAATGCACCTAACCTACACATCCCTGAAAACTATGGCCAAATTAGCACGGCCAATTCACCTAACCTGCACGTTTGGATTGTGGGAGGAAACTGAAGCACCTGGAGGAAACCCATGTCGACACAGAGAGAATGTACAAACTCACACAGACCGTCGCCCAAGGCAAGAAGCAAAAACTGAAGAGAAAGATGAGGTATATGAGTGCTGTGAGGTGACAGTGCTAACCACGAAGTCACTGTGCCGCCCATAAGGACCCCCTTGAGGGTGACGGGGAGCAGCCCCAAGGTATGATCTACATAGGCACTAACGACATGGGGAGGGAAAGGGGTGGGGTCTTGGCAGAAATTCAGGGAGCGAGGGTGGAAGCTTGGAGCTAGAACAAACAATGTTGTTATCTCTGGTTTGTTGCCTGTGCCAAGTGCTGGCGAGGCGAGGTGTAGGGAGAGAGAGGAGTTGAACACGTGGCTATGGGGATGATACAGAAGGCCTAGATAATTGGGGCTCATTCTGGGGTAGGTGGGACCTCTACAAACAGGATGGTCTACACCTGAACCAGGGGGGTTCCAGTATCCTTGGTGGGGAACTTTTGATATTGCTCTTCAGGAGGATTGAAACCAGTTCAGCCGGGGATGGGAACTGAAATTGTAGTTACAGTGTCCAGGAGCGTGAGTGTAGTGAGGTCAGAAATATGGTTTCATGGTCGCAAGAGTGCACCAGCTGGCCAGAAAATGGTTTCAATGTCAGGAGCATCCGGAATAAGGTGGGTGAACTTGCAGGATGGGTTGGTATCTGGGACTTTGATGTTATGGCCGTTTCGGAGACATGGAAGAACAGGCACAGGAACGGTTGTTGCAGGTTCTGGGCTTCAGATGTTTCAGTAACAACAGGGAAGATGGTAACAGAGGGGGAGGCGTGGCGATATTAGTCAAGGACAGTATTATGGTGGCAGAAAGGACATTTGAGGACTCATCTACTGAGGTAGAATGTGCTGAGGTTAGAAACAGGAAAGGAGAGGTCACCCTGTTGGGTGTTGTCTATAGGCCTCCGAATGGTTCCAGAGATGTCAAGGATAGGAAAGATGTTGAGGAAAGAAGGCATACATTGTGTAAGGTTTTATTGGTAGAGAGATTGGGTTTTGGAGCCACAAGGTCATGTTGCAGCTGTACAAAACTCTGGTGCGACTGCAATTACAGTATTGTTTACAGTTCTGATCACTGCATTGTCGGAAGGATGTGAAACCTTTGGAAAGGTTTCAGAGAAGATTTACCAGGATTGCCTGCTATGGAGGGAAGATCTTAGGAGGAAAGGCTGAAGGACTTGAGGCTATTTTCATTAGAAACAAGAAGGTTGCGAGGTGACCTAATTGAGACATATAAGATAATCAAAGAGTTAGTTAAGGTAAGACAGTGAGAGCCTTTTTCTTCAGATGGCAATGGCTCATACAAGGGGACATAGCATTAAATTGAGGGGTGATGGATATAGGACAGATGTCCGAGGTAGTTTCTTTACTCAGAGAGTAGTAGGGGCATGGAAGACCCTGCCTGCAACAGTAGTATACTCACCAACATAGAGGGCTGAAGGAGCTGTCCTGCGCTGTAATGTTCTGTGTTCTATGTTTAGTGTGAGGAATTGAATGGAAACAAAGTATGTTATTGTTGAAAATAAATGTGTAATCAAAAGACACAGAGTCCTGACACTATGTTATTTCCTCTTTTAAACTTCTCATGTATTTTGTTAATTTGCCCAGATGTGTGGCTCAGAGTATTCAGTGAGGAAGAGTGGACAGGAGCCTGTTGTTACATTTCCCTCTTAGGCCTGCAGTGAAAGATTACATTCCTGCCTCAGGTAACTGTCTGTGTGGGGTTTGCACATTCTCCCAGTGTCATCAGGGTCTTCAGTTTCCTCCCACAATCCAAAGATGTGCGGGTCAGGTGAATTGGTAATGCTAAATTGCCCACAGTGTTAGGTGCATTAGTCAGTGGTAAATATAGGGGAATGGGTCTGGGTGGGTGACTCTTCAGAGGGTCAGTGTGGACTTGTTGGGCCAAATGGCCTGCTTCCATACTCTGAGGAATCTAATCTCATCTCATCTAACACTCACCTTCCTCTATATCATTTATTTTTCTACCCACTTCACTCACCGAGAACAGATTACTTGACATCAATGTCGCTTTTGTGCATATCTAATTCATCTTTTGGGTTTGCTTTTGTTGTCCCACTTCCTACTAATTGCTGCTGATTACTAACAGCACTTTACACTGCCTTTACACCTCCAGTCTCTGTCATTTTGCCCCTCAGATGGAGTCATTCCTTGCCCATTAGGAAAGGAGTGTTATCATGTTGCTGCTCCTCCTTCTCCTTTCGGTCCATTCCTCACGTGGACTCCTCGTTCCATTATCTGCTGCACCTAATGTTGGCTCTCAGTTACTTGGATTGATTCACCAATTAAATTATTGTTCGAACTGGATACGTAATGGCATACTTTAACTGGTCTCTGAAATGTTTCTGTGTCACCACATAAATAAGGGCATTGGTGCAGCAACTGAAGTTCCTCAGCATGAATCCAATCTGAACAAAGAGACTCAAAGAAACAGAATCCAAGGAATAACCAGCATTAAAGAAATATAAAATATGCAACAACCAGAGAAGTATGAAGCTGGCAGATATGGCAAAGAGTACAATCACAGAATTCTTCCTGCTCTCTACCTCTGGATCATTCTCTGTTTTTCTCTGACCTCTCAGTTCCTTCCGCACCTTAATGGCCTCGAAGATATGTCTCACAGTCAGAATGTTGATAAAGAGAATAAAAGTGAATGGGAACATTGGTGTTAAAAAAGTCTGAAAATATTTAAAACTTGTCCACGGTGGGTCATAATAATTAGACCTGATGTAACAATACCATGGAACATTGTTGATAATCTTTCCAGGTTTATATACAAAGGAGTTGGGAATGTTCTTTAACAAAAAGAAGATGCAGATTGTTGCGAGAACCTTTGTTGCAGTTTTCCCTGTGCATTACTTAGTTTTCATCTCATGAAAACAAATGGCAACAAATCGATCAAAGGAAAAAGCAACAGTGAACCACGCAGAACAATCAATGGTCAAGCAGCTGATAACAAAGATAACAGTACAAACAGGAGTGATGTGCAGGAAACATGGTGGATAATAATAACGTTTAAATCGACGAAGAATGATACAAAAAACAATGAACAGTAGATCTGACAGTGTCATGGCCACCAGATAGCGACTGCTGCATGCTGAAAGGCCACATTTTCCCCGAGCTAGGATTACAATTACCACAAGACTAACTGTAAGAGAACGGATAAAGAGACTTGAGGTTATTGATCAAACATTCGCTGTGCCTGAGCCCAGACTGTAAGTAATGACACAAAGATAATTGTTGTTCCATGTTATATAAAATTTAAAGAATCTTAACCACAGCAGCAAACTCTCTCTAAAAGGAACATTTGCATTTTTAACATGAGCAGTAGATTACTCACAGAAACATGGTCATGTACTCAAGGGGCTTTTTGGTTCAGCAGCAGTCGATTTCACCTGCTTTCCAGGTTACTCTGACTAGCTGGCATCACCCAAATGCCCACAGCACCCACACAAAGACACCTGGGATCAGGAAAACAAAGAATAGGAGACACCGAACATGGACATGGATCGCAAAAATACTGTATTTGGTTTTGGAGTCTGCAAAGTTCAGTTTGCCTCTAGAATTCTATATCCCCACTGTATGATCTACAGGACAGGGCATTGAATTACACCACCGTATCCCGGAAGAAGTGGCCTTCACAATGATAGGATGAACAAATGAGAGGGCATTGAGTCCCTCCCTCATGCATAGGATGGAACATCCTGATGATCTGACCATGAAGATATTCAGCAGTGAATCCAATCACAAAGTGGTGAGTATTCAACCTGGTACAATCAGAAAAACTTCCACATTTGACCGAACTCCGCCCCCCACCCCCCACCTGTCCACGAGGGTACAGCACAGCCTTCAGCAAATGAAACCTGAATTCATGCAACATTGGTCACTGTAACTGTCCTGAAGAAGTGTCCTGCCTGAAACCTTGACTATCTTCCTCCTGAGATGCTGCCTGACCTGCTGTGCCTTTTCCAGCACCACGCTCTATCTGCAGCCCCCATTATCTCCTCATTCCTAATGACCTGCTGAACCCACCCATTGCCCTGTTGTATCTGGGATCCTATTTGGAGCGAACTGCCTGAACAAGATCCACCAACACAATCCCTTTCCATCAAGGAATGGGAAACACCAGGTGTCACTGCGAGGTGGGTTGTTACAAAACCCATCTGACTGATAGCAGGCTGTGAACTACCACAGAGAGAGGGTGGTCTTCCGAAACACTTTCTAGACCAGCCAGGGCCGGTGCTCAGCCAAACTCCATCAATGTGGCCTCAGTGTAAACCCATTCTGCACAGTATAGGGAAACACACAATGCTGCACATTACTGAGGAACCTCCGAACTGACAAACTATTCACTTTAAACTCAGTCAGTGAGAACACTATTGTCTGACAGTGGGATTAGCCTTGCTAAGTGGAAATATACTATTATCAGTTGTTGAAAGAAATAAGGATGATTCAATGCAGAGTTTGACATGAGCTAAGTTGTTACAAGACTTACCAGGAACACCAACGACAGCGAGGGTGGTGTCAAACACCTGATCCACCCTTTCCCTGAGAAGATGCATTTCGCTGTTTGTGACACAACCTTTCCCTTCCTGCTGCTGGCAATCTGTCGGAATCAGAGAACTCTCTCGGAGATGGAGCTGACACAGTTTCAGAGACTTTATTTTATATTGTGTGGTATCTCCACTGGGAAATGGAGATTACATCTTTTATATCATTTTGAACAAACAATTAATGACAACAGGTTTATTTTAATGAAGTGATCGCATTGAGATTTAAGTCTGTATTTGAATACCCCAAAGACTGGATTAATCTGATCCTATTCGGTCTCAAAAGTTCATTCCAGTTTGTCTTCAACAATAATACTTGCAATATTTCACTCACTATCAGTCCCATCAGCATCTAAATATGTTTCGATATTCTTTTCAGTGATGACCTTCATTCTGCTGAAGTTATTCAGACATTCAATATCTCATGTTGTCGAGCTCCTTGAGAGCTGTTCTACTGCACACTGTTATCCCACAGCTTTCCTTGTTAATCCAGTTACACGACTGATTTGGGAAATTCTCTCTGTGAATGAGCACTCTCATACAGAACCTGAAGCTGATACCGACCACACCAACAGCTGGAACTTCCACTCGGTCACATTTTCTCAAAACAAAGACAAAACAAAAATCAGAACCTTACATTCAAATTAATAAAGTGATGGCATCAAACGGGATAAATGTCCCCTTTGCTCCAACATTACACTAAAAGCAACACAAGTCTCAGTCCCCAGCACTTAGTCCATGGTCTTGAATGTTATGACCTTTCAGTATTTGTCCAAGTACTTTGTGAAGGTTTTGAGGATTTCTCCCACAATTCCCTCCTGGACAATGCAGCACAGGCCCCTACCATCCTCTGGGTGGCATTTCCCCTCTAAACCCTTAGCTTTTCAGCTTAAAATTACACCACCTTGTTAATTGCCCTCTGATTAAGGGGGAATGCTTAACATTCACCCTGCCCACATCCCCCTTGGTCTTATATACCCCGATCTCTGCTCTAAAGAAAGCAGCCCGAGCTTATCCAGCCTCCCCCTTCACAGCGAAACTGCTGCAGCCCAAGCCATGTTCTGGTGAATGTCCTTTACCCTCCCTCCAGTGCAATCACATCCATCCCATGGTGCAGTGACCAGAACTGCACACAATACTCCAACTGTGGCCTATCCAAATGGCTGCAGAGCTCCAACAGGACTCTCCCTGCTCTGATAATCTCTGCCTCAATGTGTAAAGGCATGTTTCCTACCTGCCTTCATAACTGCCCACTTAACTCACTGGCCTCTGCACTGGCACTCGATTCCCCTCACTGGCCTCTGCACTGGCACTCGATTCCCCTCACTGGCCTCTGCACTGGGACCCGATTCCCATCACTGCCCTCTGCACTGGGATTTGATTTCCCTCACTGGCCTCCGCACTGGGACCCGATTCCCCTCACTGGCCTCTGCAATGGGGCTCGGTACCTATCCTGCTGCCTTCAGGGATCTATTAACAAGTGCCTCAAGATCTTTCTGTTCCTCTGAACTTCCTCATATCCTCCCATTCATTGAGTCCTGTCTTATCGTGTAACTTCTGCCAGAACACATCACCTCTCGTTTATCAGAGTTACATTTCATCCATCATTGATCTGCCCATTGGACCAATCTGACTATTTCTACCAATAGCCTGAGACTTTCTTACTCACTGACAACGGCCTGATCAGTATTTGTGTCGTCTAAAAAATTATCATTCCCAAGTTTTCTCCTGCCCTAACCCTCCCCCACAACACCCACACCCACACAGACAGATAGACACACACACATACACACACACAGAGCCATACACACAGAGACAGATACACATATACACTCAGGCATAGACACACCCACCCAGAGACATACACATACACACAACCACACAGACACATAGACAGACATTCACACACACACAGACATACTCACACAGACACGCACAGAGACACCCATATAGGCTCACACACAAACACACACTCATAGACACACATACACATACACAGTCTCACACAGACAGACAGATACACACACATACATAAACACACACTCAAATATCCCAACTCTCTGACTTCTCATTTCCCTTCCTTGACATCTGTTTATATTTCATGGGATAGACTGGCCACCAAGTCTATTATAAACACCTTGTCTATACATGCACATCCTGTATCCTGCAAAGACTCTATTCCATTATCCAACTTCCTCTATCTCCATCACATCTGTTCCGATGATGTCAACTTTGCCACCTTCCTCCTTAACAAAGAATCCCCAGCCCCATTGTTGACAGGGCCCTCAGTGGGTCCAACTTATCTCCTGGACTTCAGTCCTCACCTCTTCTCTTCCCTTTCCAACAGAGATAGGGTTCCCATTGTCCTTACCTACCATCCCCCAGCAACCATATCCAGAGGATCATTAGCCACCATTTCCAGCGAGATGCCCCACCAGACATGCTCCAGGTAAGTTGAAGTTGTCAGTTGAAAAGAAAATCAGGAAAAAGGGAAAAAGGGGAGAAAACAAGAAAGAAACGTAAAAAAGAACAGGTGGAGCAGAGGAGTTCTGGCTGGAGCATCTTACTCAGCCGCCATTTTGGATCTGCACAAAAAGCTGACTTGTTCCCAACTACCATCAGGTCTGAGGAAGAGCCACTTGACCCCAAACATTAACTCTGATTTCTCTCCACAGATGCTGCAGACCTGCTGAGCTTTTCCAGCAATTTCTGTTTTTATTGCTGATTTACAGTATCTGCAGTTCTTTCAGTTTTTATTTCATGATCAAACCTTGCCTCTCAGAATGGAGATTAATTGTTTGTTTCAGAATTTTCTCTCATAGTTGCCCTGACACTGATGAACACTCACTGCTCTGTTATTCCTGGTCAATCCCTACCACTGTTCTTGAAAAGTGGAAACACATCAACTGCCCTCCAATCCCCCGGCACCTTCCCTGTGGCCGGAGTGGAATTAAAGATTTGGGTCAGAGTCCCTGTAAGTTCCTCCCTTGTCTCCTTGGATACAATTCCTCTAGACCTGGGGGTCTGTCTACTTTTAAGCTTCCCAAAGTGAGGACATCTGCTCACATCATATATAAATCTGCTGAAGAGAAGCTGAGAGCGATGTTGATTTTAGAGTTTTCCTTCCCAATGCTATTCCCATCCTAGATGGGGGCAAAATGTGTTCAAAGAGTAATAGAGTCATTGAGATGTACAGCATGGAAACAGACCCTTCGGTCCAACCCATCCATGCCAACCAGATATCTCAACCTAATCTAGCCTCACCTGCCAGCACCCGGCCCATATCCCTCCAAACCCTTTCATAATCATATACTCATCCTGATGCCTTTTAAATGTTGCAATCATACTAGCCTCCACCACTTCCTCCGGCAGCTCATTCCATACAGATGCCACCCTTTGCATGAAAACGTTGCTCATTTGGTCTCTTTTATATCTTTCCCTTCTCATCCTAAACCTATGCCCTCTAGTTCTGGACTGCCCCCACTCCAGGGAAGAGACTTTGTCGATATATCCTATCCATGCCCCGCATGATTTTATAAACCTCTATAAGGTCACCCCTGAGCCTCTGACACTCCAAGGAAAACAGCCCCAGCCTATTCAACCTCTTACTTTTGCTCAAATCCTCTAACCGTGGCAACATCCTTGTAAATTTTTGCTGAACCCTTTCGAGTTTCACAACACCCTTCCGATAGGAAGGAGACTAGAACTGCACGCAATATTCCAACAGTGGCCTAACCAATGTCCTGTACAGCCACAATATGGCCTCCCAACTCCTGTACTCAATACCCTGACCAATAAAGGAAAGCATACCAAATGCCTTCTTCACTATCCTATCTACCTGCGACTCCACTTTCAAGGAGCTATGAACCTGCACTCCAAGGTCTCCTTGTTCAGCCACACTCCCTAGGACCATACCATTAAGTGTATAAGTCCTGCTGAGATTTGCTTTCCCAAAATGCAGCACCTTGCATTTATCTAAATGAAAGTCCATCTGCCATTTCTCAGCCCATTTACCCATCTGGTCAAAATCCTGCTGAAATCTGAGATAACCTTCTTTGCTATCCACTACGCCTCCAATTTTGGTGTCATCTACAAACTTACTAACTATGCCTCTGATGCTCACATCCAAATTGTTTATATAAATGACGAAAAGTGCCCAGCTGTGGCACTTTATTGATCACAGGCCTCAGCAAAATGATATATCCAAACAAAATCTATAACAGAACCTATACCAGGGAATCATTGCGGGGGGTAGAGGGAGGATGTATTGATTGGAATAGGTAGATCACTGTGATCCCTGAATGGGGCTTCTAACCTGAGCCAATCAGGGAACCTGCCTGACAGATGTCAACAGAAGATTCCCAGAGATGCTCTTCATTTGAGAGACTGCCTCTGAGCTGGCAGGTCAGCGCCTACGCACTGTGAACATGTAAATAACGGGTGACTTTGGGACAAGATAACAACCTCTGCAGTTATTTCACTGTGTAGCAGGATCGAGATACTGAATGGTCTCTTCCTGTTCCTCTCTAAAAGACACGACAGGTTGAATGGCCTCCTCCTGGTCCCCTGTAACAGACATGAGGGGCTGAATAGCCTCTTGTTGTTCCCCTGTAACAGTTCTGAGGGGCTAAATGGGCTCTTGTTGCTCCCTTGCAACAGATCTGAGGGGCTGAATGGCCTCTTGTTGTTCCCCTGTAACAGACTGAAGAGTCTGTTCTGAGGAAGGGTCACTGGACCAGAACCGTTAACTCTGATTTCTCTCCACAGAGGCTGCCAGACCTGCTGAGCTTTTCCAACAATTTCTCTTTTTGTTTCCTTTTTTATGAGTGCAGGTAAAAGGTCAGAGGGAGGAGTTGGAGGGAGAGTGTTGAAAGAGGGTGAAGGGGTAGGTGGGATGTGGAGAGAACTCTTTTGCATAGAAACGGGCGGGGAGGGGAAAGTGACAGAAGTAGAGTTCACCATCATGTTGTGCCTGAAATTCATTAAGGTGGGGCCACCAACAGGATAAAACTCAGACCTTTTCTGAGTCCAGAATGTACAGCATCAGAGCAAGCCGGGATGTACCATCAATTTCCTCAGAGCTCAAGTCATTCCGATTCTCCAGAAACTGATAAGGTGGAGCTTAGGAACAAAAACGAGAAGCAAACAATGAGGGGAGTTAGATACGAAAGTGAAAGCCATAACACAAATGGTAAGCATATTATACAACAAGAAAATAGATGTTCGGGTTTGTGGGTACTGCAGTCATAATGGATGAATTCAAGTTGTATCTGAACTGTGGTAAGCCAAGTGAATGCTCATCCTGGGAAAAATGAATACCGTGAGTGTGTTTCAGATGGTTTGCTTTAACAGTATGTTGAGCACCAAGCTTGAGACCAGGTTGGTTAGGAATTGATGTTGTGTGAGCAGGAGAGCTAATTAAAAACCTCGCTGCAAAGGAGTGTTTGGGACGAGTAATCATAATATATTGAATTTAATATGACATCTGAATACGAAATAGTTTTTGCCTTTTTTTCTCTTGAAATTAGGATTATAAACCTGAGCCAGGCAACCTGACATCACTGAATTGGAAAGGTGTCTGAAACAAATTTAATGGAACCCCCTCCCCCTCCAGTCGTCACCTTCCACCCCACCGACCTCAGCATAAACCGCACCATCCAACGACATTTCCACCACCTACAAACGGACCCCACCACCAGAGATATATTTCCCTCCCCACCCCTTTCCGCTTTCCGCAAGGCCATTCCCTCTGTGACTACCTGGTCAGGTCCATACCCCTCCCCCACCACCCACCCTCCCACCCTGGCACCTTCCCCTGCCACCTCAGGAATTGCAAAACCTGCGCCCACACCTCCCCCCTCACCTCCATCCAAGGCCCTAAAGGAGCATTCCACGTCCAAAGTTTTACCTGCACATTAACCAATATCATTAATTGTATCCGTTGCTCCCGATGTGGTCTCCTCTACATTGGGGAGACTGGATGCCTCCTCGCAGAGCACTTTAGGGAACATCTCCGGGACATGCACACCAATCAACCACACTGCCCTGTGGCCCAACATTTCAACTCCCCCTCCCATTCTGCCGAGGACATGCAGGTCCTGGGCCTCCTTCACTGCCACTCCCTCACCATGCGACTTCTGGAGGAAGAACACCTCATCTCCCGCCTCGGAACACTTCAACCCCAGGGCATCAATGTGGACTTCACCAATTTCCTCATTTCCCACCTTACCCCAGTTCCAACCTGCCAGCTCAGCACCATCCTCATGACCTGCCAATCTCCCTTCCCACCTATCTGCTCCACCCTCCTCTCTGACCTATCACCTTTATCCCCACCTCCTTCCACTTATTGCATTCTTCTGCCCAGCCCCACCCCCTCCCATTTATCTCTCCACCCTGGAGGCTCCCTGCCTCATTACTGATGAAGGGCTTTTGCCCGAAACGTCGATTTTCCTGCCCCTCGGATGCTGCCTGACCTGCTGTGCTTTTCCAGCACCATTCTAATCTAGACTCTAATTTCCACCATCTGCAGTCCTCACTTATGTCCCGCAAAATTTAATGGAAGTCAGGCAATGTACGTTATTTATAGAAATGCGGTGAGGTATAGAATATACACATATCCCTCCAAGGTGCAAAGAGCAAAAGGAAAAGGTGACTCACGATGGTTAACAAATCAGTTAAAGGAAAATAACCCTGAGACTGCTCAGACAGTGGGGCACCTCGGTACAAGGTCCGTGGAATGGGCCCAATCTTGAATTCTGGATGGACAGGAAGTTAGGAGTTCTTCGGGAAGCCCACCACATGCCTGAGTCACCTCGAGTGTGTATGAGGTGTCACGGCCGAGTGCCTTATCTGGAGGTTATGGATAGCTCCGATCGTGAACTGGAGATGGACTGATGCCTTTGCAGACAATTGTGCCGGCGTTAACAGGCCTGCTCCTCTGCCATCCAACCCTGCATCCCAAGTTCTTTCCTCCCTCAGCCAACCCAATCCATGTTCAAGGAGGAACCTGTTCCCGAGCAGCGGTACCCTGATGAGAGCCGATACTTCCATAGAGGGAGAGCTCCAGTGTGAGCCGACTGTATCCCAGACTGTGATCAGGTCCAGGTAGAAGACAGGCAATTCCTGGAACTAGACCCGAGTCTGGGACCACTGCTCGGAAAGGAACTACTTGTCCTAACAGAGGCCGCACATCTGACAGAAGAAATACATGATCAGTGCCCACCACCTTGGAGGAGGCTCGACGTGGAGGTATCGCTGCAAGGTCTGAAGGTGGAAAGTTATGGGTATAAAGTCACACCAGCTCCTGACCACCCTCCTCAAGCAGGAGGCTCAGAACCGCAGCAGTGACCCGGTGTTACCCTCTAGGCCCAGAAAAACCGCAATGAGTTTTATCTGGATTGGGGAGCACCGGTCCTCATCTGGCAGGGCGTCCACCTGCCTCGGTCCGACCAAATGGTCCAAGCACCTTGCTCCAGGTGATCCTTGCAGAGGACATTGCTGAGTGGACCTCCTTGCACTTTCCCATCCTCCGCAGCTCTGTGAACATGAGGAGTGAGTCATCGGTGTACATCGTGAAAACCCAGCTCGAGCCCCAGCCCGTGCAGAGCCATACCTTAAAGCAGCTTAATGCAAACTATACAGGAGTGGGACCATGCAGAGAGAGGAAAACCGGTCCATACAGGGGACAGGCCTGACCCATTGCTCTCCCAAAGCACAAGGCTGCCTTCGGGGACCTGTTAACCATTACTGGACACTCTGCGGCAGTGTACAGAGTCAGGTCTGAGTGACCTGCACATTCCGAACACAAAAGCTCACAGTGTCCTGAGCAGATACTCTCGATCCACTCTGTTGAGCATCGTTCCCTGATCAAAGGAGAGAAAGGCAGGTAACTGGCCAATCCTTTGGGAATAATCGATCACATTCCGTCCCAAGTGGGTGTTCTTGTGGATGATCCAGATCTTTAACAAACAGAGATTCCCTTCTTAGATAACAGACTGGTGATGACCCTGCCCCAAGAAAGGACCATACCTCCAGGACTCACACATAGTCACTCCTTGAAGAAATAGGTCTGCTCCTGTACCATCCAAGGTACATATACGTTTATGAAGTGAATCATTCAGCCTCTGAAATGAACCGTGAGTTGGAATGGATGGCTGGGTCTCCCTGACCCTCAAGATCTCCAGCTGAGAAAAGAGGCCAACAAGATAGCCACCCCTCCAGAATTGGAGGCCAGTTACTCAGAAAGACCCTTCCCTGCCAATTCAGGAGCCATGGAGCTTTGTCTCCTGATCCAGTCGGGGCTTCTTGCAGGAGGCTCACTGTGTAGATTCATTCTCTGAGGACTGAAGGATATGTTATCTGCACTCGGCCTTCCTGCTGCCTTTGACGTTCAGGCGAGCTATGAATGTCACCAGCATCAACCAAAAGAATGAAAACCAACTTACTGAGTGGGGGAGGGACTCTTTTTCCCCCTCCAAACACTGAGGACACTGCAAATGGAGGCACCATCTGCTCACTCACAGCTTCATGATTGGTCGCTTGGGTGTTGGCAGTGGTCTTCAAGGCAGGCCAGTTCCTCCAGAGCAGTCCCACCTCCTTGCAGGCATGACACCGCATAGCCTTCACTGACCAGAATGCCAGGTAAGCAAAGACCTCCTTTAGACCAAGCAGTACTGACCCCATACCCGACAACATCCCCCTGAGCTGGTGAAGGTGTGATGGAAGTAAATCAAATGGAACAAAGCACAGGATATTCGACAAAATGATCCTCTGGGAAATTACCTCCAGAGGGTCAACAGGCAATACCATCTTAGCGACAGTAAGGCCCTTTTCCAGGGTGAGTTGCACCACCTGCTCAGTCTTCAGGAAGAACACTGCCTTCCTATACATCTTTGATGCAGCAACAATGGTAGGGGAACTAGACTAGCCCCACCAAGGCCGCTGACAGGTCTTAATGGTCATGTTGGGGTGAATGTAACATTTCGTCCCGAGCTGGTTTGTTAAATAAGGAAAGGGTGACGAGGCCTAGGGAGGGGCTGGTGGGGGAGGTGGAAGATGCATCCACCCCCATGTAGGAATGACTGGGCCCCACCCTGGGTGTTGTTTTACAGAGTCCTGTGATCACCATCACCCCTCCCAAACCAAGACCAACATCTCCCCTCACACAAATAGTCAGTAAAAGAAACTGAGAGAGTCCTGTTAGGCTTGACCTGCCGGTCCAGTCACCCTGGCAACCATGCCCTGACCTGCTACCCAAACCACAGGTGCAAAGCAATTGTTCCCCAGTGCCCAGAGCAATAGTCACTGGCAGCAAATAGGTTACTGTCACAAAGCAGCAGCCAAAAGGAGATGGTCCAGGCTCCAAATAGTTCCAGGTCCCAGACTCCAACATACAGCCACTCATTGTAAATGTTCAGCATCCCCCCCCCCCCCCCAAGAAATTAGTGTCCAGGTAAGAATCCCCAAACTGAAGAAGACATTCAGGCTCCAGAAACAAATCTCTCAGCCACCGGAGAATAGAATTGCAGACCATCAGGCTTCTCAGGGTAGCGGCAGCAGCAGTAGCAGCAGTGACAGCAAGTCCCAAGTTTGGTCCCCTCCAGGCTGCAGCACCTAAGGCCCAGGCTGTAGCCCCAACCCTCAGCATTTTCTCCCCAGCATAGGAGGTGCTATTACAGCAGTATTCAACTCACTGAGGAAAAATACAGACCACCAGGCTTCCAAAGGCAGTAAAAGCATAAGAGAATCCCAGGTTCGAGTGCTGGACAGTGCTGGCAGACTGCAGCACTAGAGACTCCCTGCTCTAGGCCTCAACCTACTCCAGCTCCTGTCAGTTACAACAACTCAGCATCTATTTTCAAACGACAGCAGCAGCAGCAGAGTGCAGACTCTTGACATACTGCTCTCTATGGATGAACAATCCTCTACTGTCACTCTGTCTCCTGACATTAATCCAGTTTTGTATCCAGTGGCAAGATCACTCTGAATCCCATGTGATCGAACTTCACTAATTAGTCTACTTTGTGGAACCTGGTCAAAGACTTTACTAAAGTCCATGTAAACAACATCTACTGCTCTGCCCTCATCCACCTTTTAGATAACTTCTTCAAAAAGCTTAATTACATTTGCAAGACACGATTTTCCTCATACAAATGGATACCAACTATCCTGAATCAAATTCTGCCTCCATAAATATACAAAAATCTTAGCTTTTAAGCTCACCTCCAACAATTTACCACAATAGATGTCAGTCTCACAGGTTCAATAGTTCTCCTTACAACCCTTCTGAAAAAAAGGCACAATATTAGACACTGTCCAGTCACCAGGCGCCTCACTCGTTGTTATAGATGATGAAAACATTTTGCAATTTCCCTCCCTTACTGTGTATATCTGAGTGGGATGCATTAGACCATGCCCAGAGATTAATCCATCTTTATATTCCCTAAAACCTCCAGAACACCTTCTTCGGTGATGTGAACTGTTTTTAAAACATTAATATTTATTATTACATTAAAATATCAGGTATCATTTTATGACAGTGAATTCAGAGAAATTTAGAACCCAGCAAAGGAGGACCAAGAAACTGCTTGGGAAATCAAAAGGAGAACGTGAAATCAAACAAGAAACAAACAAATGGACAAAAAGCTTCAATCGATGTTTGAAAGGGAAATGAAAGCAAAGTCCAATGTGGAGCAGAGAATGTGTGGACAGGATAAATTATTGTGGAGAACATGGAAATTACTGGGAAAATAAACAACTACTTTGTGTCTGTTTTCACGGAGTAAGATCCAGAAAATCCCCCAGAAACACCAAGTGACCGTGGGCCTTGTGCAAATAAAGAAAATAAAATCCTTCCTAACAGGGAGGAGGCAGGATTTGGAAACAAAGCTGGATTGAGCATTGATAAGTCTGACAGACAAAATGTACTTCATCCCAGAATTCCGGAGGAAGCAGCAATAGAAGCATTGATTGTATTGGACAGCATTGGGTTTTGCTCTGGTCATTTGCAAAGGCAGGAGTCCATTCTGGGTAAGTGGAAGGTGATTAATGTGGGAGACAGTATGTACTGCAGATGTTGGAAGTCAGAGTCAACAAATGTGAAGCTGGAACAGCAGAGCAGGTCAAGCAGCCTCCAAGGAACAGGAAAATCAATGCTTCCAGCCAAAACTCTTGGATAACCGGAATGTTATGAACTTAATCCGACTATTTGTGAAGGGAAGAAGAGGGAGATTGGAGACCTACAGATTTGGTAACTTGTTATCCACAGTCAGGAATCTGTTAGATTCTATGATAAAGAATGTGATCTTGGATATTTAGAATGTAACAGGAAAATTGGGGAGAAAGATTATACATTGATGAAAGGGAAATCATTACTGAGAAATGTTTTTCAAAGTATTTGAAGATGTTTCTTGTAAACATGGACAATGGAGAACCAGAGATATGGTATAGATGTGTATTCTGGATGATTTTTGAAGACCTCACACAGTGAGTTAGCAAATAAAGTTAAAGGTGAGAGTATTGGCAAGAACATGTGCAAATGGAAAAGTAAAAGTTAGGTTTGCCTTCATTGAAAGGGATTTGGAATATCGAAGGAAGACATCCTGCACCAGTTGCAGAGAGTGTTGGCGAGACTGTATCTGGAGTGTTGTGTTCTGGTCTCCTGATCTGAGGAAGAATGTGCTGAGTACAGATGAACTACAATGGTGATTCTCCAGATTAATTCCTCTGTTGAGGAAAAGTGGCCTGTGCTATTGAGAGGTTCAAAAGAATGAGGCATGATCTCGGTGAAGCTTAGAAAATTCACACAGAGGAGCCCAACTAACACAGAGACATGGAGAAGTGCTAGCAGGCAAGATTAGGAAGAATTCTAAAATATTCCAAATGCACATCAAGCAGAACAGAGAACCAGGGAGCAATTAGGGCCCATTAGAAACCAGCAAGGCAATCTGTGTGTGATGCTGATGAACATTGGCAGATACTTACATGAGCGCTTCAGATCTGTTTTACTTGGGAGAAGGAGGATGCAAGTACAGAATTCGAGAAGGTGGACTATGAAGCTCTTCGGCAGATTGGTATAAAATGCGAGCAGGGATTGATGGTTATAGGTGGCATACAATTGGTCACATCCCCTGATCCGAATGACTTGTGTCTCAGGATACTGTGGGAGAGATGAGAGACGAGAGACGAAAAGGCCGAACCAAAAGGTTTAAGTCAACTTTTGTCACAGATGTGGCTCCAGAGGGATAGAGAACAGCTGGTCTGGTTCCACGTCACAGGAAGGGTGCTGGAGATAGACCAGGCAACCTTCAAACAGCGAGTATCTGATCAGTGTCAGAGAAACTATTGGAAAAAGCAGGGAAGGAGAAAATCGATCTACGTTTGGAGAGGCAAGCTTTGATCAGGGAGAGACAGCATGAATTCTATCAGAGGGTAGTCTTGCCTAACGGATTTGAGTGACTCATTTTCGAGAAAGCCGTTCATCTTGATTCTTAGCAAGATCTTGAGAAAACCCCACATGGGAAATTGATAAACAAAGTAAAGTCTCATGGTATCTTGGCAAGTTACATCCAAAATTGTCATCGTGGCAGGAGACAGAGGGTGGTGGTACAAGGCTGTCTGTGTGACTGGAGACCAGTGTCCGGTGGGTGTACCACAGCGATCAGTGCTGTGTCCCATATTATTTGTGGTACTCATGATGTAGATGTGAATGTAGAGGGGGGATAGTTTGTGGCGGCTGTGATGAATAAGTTTGCATTTGACACCAACATTGGCTGATGGTTGACAGTTAGGAGGAAGGTCTTATGTTACAGGAAGATATAGATGGAATGGTCAGATGGCAGATCATTGACAGATGGGCTATAATCCTGATAAATATGAGGGGATGTACTTTGGAAGAAGGAAGCAGACAGGGGCATACACAATGAATGGCAGCACGTGAGGAAGCTCAAAGGTTGCTTCTCCAGAGATCCCTGATTTGAAAGGCTATTAGGCTACTCAAGAAGGCATATGGGACCATAGACATAACCATTCTTCATTGAGCCATAGATTATAAGAGCTATTTGGGACTTTGGTTAGACCACAGAGGAATACTGTGTGCATTTCAGGATTGCACAGGAAGAGGAGATTTACTAGGATGTTCCCTGGGATGGAACGTATCAGCTATCAAGAGCAACTGGGTAAGCTTGGGTTGTTTGCTCTGAAGCAGAGAAGGCTCATGGGGATGTGATTCAGAAGGATAAGATTACGAGAGGCATGGACAGGGTGGATAGACAGCACTTGTTCCTTTTAGCCCAAGGGCCAAGAACAAAGGAACACACTTTTAAAGTAAAGAATTTGAGGGTTAAAGAGGTTTTGAGGATTGTTTTTCACTCAGAGGTTGTTTGGGGTGTGCAATACACTTCCTGAGAAGGTAGTTGTCACGGGTAAACTCACAATTGTTAAACAGGACTTGGAGGAGGACTGGAAGTGCCATAACATTCACAGCTAAGGGCCTCGTGAAGGAAAGTGGGACTAATGCAGATTGCGCTGGATTTCAGATGGTACGGAGTCTGTGTTTCCGTGGCTGTGGAAGATCAATTAATGAGAACCTTTAGACAGGAATTGATGTGTTTCTGAAGAGGAGATGAACAAGGGTTATAAGAGTGAGCTTGAACAGCCTCTAAAAGTATGTCAATGGGAAAGGTTAACGAAAACAAGTACAGCTTCCTTCCAGTCTGAAACCCGAGAATGCAGAACAGGGAAATGGCAGAATGATGAAGCAACTACTTCAGTTCTGTCTTCACAGGAGAAAACAAAACAAAAAAATACTTCCTAACAAGAGAAGGAAACCTCAGTCTGGTGAGAAAAACAATGAACAGAATGGAATTAGGAAATTTGGAGAAATTATTGGGACTGAAGGTACTAGGCATAGACAAAGTTAACATAGATTTATGAAATGGGGACCATATTTGAGAAAACAACTGGTACCTAAATTACGGAGAAGTAATGGATGTGATGCATTCGGATTTTCAGAATGGTTTTTTGATAAAGTTCCAATCCTAGTTTGTAAAATCATTCTATGGGATTGGGGCTAATATATGGACATGATTTTAGAATTAGAGAACTGACAGGAAATAGTGAATAGGAATAAAATAATATTTTTGGAGGATGAGACTCATAGGCTGTCACAGGGATGGGTGCTTGGCCCCCAGCTGTTCACAATACTGATCAAACACGGGTTGAGGGACTCACATGTAATATTTCCAAGCCTGATGATGGCTCTCAACAATGTAGGATTGTGAATGGGTGAGGAAGATGTAAAATAACTCCAAGGTGATTGAGACAAGTGGAGTGGATGGGTAAATATGCGGGAGATCAAGAGCAATGTGGATAGATGTGACATTGTATACATTGGAAGGAAACATAGAAAGGCAGCCTACAGTTTGATAAGCGATTGATTGAACGATCTAGATCTATAAAAAGGACTTACATTCCCTTTTTTGTTTGCTTCTGTGCAGGCCTCAGAGGTCCATGCTGGGCAGCGAGTTCTGAAGCTAGAAGTCAATACTGGGAATGGCATTGGCACTCTGACCAGTGTACATACACCCAGCCAAGTGGGTAGCTGTAACATTGAAAAGGAACTGGGTCTCCTTATACACTAGTCACTGAAAACAATACCACGGGAGCAGAAAACAGTCCGGGAGATAAATGGTGTGTTGACCTTCATTATGAAGGAATTTGAGTACCAGAGTAATGGGTGTCTTATTGTCACTGTACAGGGCCTTGGTGAGACTTCATCTCAAACATTGTGCGGTGTTGTGTGCCATCTGGGTCTCCATACTGAATGAAGGACAATCCTGACATTAAGGTAGCGCAGTGAATGATGGCCAGACTGATCTCTGGGATGACAGGCTTGTTGTGGGATCAGTTTGGGTGGACTGGGCTTGTATTCCATCAGGTTTAGGAAAATGACTGGAGGACCCAGTGACATATACAAATCTCTGAGAGGATGAGACAGAGTGGAAACAGTGATGATAACTCCCCTGGCTGGGACATCTAAAACAACAGGCCACGGTATTAGGTACAGGCAGGTTACTCTGCATTGAGATGAGAATAAATGTCTGCACTCAGAGACTGGTGAACCTGGGGAATTCTCTACCACAAAAGGCCATGGAAGCCAAGACCCTGAATGTAAGGATCTCTAGATACTAAAGGGATGGTGAGAGAGCAGGAGTATGGTGGGGAAATGAAGGATCAGCTACCTTTATATTGAATGGAGAGAAAAATCGATAGACTGAAGGGACCACCACTGCAGTTCCTATTTGATATTTTTTTCAGTTGTGAATCACATTAAGAGATATGTACATTGTCTGGGAAAAGTGCATAGAGGCGATGTTCGACAATATGGGTGACTCTTAACTGACTTCAAAATATCATGAAAAGGGAGAGATGAATCACCCATTCAATAGTTTTGGCTGAGGATGGTGCATATACTGCATCCTAGTCTTTTACACTGATGTACAGGGCTGTTCCGTTATTCAGGATGGGGATGTTTGTGCAGCCCTCTCCTCCAGTGTGTTGTTTAACTGTCGATCACTATTTCTTGAGATCACAAATAGTCTATCACTATTTATGACGGGATGGGACATGATCATTGGTCAATTGGGTATTGGGATTATTTCACCTGGGTGGCACGGTGGCACAGTGGTTAGCACTGCTGCTTCACAGCGCCAGAGACCCGGGTTCAATTCCCGACTCAGGCGACTGACTGTGTGGAGTTTGCACATTCTCCCCGTGTCTGCGTGGGTTTCCTCCGGGTGCTCCGGTTTCCTCCACAGTCACAAAGATGTGCGGGTCAGGTGAATTGGCCATGCTAAATTTCCCGTGGTGTTAGGTTAAAGGGGTAAATGTAGGGGTATGGGTGGGTTGCGCTTCGGCGGGTCGGTGTGGACTTGTTGGGCCAAAGGGCCTGTTTCCACACTAGGTAATCTAATCTAATCTAAACCTTCTCTATCAGATGTTAGTCCTGCTGCTTGGAATGCAAGCAGCCAAGTGCAGTAGCTTTAATGGGGTTGCCATCAGTTTTCAGTAGACATGGTTTTGACCCTGGCATATTCACCCACACTCTTCACTGAACCCTGGATTGATGGCAATGGTAGATGGAGGGATAATCCTGGGAGGAAAGTTACAGACTGTGGTTAAACCTGAATCTGGTGCTGTTGTGGTCGACAGCACCACATGAATGGCCAGTCTGAGCTGCAATATCTGTAATACATTCTGTTTCCTGTCCCCCAGTTCACACCGAGACCCTTTCACCCATCATCCCTGTACTCAGTGACCTACTCTGGTTTCTGATGGAGGAACAATTCAATTTTAATATCTTCATTCTCCTGAGGGTCCCTTCGTCGTGTCACACCTCCAATTTATCATATCACACAAAGTCCTTTAACATGTTCATCTGAATCTTTTCCCTTCCAATAACGTCCTTGGTCCTTGTGAAAAAGAACAAAGAACAAAGAAAATTTACAGTCCAGGAACAAGCCCGTCAGCCCTCCAAGCCTCAGCCAATCCAAATGTACTGTCTAAACCTGTTGCTCAATTCCGAAGCATCTGTATCCCTCTGCTCCCCACCTACTCATGCATCTGTCCAGACGCATCTTAAATGAATCTACCGTGCCTGCCTTTACCACCTCTGCTGGCAACGCGTTTCAGGCACCCACCACCCTCTGTGTGAGGTACTTGCCGCGTGTATCCCCTTTAAACATTTCACCTTTCACCTTCAAAGCGTGACCTCTTGTTATTGAATCCTTCACCCTGGGAAAAAGCTTGTCTCTATCCACCCTGTCTATACCCTTCACGAATTTGTAAATCTCAATCAGTTCCCCCCTCAATCTCCTTTTTCCTAATGAAAACAAACCGAACCTACTCAACCTCTCTTCATAGCTCGCACCTTCCATACTGTGCAACATCCTTGTAAACCTTCTCTGCAACCTCTCTAAAGCATCCACATCCTTTTGGTAATGTGGCGACTAGAACTGTACACAGTATTCTAAATGTGGCTGAACCAATGTCTTGTACAATTTTAACATGACTTGCCACCCCAATTCCTCCGCCTCCACCATATCTGCTCCCAGAAGGACCAGTTCCACCACCGACTCCCACAGCTACCTGGATTACACCTCTTCCCACCCTTCCTCTTGCAAAAATGCCATCCCGTATTCCCAATTCCTCCGCCTCCGCCGTATCTGCTCACAGGAGGACCAGTTCCACCATAGAACACACCAGATGGCCTCCTTCTTTAGAGACAGCAATTTCCCTTCCCACATGGTTAAAGATGCCCTCCAATGCATCTCGTCCACATCCCGCACTTCTGCTCTCAGACCGCACCCCTTCAACCGTATCAAGGACAGAGCGCACCTGTGCAGCAACCTTCAGGGTACAATGGACCTGAACTCCCAGATCTCTCTGCTCATCAACTTATCACAAGGCTCTTCCGTTCATTGTATAATTCGCTCTAGAATTAGACTTGCCTAAATGCATCACGTCACATTTGTCTGGATTGAGCTCCATCTGCCACTTTTCCACCCTACTCTCCAGTCAATCTATACCCTCCTGTATTCTTTGACAGTCCCTTATGCTTTCTGCTACTCCACCAATCTTCATGTCATCTGCAAACTTGCTGATCATACCAACAGTGCCCTCTTCCAGATCATTACAAACAACAGTGGCCCCAACACTGACCCCTGTGGAACACCACTGGTCACCTTTCTCCATTTCGAGAAACTCCCTTCAACTACTACTCTCTGTCTCCTGTTGCTCAACCAGTTCTTTATCCACCTAGCTAGAACACCCTGCACACCATGTGACTTCACTTTCTCCTTTAGTCTACAATGGGGAACCTTATCAAACACCTTACTAAAGTCCATGTATATGACATCAATCGGCCTTCCTTCATCTATCAACTTGGTCACATCCTCGAAGAACTCTATTAAGTTGGTAAGGCATGATCTCCCCTGCACAAAATCATCACTGATAAGATCATTCTTTTCTAAATATAAATAGATCCTAACCCTCAGATCTTCTCCAGCAACTTTCCCATCACTGACGTCAGGCTCACTGGTCTGTAGTTACCTGGAATATCCTTACTACCCTTCTTGTACAGGGGTACAACATGAGCAACCTTCCAGCCCTCCGGCACCTCACCTGTGTTTAAGAATGCTGACAGGGGATGAGAGGGGACGATGTGTTTGATGGTGCTGTCCTGCAGGAGGTGGTGGAAGTGGCAGGGATGATTGTGTGAATGTGGAAGTGAGTGCAGTGGAAAGTGAGGACAAGGGAATCTCCATCATTGTTCTGGAAAGGAGGCGAAGGGGTGAGGGTATAAGCACAGGAGGTGGGTCCGTCACAGATGAACATCCTGTCCACCAGAGTTGGGGGGGGGGGGGGGGGAGGATTTCTAATTTGAGGGAAATCGAAGCCATATCAGAGGTTTCCCAGTGGAATGTGGCATCATCAAACAGAAATAACAGAGACACAGGGAACCTGGGAGAATGGAGTCACTCTTGGCTGATCATGTGTTTGGCCACATGGAGAAGATCTTCTTGAAAGATTGAAAAGAATCAAACATTTTAATTGCAGATTTTTGTCTTACATCTAACCTAAAGCGGGATGTAAAATATAGGGTCAGACACTTAAATAGATATTTCATAACGCTCAGCAATGATTGTTTCTGTTCAAAAAGTGGCCTAACCCTTGGCCTGAGGATGGCTAGTCCTTTTGGTTGTGGTATGTCCTCATTCCGTGGTCTTTTTCTTAGGCATCTGTTGATGAAGTTGCGCGGGTATCCGTTTTTGGCGAATACATTGTATTCTTTTTGCAGTTCTGGTGTACTGCAGTGTGTTGTGGCCCTTTTGAATAGTGTCCTGATGCAGCTTCGTTTGTGTGTGTTGGGGTGGTTACTTTCATAGTTTAGGACTTGGTCTGTGTGTGTGGCTTTCCTGTATACCCTTATAGTGAATCTCGGAACTGACAGCCAGACTACTGCGACGCCTAGGACTCATAACGGCACTCAAACCAACAGCCACGCTCAGACAACAACTCACCAAAACGAAGGACCCGATACCCAACATGAGCAAGATGAATGTAGTGTACAAAAGGGAGGAGGTTACAAAGATAGCAACTGTTATAGGATTTAAAAAATTATTGAAGACATTGGTCACCAAGATATGACAAAGATTCAGTGTTGCAGTGTAGTTAGTCTTAGTACAACAGACCTTACATTATGGGCAGTGATTGAGCCTGGGGTATGTCTGTATTGTGCTCCCCCTCCAGCACTGTATCTATGTCATGTCCTGTTAGCTGATGTTTGGAGCCCTCTCATTGCTCTCTGCCCTGTGCACTGTGAGTAATCTTACCTCACTCCAGGATTTATTGAAGGCTCCAGATCCCCCTGCTCTTTGTCTCTCTGGCTGACCAACCATCTTCAATGTGATGATTGACGAGACACCCAGCAGTTGGGAAGTCTATTGAGTCAGGACCTTCCTGAGTATGTGTAGGAGACAGACAGATAGACAGAATGGGAAATTAGACTAATGCTGTGAGGGTTACACATGGAAAATGGCACTGTATCACACAGAGATCTGGAAAATCTCAGTTTCCATCCCTGGCCTGTGCTGCTGCGTCTCTCTGGAGTGGAAAATTCTGTTGGCTCAGTATCTGGAGATCCTGAGCGAGAGACACTGACAGAGGCAGCAATTAGACCCACACAGTGAGGGATACCACATGGAGAGAGACTGAGTGATATCACCAGAGTGCAGCAAGTTATCAAGATCAAACAATTGTGTTGGAAGAATGGGTTTAGCTTCATGATGCACTGGTGTCAGTGTTCAGGGATGGGCAACCATCGAGCAGGTGAAGTGATGGCCGAGTGGTATAACTGCTGGAGCATGAATCCAAAACCACAGCTAATGTACAGGGGAGAAAGGTTTGAATCCCACCATCAGAAATGGTAGAATTTGAAATAAATAATTTTAAAAATAGTAATTAACAATCCACATGTAAGTATGAGACCATTGCTGATGTACAAAAAACCCAAACACTTGTCCTTCAGAGATGGACATCTACACATCCTGACGTGGTCTGCACTACATAACCACAACAAAGTGTTTGCCTCTCAATGACCCTCTGAAATGGCCAAGCAAGTTACTCAGCTCAAGGGCAGCTAGGGCTGGGCAAGAAAGGCTGGTCAGCCAGAGACACCCACATCCCATACCTGTCGGTAGGTTTATGGACAGGGCTTTAAACTGACAGAGAGGATGCAGCGACAGGGTTCAGGTGAAAGGAGCTTTCCAAATCCAAAGAGAAAATGTGAAGCATGGGAACAGCATGGGAATTTGGCTAAAGACAAGCAGAAAGGAACTGAAAGGGACAGAGTTTAACTTAGCCTGTACATCAGCGAATAGGTATGTGACAGGACATTTTGGGAAAGAGTAAATGATGTCTTTTTTTCGCATGGACAAGGTCTCTGCAACAAGGTAGATGGATTTGTGACACAGAGATAAAAGAAATTTAGACACCAGGGAGACATGGTTACAGGGCGAACAAAAGGTGATCATAAGTATTAAATAGCTCACAACCTTGCGGAAACTCAGGCAAAATGCGCAACGAGAACCATAATGGATAACAAAGGCATTACAGAGAAAGCATTTGGCCGCAGATCATGAAGTAGAGTCGGAATGTAAATTCTGGCTACGACTTGCCAAGGACAGAATAAGTAGAACATTTTTAGCCACCGAACAGCATTTCATTGCACATCACTGCATTAAACAGGAATTAATTGGAATTTTTTAACAAAGATATTGTGATAATTTTGGGAAACTTCAATATTCGCATAATCTGGGACAATCACACTGACAACAGTGATAGTGGAAGGGGAGTACAGATAATTTATTTTCAGTGTTTCTTTGAATAACCCATTGTGCAACTGGCCAGGGACATAACTATGTCAGATCGATGGTTGTGTGATGAAACTTAGTGAATGAGTAATGTCACCTGGAGAGATCCTCTGGGAAATTGTGAGAAAGTGCAGTTTAAAGAAATATAAAGTTTTAGAGTGAATCACAGAAAGGACAAATTACAATGAAAAACAAAAATAGCCAATTGCGTAAATTTGACAGGAGAAGTGACCAAGGTAAACAGGCTAAACAGACTGGAACATGTATCTGTAAATGAACAGTGGAAACATTAGAAGGAACAGTGTGAGTCACTCAAAAAAATAACATTCCATCGAAACAGACAAAACCTCAACAAGAAACTCACTCCTGTCCCTCACTCAGGACAAAATGGATCATATTAGATTATGAAGCAAACAAGATCAGCAAAACGTGCTTAAAATTCAGAAGTGAGAGCGTGCTTTAAGAGTAAGTTTTAAAGGAATCGCAAAGTGGTCGGCACGGTGGCACAGTGGTTAGCACTGCTGCATCACAGCGCCAGAGACCCGGGTTCAATTCCCGCCTCAGGCGACTGACTGTGTGGAGTTTGCACGTTCTCCCTGTGTCTGCGTGGGTTTCCTCCGGGTGCTCCGGTTTCCTCCCACAGTCCAAAGATGTGCAGGTTAGGTGAATTGGCCGTGCTAAATTGCCCGTAGTGTTAGGTAAGGGGTAAATGTAGGGGTATGGGTGGGTTGCGCTTCGGCGGGGCGGTGTGGACTTGCTGGGCTGAAGGGCCTGTTTCCACACTGTAAGTAATCTAATCTAATCTAATCTAAAGGGTCTGCTCGCAGGAGGAGGGCAGGTGGAACGTGAATCGTTGTCAGGGTTTAATGACGTGACAGGAACAGGGAGAGATGAAGGTGCTGGAGGTGGTGAGAGTGTTACAGAGAGTGGCCAGGACCTGAACGGTGTTACAAAGCCTGTACGGATTGCTGCAGTTGGAGGGGTTTACAGAGATAGGGAGGGAAATTGGAGGGAGAGGATCAACCAGCTGCTCATCCAAAACCACCACATCAGTGGCCACAGGATTTTTCATACACACTATTGACCATCCTCAGGCCATAGGATTATTCACACACAGTACTGACCATCCTCAGCCCACAGGAGCACTTACACAAAGCATTTACGAATTACAGGCCAGAGGATAATTCACACACTGTACTGACTGTCCTCAGGACACAGGATTATTCACAGATAGTATTGACAACCCTCAGGTCACAGGATTATTCACACAGTTTTGAGCATGCACAGCGCACAGGATTATTCATACTCTGTATTGACCATGCACAGGCCACAGTATAATTAACAAACAGAAATGACCATGCAGAGACCACAGATTATTAACACACAGCATTGACCATCCACAGGCCACATTATTATTCACACACAGTATTGACGATTCACAGGCCACAAGTTTATCAACACACAGTATTGACCATTCTCAGGCTGCAGGATTATTCACACACAGTATTGCCCATTCATAGGTCTCAGGATTATTAACACACAGTATTGAACAACCTCAGGCAACAGGATTATTCACACACTGCATTGACCATCCTCAGGCCACAGGAGTATCCACACACAGTATTGAATATCCTCAAGGCACAGGATTATTCCCACACAGTATTGACTATTTTCAGGGCACAGTCTTATTACCACACAGCATTGACCATCATCAGGCCATCAGATTAGTCACACACATTATTGAACATCTTCAAACAACAGGATTATCCACACACAATATTGACCATCCTCGGGTCACAGGATTTCTCACACACTGTATTAACCGGCCTATGGCCACAGGATTTTTGAACACACTGTCTTGAACATTTACAGGTCACAGGATTACCATAACACAGTATTCACTAACCTCAGGACACAGGATTATTCACACACAGTATTGACCATTCACAGGATGCAGTTTTATTAACAAACAGTATTGACTATGCACAGGCCACAGATTATTAACACACAGTAGTGACCATTCAATGGCCACAGCCTTATTCCCGCACAGAATTGACTATCCTCAAGCCACGGGATTATTCCCACACAGTATTGACTACACTCAGGCCACATGTTTATCCACGCAGAGTATTGAGCGGTCACAGTACACAGAATTATTCACACTCAGTATTGACCATCCTTAGGCAAAGGTTTATTCACACACAGTGTTGACGATTCACAGGCTACAGGATTATTCACAGACAGTATTGACCATCATCATTCCGGACGATTATTCACACACAGTATTGACTATCCTCAGGCTACAGAATTATTCACACACAGTATTGACCATCCCTAGGCAAAGGTTTATTCACACACAGTGTTGACGATTCACAGGCTACAGGGTTTTTCACACAGATCATTGACCATCATCAGTCCGGACGATTATTCACACACAGTATTGACTATCCTCAGGCCACAGAATTATTCACACACAGTATTAACCATTGACAGTCCAAAGGATTAATTGCACATCATGTTGACCATCATCAGTCCACAGGATTACTCACATACAGTACTGACCATCCGAAGACCACAGGATTATTCACTCACAGTATTGACCATTCACAGCCCACAGGATTATTCACACAAGCATTGACCATTCACAGATAACAGGATTATTCTCACGCAGGATTGACCAACCTCAGGCAACAGGATTAATCACATCGTATTGATCATCCAAAGGCTACAGGATTACCCACACACAGTTTTGATCATTCTCAGGCCAAGGGTTATTCACACACAGTACTAATGATTCACATGCCAGAGGATCAGTCACACACGGTATTGTCCAACCTCCAGCCACAGGAATGTTCACAAACTATATTCAACATTCTTAGGACACAGGATTAATCACACATAGTATTGATCACTCCGGCCACAGGATTAACGAACATACTGTTTTGACCACTTACAGGTCACAGGATTATTCACAAACAGTACTCACTGTCTTGAGGCCACAGGATATTTCACACACTGTATTGATCCTCAGGCCATAGGATTATTCACACACAGTATTGACCATGTTCAGGCCACAGGACTATTCACACACAGTATTGAGCATTCACAATGCACAGGATTATTCAACACTTTGTATAGTCCATCCACAGACCACACTATTATTAACAAACAGTATTGACAGTTCACAGGCCACAGGATTATTCGCACACAGTTTTGACCACCCTCAGGCCAAGGGTTATTCACACACAGTATTGACGGTTCACAGGCCAGAGGATTATTCACACATGGTATTGACCATTCACTGTCTAAGGATAATTCACACACAGCATTGACTGTCACAGGCCACAGGTTTATTCACACACAATATTGAATATCCTCAGGGCACAGGATTATTCACGGTATTGACCATCAGACCACAAGATTATTCACACACTGTATTAACCAGCCTCCGGCCACAAGATTATTCACAACAGTATTGACCATCCACAGGCCACAGATTATTAACACACAGTATTGACCATTCACAGACCACAGCCTTATTCACACACAGTATTGACTATCCTTAGGCCACTGGATTATTCCCACACTTTATTGACTACTCTCAGGCCACAGGTTTATTTACACAGAGTATTGAGCAGTCACAGTGCACAGGATTATTCACACACAGTATTGACCATCCTCAGGCCACAGTATTATTAACAAACAGAAATGACCATCCTCAGTCCACAGGATTTTTCACACACAGTATTGACCATCCTCAGGCCAAGAGTTATTCTCACACAGTTTTGATGATTCACAGGCCAGAGGATTATTCACACATGGTATTGACCATTCACTGTCCAAGGATAATTCACACACAGTATTGACATTCACAGGCCACAGGATTATTCACACACAGTATTGTACATCCTCAGGCCTCAGAATTATTCACACACTGTATTGACCAGTCTACGGCCAAAGGATTTTTGAATCCACTGCCTTGTCACTTTAAAGGCACAGGATTATTCACACACTGTATTGACCATCCTCAGGCCACAGGATTATTCACACACATTATTGACCATCCACAGGCCAAGGGTTATGCACACAGGGTATTGACCATTCTCAAGCCAGAGGATTACTTTCACATGTTATTGACCACCATCAGCCCACAAGATTATTCACACATATTATTGCCACAGGTGTATTCATAAACAGTATCGAGCATTCATAGTTCCCAGGATTATTTACACACAGTATTGACAATCCACAGTCCACAGGATTATTCACACAAGTATCCTCCATCCTCAGGCTGCAGGATTATTCGCACACAGTATTCTACATCCTCAGGTCTCAGAATTATTCACACATCGTGTTGACCATTCACAGTACAAAGGAATAATTACACATCATGTTGACCATCCTCAGTCCACAGGATTACTCTCACACAGTATTGACCATCCGTAGACCACAGGATTACTCACTCACAGTATTGACCATTCACAGGTAACAAGATTATTCTCACACAGGATTGAACAACCTCAGGCAACAGGATTAATCACACAGAGTTGATCATCCTCAAGGCACAGGATTATTCACATGTGGAACTGACCATTCACTGTCCAAAGGATTATTCACACACAGTATTGACCATCTCAAGTCACCAGATTAGTGGCGACTTATTGAACATCCTCAGGCAACAGGATTATTCACACGCAATATTGACCAACTTCACGCAATGAATTATTCACACACAGTATTGACCGTCCTCAGTCAACAGGATTTTCCCCACACAGAATATGACCACACTCAGGCCACAGGATTATTCACACAAGGTATTGAACATCCTCAGGCCACAGGATTATTCCCACACAGCATTGACCATTCTCAGGCCACAGGATTATTCCCATACATGAATGACCATTCTCAGTCCACAGGATTATTCACACACTGTATTGACCATCCTCAGGCTACAGGATTATTCCCACAGAGTATGGACCATTCTCAGGCCACAGGATTATTCACTCACTGTATTGAACACCCTCGGGCAGCAGAATATTTAACACACACAGTATTGACTATCCTTCGGTCCAACGGTTATTCCCACATAGTATTGACCATTCTCAGTCCAAAGCAATATTCACACACAGTATTGATCATTCACAGGGCACAGGATTATTCACACACAGTATTGACTAGCACACGGCACAGGATTAATGAACACTTTGTCTTGACCATTTACAGGTCACAGGATTGTTCCCACATAGTATTGACAATCCTCAGGCCGCATGATTATTCACACTCAATATTGACCAGCCTACGGCCACAGAATTAATGAACACACTGTCTTGACCATTTACAGGTCACAGGATTAATCATACACAGTATTGATAACCCTCAAGCCACAGGATTATTCCCACACAGTACTGATCATCCTCAGGCAACAGGATTATTTTCACACAGTATTGACCATTCTCAGCCAAGGGTTATTCACACACAGTATTGATGATTCACAGGCCGCAGGATTATTCACACACTGTATTGACCATTCTCAAATCACAAGATTGTTCACACACAGTCTTGACCATTCACAGACCACAGTATTATTTGCAAACAATATTGACATTGCACAGGTCACAGATTATTAACACAGAGTATTGACCATCCACAGCCCACAGGATTATTATCACACAGCATTGACCATCCACAGGCCACATTATTATTCACACAGTATTGCCCATCCTTAGGTAAGGGGCTATTGACACACAGTATTGACAATTCACAGGCAACAGGATTATTCAAACACATTATTGACCATCCTCAGGCTGCGGGATTATGCACACAGTGTATTGACCATTCACAGTCCAAACGATTATTCACACACAGAATTGACCATCCTTAGGCTAAGGGTTATTCACATACAGTATTTACGATTCACGGGCCATTGGATTATTCCGACACAGTACTGACTGCCCTCAGTACACAGGATTATTCACACACAGTATTGAGCATTCAAAGTGCACAGGATTATTCCCACACTGTATTCACAATTCTCAGGCCACAGGTTAATTCACACACAGTATTGACCATCCTCAGGCCATGGATTATTCACACACAGTATTGACAATCCTCAAGGCACAGGATTATTCCTACACAGTATTGAACATCCTCAGGCCACAGGGTTATTCACACACAGTAGTGACCATCCTCAGGCCACACGAGTACTCGCACACAATATTCAACATTCTCAGCCGACAGGATTATTACCACACAGTATTGACTAGCATACGGACACAGGATTAATGAACAAACTGTATTGACCATTTGCAGGTCACAGGATTATTCCCAGACAGTATTGACCATTCTCTGGCCACAGGATTATTCACACAGAGTATTTATGATTCACAGGTCACAGAATTATTCCCACTCAGTATTGACCATTCTCAAACCACAGGATTATTCACACACAGTATTGTCCATCCACAGGCCACAGTATTATTTGCAATCTGTATTGACCATGCACAGGCCAGAGATTATTAACACATAGTATTGACCATCCACAGCCCACAGGTTTATTATCACACAGCATTGAACATCCACAGACCATATTATTATTCACACACAGTATTGCCCATCCTTCAGCAAAGGATTATTCAGACACAGTATTTACCATCCTCAGGCCGCGGGATTATTCATACAGTGTATTTGCCATTCACAATTCAAAGGATTATTCACACACAGTATTGACCATTCTTTGGCGAAGGGTTATTCACACACTGTGTTGACAAGTTGCAGGTCACAGGATCATTCACACAGAGTATTGACAATCGTCCGTCCACAGGATTACTCTCACACAGTATTGACCGTTCACAGTCCACAGCATTTTTCACACACAGTATTGACCATCCTCAGACCACACGAGTTTTCACACACATCATTGATCATCTTCAGGCCACAGGATTACTCACACACAGAATTGACCATCCATAAGCCACAGATTATTAATAAACAGTATTGACCATCCACAGGCCACTGGATTATTAACACACAGCATTTACCATCCACAGGCCACATTATCATTCACACACACAGTATTGACAATCCTTAGACAAATGGTTAATCTCACACAGTATTGATGATTCACAGGTCACAGAATTATTCACACCAGTATTGACCATCCTCAGGCCACACGAGTACTCGCACACAATATTCAACATTCTCAGCCGACAGGATTATTACCACACAGTATTGACTAGCATACGGACACAGGATTAATGAACAAACTGTATTGACCATTTGCAGGTCACAGGATTATTCCCAGACAGTATTGACCATTCTCTGGCCACAGGATTATTCACACCCAGCATTGACCATCCTCAGGCAAAGGTTATTCACACACAGTATTGATGATTCAGAGTGGACAGGATTATTCACACACTGTATTGACCATTCACATTCCAAAGGATTATTCTCACACAATACTGACCACCCTCATTCCACAGGATTACTCAGTCACAGTGTTGATCATTCTCAGTCCACAGGATTAACCACACACCGTATTGATCATCCTCACCCACAGGATTATACACAAACTGTATTGACCAACCTCAGGCCACAGGATTATTCCCACACAGTAGTGACCATGTTCAAGCCTCAGGATTATTCACACGACGTATTGAGCATTCACAGTGCACAGAATTATTCACACACTCTACTGACCATCCTCAGTCCACGGGATTACTCACACACAGTATTGACCAGCATACGGCCACAGGATTATTCACACACATTATTGACCTTTCTCAGCCCAGAGGATTATGCACACGCTGTATTAAACATCCTCAAGACACAGGATTATTCTGACACTCCATTGACCATGATCAGGCCACAGAATCATTCACACATAGTATTGATCATACTCAGGCCAAGGTATAGTCACACACAGTAATGACCATTCACATGCCAGAGTATTATTCACACACAGTATTGACCAACCTCAGGACACAGGAGTATTCACACACAATATTCAATAGTCTCAGCCAGCAGGATTATTCAGAAAGTATAGACCAGCCGACGGCCACAGGATTAATACACACACTGTCTTGATCATTTACAGGTCACAGGATTATTACCACACAGTTTTATCCATCCTCAGGCCACAGGATTATTCCCACACAGTATTGACCATCCTCCGTCCACAGGATTACTCACACACAGTATTGATCATCCTCGGGTCAAGGGATATTCACGCACGGTAATGACCATTCACAGGCCAGAGGATTATTCGCACACAGTATTGATCATCCTAAGGCCATAAGGTCATTCACACACTGCATTGATCAACCCGAGGCCACAGGATTAATGAACACATTCTCTTTACCAATTAACAGGTCACAGGATTATTCCCACACCGTATTGAACATCCTCAAGCCACAGGATTATTCTGACACAGTATTGACCATTCACAGCCACAGGATTGTTCACACATAGTATTGATCATGCTCATGCCAAGGATTAGTCACACACAGTATTGACCATTCACAGGCCAGAGGATTATCACACACAGTATTGATCAAGCTCAGGCCACAGTATCATTCACACACTGTATTGACCAACCTCAGCCCACAGGAGTATTCACACACAATATTCAATATTCTCAGCCAGCAGGATTATTCCCACACAGTATTGACCAGCATATAGCCACAGGGTTAATGAACACACTATCTGGACCATTTACAGGTCACAGGATTATTCCCACACAGTATTGATGATTCTCAGGCCACAGGATTATTCACACACAGTATTGACCAACATACGGACACAGGATTAACGAACACACTGTCTTGACCATTCACAGGGTACATGATTATTCCCACACAGTAGTGACTATCCTCAAGCCACGGGATTGTTCACACACAGTTTTGACCATCGTCAAGCCATAGGATTATTCACACACAGTGAAGACCATCCTCCGGCCACAGGATTGTTCATCCACAGTATTTACCATCCTAAAACCACAGGATTATTCATACAGAGTATTGACGATTCACAGTCGACAGCAATATGCACACACACCATTGGCCATTTACAGGCTACAGGATTATTATCACACTGCATTGACCATCCACAGGCCGCAGGATTATTCACACTGTGCATTGACCATTTACAGTCCAAAGGATTATTCACACACAGTATTGACCATCCTTAGGCCAATGGTTATTCACACACAGTATTTACGATTCACAGGCCATAGTATTATTTACACACAGTATTGACTGCCCTCAGGCCACAGGATTATTCACACTGTGTTGAATATACACAGTGCACAGGATTATTCACACAGAGTACTGAATAATCTCAGGCAACAGGATTAATTACACACAGTATTGACTATCCTCAGACCAAGGGTTATTCACACACAGTATTGACTATCCTCAGGCCACAGGATTATTCACACACAATACTGATGATTCATAGGCCACAGCATTATTCACACACTGTATTGACCAGCCTACTTCCACAGGATTTTTGAACCTACTGCTTTGTCAGTTTACAGGTCACAGGATTATTAACACAAAGTATTGAACATCCTCAGGCCACAGGATTATTCCCACACAGCATTGATCATTCTCAGGCCATGGATTATTCACACACAGTATTGACAATCCTCAAGCCACAGGATTATTCCTACACAGTATTGACCATCCTCAGGCCACAGGATTATTCACACACAATATTGATGATTCATAGGCCACAGCATTATTCACACAGTGTATTGACCACTCACAGTCCAAAGAATTATTCACACACAGTATTGACCATCCTTAGGCCAAGGGTTATTCACACACAGTATTTAGGATTCACGGGCCATAGGATTATTCACACACTTTATTGAGAATTCACAGTGCACAGGATTATTCACACACTGTATTCACAATTCTCAGGCCACAGGTTAATTCACACACGGTATTGACCATTCTCCGTCCGCAGGATTACTCACACACAGTATTGACCATTCATAGTCCACAGCATTTTTCACACATAGTATTGACCATTCTCAGGCCAGAGGACTATTCACACACAGTATTGACCATCCTCAGGCAACATAAGTTTTCACACACCGTATTGACCAACCTCAGGCCACAGGATGATTCCCACAGAGTCTTGACCATTCACAGGCCATAGGATTATTCACACACAGTATTGACCGTCCTGAGTCAACAGGATTTTCCCCACACAGAATATGACCACACTCAGGCCACAGGATTATTCACACAAGGTATTGAACATCCTCAGACCACAGGATTATTTCCACACAGCATTGATCATTCTCAGGCCACAGGATTATTCCCATACATGTATGGACCATACGCAGGCCACAGGATTATTCACTCACTGTATTGAACATCCTTGGGCAGCAGGATATTTAACACACACAGTATTGACTATCCTTCGGCCCAACGGTTATTCCCACACAGTATTGACCATTCTCAATCCACAGGATTATTCACACACAGTATTGACCACCATTCGGCCACATCATTAATGAACACACTGTCTTGATCATTTACACGTCACAGGATTATTTCCAAGCAGTACTGACGCTTCTCAGGCCACAGCAATATTCACACACAGTATTGATCATTCACAGGGCACAGGATTATTCACACACAGTATTGACTAGCACACGGCACAGGATTAATGAACACTTTGTCTTGATCATTTACAGGTCACAGGATTGTTCTCACACAGGATTGACCATCCTCAGGCCATGGATTATTCATACACAGTATTGACCATCCTCAGGTACCAGGTTTATTCACACACTGTATTGACCATTATCAGGACACAGGATTATTCATACACAATATAGACTTACCTCATGCCACAGGATTTTTCACACACAGTATTGACGGTCCTCAGGCCACGGGATTATTTTCACAAGGTATTGACCATCATCAGGCCACAGGATTATTCACACACAGCATTGACCATTCTCAGGCCACAAGATTATTCCCACACAGTATTGAGCATTCATAGTTCCCAGGATTATTTACACACATTATTGACCATCCTCAGTACACAGGGATACTCAAAAAAAAAATTAAACATTCTCAGGTCACAGGAATATTCAAACACAGTATTTACCACCATTAGGCCACAGGATTAATGAACACACTGTCTTGACCATTTACAGGTCTCAGTTTCATTCATACACAGTTTTGACCATTCTCAGGCCACAGGATTGTTCACACAGTGTATTCATCATCCTCAGGCTGCAGGATTATTCACAGACAGTACTCACTACCCTCAGGTCACAGGATTGTTCACACACAGTAATGACCATCCAAGGGTTCTTCACACACAGTATTCAGCATTCACTGTGCACAGGATTATTCACACACAGTTTTGACCTTCCTCAGACCAAAGGATTATTCCCATACAGAAGTGACCATCCTCAGGCCATGGGATAATTCCCACATAGTGCTGGCCATCCTCAGGCCACAGGATTGTTCACAAATAATATTGACCAGCCTCGTGCCGCAGGATTATTCGCACACAGTATTCACCATTCACAGTCCACAGCATTATTCACACACAGCATACACTGTTAACAGACCACAGGATTATTCACACAGAGCATTGAATAACCCTAGTCAACAGGATTAATTGCACATAGTTTTGACCATTCTCAGGCCGCAGGATTGCTCACACACAGTACTGACCATCCTCAGGCCAAGGGTTATTCACACACAGTATTGACCATTCATGGGTCAGAGGATTATTCACACGTGTTATTGACTTTTCACTGTCCAAGGATAATTCACACACAGCATTGACCGTCACAGGCCACAGGTTTATTCACACACAATATTGAACATCCTCAGGGCACAGGATTATTCAGTATTGACCATCATCAGACCACAAGATTATTCACATACTGTATTAACCAGCCTCCGCCACAAGATTATTCACAACAGTATTGACCATGCATAAACCACAGATTATTCCCACACAGTATTGACCATTCACAGGGCACAGCATTATTCTCACACAGCATTGACTAGCACATGGGCACAGGATTAATGAACACTCTGTCTTCAACATTTGCAAATCACAGGATTATTCCCACGTTGTATTGACAATTCTTAGACCACATCATTATTCACACATAGTATTGACCAGCCTCCGGCCACAGGATTAATGAACACACTGTCTTCAACATTTGCAAGTCACAGGATTATTCCCACATTGTATTGACAATTCTTAGACCACATCATTATTCACACATAGTATTGACCATACTCAGGCCGCATGATTATTCACACTCAATATTGACCAGCCTCCGGCCACAGGATTAACGAACACACTCTTGACCATTTACATGGCACAGGATTATTCCCACACAGTATTGACCATCCTCAAGCCACGGGATTGTTCACACACACAGTATTGACCATCCTCAGGCCATGGATTTTTCACACACAATATTGACAATCCTCAGGCCACAGGATTATTCACACACTGTATTGAACATCCTCAGGCCACTGGATTATTTACACATAGTATTGACAGTATACAGACCGCAGGATTACTCACACATAGTATTCACAATTCACAGGCCACAGGATTACTCAGACACTGTATTCACAATCCTCAGACCTCAGGATTATTCGCACACTGCATTGAACATCCTCAGGCCACTGGATTATTCACACACAGTACTGACCATCCTCAGGACACACTAGTATTCACACACAATATTCAATATTCCCAGCCCACAGCATTATTCACACACAGTATTGATTGGAACACGGCCACAGGATTAATGAACACACTGTCTTAACCATTTACATGGTCACAGAATTACTTCCACACAATATTAACTATCTTCAAGAAACAGGATTGTTCACACACAGTATTGAACATCCTGAGACCACAGGAGTATTCACACACTGTATTGACCATTCTCAGGCCACAGGATTATTCCCACACAGTATTGACCATTCTCAGGCCGCAGGATTATTCCTACACAGTATTGACCATCCACAGGCCACAGGATTATTAACACACAGTATTGACCATCCACAGGCCACAGGATTACTATCACACAGCATTGACCATCCACAGCCCACATTATTATTCACTCACAGTATTAACCATCCTTAGGCAAAGGGTTATACACACACTGACGATTCACAGACCATAGCATTATTCACACACAGTATTGACTGCCCTCAGGCCCCATTATTATTCACCATCCTCCGTCCACAGGATTACTCTCACACAGTATTGATCATCCTCAGGTCAAGGGTTATTCATACACAGTATTGACCATCCTAAGACCATAAGATCATTCACACACTGTATTGACCAACCGGAGACCACAGGTTTAATGAACACATTCTCTTTCCCAATTAACAGGTCACAGGAATATTCCCACACAGTACTGACAATCCACAGGGCACAGGATTATTCACACACAGTATTGAACATCCTCAAGTTCAGGATTACTCTGACACACTATTGACCATTCACAGTCCACAGGATTGTTCACACATAGTATTGTTCATACGCAGTCCAAGGAATAGTCAAACACAGTATTGATGATTCACAGGCCAGAGGTTTATTCACACACTGTATTGACTAAACACAAGCCACAGGAGTATTCACACACAATGTTCAATATTCTCAGCCAACAGGATTATTCAGATACAGTATTGACCAGCATACGGCCACAGGATTAATGCACACACTGTCTTGTTCATTTACACGTCACAGGATTATTCCCACACAATATTGATGATTCAAACGGCTACAGCAATACTCACACACAGTATTGCCCATTCACAGGGCACAGGTTTATTCACACACAGCATTGACTAGCACATGGCCACAGGATTAATGAATACTCTGTCTTCAACATTTACAGGTCACAGGATTATTCCCACATAGTATTGACCCTCCTGAAGTCACAGGATTATGTACACACAGTATTGACCATCCTCAGGCCATGAATTATCCACACAACGTATTGACAATCCTCAAGCCACAGGATTTTTCCTACACAGTATTGATCATCCTTAGGCAACAGGATTATTCTCACACTATATTGACCATTCTCAGGCCACAGGATTATTAATAAATGGTATTGAACAACCTCAGGCAACACGATTGTTCACACACTGTATTGACCATCCTCAGGCCAAGGGTTATTCACGCACAGTATTGACCATCCTCAGGACACAGTATTATTTGCAAACAATATTGACCATGCACAGGCCACAGATTTTTAACATATAGTATTGACCATCCACAGCCCACATGATTATTATCACACAGCATTGACCATCCACAGGCCACATCATTATTCACACACAGTATTGCCCATCCTGAGGCAAAAGGCTATTCGCACATAGTATTGACCATCCTTAGGCCAAGAGTTATTCACACACAGTATTTACGATTCACGGGCCAAAGAATTATTCACCCACAGTATTGACTGCCCTCAGTCCACAGGATTATTTACACACTGTATTGAGCATTCACAGTGCACAGGATTATTCACACACAGTATTGACCAACCTCGGGCCACAGGATTATTTTCACACACAGTATTGACCATCCTCAGGCCACAGGATTACTCACATATAGTATTGAACATTCACAGTCCACAGCATTTTTCACACACAGTATTGACCAACTTCAGGCCACAGGATTATTCACACACAGTATTGACCATTCTCAGTCCACAGGATTATTTTCACACAGGATTGACAATCCTCGGGTAGCAAAATTATTCACACACATTATTGACCAGCCTCAGGCCACAGGATTAATTACACACTGCGTTGACATTACAGAGGCCACAGGAGTATTCACACACAATATTCAACATTCTCAGCCCACAGGATTATTCACACACAGTATTGACCAACATACGGCCACAGGATTAATAAACACATTGCCTTGACCATTCAGTACAAACAGTACTGAACATGCACAGGTCACAGTTTTATTGACAAATAGTATTGAACATGCACAGGCCATAGATTATTAATACACAGTATTGACCAGTCACATTCCACAGGATTTTCAGCACACAGTATGGAGCGTCCTCAGGCAACATCAGTTTTAACACACTGTATTGACCATCCTCAGGCCACAGGATTATTCACTCACTGAATTGAACATCCTCAGGCAGCAGGACATTTAACACACACAGTATTGACTGTCCTTCGGCCCAACGGTTATTCCCATACTTATTGACCATGCTCAGTCCACAGGATTATTCACACACAGTATTGACCACCATACGGCCACAGCATTAATGAACACACTGTTTTGATCATTTACACGTCACAGGATTATTTCCATGTAGGATTGACGCGTCTCGTGCCACAGCAATATTCACACACAGTATTGACCATTCAAAGAGCACAGGATTATTCCCACACAGTATTGACCAGCATACGGCCACAGGATTAATGAACACTCTGTTTTCAACATTTGCAGGTCACAGGATTGTTCCCACATAGTATTGACAATCCTCATGCAACAGGATTATTCACACTCAGTATTAACCAGCCTACGGCCACAGAATTAATGAACACACTGTCTTGACCATTTACAGGTCACAGGATTATTCCCACACAGTATTGACCATCCTCAAGGAACAGGATTATTTACACATAGTATTGACTATCCTCAGGCCATGGATTATTCACACACAGTATTGACAATCCTCAAACCACAGGATTATTCCTACACAGTATTGACCATCCTCAGGCCATAGGATTATTCACACACAATATTGATGATTCATAGGCCACAGCATTATTCACACAGTGTATTGACCATTCACAGTCCAAAGAATTATTCACACACAGTATTGACCATCCTTAGGCCAAGGGTTATTCACACACACTATTTACGATTCACAGGCCATAGGATTATTCACACACTTTATTGAGCATTCACTGTGCACAGGATTATTCACACACTGTATTCACAATTCTCAGGCCACAGGTTAATTCACACATGGTATTGACCATTCTCCGTCCACAGGATGACTCACACACAGTATTGACCTTTCACAGTCCTCAGCATTTTTCACACATACTATTGACCATTCTTAGGCCAGAGGACTATTCACACACAGTATTGACCATCCTCAGGCAACATAAGTTTTCACACACCGTATTGACCAACCTCAGGCCACAGGATGATTCCCACAGAGTCTTGACCATTCACAGGCCACAGGATTATTCATACACAGTATTGACCGTCCTGAGTCAACAGGATTTTCCCCACACAGAATATGACCACACTCAGGCCACAGGATTATTCACACAAGGTATTGAACATCCTCAGGCCACAGGATTATTCCCACACAGCATTGATCATTCTCAGGCCACAGGATTATTCACATACATGAATGACCATTCTCAGGCCACAGGATTATTCCCACACAGCATTGATCATTCTCAGGCCACAGGATTATTCACACACTGTATTGACCATTCTCAGGCCACAGGATTATTCACTCACTGTATTGAACACCCTCGGGCAGCAGCATATGTAATTCACACAGTATTGACTATCCTTCGGCCAAATCATTAATGAACACACTGTCTTGATCATTTACACGTCACAGGATTATTTCCACGCAGTATTGACGATTCTCAGGCGACAACAATATTCACACACAGTATTGACCATTCTCAGTCCACAGGATTATTCACACACAGTATTGACCATTCAAAGGGCACAGGAGTATTCACACACAGCATTGACTAGCACATGGCCACAGGATTAATGAACACTCTTTCTTCAACATTTGCAAGTCACAGGATTATTCCCACATTGTATTGACAATTCTCAGACCAAATCATTATTCACACATAGTATTGACCAGCCTCCGGCCAAAGGATTAATGAACACACTGTCTTGACCATTTACAGGTCACAGGATTATTCCCACACAGTATTGACCATCCTCAAGCCAAGGGATTGTTCACACACACAGTATTGACCATCCTCAGGCCATGGATTTTTCACACACAATATTGACAATCCTCAGGCCACAGGATTATTCACACACTGTATTGAACATCCTCAGGCCACTGGATTATTTACACATAGTATTGACAGTATACAGACCGCAAGATTACTCACACACAGTATTCACAATTCACAGGCCACAGGATTACTCAGACACTGAATTCACAATCCTCAGCCCACAGGATAATTCGCACACAGTATTGAACATCCTCAGGCCACTGGATTATTCACACACAGTACTGACCATCCTCAGGACACACTAGTATTCACACACAATATTCAATATTCCCAGCTCACAGCATTATTCACACACAGTATTGATTGGAACACGGCCACAGGATTAATGAACACAGATTTACATGGTCACAGAATTACTTCCACACAATATTAACTATCTTCAAGCCACAGGATTGTTCACACACAGTATTGACAATCCTCAGGCAACAGGATTATTCACACACTGCATTGACCATCCTCAGGCCACAGGAGTATCCACACACAGTATTGAATATCCTCAAGGTACAGGATTATTCCCACACAGTATTGACTATTTTCAGGGCACAGTCTTATTACCACACAGCATTGACCATCATCAGGCCACCGGATAAGTCACACACATTATTGAACATCCTCAAGCAACAGGATTATCCACACACAATATTGACCATCCTCGGGTCACAGGATTTCTCACACACTGTATTGACCAGCCTATGGCCACAGGATTTTTGAACACACTGTCTTGAACATTTACAGGTCACAGGATTACCCACACACAGTATTGACTACCCTCAGGACACAGGATTATTCATACACAGTATTGACCATTCACAGGATGCAGTTTTATTAACAAACAGTATTGACTCTGCACAGGCCACAGATTATTAACACACAGTAGTGACCATTCAATGGCCACAGACTTATTCCCGCACAGAATTGACTATCCTCAGGCCATGGGATTATTCCCACACAGTATTGACTACACTCAGGCCACATGTTTATTCACGCAGAGTATTGAGCGGTCACAGTACACAGAATTATTCACACACAGTATTGACCATCCCTAGGCAAAGGTTTATTCACACACAGTGTTGACGATTCACAGGCTACAGGATTATTCACACACAGTATTGACCATCATCATTCCGGACGATTATTCACACACAGTATTGACTATCCTCAGGCTACAGGATTATTCCCACACAGTATTGACTACACTCAGGCCACATGTTTATTCACGCAGAATATTGAGCGGTCATAGTACACAGAATCATTCACACTCAGTATTGACCATCCCTAGGCAAAGGTTTATTCACACACAGTATTGACGATTCACAGGCTACAGGGTTTTTCACACAGATCATTGACCATCATCAATCCGGACTATTATTCACACACAGTATTGACTATCCTCAGGCCACAGAATTATTCACACACAGTATTGACCATTGACAGTCCAAAGGATTAATTGCACATCATGTTGACCATCCTCAGTCCACAGCATTACTCACATACAGTACTGACCATCCGAAGACCACAGGATTATTCACTCACAGTATTGGCCATTCACAGCCCACAGGATTATTCACACAAGCATTGACCATTCACAGATAACAGGATTATTCTCACGCAGGATTGAACAACCTCAGGCAACAGGATTAATCACATCGTATTGATCATCCATAGGCTACAGGATTACCCACACACAGTTTTGATCATCCTCAGGCCAAGGGTTATTCACACACAGTACTAATGATTCACATGCCAGAGGATTAGTCACACACTGTTTTGACCACTTCCAGGTCACAGCATTAATCACAAACAGTACTCACTATCCTTAGGCCACAGGATATTTCACACACTATATTGATCCTCAGGCCACAGGATTATTCACACACAGTATTGAGCATTCACAGTGCACAGGATTATTCAACACTTTGTATAGTCCATCCACAGGCCACACTACTATTAACAAACAGTATTGACGGTTCACAGGCCACAGGATTATTCGCACACAGTTTTGACCACCCTCAGGCCAAGGGTTATTCACACACAGTATTGATGGTTCACCGGCCAGAGGATTATTCACACATGGTATTGACCATTCACTGTCTAAGGATAATTCACACACAGCATTGACTGTCACAGGCCACAGGTTTATTCACACACAATATTGAATATCCTCAGGGCACAGGATTATTCACGGTATTGACCATCATCAGACCACAAGATTATTCACACACTGTATTAACCAGCCTCCGGCCACAAGATTATTCACAACATTATTGACCATCCACAGGCCACAGATTATTAACACACAGTATTGACCATTCACAGACCACAGCCTTATTCACACACATTATTGACTATCCTTAGGCCACTGGATTATTCCCACACTTTATTGACTACTCTCAGGCCACAGGTTTATTTACACAGAGTATTGAGCAGTCACAGTGCACAGGATTATTCACACACAGTATTGACCATCCTCAGGCCATAGTATTATTAACAAACAAAAATGACCATCCTCAGTCCACAGGATTTTTCACACACAGTATTGACCATCCTCAGGCCAAGAGTTATTCTCACACAGTATTGATGATTCACAGGCCAGAGGATTATTCACACATGGTATTGACCATTCACTGTCCAAGGATAATTCACACACAGTATTGACATTCACAGGCCACAGGATTATTCGCACACAGTATTGTACATCCTCAGGCCTCAGAATTATTCACACACTGTATTGACCAGTCTACGGCCAAAGGATTTTTGAATCCACTGCCTTGTCACTTTAAAGGCACAGGATTATTCACACACTGTATTGACCATCCTCAGGCCACAGGGTTATTCACACACATTATTGACCATCCTCAGGCCACAGGATTATTCACACACATTATTGACCATCCACAGGCCAAGGGTTATGCACACAGGGTATTGACCATTCGCAAGCCAGAGGATTACTTTCACATGTTATTGACCACCATCAGCCCACAGTATTGACATTCACAGGCCACAGGATTATTCACACACAGTATTCTACATCCTCAGGTCTCAGAATTATTCACACATCGTGTTGACCATTCACAGAACAAAGGAATAATTACACATCATGTTGACCATCCTCAGTCCACAGGATTACTCTCACACAGTATTGACCATCCGTAGACCACAGGATTACTCACTCACAGTTTTGACAATTCACAGGTAACAAGATTATTCTCACACAGGATTGAACAACCTCAGGCAACAGGATTAATCACAAATAGATTTGATCATCCTCAAACCACAGGATTATTCACACGTGGAACTGACCATTCACTGTCCAAAGGATTATTCACACACAGTATTGACCATCTCAAGTCACCGGATTAGTGGCACACATTATTGAACATCCTCAGGCAACAGGATTATTCACACGCAATATTGACCATCCTCACGAAAAGAATTATTCACACACAGTATAGACTACCCTAATGCCACAGGATTATTCACACACAGTGTTGACAGTCCGCAGGCCACAGGATTATTTTCACACATTATTGACCAGCCTCCAGCCACAAGATTATTCACTCACAGTATTGACCAACCTCAGGCCACAGGAGTAGTTCACAGAGCATTCATCAACTCAGGCAACAGGATTATTTAAACACGGTATTGACAATCCACAGTCCACAGAATTATTCCCACAAGTATTCTCCATCCTCAGACCGCAGCATTATTCGCCCTCAGTATTCTACAGGTTTAGTGACACACTTTATTGACCATCCTCAGGTAACGGGATTATTCTCACACAGTACTGACCATCCTGAAGCAACACAATTATTCACACACGGTATTGACCATCCTCAAGCCACAAGATTATTTTCACATGGTATTGACAATCATCGGGCTACAGGATTAATCACACATGGTATTGACCACCCACTGTCCAAAGGATTATTCTCACACTGTATTGAATATCCTCAAGCCACCGGATTAATGGCACACATTACTGACCATCCTCAGGCAACAGGGGTAGTTCACAGAGTATTAATCAACTCAGGCAACAGGATTATTGACATGCAGTATTGACCATCCTCAGGCCACAGGATTATTCACACGCAGTATTGACCATCCTCAGGCCACAGCATTATTCACACACACAGTATTGAACAACCTCAGGCAACAGGATTAATCACACATGTAACTGACTATTCACTGTCCAAAGGATTATTTACACACTGTATTGACCATCCTCAGGCCACTGGATTAATCACACATGGAACTGACCATTCACTGTCCAAAGGATTATTCAAACACTGTATTGAATATCCTCAAGCCACCGGATTAGTGGCACACATGACTGAACATCCTCAGGCAACAGGATTATTCACACGCAATATTGACCATCCCCACGCAAAGAATTATTCACATATAGTATAGACCACCCTACGGCCACAGGATTATTCACACACAGTATTGACATTCCGCAGGCCACAGGATTATTTTCACACATTATTGACCAGCCTCCAGCCACAAGATTATTCACTCAATGTATTGACCAACCTCAGGCCACAGGAATATTCATAAACCTCACGCCACAGGAGTATTCATAAACAGTATTGAGCAGTCATAGTTCCCAGGATTATTTAAACACAGTATTGACAATCCACAGTCCACAGGATTATTCACACAAGTATTCTCCATCCTCAGGCCTCAGGATTATTCACACACTGTATTGACCAGCCTACTTCCAAAGGATTTTTGAACCTACTGCCTTGTCAGTTTACAGGTCACAGGATTATTCACACAAAGTATTGACCATCCTCAGGCCAAGGGTAATTCACACAGTATTGACCAGCCGACAGACCCAGGAGTAATGAACACACTGTTATGACCATCCTCATGCCACAGGATTATTCACACACCATATTGACACTTCACAGGCCGGAGGATTATTTACACACAGTATTGACGATTCACAGGCCACAGGATTAGTGACACACATTATTGACCATCCTCAGGTACCAGGATTATTCACACAGGGTATTGACCATTATCAGGACACAGGATTATTCGTATACAGAATTCACTTAACTCAAACCACAGGATTTTTCACACACAGTATTGACGATCCTCAAGGCACAGGATTATTTTCACAAGGTATTGACCATCATCAGGCCACAGGATTACTCACACACTGTACTGACCATCCTAATGCAACATAATTATTCACATAAAGTATTGGCCATCATCAGGCCACAGGATTATTCACACACAGCATTGACCATTCTCAGGCCACAAGATTATTCCCACACAGTATTGAGCATTCATAGTTCCCAGGATTATTTACACACATTATTGACCATCCTCAGTACACAGGGATACTCAAAAAAAAATTAAACATTCTCAGGTCACAGGAATACTCAAACACAGTATTGACCACCATTAGGCCACAGGATTAATGAACACACTGTCTTGACTCTTTACAGGTCTCAGTTTCATTCATACACAGTTTTGACCATTCTCAGGCCACAGGATTGTTCACACAGTGTACTGATCACCCTCAGGCTGCAGGATTATTCACAGACAGTACTCACTACCCTCAGGTCACAGGATTGTTCACACACAGTAATGACCATCCAAGGGTTATTCACACACAGTATTCAGCATTCACTGTGCACAGATTTATTCACACACAGTTTTGACCTTCCTCAGACCAAAGGATTATTCCCATACAGAAGTGACCATCCTCAGGCCATGGGATAATTCCCACAGAGTGCTGGCCATCCTCAGGCCACAGGATTGTTCACAAATAATATTGACCAGCCTCGTGCTGCAGGATTATTCGCACACAGTATTCACCATTCACAGTCCACAGCATTATTCACACACAGCATAGACTGTTAACAGATCACAGGATTATTCACAGAGCATTGAATAACCCTAGTCAACAGGATTAAGCGCACACAGTTTTGACCATACTCAGGCCGCAGGATTGCTCACACACAGTATTGACCATCTTCAGGCCAAGGGTTATTCACACAAAGTATTGACCATTCATGGGTCAGAGGATTATTCACACATGGTATTGACCATTCACTGTCCAAGGATAATTCACACACAGCATTGACCGTCACAGGCCACAGGTTTATTCACACACAATATTGAACATCCTCAGGGCACAGGATTATTCAGTATTGACCATCATCAGACCACAAGATTATTCACACACTGTATTAACCAGCCTCCGGCCACAAGATTATTCACAACAGTATTGACCATGCATAAGCCACAGATTATTCCCACACAGTATTGACCATTCACAGGGCACAGGATTATTCACACACAGCATTGACAAGCACATGGCCACAGGATTAATGAACACTCTGTCTTCAACATTTGCAAGTCACAGGATTGTTCCCACGTTGTATTGACAATTCTTAGACCACATCATTATTCACACATAGTATTGACCAGCCTCCGGCCACAGGATTAATGAACACACTGTCTTGACCATTTACAGGTCACAGGATTATTCCCACACAGTATTGACCATCCTCAAGCTACGGGATTGTTCACACACACAGTATTGACCATCCTCAGGCCATGGATTTTTCACACACAATATTGACAATCCTCAGACCACAAGATTATTCACACACTGTATTGAACATCCTCAGGCCACTGGATTATTTACACATAGTATTGACAGTATACAGACTGCAGGATTACTCACACACAGTATTCACAATTCACAGGCCACAGGATTACTCAGACACTGTATTCACAATCCTCAGGCCACAGGATAATTCGCACACAGTATTGAACATTCTCAGGCCACAGGATTACTCAGACACTGTATTCACAATCCTCAGACCTCAGGATTATTCGCACACTGCATTGAACATCCTCAGGCCACAGGATTATTCACACACATTACTGACCATCCTCAGGACACACTAGTATTCACACACAATATTCAATATTCCCAGCCCACAGCATTATTCACACACAGTATTGATTGGAACACGGCCACAGGATTAATGAACACACTGTCTTAACCATTTACATGGTCACAGAATTACTTCCACACAATATTAACTATCTTCAAGAAACAGGATTGTTCACACATAGTATTGAACATCCTGAGACCACAGGAGTATTCACACACTGTATTGACCATTCTCAGGCCACAGGATTATTCCCACACAGTATTGACCATTCTCAGGCCGCAGGATTATTCACACACAGTATTGACCATCCACAGGCCACAGGATTATTAACACACAGTATTGACCATCCACAGGCCACAGGATTACTATCACACAGCATTGACCATCCACAGCCCACATTATTATTCACTCACAGTATTGACCATCCTTAGGCAAAGGGTTATACACACACAGTACTGACGATTCACAGACCATAGCATTATTCACACACAGTTTTGACTGCCCTCAGGCCCCATTATTATTCACCATCCTCCGTCCACAGGATTACTCTCACACAGTATTGATCATCCTCAGGTCAAGGGTTATTCATACACAGTATTGACCATCCTAAGACCATAAGATCATTCACACACTGTATTGACCAACCGGAGACCACAGGTTTAATGAACACATTCTCTTTCCCAATTAACAGGTCACAGGAATATTCCCACACAGTACTGACAATCCACAGGGCACAGGATTATTCACACACAGTATTGAACATCCTCAAGTTCAGGATTACTCTGACACACTATTGACCATTCACAGTCCACAGGATTGTTCACACATAGTATTGTTCATACGCAGTCCAAGGATTAGTCAAACACAGTATTGATGATTCACAGGCCAGAGGTTTATTCACACACTGTATTGACTAAACACAAGCCACAGGAGTATTCACACACAATGTTCAATATTCTCAGCCAACAGGATTATTCAGATACAGTATTGACCAGCATACGGCCACAGGATTAATGCACACACTGTCTTGTTCATTTACACGTCACAGGATTATTCCCACACAATATTGACGATTCAAACAGCCACAGCAATACTCACACACAGTATTGACCATTCACAGGGCACAGGTTTATTCACACACAGCATTGACTAGCACATGGCCACAGGATTAATGAATACTCTGTCTTCAACATTTACAGGTCACAGGATTATTCCCACATAGTATTGACCCTCCTGAAGTCACAGGATTATGTACACACAGTATTGACCATCCTCAGGCCATGAATTATCCACACAACGTATTGACAGTCCTCAAGCCACAGGATGTTTCCTACACAGTATTGATCATCCTTAGGCAACAGGATTATTCTCACACTATATTGACCATTCTCAGGCCACAGAATTATTAATAAATGGTATTGAACAACCTCAGGCAACACGATTGTTCACACACTGTATTGACCATCCTCAGGCCAAGGGTTATTCATGCACAGTATTGACCATCCTCAGGACACAGTATTATTTGCAAACAATATTGACCATGCACGGGCCACAGATTTTTAACACATAGTATTGACCATCCACAGCCCACATGATTATTATCACACAGCATTGACCATCCACAGGCCACATCATTATTCACACACAGTATTGCCCATCCTGAGGCAAAAGGCTATTCGCACATAGTATTGACCATCCTTAGGCCAAGGGTTATTCACACACAGTATTTACGATTCATGGGCCAAAGGATTATTCACCCACAGTATTGACTGCCCTCAGTCCACAGGATTATTTACACACTGTATTGAGCATTCACAGTGCACAGGATTATTCACACACAGTATTGACCCTCGTCAGGCCACAGGATTACTCACACACAGTATTGACCATTCACGTCCACAGCATTTTTCACACACAGTATTGACCAACCTCAGGCCACAGGCTTATTTTCACACACAGTATTGATCAACTTCAGGCCACAGGATTATTCACACACAGTATTGACCATTCTCAGTCCACAGGATTATTTTCACACAGGATTGACAATCCTCGGGTAGCAAAATTATTCACACACATTATTGACCAGCCTCAGGCCACAGGATTAATTACACACTGTGTTGACATTACAGAGGCCACAGGGGTATTCACACACAATATTCAACATTCTCAGCACACAGGATTATTCACACACAGTATTGACCAACATACGGCCACAGGATTAATAAACACATTGCCTTGACCATTCAGTACAAACAGTACTGAACATGCACAGGCCACAGTTTTATTGACAAATAGTATTGAACATGCACAGGCCATAGATTATTAATACACAGTATTGACCAGTCACATTCCACAGGATTTTCAGCACACAGTATGGAGCGTCCTCAGGCAACATAAGTTTTAACACACTGTATTGACCATCCTCAGGCCACAGGATTATTCACTCACTGAATTGAACATCCTCAGGCAGCAGGACATTTAACACACACAGTATTGACTGTCCTTCGGCCCAACGGTTATTCCCATACTTATTGACCATGCTCAGTCCACAGGATTATTCACACACAGTATTGACTACCATACGGCCACAGCATTAATGAACACACTGTCTTGATCATTTACACGTCACAGGATTATTTCCATGAAGGATTGACGCGTCTCGGGCCACAGCAATATTCACACACAGTATTGACCATTCAAAGAGCACAGGATTATTCCCACACAGTATTGACCAGCATACGGCCACAGGATTAATGAACACTCTGTTTTCAACATTTGCAGGTCACAGGATTGTTCCCACATAGTATTGACAATCCTCATGCAACAGGATTATTCACACTCAGTATTGACCAGCCTACGGCCACAGAATTAATGAACACACTGTCTTGACCATTTACAGGTCACAGGATTATTCCCACACAGTATTGACCATCCTCAAGGAACAGGATTATTTACACATAGTATTGACTATCCTCAGGCCATGGATTATTCACACACAGTATTGACAATCCTCAAACCACAGGATTATTCCTACACAGTATTGACCATCCTCAGGCCATAGGATTATTCACACACAATATTGATGATTCATAGGCCACAGCATTATTCACACAGTGTATTGACCATTCACAGTCCAAAGAATTATTCACACACAGTATTGACCATCCTTAGGCCAAGGGTTATTCACACACACTATTTACGATTCACAGGCCATAGGATTATTCACACACTTTATTGAGCATTCACAGTGCACAGGATTATTCACACACTGTATTCACAATTCTCAGGCCACAGGTTAATTCACACATGGTATTGACCATTCTCCGTCCACAGGATTACTCACACAAAGTATTGACCTTTCACAGTGCACAGCATTTTTCACACATACTATTGACCATTCTTAGGCCAGAGGACTATTCACACACCGTATTGACCAACCTCAGGCCACAGGATGATTCCCACAGAGTCTTGACCATTCACAGGCCACAGGATTATTCACACACAGTATTGACCGTCCTCAGTCAACAGGATTTTCCCCACACAGAATATGACCACACTCAGGCCACAGGATTATTCACTCAAGGTATTGAACATCCTCAGGCCACAGGATTATTCCCACACAGCATTGATCATTCTCAGGCCACAGGATTATTCACATACATGAATGACCATTCTCAGGCCACAGGATTATTCCCACACAGCATTGATCATTCTCAGGCCACAGGATTATTCACATACATGAATGACCATTCTCAGGCCACAGGATTATTCCCACACAGCATTGATCATTCTCAGGCCACAGGATTATTCACTCACTGTATTGAACACCCTCGGGCAGCAGCATATGTAATTCACACAGTATTGACTATCCTTCGGCCAAATCATTAATGAACACACTGTCTTGATCATTTACATGTCACAGGATTATTTCCACGCAGTATTGACGATTCTCAGGCCACAGCAATATTCACACACAGTATTGACCATTCTCAGTCCACAGGAGTATTCACACACAGCATTGACTAGCACATGGCCACAGGATTAATGAACACTCTTTCTTCAACATTTGCAAATCACAGGATTATTCCCACATTGTATTGACAATTCTCAGACCAAATCATTATTCACACATAGTATTGACCAGCCTCCGGCCAAAGGATTAATGAACACACTGTCTTGACCATTTACAGGTCACAGGATTATTCCCACACAGTATTGACCATCCTCAAGCCAAGGGATTGTTCACACACACAGTATTGACCATCCTCAGGCCATGGATTTTTTACACACAATATTGACAATCCTCAGGCCACAGGATTATTCACACACTGTATTGAACATCCTCAGGCCACTGGATTATTTACACATAGTATTGACAGGAGACAGATGGCAGGATTACTCACACACAGTATTCACAATTCACAGGCCACAGGATTACTCAGACACTGTATTCACAATCCTCAGGCCACAGAATGATTTGCACACAGTATTGAACATTCTCAGGCCACAGGATTACTCTCACACTGTATTCACAATCCTCAGACCTCAGGATTATTCGCACACTGCATTGAACATCCTCAGGCCACTGGATTATTCACCCACAGTACTGACCATCCTCAGGACACACTAGTATTCACACACAATATTCAATATTCCCAGCCCACAGCATTATTCACACACAGTATTGATTGGAACACGGCCACAGGATTAATGAACACACTGTCTTAACCATTTACATGGTCACAGAATTACTTCCACACAATATTAACTATCTTCAAGCCACAGGATTGTTCACACACAGTATTGAACATCCTGAGACCACAGGAGTACTCACACACTGTATTGACCATTCTCAGGTCACAGGATTATTCCCACACAGTATTGACCATTCTCAGGCCACAGGATTATTCACACACAGTATTGACCAGCATACGGACACAGGATTAATGAACACACTGTCTTGACCATTTACAGGTTACAGAAATATTCGCACCCAGTATTGACCATCCTCAAGCCACAGGATTGTTCACACTCAGTATTGACCGTCCTCAGACCACAGAATTATTCTCACACAGTATTGACCATCCTCAGGCCACAGGATTGTTCACACACAGTATTGCCCATTCTCAGGCCACAGGAGTAATCACACACTCTATTGACTATCCTCAGGGCACATGATTATTTTCACACTGTATTGGCCATCATCAGGCTACAGGAATTTTCACTCACAGTAGTGACAATTCTCAAATTACAGGATTGTTCACACACAGTATTGGCGATTCACAAGCCAGAGCATTATGCATACATGGTATTGATCATTCACTGTCCAAAGGATTATTCCCACACAGTACTGACCATCCTCAGGCCAAAGGATTATTCACACACAGTATTGACGCGTCACAGGCCACAGGATCATTCCCATACATTATTGACTATTCTAAAGCCACAGGATTATTCACACACAGTATGGCTGTCCTCAGGCAACGTAATTTTTCACACAATGTATGGAGCATTCTCAGGCCACAGGATTATTCCCTCACTGTATTGAATATCCTCGGACAGCAGAATATTTAACACACACAGTATTGACTATCCTTCGGCCTAACGGTTATTCCCACACAGTATTGACCATTCTCAGTCCACATGATTATTCATACACAGTATTGACCACCATACGGCCACAGTATTAATGATCGCACTGTCTTAATCATTTACACATCACATGATTATTTCCACGCAGTATTAACGATTCTCAGGCCACAGCAATGTTCACACACGGTATTGACCATTCACAGCGCACAGGATTATTCACACACAGTATTGACTAGCACACGGCCACAGGATTAATGAACACTCAGTCTTCAACTTTTGCAGGTCACAGGATTGTTCCAACATAGAATCCACAATCCTCAGGCTACATGATTATTCACACACAGTATTGACCAGCCTACGGCCACAGGATTAATGAACACACTGTCTTGATCATTTACAGGTCACAGGATTATTCCCACACAGTATTGACCATCCTCATGGAAGAGGAAAATTTACACAAAGTGTCACCATGCACAGGCCATGGATCATTCACACACAGCATTGACAGTCCTCAAGCCACAGGATTTTTCCTACACAGTATTGACCATCCACTGGCACCAGGATTATTCTCACACTGTATTGACCATTCTCAGGCCACAGGATTATTCACACACAGTATTGACAATCCTCGGGTAGCAAAATTATTCACACACATGATTGACCGGCCTCAGGCCACAGGATTATTTACACACTATGTTGACAGTACAGAGGCCACAGGAGTATTCACACACAATATTCAACGTTCCCAGCCCACAGGATTATTCCCACACAGTATTGACGAACACACGGCCACAGGATTAATAAACACATTGCCTTGACCATTCAGTACAAACATGCACAGGCCACAGTTTATTAACACCCAGCATTGACCATCCACAGGCCACAGTTTATTAACACCCAGTATTGACCATCCACAGGCCACAGTTATATTATCTCACAGCATTGACCATCCACAGGCCACAGGATTACTATCACACAGCATTAACCATCCACAGCCCACATTATTATTCACTCACAGTATTGACCATCCTTAGGCAAAGGGTTATACACACACAGTACTGACGATTCACAGACCATAGCATTATTCACACACAGTTTTGACTGCCCTCAGGCCCCATTATTATTCACCATCCTCCGTCCACAGGATTACTCTCACACAGTATTGATCATCCTCAGGTCAAGGGTTATTCATACACAGTATTGACCATCCTAAGACCATAAGATCATTCACACACTGTATTGACCAACCGGAGACCACAGGTTTAATGAACACATTCTCTTTACCAATTAACAGGTCACAGGAATATTCCCACACAGTACTGACAATCCACAGGGCACAGGATTATTCACACACAGTATTTAACATCCTCAAGTTCAGGATTACTCTGACACACTATTGACCATCCACAGTCCACAGGATTGTTCACACATAGTATTGTTCATACGCAGTCCAAGGAATAGTCAAACACAGTATTGATGATTCACAGGCCAGAGGTTTATTCACACACTGTATTGACTAAACACAAGCCACAGGAGTATTCACACACAATGTTCAATATTCTCAGCCAACAGGATTATTCAGAAACAGTATTGACCAGCATACGGCCACAGGATTAATGAACACTTTGTCTTGATCATTTACAGGTCACAGGATTGTTCCCACACAGGATTTACCATCCTCAGGCCATGGATTATTCATACACAGTATTGACCATCCTCAGGTACCAGGATTATTCACACACTGTATTGACCATTATCAGGGCACAGGATTATTCATATACAGTATTGACTTACCTCAAGCCACAGGATTTTTCACACACAGTATTGACGATCCTCAGGCCACAGGATTATTTTCACAAGGTATTGACCATCATCAGGCCACAGGATTATTCACACACAGCATTGACCATTCTCAGGCCACAAGATTATTCCCACACAGTATTGAGCATTCATAATTCCCAGGATTATTTACACACATTATTGACCATCCTCAGTACACAGGGATACTAACAAAAAATTAAACATTCTCAGGTCACATGAATACTCAAACACAGTATTGACCACCATTAGGCCACAGGATTAATGAACACACACTGTCTTGACTCTTTACAGGTCTCAGTTTCATTCATACACAGTTTTGACCATTCTTAGGCCACAGGATTGTTCACACAGTGTATTGATCACCCTCAGGCTGCAGGATTATTCACAGACACTACTCACTACCCTCAGGTCACAGGATTGTTCACACACAGTAAAGACCATCCAAGGATTATTCACACACAGTATTCAGCATTCACTGCGCACAGGATTATTCACACATAGTTTTGACCTTCCTCAGACCTAAGGATTATTTCCATACAGAAGTGACCATCCTCAGGCCATGGGATAATTCCCACAGAGTGCTGGCCATCCTCAGGCCACAGGATTGTTCACAAATAATATTGACCAGCCTCATGCCGCAGGATTATTCGCACACAGTATTCATCATTCACAGTCCACAGCATTATTCACACACAGCATAGACTGTAAACAGACCACAGGATTATTCAGGAGAAAGTGAGGTCTGCAGATGCTGGAGATCAGAGATGGAAATGCGTTGCTGGAAAAGCGCAGCAGGTCAGGCAGCATCTAGGGAACAGGAGAATTGACGTTTCGGGCATTAGCACTTCTTCAGGAAGGGCTAATGCCTAATTCCTGAAGAAGGGCTAATGCCCGAAACGTCGATTCTCCTGTTCCCTTGATGCTGCGTGACCTGCTGCGCTTTTCCAGCAACACATTTCCATCACAGGATTATTCACACAGAGCATTGAATAACCCTAGTCAACAGGATTAATCGCACATATTTTTGACCATACTCAGGCTACAGGATTGCTCACACACAGTATTGACCATCCTCAGGCCAAGGGTTATTAACACACAGTATTGACCATTCACGGGTCAGAGGATTATTCACACGTGGTATTGACCATTCACTATCCAAGGATAATTCACACACAGCATTGACCGTCACAGGCCACAGGGTTATTCACACACAATATTGAACATCCTCAGGGCACAGGATTATTCAGTATTGACCATCATCAGACCACAAGGTTATTCACATACTGTATTAACCAGCCTCCGGCCACAAGATTATTCACAACAGTATTGACCATGCACAAGCCACAGATTATTCCCACACAGTATTGACCATTCACAGGGCACAGGATTGTTCACACACAGCATTGACTAGCACATGGCCACAGGATTAATGAACACTCTGTCTTCAACATTTGCAAGTCACAGGATTATTCCCACATAGTATTGACAATTCTCAGACCACATCATTATTCACACATAGTATTGACCAGCCTCCGGCCACAGGATTAATGAACACACTGTCTTGACCATTTACACATCACAGGATTATTCCCACACAGTATTGACCATCCTCAAGCCACGGGATTGTTCACACACACAGTATTGACCATCCTCAGGGCATGGATTTTTCACACACAATATTGACAATCCTCAGGCCACAGGATTATTCACACACTGTATTGAACATCCTCAGGCCACTGGATTATTTACACATAGTATTGACAGGAGATAGACCGCAGGATTACTCACACACAGTATTCACAATTCACAGGCCACAGGATTACTCTCACACTGTATTCACAATCCTCAGACCTCAGGATTATTCGCACACTGCATTGAACATCCTCAGGCCACTGGATTATTCGCACACAGTACTGACCATCCTCAGGACACACTAGTATTCACACACAATATTCAATATTCCCAGCCCACAGCATTATTCACACACAATATTGATTGGAACACAACCACAGGATTAATGAACACACTGTCTTAACCATTTACATGGTCACAGAATTACTTCCACATAATATTAACTATCTTCAAGCCACAGGATTGTTCACACACAGTATTGAACATCCTCAAACCACAGGAGTATTCACACACTGTATTGACCATTCTCAGGCCACAAGATTATTCCCACACAGTATTGACCATTCTCAGGCCGCAGGATTATTCACACACAGTATTGAACATCCTCAGGCCACAGGATTATTCACACATAGTATTGACCAGCATACGGCCACAGGATTAATGAACACACTGTCTTGACCATTTACAGGTCACAGAAATATTCGCACCCAGTATTGACCATCCTCAAGCCACTGGATTGTTCACACTCAGTATTGACCATCCTCAGGCCACAGAATTATTCTCACACAGTATTGCCCATTCTCAGGCCACAGGATTGTTCCCACACAGTATTGCCCATTCTCAGGCCACAGGAGTAATCACACACGCTATTGACTATCCTCAGGGCACATGATTATTTTCACACTGTATTGGCCATCATCAGGCTACAGGAATATTCACTCACAGTAGTGACAATTCTCCAATTACAGGATTGTTCACACACAGTATTGGCAATTCACAGGCCAGAGCATTATGCATACATGGTATTGATCATTCACTGTCCAAAGGATTATTCCCACACAGTATTGACCATCCTCAGGCCAAAGGATTATTCACACACAGTATTGACGAGTCACAGGCCACAGGATTATTCCCATACATTATTGACTATTCTAAAGCCACAGGATTATTCACACACAGTATGGCTGTCCTCAGGCAACGTAATTTTTCACACAATGTATGGAGCATTCTCAGGCCACAGGATTATTCCCTCACTGTATTGAATATCCTCGGACAGCAGGATATTTAACACACACAGTATTGACTATCCTTCAGCCCAACGGTTATTCCCACACAGTATTGACCATTCTCAGTCCACATGATTATTCACACACAGTATATACCACCATACGGCCACTGTATTAATGAACGCACTGTCTTAATCATTTACAATCACATGATTATTTCCACGCAGTATTAACGATTCTCAGGCCACAGCAATGTTCACACACAGTATTGACCATTCACAGGGCACAGGATTATTCACACACAATATTGACTAGCATAAGGCCACAGGATTATTCCAACATAGAATTCACAATCCTCAGGCTACATGATTATTCACACACAGTATTGACCAGCCTACGGCCACAGGAGTAATGAGCACACTGTCTTGATCATTTACAGGTCACAGGATTATTCCCACATCGTATTGACCCTCCTGAAGTCACAGGATTATGTACACACAGTATTGACCATCCTCAGGCCATGAATTATCCACACAACGTATTGACAATCCTCAAGCCACAGGATTTTTCCTACACAGTATTGATCATAATTAGGCAACAGGATTATTCTCACACTATATTGACCATTCTCAGGCCACAGGATTATTAATAAATGGTATTGAACAACCTCCGGCAACACGATTGTTCACACACTGTATTGACCATCCTCAGGCCAAGGGTTATTCACGCACAGTATTGACCATCCTCAGGACACTATTATTTGCAAACAATATTGACCATGCACAGGCCACAGATTTTTAACACATAGTATTGACCATCCACAGCCCACATGATTATTCTAACACAGCATTGACCATCCACAGGACACATCATTATTCACACACAGTATTGCCCATCCTGAGGCAAAAGGCTATTCGCACACAGTATTGACCATCCTTAGGCCAAGGGTTATTCACACACAGTATTTACGATTCATGGGCCAAAGGATTATTCACCCACAGTATTGACCATCCTCAGGCCACAGGATTACTCACACATAGTATTGACCATTCACAGTCCACAGCATTGACCAACTTCAGGCCACAGGATTATTCACACACAATATTGACCATTCTCAGTCCATGGGATTATTTTCACACAGGATTGACAATCCTCGGGTAGCAAAATTATTCACACACATTATTGACCAGCCTCAGGCCACAGGATTAATTACACACTGTGTTGACAGTACAGAGGCCACAGGAGTATTCACACACAATATTCAACATTCTCAGCCCACAGGATTATTCACACACAGTATTGACGAACATACGGCCACAGGATTAATAAACATATTGCCTTGACCATTCAGTACAAACAGTACTGAACATGCACAGGCCACAGTTTTATTGACAAATAGTATTGAACATGCATAGGCCACAGATTATTGATACACAGTATTGACCAGTCACATTCCACAGGATTTTCAGCAAACAGTATGGAGCGTCCTCAGGCAACATAAGTTTTCACACACTGTATTGACCATTCTCAGGCCACAGGATTATTCCCTCACTGAATTGAACATCCTCGGGCAGCAGGACATTTAACACACACAGTATTGACTGTCCTTCGGCCCAACGGTTATTCCCACACAGTATTAACCATGCTCAGTCCACAGGATTATTCACACACAGTATTGACCACCATACGGCCACAACATTAATGAACACACTGTCTTGATCATTTACACGTCACAGGATTATTTCCACGCAGGATTGACGCGTCTCAGGCCACAGCAATATTCACACACAGTATTGACCATTCAAAGAGCACAGGATTATTCCCACACTGTATTGACCAGCATATGGCCACAGGATTAACTAACACACTTTCTTGACCATTTACAGGTCACAGGATTATTCCCACACAGTATTGACCAGCATACGGACACAGGATTAACGAACACACTGTCTTGACCATTCACAGGGTACATGATTATTCCCACACAGTATTGACTATCCTCAAGCCATGGGATTGTTCACACACAGTATTGACTATTGTCAGGCCATATGATTATTCACACACAGTGAAGACCATTCTCTGGCCACAGGAGTATTCCCACACAGTATTGTCCAACCTTTGGCCACAGGATTATTCACACACTGTATTGACCATCCTCAGGCAACAATATTTTTCACACACTGTATTTACCATCCTCAGGCCAGAGGATTATTCACACACAGTATTGAACATCTTCAGGCCACTGGATTATTCCCGCACACTATTGACCTTTCTCAGGCCACAGGATTATTCACAGACAGTATTGACCAGCATCAGGCCAGAGGATTATTCAACACAGTATTGATCATCATCTGGCCACAGAACTATTTACACACAGTGTTGGCAGTACACAGGTCACAGGATTACTCACACACAGTATTCACAATTCTCAATCCACTGGATTATTCTCACACAGCATTGACAATCCACAGTCCACATTATTATTCTCACACAGTATTGCCCATCCTTATGCAAAGACTTATTCACACAGTATTTACGATTCACAGGCCACAGGATTAGTGACACACAGTATTGACTGACCTCAATCCACAGGATTATTCACACACGGTATTGAGCATACACACGGTACTGAACATTCACAGTGCACAGGATTATTCACACACTGCATTGACAATGCACAGTCCAAAAGATTATTCGCACACAGTATTGACCATCCACTGTCCACAGGATTGCTCATACACAGTATTTACCATCCTAAAACCATAGGATTATTCACACAGAGTATTGACCATTCACAGTCCACAGCAATATGCACACATACCATTGACCATTCACAGGGCACAGGATTATTCACACCCAGTATTGAACAACCTCAGGCAACAGGATTAATTACATACATTTCTGACCATCCTCAGGCCACAGGATTGTTCACACATAATATTGATCACCCTCAGGCCAAGGGGTTTTCATACACAGTATTTACCATCCTCCGTCCAAAGGATTACTCATACACAGTATTGATCATCCTCAGGCCAAGAGTTTTTTTTTTACACACTGTATTGACCATTCACACTGCAGAGGATTATCCACACACAGAATTGACCATCCTCATACCACAGGATCATTCATTCACTGTATTAACCAACCTCAGGCCACAGGAGTATTCACACACAGTATTCAACATTCTCAGCCAACAGGATTATTCCCACACAGTATTAACCAGCCTACGGCCACAGCATTAATGAACACGCTGTATTGACCATTTACAGGTCACAGGATTTTACACACACAGTATTGACCATCCTCAATCCACAGGATTGTTCACACACAGTACTGACTATCCTTAGGCCACAGGATTATGCATACACAGTATTGAACATCCTCAGGCCACAGGAGTATACGCACACATTACTGACCAGCCTCAGGCCTCAGGATTAATCGCACACAGTATTAAACAACCTCAGGCCAGAATAATATTCACACACAGTAATGACTATCCACAGACCACAGGATTATTCCTACACAGTATTGTCCATCCTCAGGTCAAAGGATTTTTCACACACATTATTGATCATCCTCAGGCCACAGGATTATTTTTACACAATATTGACAGTACACAGGCCACAGGATTACTCACACAGTATTGACCATTCACAGGCCAAAGGGTTATTCCCACACAGTATTGTCCATCCTCAGGCCAAAGGATTATTTACAAACGTTATTGATAGAACACAGGCCACAGGATTATTCGCACACTGTATTGACCATTCACAGGCCACTGTCTTATTCACACACAGTATTGGTTATCCTCAGGCCAAAGGCTTATTTACAAACAATATTGACCATGCACAGGCCACAGGATTACTCACACACAGTATTGACCATTCACAGGCCAAAGGGTTATTCCCACACAGTATTGATCATCCTCAGGCTACAGGATTATTATCACACTGCATTTACCATCCACAGGCCACAGGATTATTCACACACAGTATTACCCATCCTTAGGCAAAGAGTTAGTCACACACAGTATTGACCATCCTCAGGCCGCAGGATTATTCACACTGTCCATTGACCATTTACAGTCCAAATGATTATTCACACACAGTATTGACCATCCTCTAGCCAATGGTTCTTCGCACATAGTATTGACCATCCTCAGGCCAAGGGTTATTCACACACAGTATTGACCATTCACAGGCCAAAGGATCATTCACAAACTGAGTTGACCAATCTCAAGCCACAGGGGTATTCACACACAATATTCAACATTCTGAGCCCACATGATTATGCACACACTTTATTGACCAGCATGTGGCCACAGGATTATTCACACACTGTATTGATCATCCTCAGGCCACAGGATTATTCACACATTGTATTGACATATGTCAAGCCACAAGATTATTCTCACACAGTATGGACCACCCTCAGGCCAAAGGATTATTCACACACAGAATTGATCATCCTCAGGCCACAGGATTATTCTCACACAGATTGACTATCCTCAGGCCACAGGATTATTTACACACAGAATTGACCAACCGCAGACCACAGGATTATTCTCACACAGATTGACTATCCTCAGGCCACAGGATTATTTACACACAGAATTGACCAACCGCAGACCACAGGATTATTCTCACACAGTATTGACCATCCTCTGGCCACAGGATTATTCACATACCATATTGTCCATCCACATGCCAAGGGTTATTCACACACAGTACTGGCCACACAAAGTGAGAGCGTTAGAGGTGCTCGGAGGAGCAAACAGAGATGTGGAGTGTTGTTGCGACTGGAAAAGGGTCTGAAAAGGATTTTACAGTGACAGGGTGGACTGTAGTTATTGCAAAAAACTACAGAAATAGTGATGATTGTACTGAGTGCAGGATGAGATTATTGAGAGTCGGCATGTTATCAAGACTGGAGCAATTTACAAATAGGAAGAATCATCCGTATTGGGGTAGGGATCAAATTAATAGTGGGATTGTGGGCGGGGTTCAGGTTACAGAAGTAAGAACGTTTCTGGGAATTACAAGCATTCAAGGACCTGGCACAGATGAGTTGGACCGAAAGGTAGGTTTCCTTGCTGAATGACTCCATCCCATGATAAAAGTCAACGTGATAGGGGGAAATATAGAACAGAAAGATCCCAGGATTCAAAACCATCTCCTTGGGGGAGGCCTGCTTTCCCCTCTGTTGTACTGATCCTCACTAAGACAGCACAGGCCTGGATTGATAACTGTTAACTTCCTATATTGACATAGGAAGGCTCAATACAGCAGAGATGAAAGTAAACAAGAGAGTGGGGATTGAGCCTGAGACCATCACACTCTGTGTTCACCCTTCAACTCTGCATCTATGTCATGTCCTCCATACCAAAGATCGATCGCTGAAATGCTCTCTGCTCAGTTCACTGAGTGGTCCTATCTCGCTGCAGGATTTCTTGAAGGCTCCAGGTCTCTCTTCCCTCTGAATGAAATGTATCCCAATCTGCTTTGGGAGGTAAGGGAGGAGATTGCTGGGGCCCTGGTGGATATATTTAATACATTGCTGACCACAGATGAAATGCCGAATGACTGGAGGATAGCAAATGTGGTTGCTTTGTTCGAGAAGGGCAGCAGGGATAGGCCAGGAAATTACAGAGCAGATAGGTCACCCCATTAGAGGAACGATGTGTAAGATTTGGAAAGGGTTCAGTGGAGATTTACAAAGATGTTACCTGGTATGGAGGGAATGTGATATGAGGAACTTGAAGCTGTTTTTGTTCGAGAGAAGACATTTGAGATGAATTATTTGAGACATTAAGATAATCAGAAAGTGAAATGGATTGGACAGTGAGAGCCTTTTTCCTCAGATGGTGATCTGAGGGGGGATAACTTTAAATTGAGGGGTGAAAGATATATGACAGATGTCAGAGATAGTTTCTTTACTCAGAGTAGTAGGGGCATGGAACAAACTGCCTGCAACAGGAGTCGATCTGCTAACCTTAAGGGCATTTAAACAGTCATTGGATAGTCACATGGACGAGAATGGAATAGTGTTGGCTACTTGGGCTTCGCATTGGTTCCACAGGTTGGCACAACATAGAGAGCCGAAGGGCCGGTACTGTGCCGCCATGTTCTATGTTCTAGAGGGAATAAACATAAGGTGAGAGGGGAAAGACTTCAAAGGGATTGGAGGAGAACATTTTTCACACAAAGGATGGTGCAGGTGGTAGAGAAAAGTACAATAACAACATGTAAAAAAGATTTTGGCAGAAACATGGAGAGGAGAAGGTTTGAAGGGATTTGGGTCAAATGCAGGGAAACGCGACTCGGTCAGGGACTCTGGTCAACATGGACTAGTTGGATCGAAGGAACTATTTTCGTGCTGCATGACTTGGTCTCCTCCTCCAATAACTGGAGACAACCAAGATAAGGCATGTTGTAGACACTGAAGCAAGTTACAGCGATAGGGATAGTAATCTGGAATGCAGTACGTTTCAAATACGTGGAGTGACTGTTGGGATAGGAGGAGGTTACAGAGATACGAACTGTTATCGGAGTTAAAAATTATTGAAGACACCGGTCCACAAGACATGCCATGGGTGCCGTGTTGGAGTGTAGGAAGTTTTAGTACAACAGAACTTAAAGTAGGGGTGGGGATTGTGCGTGGGGTGGGCCTGTACTGTATTCCCCCTCCAGATCTGTATCGATGTCATGTCTTGTTAACAGAGGTTTGGAGCCTTCTCATTCCTCTCTTCTCGGTTATCGAGACTGAATGAAGTTATCAGTACTGATGGTTGCAGAGGTAGCAAGGACTCTTCAGACTGGCCACGGTTACCAGCAGAGAGAGTTGTTCAGACTGGAAGAGGTGACAGTCATCAATAGGATGGTACACATTCACGGATGATTTTAGTGACTGCAGGAGGTTACAGAGTTAAGAAGGCTAGTAGTGATGGGAGGCGGTCACAGAGATAGATAAAATTGCAGAGATTGGCCGAGGTTACAGATCTGGGGAATGGTCACGTGGCTTCATAATTTACACAAAGGGAGGATGGGCAGGAAAGACTGTGGGAGCTGGAGGGGTTTATACAGATAAGGAGGTTTATAGGGATGGTAGAAGGTTCATGGGAGTGAGGTGCTGTAGGATAGGATGGAGGAGTGCTGTGGAGACTGGAGAAGTTTGCAGTGATATCATATGATGGAAAGGCTTGACGAAGGTACACAGATGGGGCGATTGGTAAGGGCTGGAGGATATTAAAGAGACAGGGTGGGCTGTAGGTACTGGACATTTTGACAGAGATAAGGATAAGGTAGTGTTTGGGGATAATGACCATAATTCTGTACGTTTTGAAGTCATGATGGAAAGAGCTAAGGATCATGCAGAAGTTGTGTGTCTAAATTTGGGGAATGCCACTATCATTTCATTATCACTATCACTGATCATTATTACTAGCATTAGACAGGATTTGAAAAATATAGACTCAGAGGAACTATTTGCAGTCGAGCCTACAATTGGAAAAAGGGAGTATTTTCAAGTGATACAGAGAGAATTCAGGGCCAGCGTGTACCATGAACAAGTGAATGACAAAGGCACCAAGTTCAGCGAATACTAATCAAGTGATATTGTGAGTTTGGTAAAGAAAATACAGTGCAATAAAACCAGGTGAAGCCCTTCAACAACTATAGAGAGTGCAAGGGGGTCCTTAAAAATGAGGGGCACTCAATGGCCATGAAACCTCCTTGGCAGACACTAGTAAGGAAAAGCTACAAGATATTTTATGACGAGAGTCAGAGTAAGAAGATTCCCAGCTAAAGAGTGCGGCCTATTGGAAACCAAAGGGACGATCTGCGCATGGAGCCAGAGGAAGTAGCTGAGGTCTTCAATGTATGCTTCCCATCTGTATTCACACAGGAGAAAGATACTGTAGCCAGGGAATTCAGTCGGGATGTGAGACTCGAGAACATGTTAAGATCAATAAGGAGGTATTAAATGCTTTCACAGGCATAAAGGGGGAGAAATCCCCAGTGCCCAATGAAATGTATTGCAGGCTGCAGTGGGAGGTAAGGGAGGAGATTGCTGGGGCCCTGGTGGATCTATTTAATACTTTGCTGGCCACAGGGATATTAGGTAAAAATTGGGAACAATTCTGAGGGACAAGATGTATCAACATTGAAAAGGAAGGAATAGATTCAGGACAGATTTTGTAAAGGAAAACCCTGTCTGATGAATTCAATTGAGTTTTTTTGAAAAGTTATCTAAAAATATTTATGTGAGCAGTGCAGATGATGTGGTTATCATGGTGTTCGGTAAGGCCTTTGACAAGGTCTCAGTCAATATGTAAATGGCCCAACTGCAGAAAGGAGCGAAACCTGACATCCCCTTGGGAAACAAGGTAAGGAATAGGACTGAGGTGTTAGTGAGGGAGCACTTTGGCAAAGTGACCGCAATTCTATTAGTTTGAAAATAGCTTTGCTGAAAGACAGGCCTGGTCCAAAGGTTAAAGTTATAAAATGTGGCAAGACAAATCTCGATAGTATTAGACATGAACCTTTTGAAAAAGTTGATTAGAGAGTCTATTTGCAGGTAAAGGGAATTCTGGCAATTGGGAATATTTTAAATGTGAGATAAAAGGACCGTTCAGCACCAGCATGTTCCTGTTAGTGTGCAGCTCAATGCTGGCAGCTTTCGGAAACACTGGCGGTCTACTGAGACTCTGGTCAAAGAAAAGGGGGCACATGTCATGTATAGCCAGCTGGATCAAGGGAATCCCTGAGGAGCATAGGGGCTGTAGGAATACTCCTTGGATGGAAATCAGGAATGCAGAAAGGGGACATGATCAGGAATGCAGAAAGGGGACATGAAATAACTTTGACAGATAAAGTTAAGGAGAATCCAAAGATATTCTACAAGTGTATTAAGAGCAAAAGAAGAGCTCGGGACAAAACCAGTATTCTTTATGATCAACAAATCCAACAATGTGTGAAACTATAAGATCCTAAACAAATATTTCACTTTGGAGCTTACTGTGGATAAGGTCTGGGGCACTCAGGGAATTAAACATTGTTTGGCCAGACCACTATTGGAATATTGTGTGCAATTCTGGTCTCAATGCCATCGGAGGGATGTTGTGGAACTTGAAAAGGTTCAGAAGAAATGAATAAGGATGTTGCCAGGATTGGCAGGTTTGCGCTACAGAGAAAAGCTGAATAGACTGGGATTATTTTTACTTTAACATGGGTCGCTGAGGAGTTATCTTATAAAGGTTTCGTAAAATCATGATGAGCATGGATAGGGTCAATAGATAAGAGACTTTTCTCCGGTCGTGGGGGGGGGTGGGGGTGGGTGGGTGGGCGGGGGGGGGGGAGGGGGTGGAGTCCAAATCTTCAAGACTCAAGGTGAGAGGAAAAGATTTAGGTGAAGATTTAGAAGGGACCAAAGGGACAGCTGGTTCCTGCAGAGGTTGGTATATGTTTGATATAAGCTGCCAGAAGAAATAGTGGAGGCTGACAGAAATATATTTAGCAGGCATCTGGATGTGTATATAAATAGGAGGATTTTAGAGGGATATTGGCAAAGTTCTGGCAAAACGTCATGGTGGAGTTGGACCAAAGGGTGAGTTTCCGTGTTGTACATCTCGATGACTCCATGTCTTGAAATGAGTCCACATTATAGAAGAGGCGGTGTTGGAAGTTTTAAAACATAGAGGTAGATAAATCCCCAGGACCTGATCAAGTGTATCTCAGAACATTGTGGGAAGCTGGGGAAGAAATTGTAGGGGCCTGAGCAGTGATATTTGTGGCATTCTGGGCAGTGATGGAGGTTTTCTGAGATTACAAAGGGATTTTGATGAAATGAGTGAATGGCTGAAAAACTGCAGATGGAGTTCAATTCGGGTAAATGCGAGGTAATGCATTTAGGTTACAACAAACAAGGGTCGAGCTTTCACAATTAATGGTAGGGTCTTCAGTAGTATTGTACGCCTTGGGGTTCAGGTACGTAATTCTTTGAAGTTTGCCACAAGGAGAGACAGGATGGTTATAAAGGGTACTTGCCTTCATTGCTCAGTCATTCGAGTTTAGGAGTTTGGGAAGTCATGTGGAGATTGTACAGGACATTGGTAAGGCCTGTTCTGGAATACTCTGCCCAGTTATAGGAAGGATATTAAGCTGGAGAGGGTTCAGATCACATTTACCGGGATGGTGATGGGTATAGAAGGTTTCAGTTATAAAGGAAGGTTGTACAGTCTGGGACATTTTTCACTTGAGCCTGGAGGCTGAGAGGTGACCGTATAGAAGTCTACAAAATAAGAAGGGATATAGATAGAGTTAATGTGACTTGTCTTGTCCAAATAGCAGGTCATTTTAGGACTAGGGGCTACATTTCTTAAGGTTAGAAGGGAGAGATTTACAATCAGAAAACATGAGGAGCAAACTGTTACAGAGTGTGTTTTGTGTGTGGAATGAAATTTCCAAGGAAGGGGTGAATGTGTGTACAATTACAATGCTTAAAATATTAGTACAGGAATAGGAAAGGTTTGAAGGGATGTGCTCCAGGAACAGGCAGGAGGGACAAGGTTAGTTTAAGATTATGGTCGGCATCAACCGAACAGCTAAATTCCGTGCTGTATGACTACATGATGATGAAAATAATGCTGTAGCCTTATTTAAGAAAGACTGCAAGGGGAAGCCAAGGAAGTGCAGACTGAGCAGACAGAAATCAAGGATCGGTAAGGTGTTGGAGATCATTCTGAGACGTAGGATTTACATGCATTTGGAAAGACAAGGATTGATTACAGACAGTTAGAGTGGCTTTGTGCGTGGGAAAACATGTCTCACAAACTTGACTGATTTTGTTGAATATGTGACCAAAATAGACAGATGAAGGCAGAGCAATAGACATTGTTTCTGACTTCAGCAAGGCCTTTGACAGGGTTGAGCAGGGAACACTGGTTAGTAAGGTTAGATCACATGGGATCAGCAAGAGCTAGCCAACTGGATACACAATGGGTTTGATAGGAGGAGGCAGAGGGTTGTTGTTCAGACTGGAGCCCTCTGACCAGCAGTGTGCTGTGAGGATTGGAGCTGGGGCCACTGTTGTGCATCAACTACATAGACAATTTGGGTGAAAATATAGGAGTCACTGTTGTTATGTTTGTGGATACCAAAATTTATGGTCTCCTGTGCAGTAAATACAGTTATCAAAGGGGATCGTGATCAACAGGGCCAATGGGCGAAGGAATGAAAGATGGAGTTGAATTCAGGTGTTGGATTTTGTTTCGGCAAACCAGGGTAGGGCCCTGGGCAGTGTTGTCGGACAGAGAGAGACCAAGGGCTGTAGTTACATTGTTCCTGGGAAGTGACATCACAGGTGGACAGGGAGGGGAAAGCACTCTTTTTTGTTCCATACATTGGACAAAGGACCGAGTGAATGAATTGGAGCTATTTGTAATATTGCCCTCAATATTTGTCTTGGACATAGGAGGCAACGGGTGACCTTATAAAAGGTTTGTAAAACCATGCAGACCACAAGGAATGTGAATAGCCAAGGGTAGGTGAGCCCAAAACTGGAGGGTATAAGCAGGAGGTGGCAGAGCAAAGATTTAAAGAGGGAGTGGAGGGACAACATGATACACAGAGGAAGGTGCAGAGACAGAACAGACTGCCAGACGGAATGGTCGAAACAAGTACAATTACAACATGGAAAAGACACTTGGGCAGGTACATAGAGAGTAGACGGTTTGAAGAGACATGGGTCAAACGCAGTCAAACCTGACTCGTTCAGTTTCGGAAACCTGGTTAGCATAGACAGGTTGGGCTGAAGGGTCTGATTCCATGCTGCCTGACTCTATGTCTCCAGTTATTGGAGGAGGAGACAATCTAGACAAGGCATGTTGTTGAGACTGAAGCAAGTTACAGAGATAGGGATGGTAGTCTGGAATGCAGTACGTTTCAATTATGGGAAGGGACTGTAGACAGGGGAGGAGACGACAGAGCTAAGAGCTGTTATAGGAGTTAAAACTTATTGAAGACACTGGTCCACAAGAAATGCCATAGATACAGTGTTGGGGGGAAATACACAACAGAGAAATCCCAGGCAGCATTCCCACCCTCTCTTGGGAGGCCTGCTTTCCCCTCTGTTGCCCGGGTGCTCACAAAGACTGCACAGGTCTGGATTGATAACTGTGACATTCCCGACACTGTCTCAGTACAACAAAACTTACAGTGGGGTGGTGGTTAAGCCTAAGGTGTGTCTGTATTGTACTCCCCCTCCAGCACTGTATCTCTGTCATGTCTTCTTAGCCAATCTTTGGAGCCCTCTCATAGCTCTCTGCTCTGTGCACTGTGAGTGATCTCACCTCACTGCAGGATTTATTGAAGGCTCCTGATCTCCCTTCCTTTTGCCTCTCTGGCTGACCAACCATCTTCAATGAGGTGATGGGTGAGACACCCAGCAGTTGGGAAGTCTACTGAGTCAGGAACTTCCTAAATACCCACAGGAGACAGAGAAATAGACAGACTCTGAAATTAGGGTGATGGAAACAGATGGAGAATGGTAATAATTATCATACTGACCTGGAAAATCCCAGTCTCCATCCCTGGCCTATGCGGCCTCTTCTCTCTGGAGTGGACAATTCTGTTACCTCAGGATCTGGTGTAGCTGCAAGAGCAAGAGACACTGACAGAGGCAGCAATTAGACCCACACAGTGAGGGATACCATGTGGAGAGATACTGAGTGATATCAGCAGAGTATAGGGATGGGAAACCTGTAAGAAGGCAAAGTGATGGCCTGGTGGTATTATCGCTGCGCTATTTATCCAGGAACTCAGCCCATGTTCAAAACCCACCATTGTAAATAGGTGAATGCATGAGTGCTGTGGGGACTGGAGAAGGTTACAGTGATATCATGTGCTGTAGAGGGTGGAGGAAGGTGCACAGATGGGGAGGTTGGTAAGGACTGAAGAATGTTAGAGCAAGGTGGGGCTGTAGGGTTCTGGATAGGATGATAGTGACAAGGATTTATGGAGCTTTTTTGAGCAGAGACCATAACTGTTAGCTTCACAGACATTATGGAAAGAGATAAGGATAATGCAGAAGCTAAGTATCTAAACTTTGGGAGGCTATTTATCATTATACTATCACTGTCACTCGATGTTATCATTATCATTAGACTGGCAAGCCCTAACTGCAAGGAACGACACTTGTTGGAGTCTCTATTTGGAACACGGGAGATGTTTAATGTGATGCAGTGAGAATTCAGAGCCAATGTGTTTTGCGAGGAGTGAATGCCTCAGGCAGCACATCTCGCGAATACTGATCAAGCGATATTGTGAGTTTAATAAAGAAAATACAGTGCAATAAAGAAACAGCCGAGGAGCTTCTAAAGTAAAGAGAGTGCCGGGGCATTAAAAATGAACAAGCAAACAATAGTCACAAAATATCCTCAGCAGATAATGTTAAGGAAAAGTCACAAAGCATTTAGTAAGTATAGTTAGAGTAAGAGGATTCCTAACTAAGTAGTGGGGCCTGTTGGAAACCAAAGGGACAATCTGTGCATGGAGCCATCTGTATTCACACAGCAGAAATACATTGTAGCCGGGGATGGTGAGGTTCTGGAACACATTAAGATTAATGAGGAGGAGGCGTTAAATGTTTTCACAGGCAAAAAGGTGGAGAAATTCCCAGTAACAATAAAATATGTCCCAGGCTGCTATGGGAGGTAAGGAAGCAGATTGCTGGGGCCCTGGTGGATATAGTTGATACTTTGCTGGCCACAGGTGAAGTGCCGAATGACTGGAGGATCTCTAATGTGGTTCCTTTGTTCAAGAAGGGCAGCAGGGATAGGCCAGGAAATTACAGAGCAGATCGTCTGACAGCATTGGGAGGGAAATTATTGGAAACAATTCTGAGGAACACGATGAATCAACATTCGAAAGGACAGGAATACATTATGGATTGTCTGTATGGATTTCATAGAGGACTGTCCTCTGATATTCATGAGGGCAGAGCAGATAATGTGGTTTACATGGAGTTCATTAAGGTCTTTGACAAGGTCCCATATGGAAGTCTGGTCCAAAAGGGAAGAGCCCATGGGATCCAAGGCAAGTTTGTAAATTGGATTCACAATTGGTGGAGGGTTGCTTTTGTGAGTGAAAGCCTTTGTCCAGTGGATGTACCACAGGGATCTGTGCTGGAACCATTGCTGGTTATTATGTACATTAATAACTTGGATATGAAAGCAGAAGGAATCATTAGTAGGTTTACAGATGACATGAAAGGTGAGGGCGTTGCCCACAGTGAGGGGGATGGTCTCAGGCTGTAGTCTGATATCGATCAGATGATAAACTGAGCAGAGTAATGGCAGATGGAGTTTACTTCTGATCACTGTGAGATAATGCACTGTGGGAAGTTCAATAAATGAACAATATACATCACGAATAGTAGGTCCTCCTGGAGTACTGAGGAACACAGGGACCTTGGTGGACAAGTCCCTGGATGTCTGAAGGTGTCAGCACAGGTAGACAGGGTGGGAAAGGCACCTGAATTGGGAACAGGAGGGGGACCCATATCCTGGTGGTGAGAGTTGCTGGATCTGCTCAAGACATTTAAACTCATCTGGCAGGGGTGTGGGACCCCAAACAATCATAAGGCCAGAAAGAAAGTGGAGGCTGGTACAAATGTTCAAGAGAGCAATATAAATAGACAAGGCAGGCAAGAACATAGCAGACAATGAGGGAAAACTGGTGGATTAAATTGCATTTATTTCAATGCAAAGGGCCAGACAGATAAGGCAGATGAATCCAGAGCATGGATGGGAACATGGGACTGGGATGTTGTAGGTATTACAGAGACACAGCTGAGGGAGCAACAGGACCAGCAGCTCAATGTTCCAGGGGACAGATGCTACAGGAAGGATAGAACAGGAGGCAAAACAGGAGGAGAGCTGGTGGTTTTGATTGGGGGAAACATCCCAGTAGTACCTAGAGGGAATATTCATGCAGGATCGCCCAGTTACGCGATATTAGTGGAACTGAGAAATAAAAATTGATCATCAGTTTTCTACAGTTGTACTACAACGATAGGCAATGGGAGATGAAGGAGCAAATATGTCAGGAGATCTCAGATACTTGTTAGAATAATAGGGTTGTAACGGTAGGGGATCTTAACCTTTCCAAACCTTGACTGAGATTGCTACTGTGTTAAGCACTTGGATGGAAGGAATTTGTTAAGTGTGTTCCGAAAACTCCCAGTCATTATGTAAATGGCCCAACTGGAGAATGGGGCTAAACCTGACCTCCCCTTGGGAAACAAGGTAAGGAACGGGACTGAGGTGTTAGTGGGGGAACACTTTGGTAAGACCCCACAATTGTATTAGATTGAAAATAGTGAGAAAAGGACAGGCCTGGTCCACAAGATCAAGTTCTTCAAGGGAGCAAGATAATATTAGACAGGAATTTTTAAAGTAGATATAGGGAGGCTATTTGCAGGTAAAGGGAAGTCTGGCAAGTAGGAATATTTTTAAACCGAAATAAAAGGAGCGTTCAGTGCCAGCATGTTCCTGTTAGTGTGCAGCTTAATGCTGACTGAATGAGGAAACACTGGTTAACTCTCGAGGCTCTGGTCAAGAAAGAAAAGGGGGCACATGTCAGATATAACTGGCTGACTCAAGTGAATCCCTTCAGGAGCATCGGGGCTGTAGAAAAACACTTAGGAAGGAAATCAAGAATGCAAAAAGGGGACACGCGATCGCTTTGGCAAAGAAAGTTAAGGAGAATCCAAAGAGATTCTACAAGTGTGTTAAGGGAAAAAGAAGAGCAAGGGACAAAACCGGTATCCTTAATGATCAAAGAAGCCAACGATGTGTGAAACTACAAGATCTAAAACAAATATTTCAATTTGTAACTTACTGTGGATAAGGCCTGGGGCACTCAGGGAACTAAACAGTGTTTGTCCTGACTATTATTGGAACACTGTGCAATCTGGTCTCAATGCCATCGGAAGGATGTTGTGGAACATGAAAGGGTTCAGAAGAAATGACCAAGAATGTTGCTAGGCTTGGAGGGTTTCTGCTACAGGGAAAAGCTGAATAGGCTGGGGCTGTTTTCACTTGAACATGGGAAGCTGAGGAGTTACCTGCTGAAGGTGTCTAAAATCATGATGCTCATTGATAGGGCCAATAGACAAGATCTTTTCCCAAGGGTGAGGGATTCCAAACCGACAGGGCAAAGATTTAAAGTGCAAGGAAAACTTTTTAAAGGGATCTAAAGGATAACTGGCTCCCGCAGAGTGTATGGAATAGGCTGCCAGAGCAAATAGTGAAGGCTGATAGAAACACATTTAAAAGGCATGTGGATGGGTATATGATAGGGGGGGGGGGGGGGGGGGGTTCAGAGAGATATTGGCAAAATTCTAGATGTGACTAGATACTTGGTCCGAAGGGCCTGTTTCCGTGCTGTACATCTCTATGACTCAATGTCTTGAAATGAGTCCACATTATAGGAAAGGAGGTGCTGGAGGTTTTAAAACACAAAGGTAGATAAATCCCCAGGACCTGATGAAATGTATCTCAAGACATTGTGGGAAGCTGGTGAAGAAATTGTAGGGCCCCTCGCAGAGATATTTCTACCATAGAGAGCTATGTGTGATAGACAGGTAGACTGGAGGGTGTGGCATTGTGGACAGTGAAGAAGTTTTTTTGAGATTACAAGGGGATCCTGATGAAATGCGTGAACAGCTGAAAAACTGTAGATGGAGTTCAATCTGAATAAATGCGAGGTAATGCAGTTGGTACAACAAACACGGGCAGGGCTTATACAATTAATGGTAGGACCTTCGGTAGTGTTGTAGAACAGAGGGACCTCATGGTTCATGTACATAATTCTTTGAAGGTTGCAACATGGAGAGACAGGATGGTTAAAAAAAAGGGGCTTGCCACACTTGCTTTCATTACTCAGTCTTTTGGATATAGGAGTTGGGAAGTCGCATTGAGATTATACAGGCCATTGGTGAGTCCTCTTCTGGAATATTGTGTCCAGTTCTGGTCGCCCAGTTATCGGAAGGATATTATTAAGCTGGAGAGGGTTCAGATGAGATTTACTGGGATGTGGCTGGGTATGGAAGGCTTCAGTTATAAAGAAAGGCTGGATAGGTTGGTATTTTTTCATTGAAGGAGCAAGTATGGACTGCAGATGCTGGAGATCAGAGCTGAAAATGTGTTGCTGGAAAAGTGCAGCAGGTCAGGCAGCATCCAAGGAGCAGGAGAATCGACGTTTCGGACATGAGCCCTTCCTGAAGAAGGGCTCATGCCCGAAGCGTCGATTCTCCTGTTCCTTGGATGCTGCCTGACCTGCTGTGCTTTTTCAGCAACACATTTTAAGCTCATTTTTTCATTGAAACCTGAATGTTGACAGATGACCTCATAGAAGTTTATAAAATAATGAGGGGGATAGATAGAGTTAATGGGAGTTGTCTTTTCCCATGGACAGGAGAGTTTCAAGACTAGGAGCTACATTTCTAAGTGTAAGAGGAGAGACATTTAAAAAAAAGACATGAGGGACACATTGTTACACAGACGGTGTATTGTGTGTGGAATGAACTTCCCAAGGAAGGGGTGAACATGGGGACAATTACAATGTTTAAAAGACATTTGGATTAGAATAGGAATAGGAAAGGTTTGAAGGGCCGACATAAGGTGAATAGCCAAGGGTAGGTGAGTCCAAAACTCGAGGGTATAAACGTGAGGTGAGAGAGCAAGGATTTAAAGAGGGAGCTGAGGGGCAACATTTTCCACAGGGGATGGTGCATAGATGGAATGGACTGCCAAAGGAAATGGTAAATACAAGTACAATTACAACATGGAAAAGACACTCGGGAGGTACATGGAGAGGAGAAGATTTGAAGGGATATGAGCCAAACACAGGCAATTCCGACTCATTCCATTTAGGAAACCTCGGCCGAAGAATCATGCAGCACAGAAACAGACCCTATGTCTCCAGTTGTTGGAGAAGGAGACTATCGAGAAAAGGCATGTTGTAGAGACTGAAGCAAGTTACAGCGATATGGATAGTCGCCTGGACTGGAGGTTTTCAAATGTGTGAAGTGATTGGTGAGAGGGGAGGAGATGACAGATATAGCAACTGTTATAGAATTTAAAATGATTGAAGACACCGGTCCACAAGACAAGCCACAGATACAGTATTGGAGAGGGAATAGGAAATAGAAAGATCCCAGGAAGCATTACCACCCTCTCGTGGGAGACCTGCTTTCCCCTCTGTTGTCCCGTTGCTCACCAAATCAGCACACGCCTGGATTGAAACTGGAAATTCCCGATGCTGTCTCAGTACAAAACAAACCTTAAAGTAAAGGTGGTGCCTGAGCTTGGGGTGTGTCTGAACTATGCTCCCCCTCCAGCACTATGTCTAAGTCATGTCTTGTTAGCTGATGTTTGGAGCCCTCTCATTGCTCTCTGCTCTGTGCACTGTGAATGATCTTACCTGGCGGCAGGATTTATTGAAGGCTTCTGACCTCTCTGGCTGACCAACCATCTTCCCAACCAGCAGTTGGCAAGTCTATTGAGTCAGGAACTCCCTGAGTACCTGTAGAAAACACAGAAATAGGCAGAATGGGAAATGAGACTGATGCTGTGAAGGTTATACATGTAGAATGGCACTGAGCCCCACAGAGATCTGGAAAATCCCAGTCTCCAATCCTGGCCTGTGCTGCCTCATCTCTCTGGAGTGGAGAGTTCTGTTGGCTCAGAATCTGGAGTAGCTGCAAGAGTGAGAAACGCTGACAGAGACAGGAATTAGACCCACACAATGAGGGATACCACATGGAGAGGTCCTGAGTGATATCACCACAGTGCAGGATTAAACAATTGTGCAGGAAGAAAGGGTTTTGATTCATGTTGCACTGGGATGTGGAACCTGTGAGCAGGCGAAGTGATGGCCTAGGGGTGTTATTGTGTGACAATTTATCCAGAAACTCAGCAAATGTTCTCTGGACACATGTTCAAATCCCACCATTGCAAATGATTAAATGTGAATTAAATGCTTCAAAAAAGATGTAATGAAAAACCTGTAAGTGAATATTAAACAATTGCTGATGTTAAGAAAAATCCATCGGGTGCATTCCTGTCTTTAGTGAAGTAATCTAAGATGGGACTGGGATATCACAGGTATTACAGAAACAACAGCTGAGGGAGGGACAGGACAGGCAGCTCAATGTTCCAGGGGACAGATGCTGCAGGAAGGACAGAAGGGGAGCTGAGAGAGGAGGAGAGCTGCTGGTTCTGATTGGGTGAAACATCAGAGCAGGACTGAGAGAGGATATTCCTGCGGGATCGCCCAGTGAAGTTGTGTTCGTGAAATTAATCAATAACAATGGGTCTTCCCTTTCCTCTGATTGTTCTACAGACCCCGATAGCCCGCCCTCCTGCACCTTGACCTTCTCAAGATGGCGGCCCTGAGGCCCGCGCTCCCTCTTCCCTCAAACAAATGGCGGCCGTTTCCCTGATCAGAGACCGCCACCTCTTTACCCGGGACTTGTGAATTCTCTCCGCTCCTTTCTCCCAGCGAGGCTCCCACACACCGGCTCTGAAGCCGATCGCAGCCGCTGCCGGGGAAAGCAGCTCCATGTCTCACTCTCTCTCTCTCTGTCCTGACCAATGTGACACTGCGCATGCTCTGCATAGAAACCAAACTGCGCGTGCGTCAGAGGTTATCAGTGAGTTTATAGAGAATATTCATATTCGCACAGACTGATGGGTAGAATATTCGTCATTAACAATTGCTTTGTCGAGTTATAATCATTGAGATGTCTCACACGTAAATTGTCCGGTCCAAATCAACCGTACCGGCCAGGTATGTAAATTACCAATCGTTCTGGGAGTTTGAAAAGAAGTTTCTTACTCGAGTAGTGTAAATCGATTGGAAATATGTACGTTATCAGATTTACATTTCAACTACAGTATTTTTTAAAAATCTCACATTGACTTATGAGAGACGTTTAATGCTCCACTATGTCGTGAGAATGATCAATCCTGCAAAATAGTTTGCTCTCTGACCAATCTTGAAGCGTTCACTCCCGAGAATGCTTTGGCCCCTCTCCTCATTCACTCTGGTTAGAGGACCGGCCGCTACTCGGTCCTTCTGTTCCGCCCCTTCCTCCCAATTGCTGAGTTGATTCAGGCTTGACTTAGCAGGCAAGGGACAAATGAAGTTCGAGTCGATGTTGTGTGACGCGGTGAAAATATCCCGAATCTTGGACGGAGAGGCCTGCGTTCAATTCACAGCTTGTGTAGGTGTGTGTAATAACAACTTTTAACAGGTTCATTAGGAAAACCAAGGGAAGTCAGGAACAGAGTGAAAACAAGAGAAAATGCATGCAATGTGGTGGGGCTCTCAATGCTCAGATTATTTGACTCTTTACCAAGCTATTCAGGGTCCCAGTACAGACTGTTGCACTCCTCTTAGCGCACAGCCAGATACCACGATTGTGGGGCAAAGTGGTGGGATGCAGAGGTGCTTTTCTGGAAGGCGCTCGGTTTTTGTGGTGAAAACAGTTGAGAACGAGTCGGGTTTTGTATGGAGCTACCTGTCCCCCTCCTGTTGCAGCCTCTTATTACTGCCCTGACTACCTCGTACATGGAGAAAGTGAGGACTGCAAATGCTGGAGATCAGAGCTGAAAAATGTGTTGCTGGAAAAGCGCAGCAGGTCAGGCAGCATTCTCGACCTCGTACATGTTTGGTAGAGATCAATGACACTTCGTAAGCCCACAATACAAGATCCATCACTATGTTTAAGACAGTAAAAATCTCTTGTAGCACAATAGTCAGAGAACAATACAGCACAGAACAGGCCCTTCGATCCTTGATGTTGCGCCAACCTGTGAACTATTCTCAGCTCATCCCCCTACACTATCCTGAAATCACCCATGTGCTTATCTAAAGGATTGTTTAAATCTCACTAATGTGGCTGAGTTAACTACATTAGTAGGTAGTGGATTCCATGCCCTAACCACTCTGAGTAAAGAACCTGCCTCTGACATCTGCCTTAAATCTATCACCCCTCAATTTGTAGATATGCCCCCTCATACACACTAATGTCATCATCCTAGGAAAAAAGACTTTCACTGTCTACCCTATCTGAGCCTCTGATCATCTTGTATGTCTCTATCAAATCCTCTCTTAGCCTTCTTCTTGCCAATGAGAACACGTTCAAGTCTCTCAACCTTTCCTCATAAGACCTTCCCTCCAGACCACACAACATCCTGGTAAATATCCTCTGCGCCTTTTCCCATGCTTCCACATCCTTCCAGAAATATGGGTACCAGAACTGCACACAATATTCCAAATATGGCCACACCAGTGTTTTGTATAGTTGCAGCATGATATTGCGGCTCCAGAACTCAATCCATCTACGAATGAAGCCTAACACATTGTATGCCGCCTTAACAGTACTGTACACCTGGGTGGCAACTTTCAGGCATCTATGTATATGGCCTCCAACATCCTTCTGCACATCTACACTACCAAGAATCTTTCCATTGACCCAGTACTCTGCCTTCCTGTTATTCTTCACAAAGTGCATCACCTTACATTTAGCTGCATTGAACTCCATTTGCCACCATTCAGCCCAATTCTACAGTTTATCCAAGTTCCCCTGCAACCTGTAACATTCTTCCACACTGTCCACTACTCCACCGACTTTCGTGTTGTCTGCAAATTTACTAATCCATCCACCTATGCCTGCGTCTAAGACTTTTATAAAAATGACAAACAGCAGTGATCCCAAAACAGATCCTTGTGGCACACCACTAATAACCGCACTGGAGGCTGATTATTTTCCATCATCCACCACTCACTGCCTTCTTTCAGAAAGCCAGTTTCTAATCCAAACTGCTAAATCACACTCAATTCCATGTCACTGCATTTTCTCTAACAGCCTACCATGTGGAACCTTACCAATGCTTTACTGAAGTCCATGTATACCACGTCAACTGCCCCACCCTCATCTATATGCTTGGTCATCATCTCAAAAAACTCAATGAGGTTTGTGAGACACGACCTGCCCTTGACGAAACCATATTGATGATCTGAAATCATATTGTTGTTTGCCAGATGATTACAAATAGTGTCTCTTATAATCCTTTCCAAAACCTTTCCTACAACAGAAGTAAGGCTCACTGATATATAATTACCTGGGTCATCTCTACTGCCCTTCTTGATCAAGGGCATAACATTTGCAATCATTCAGTCCTCTGGTACTGAACTTACAGGCAATGACAACTCAATATCAAAGCTGAAGTCTTTGCTATCTTCTCCATAGCATCCCAGACAATCTACGGATAAATCCCATCTAGCCCAGGGGACTTGTCTACTTTCAATCCTTCTAGAATTGATAACACCTGTTCGTAACTAACTTTAATCCTTTCTAGTCTAACATCTTCTACCTCATTATTATCTACAATATTCTAATTTTCCTGAGTGAAAATCAATGAGAAATGTTTGTTTAGCACCTCTCCGATTTCCACAGTGTCCACACTCAACTTCCCATGTCTGTCTTAGATTGGCCCTATTCCTACCCTATCCTTTATTCCTCACATACCTATGGAAAGCTTTAGAGTTCTCCTTTATTCTATTCGCTAAAGACCGCTCGTGTCCTCTCTTTGCTCTTCTTAACTCTCTTTAAATCCTTCCTAGCTGATCTGTAAGTCTCCATCGCCTCATCTGTACCATTTGTCTCATCAACACATAAGCCTCCTACTTCTTCTTAACAAGAGATGCAATTTCTGTGGTAAACCACAGTTCCCTTACCTTATCACTTCCCCCCTGCCTGACAGGGACATACCTATCAAGGACACGCAATATCTGTTCCTTAAACCAGCTCCACATTTCCATTGTCTGCATCCACTGCATTTTGCTACCCCAACCTATGCATCCTAATTCTTGCTAAATTGCATTATAATTGCCACTGCCCCATCGATAGGTCTTCACCTGTGGCATGTACCTATCCCTTTTCATTGCTAAACTAAACATAACTGAATTATGATCACTCTCTCCAAAGTGCTCACCTACAACTAAATCAAACACCTAGTCCGGTTCATGACCAAGCACCAGATCCAATGTGGCCTCCCCTCTTGTCGGCCCTTTGACATACTATGTCAGGAAACCCTCCTGTACACATTAGACAAAAACTGATCCATCCGACGTACTAGAGTTATAGCATTTCCAGTCAATGTTGGGGAAGTTAAAGTCCCCCATAATGACCACCATGTTACTTTCACTCCTACCCAGAGTAATTTTGCTAATCCTCTCTTCCCCCTCCCTGGAACTCTGTGGTGGCCTATAAAAAATCCAAGCAGTGTGATCCCCCCTCTCCTGTTTCTAACCTCAGCCCACACTACTTCAGTAGACAAGTCCTCATCAAATGTTCTCTCAGCCACCGTTATACTATCCTTGATTAACATGACATGCATGGGCCCATTGCGGTGCTTCAAATTCCATGAGGCAGCCATACTGTCTATGACAGACAGACTCAGTCTGGAACCTCCTCTATCCTTAAGACCTTATGCACTGCCCTACGCTCCTCCATTTCCCCTTTGCACATTCCCTTTTCAACCCACCCCACCTGCATCACTCCACAATTGGAGCTGTCAAGGACAGAAGTCTGTGGAAAACCCTCCCTAACCTTCTCTAACCTCTTTTAAGATGTATTTTAAAATCATTCTCCTTAATCAATGTTTTGATCATCCATGAAGCACCTTAGGAGATTTGCCATTGTGAAAGATTCCATACAAAGCAAGTAGTTGTTGTTATTGCTGTACATTAGGAGAAACAGGAATGATGCTTTCAAAATTCTAACAAGAAAGTCACTGATAGGCGCAGTGTGTAGGCCAAATAATAACATCACATTGGGATGGGCAATAAACAAAGAAATAACTAATGCCTGTAAAAATGGCATGTCTATTACCATGGGTGATTGTAATCTACATGTAGATTGGTCGAACCAGCTCAGTCAGGGTAGCCTTGAGGAATTCATTAAGTGTATCCATGATAGTTTTTTTGAACAGTATGAAATGTAACCGAGAAGGAGCAAGCTATCCAAGATCTGGCCCCTGTGCAATGAGACAGGAATAATTAATGACCTCAGAGTTAGGGATCCTCTTGAAAGAAGTGATCACTGTATGGTTGAAGTTAGAATACATATGGAGAGTGTGAAGATAAAATCTAATACCTTGGTCCTGTGCTTGAACATGGGGAACTAAAATAGAATGAGGGAGAACCTGGACAAAGTAGACTGGAAACAAAGATTTTATGGTGGGACAGTTGATGAACAGTGAAAGATTTTCAAAGACATTTTAGGAAGTGCTCAGCAAAGGCATATTCCAGTGAAAAGGAAGGACTGTTCCTTCCTCACTGTTCCTCACTGTAAACGATGTCTCTTATTTTTATGTCATCTGCAAACTTACAATGTGCACTCTTGTCCAAATCATTGATATAGATAACAAACAGCAATGGGCCCAGCACAGACCCCTGAGGCACTCCACTGGTCACAGGTCTCCAGTCCGACAAGCATACCTCCACCATAGCCATGTTTTGCCAATTTGCCAGTTCACCTTGGATTCCATACGATTAACCTTCTGTAGTGGCCTACTATGTGGAACCTTATTAAAGGCCTTACTGAAACCCATATAGACTATGTTCACTACCCTGCTCTCGTCAAGCTTCGTGAACACTTTCTCAAAAATCTCTAACAAAATTTGTAAGGCATGATCCGGCATGTGCAAAGCCATGCTGACTGCTCCAAGTCAAACTCTGTCTTTCCAAATGCATGCGCATCTTATCTCTCAGAACCTTCTCAAGTGGTTTAGCGAAAACAGGTGTGAAGCTTAATGGTCTATATTTCCCAGGCTTTTCTTTGCAACCATTCTTGAATAAGGGCACAACATTTGCTACTGCCCAGCCTTCCGGGATCTTGGCCCTTAAACTTTATCTTTCGCCTCTTGCAGTGCTCTTCGATTTGTCTGGTCAGGACCGAGAGATTTGTCTGGCTTTGTGCATTCTAATATGTCCAACAGCACATCTACTGTGATATGGACAGTACCAAGATATGACAATTAACCTCCCAAAGGTTGCAGGTCTTCATGTCTTTCTTCATGGCAAACACAGAGGCGAAATTGAGGACCTTACACATTCAGGTTTTACACATGCATGCCCATTTTGGATTTTAAGGTATCCTATTCTCTCTCTAGTTGTTCTTTATCTTTACTATACTGAATTTGGATTCACCCTAATCTTCTTAGCTAAGGCTATCTCAAACCCCCTTTTCTCCTTGCTGATTTCCTTCTTTAGTAAGCTCCACTATCCCCTGTATACCTCCAGGGATTCCCTTGGTATGAGCTGCCTGAACCTGAGCCACGCCTTCTTTTTTTCTGGCCAGAGCTTCAATATCTCTTGATCTCCAGGGTTTTCTCTTCCAGTCTCATTTTACCTTCACCCTCACAGGAAAATGGAAACCTTGAACTCGAACTATCTCACTTTTACAGCTCTCCCACCTGCCCGAGATCCTTTTACCTCGAAACAAACTACACCAATCATCCCTGCAATCCCCTGTCTAATTCCAACAACATACCCCAGTTTAGAACTTGAATCCGTGGACCAATTTTGTCCCTCCCATAACTATTTTAAAATTACTACAACTCTAATCACTTTTCCCAAAATGCTCCCCCACTTTATCTCCTTCACCTATCCTGCCCTATTTCCCAACAGTAGGTCGAATTTGTCCCTTCCCGAGTAGGATACTCTATATATTGCTTGTGGAAACTTTCCTGAACTGTTTCCATTTGCATTTCTCCATCGCAGTGATTTTCACATCCACGGCACCCCTTGTCAAGGCACAGTGGAGATATGGAGTGTAGATGGATGGGAGCTGCATATCCTGTCACTTCCAATATTGGCTGCAAGTTTCTCCACACTGGGCAGCGATCTAACACAATGTAATCGAACAATGCAACAGCCTGGGATAATATATGAATGAACCAGTGCAGTCTGCACAGCTCCCCACGCTGGACATTTAGCCCATGATTATAGATCAGGCATTGGTGTAGGCTGCACAGAGTTCCATTCTGGATATTGCTGGGTTGCATTCAGCAGTACGGGAGCCGGATCGACACAGTGCTCCATCCTGAAAGTATAATGGATGGGGTGGTTATGTGAGTTGGATTGCGAATGTGAGAGAACTAAACATCTGGCAATACATTTATTTTTTGTTTTCATTCTTGTGATTGGAGCCTTCAAATCCTGACTCATCTGGTTAGACTCATCCTTCTGGATAAATCATGGTGACTGTTGTTCCAGCATCTGAGTCTGCAACATGACCAACAAATGGAGCAGAGGCTGCAGAGGGGAGTCTCCGTAAACTGGAATGAGGGAATCACAATCAGATTAGCCGTGGTCTTAGCGAATGGTGGGCAGGATTGAATGGACCACTAATGCAACTTATCATATATTTCTGTTTGTTCCAAGCAAACTCCCCGTCTCTCCCAGTGTCCCATACTGGTGGGGAGTGAGTCACCTCCTCCTGTTCCTGGGTAACAGGATCCTCGGGCCTCACTAGCCTCCAGATTTCCCTGTGACCAAGATTCCAGCAGTTGAGTGACTGCCTCCTGTTCCTGTGTCCCAGTCTCGAGCAGTTGAGTGACTGCCTTCTGTTCCTGTGTCCCAGTCTCGAGCAGTTGAGTGACTGCCTCCTGACCCACTCACACTCACTCCATCACCGTCACCCTGATCCCTCACACTCAATCAATTACCGCCACCCTGACCCCCTCACACTCACTCCATCACCATCACCATCACCCTGACCCCCTCACACACCCTGCGTCACAGTCACCCTGATCCCCTCACACTCACTCCATTACCGTCAACCTGTCCCCCCTCGCTCTCTCCATCACAGTCACCCTGACTCCCTCACACTCACGCAATCACTGATCCCCTCACTCCCTCACATTCACTCCATCACCGTCACACGGAACCCCTCACACTCATGCAATCACTGATCCCCTCACTCCCTCACACTCACTCCATTACCGTCAACCTGTCCCCCTCTCGCTCACTCCATCTCAGTTACCGGACACCCTCTCGCTCACTCCATCTCCGTCACACTGACCCCCTCACACTCACGCAATCACTGATCCCCTCACCCCCTCATACTCACTTCATTAATGTCAACCTGTCCCTCTCTCGCTCACTCCATCACAATCAACCTGTCCCCCTCTCGCTCACTTCATCACAGTCACCCTTACTCGCTCACAGTCACACCACCACAGTCACCATGAACACCTCACATGCTCTTCATCACCCTCACCCTGACCCCCACACACTCACTCCATCACCCTCACACTCACTCCATCACCCTCACACTGACCCCCTCGCACTCACTCCATCACCGTCACCCTGACACCCTCACACTCAGTCCAACACCGTCACACTTACCGCTAACACTCTCCATCACGGTCACCCTGACTCCCTCACACTCACTCCATCACCGTCACCCTGAAACCCTCACACTCAGTCCAACACCGTCACACTTACCGCTAACACTCTCCATCACAGTCACCCTGACTCCCTCACACTCACTGAATCACAGTCACACTGACCCCTTCACACTCATTCCATAACCGTCACATTGATCCCCTCACACTCACTCCTTCACCGTCACCCTGACCCCCGTCACACTCACTCTATTACCGGTACACAGATCCCCACACAGTCACTCCATCACCGTCACCCTGATCCCTCACACTCACTCCATCACTGTCACCCTGACCCACTCACACTCACTCCATCACCATCACCCTGATCCCTCACATTCACTCCATCACCGTCACACTGATCCCTCACACTCACTCCATCACCCTCACCATGACCCCCTCACACTCACTTCATCACAGTCACCCTGACCCACTCACACTCACTCCATCACCGTCACACTTACCCCTCACATTCTCCATCACCGTCACATTGATCCCCTCACACTCACTCCTTCACCGTCACCCTGACCCCCGTCACACTCACTCCATCACCAGTACACAGATCCCCTCACAGTCACTCCATCACCGTCACCCTGACCCACTCTCACACACTCTATCACCCTGACCCCGTCACATTGATCCCCTCACACTCACTCCTTCACCGTCACCCTGACCCCCGTCACACTCACTCCATCACCAGTACACAGATCCCCACACAGTCACTCCATCACCGTCAACCTGTCCCCCTCTCGCTCACTCCATCTCAGTCACCCTGACCCCCTCTCGCTCACTCTATCACCGTCACACTGACCCCCTCACACTCACGCAATCACTGATCCCCTCACCCCCTCACACGCACTCCATTACCGTCATCCTGACCTCCTCACACTCACTCCATCACCGACACCCAGACCCCCTCACACTCACTCCATCACCGTCACCCTGACTGACTCACACTCACTCCATCACTGTCACCCTGACCGCCTCACACTCACTCCATCACCGTTACACTGACCCCTCACACCCACCCTGTCAACGTCACCCTGATCCCCTCACACTCACTCCATCACCGTCACCCTGACCCACTCACACTCGCTCCATCACCGTCACCCTGATGCCTCACACTCACTCAATCACCGTCACCCTGATCCCTCACACTCACTCCATCACCGTCAACCAGACTCACTCAAACTCACTCCATCATCGTCACCCTGACCCCCCACACTCACTCCATCACCATCACACGGATCCCCTCACACTCATTCCAACACCGTCTCCCTGACCCCCTCACACTCACTCCATCACTGTCACCCTGATCCCCTCACACTCACTCCATCACCGTCACACTAATCCCTCACACTCACTCCATCACCCTCACCCTGACCCCCTCACACTCACTTCATCACAGTCACCCTGACACCCTCACACTCACTTCATCACAGTCACCCTGACACCCTCACACTCAGTCCAACACCGTCACACTTACCCCTCACACTCACTGAATTGACAGTCACACTGACCCCTTCACACTCATTCCATAACCGTCACCCTGACCCCCATCACACTCACTCCATCACCAGTACACAGATCCCCTCACACTCACTCCTTCACCGTCACCCTGACCCCCGTCACACTCACTCCATAACCGGTACACAGATCCCCTCACAGTCACTCCTTCACCATCACCCTGACCCCCGTCACACTCACTCCATCACCGGTATACAGAATCCCTCACACTCACTCCATCACCGTCACCCTGATCCCTCACACTCACTCCATCACTGTATCCTGACCGCCTCACACTCACTCCATCACCGTCACCCTGACCCCCTCACACTCACTCCATCACACCCCCGATCCCTCACATTCACTCAATCACCATCTCCCTGACCCACTCACATTCACTCCATCACCGTCACCCTGACCCCGTCACACTCACTCCATCACCATCACCCTGACTCCCTCACACTCAATCTCCATCACCCTGATCCCCTCACACTCACTCTATCAACGTCACCCTGACCGCCTCACACTCACTCCATCAAAGTCACCCTGACCGCCTCACACTCACTCCATCACGGTCACCCTCACCCCCTCACATTCACTCCATTACCGTCACACTGACTCCCTCACACTCACGCAATCACTGATCCCCTCACCCCCCTCACACTCACTCCATTACCGTCAACCTGTCCCCCTCTCGCTCACTCCATCACAGTCACCCTGACACCCTCTCGCTCACTCCATCACCGTCACACTGACCCCCTCACACTCACGCAATCACTGATCCCCTCACTCCCTCACACTCACTTCATTACTGTCAACGTGTCCCCCTCTCGCTCATTCCATCACAATCAACCTGTCCCCCTCTCGCTCACTCCATCACAGTCACCCTTACTCCCTCACACTCACACCGCCACTCCATCACCGTCACCCTGACCCCCTCATACACACTCCATCACCGTCACCCTGACACCCTCACACTCAGTCAAACACCGTCACTCTTACCCCTCACACTCTCCATCACGGTCACCGTGACTCCCTCACACTCACTGAATCACAGTCACACTGACCCCTTCACAGTCATTCCATAACCGGTACACAGATCCCCTTCCAGTTACTCCATCACCGTCACCCTGATCCCCTGACACTTAGTCCATCACTGTACCCTGACCACCTCACACTCACTCCCTCACTTTAACCCAGACCCACTCACACTCACTGCATCACCGTCATCTTGATCCCAAACACTCACTCAATCACCGTCACGCTGACCCCCTCACACTCACTCCATCACCATTACCCCTGACCCCCTCACACACCCTGCGTCACCGTCACCCTGATCCACTCACACTCACGACATCACCATCACACGGATCCCCTCACAACCACTCTGTCACCGTCACCCTGATCCCCTCACACTCATTCCAACACCGTCTCCCTGACCCCCTCACACTCACTCCATCACTGTCACCCTGATCCCCTCACACTCACTCCATCACCGTCACACTGATCCCTCACACTCACTCCATCACCCTCACCCTGACCCCCTCACACTCACTTCATCACAGTCACCCTGACACCCTCACACTCAGTCCAACACCGTCACACTTACCCCTCACATTCTCCATCACCGTCACCATGACTCCCTCACACTCACTGAATCACAGTCACACTGACCCCCTCACACTCACTCCTTCACCGTCACCCTGACCCCCGTCACACTCACTCCATCACCGTTACACAGATCCCCTCACCGTCACTCCGTCACTGTCACCCTGATCCCTCACACTCACTCCATCACTGTACCCTGACCACCTCACACTCACTCAATCACCGTCACCCTGACCGCCTCACACTCACTCCATCATCATCACCCTGACCCACTCACACTCACTCCATCACCGTCACCCTGATCCCTCACATTCACTCAATCACCATCACCCTGATCCCTCACACTCACTAAATCACCGTCACCCTGTCCCCCTCACACCCACTCCATCACCATCAACCTGACCCCCTCACACACCCTGCGTCACCGTCACCCTGATCCCCTCACACTCACTCCATCACGTCACACTGACCCCCTCACACTCACTACATCACCATCACACGGATCCCCTTGCAACCAATCTGTCACCGTCACCCTGATCCCCTCACACTCATTCCAACACCGTCTCCCTGACCCCCTCACACTCACTCCATCACCCTCCCAATCCCTCACATTCACTTAATCACCATCTCCCTGACCCACTCACATTCACTCCATCACTGTCCCACTGACCCCCTCACACTTACTCCATCAACGTCACCCTGACCGCCTCACACTCACTCCATCAACGTCACCCTGACCGCCTCACATTCACTCCATCAACGTCACCCTGACCGCCTCACACTCACTCCATCACGGTCACCCTCACCCCCTCACATTCACTCCATCACGGTCACCCTCACCCCCTCACACTCACTCCATTACCGTCAACCTGTCCCCCTCTCGCTCACTCCATCGCAGTCACCCTGACACCCTCTCGCTCACTCCATCACCGTCACCCTGACCCCCTCAAACTCACTCAATCACCGTCACGCTGACCCCGCCACACTCACTCCATCACCGTCACCCTGACCCCCTCACACTCACTCCATCACCGTCACCCTGACCCCCTTACACTCATTCCATCACCGTTACACTGACCCCTCACACTCACCCCGTCAATGTCACCCTGATCCCCTCACACTCACTCCATCACCATCAACCAGACCCACTCAAACTCACTCCATCATCGTCACCCTGAACCCCCACACTCACTCCATCACAGACAGCCTGGCCCCCTCACACTCACTACATCACCATCATACGGATCCCCTCACAACCACTCTGTCACCGTCACCCTAATCCCCTCACACTCATTCCAACACTGTCTCCCTGACCCCCTCACACTCACTCCATCAATGTCACCCTGATCCCCTTACACTCACTCCATCACCGTCACCCTGACCCCCTCACACTCACTTCATCAAGGTCACCCTGACACCCTCACACTCAGTCCAACACCATCACACTTACCCCTCACACTCTCCATCACCGTCACCCTGACTCCCTCATACTCACTGAATTGACAGTCACACTGACCCCTTCACCCTCATTCCATAACCGTCACATTGATCCCCTCACACTCACTCCTTCACCGTCACCCTGACCCCCATCACACTCACTCCATCACCGGTACACAGATCTCCTCACAGTCACTCCATCACCGTCAACCTGATCCCTCACACTCACTCCATCACCGTCACCCTGATCCCTCAACTCACTCCATCACCGTCACCCTGACACCCTCACACTCAGTCCAACACCGTCACACTTACCCCTCACACATTCCACCACCATCACACATGCTGCCCCACACCACCCTCACCGTCACGCCCACCCCCAAACACTCCACCACCCTCACACACACTGCCCCACACCACCCCCACCGTCACACCCACCCCCACACACTCCACCACCCTCACACACTGCCCCACACCACCACACACTCCACCACCCTCACACACACTGCTCCACACCACCCCCACCGTCACACCCACCCCCACACACTCCACCACCCTCACACACTGCCCCACACCACCACACACTCCACCACCATCACAGACACTGCCCCACACCACCCCCAACCATCACGCTCACTCCCTCACTCTCCACCACCATCACAGACACTGCCCCACACCACCCCCAACCATCACGCTCACTCCCTCACTCTCCACCACCATCACAGACACTGCCCCACAGCACCCTCACAGTCACGCTCACCCCTACACACTCCACCACCCTCACACACACTGTCCCACACCACCCCCACCATCACGCTCACCCCCACACACTCCACCATTCTCCTACACTCTCCCCTACCATCACATTCACTCTCCGGCACAGTCGCCCACTATCACACTCACTCCACCACACAATGCCCCACTGTCATGCTCACTCACCCTGCACAAAGCCTCACCATCAGACTCACTCAAATACACTCTCCCCCACTGTAAGGCTCACTCCCCCACACACAGCCCCACCCTGGTTCTCAGACCCCGTGCACTCCCCCACGATCATGCTCACTCTCCCGCACACACCCATTGTCCCGTTCACTCCCCTGCATACGCCCCCACTGTCACTCTCTCTCCCCCGTACACTTCCCTACCATCAGGCTCACTCCCTCACACACTCCCCTGGCATCACACTCACTCCCCCACGCAGTCCCCCACCATCACGCTCACTCCATCGCACACTCCCCCAGCATCACACTCACACACCCATGCAGTCTCCCACCATCACACTCCTCTCATACCTTAAGCTGAGCTCCTGCTTGTGAACACCGACCCAGTTGATCCCCTCTAAATGGCCTTTAACCCCATCCCCATTCTATTCCCTGAGTAACAGTCAGTATGTCCCACACAATGTGTTCTGTTTGTGATATCCTGTTGTACCAGTCTCACCACCTGTTAACCCCTAGTAACGGCTCGTGTTCCCACACCCACTATGTCCCTGAGCAATGGCGTTTGGCCCAAGCTCAATACTGTTGCCCTGGCAATGGCCTGATATGCCATCCCAATCTCTGTTCCTCAACATCGGCCTGAAGATCGACAACCCTCTTCTATTCCCCCAGCACCGAAGGATTCCAAGAAGACAGTAACATTGGGAGGTTATGATCGCAAGATGGAGAGAGAGTGAATGAGATTGGGGAAGGCAAGGACAGTGGAATTGAGTGAGTAAATGGGAAAAGGAGAGAGAAATAGCAGCATAGTGTGAGAGTGGGAGAGATATATGGAGGGACAATAGACAATATATTGTCTATTGTCTATTGAGAGGGACAAAGGGAGCAAGGTGAATTCTGCTGAGAGCCAAGTTGGAGTGGGAGACCCAGAGATGAAAGTAAGGACAGAGGGAGTTAAACCCAGCTCCTGAGTTCAGAGCGCGGTGCCCTCCCCTTCCCTGAGGACCAGGATTAGGGGCTGAGTCTGTCTCTCTCCAGCTCAGCTTCTCCAACACAAAGACACACAACATCGTTCACTCTGCTGCTCGGCACGCTTTAATGAACATTTTTATTGTTTACAAATGGAAGTGATGGATACAGTCAGTGGGATGGTGCCTTTTCTCACTGGCCCCTGAGTTCTGAGAAACATTTAAATGTTTCCCTGTAACCCCCCTGTGGGATAGGGATGGACAAACCAGTGCTACCCTCAGTCTGTTACCATAGCGACAGGTTTCTCCATCGCTGAAACACTGAACTGAAATGAGAAAATCCCGGATGGATTGATTAATGAGGGAATTTGATGGATGATGGGTTTGGGTGAAGGGATATTTCAGCACATTCTTCAGCTGCTGCCTGAACTTATTCTGGGTCACGGCATAAATTGCCGTGTTTGTGCAGCAACTGAGGAGCTGCAGCATGAAGCCCAATTCCTGCACAAACCAATGGAGATTCACAGACTGATACCCAATAAACCACATCCGTCTCCATATAGAATACAGCATTAACGTTTACCATAACAGGATGAAATTGGCCGAGATCACAAACAGTAAAATGAAGGATTTTTTTTCGATTTCTGATTTCAGTGTCAGACTGAGCGTCCCCATTGGTGTGAGCGCGGAGTCTCCTGCGGGCTCTGCTGGTCACTAAAATGTATCTGACGGTGAGAACATTGAGCAGCAGAATCAGGAGCAATGGGACCCCCGGGGTTAGAATGTGGTGGAGGGACTCGATTGTGACCCAGACACTGGAGGATAGACCAGCGACTGTTACATCACAAAACCAGGAGACGTTCATCAGCCAATACCGAGCCTTGAGAATAAAATACCAGGAAATGTCCTTTAAACAGCTCAGCACAGTCACTGCTCCCAGAACCACAGCCGCCGTTTTCTCACTGCAATATTTACTTTTCAGCTTCTGGCAACAAATGGCCACAAACCGATCAAAGGTGAAAGTGACGGTGAACCAGACAGAGCAGTCAGTGGCTGCATAAAGCAGGACGGCATGGATATTACACACGGGGACGGAGTCCCTCAGGAAATAAAACTGTTCCCGATAAACAATGGGAATGTGTCTCAGGATCAGGTCGAGGATAATGACCAGGAGATCCGCCGCTGCCATGGCCCCCAGGTAACGTCTGACACATGGAGACAATCCACAATCTTTATAAAGCAGGACGTAGATGGTCACTACGTTAACTGTGAGGAAGGAAAACAAACACATTATCCATCAGCCTGGAGGCAAAGGGACCCGTTTGATCGGGGACCCAGTGAGATTTTCAAATGTGTCCCTGTATTCAGGGATTTATTAAAATAATTGGAGTGGAATAACAAATGGGAAGGTCTGAATTATTGACGAAAATTGACGTAAACCACAAGAAACCCTCCCTCCCCAAACACACAGAGACACATCCATAACGACAGATGGTTTCTGGAACTTTCCCACACACTCGCCCAATCAAGAGCAGACACAGGTCACTCCTTCCCAGTTCCTAATACGGAGGGTGGAAACATTGCTGTCCTGAAGGATTCTCTCCCAGTTTCCTGAAGGCAACGGAGTTTGGGAATTCCTGTCTTTCGGTCTAAATTGTGGTCGATCCTGTGTTGAGAAGAAATGTAAATGCAGGGAAAAGGTATTCACCCCTTTAACTGCCTGAGGGGCCTTCGGAACAGTGTCTCCTTCTCCCTGATCTCTTCCCTCGGGATCTTATCGTTTGTTCAATTCACTGACGTCTGGACGTTCACAAACAATGTCAGGGACAGAATGTTCCGGGGAATGTCAGTTATAGAATGTCAGGGACAGAACGTTCCAGGGAATGTCAGTTATGGAATGTTAGGGACAGAACGTTCCGGGGAATGGCAGTTAGAGAATGTTGGGAACAGAACGTTCTGGGAATGGCAGTTATAGAATGTCAGGGATAGAACGTTCCGGGGAATGTCAGTTATAGAATGTCGGGGACAGAACGTACCTTGACCTGTCCATCACCTTTCCCCCCCTACCGACCCCACCAACATGATGTACTGTGCCTGGGCACACTGTAACATTAATGGGGTGAGAGACGGAAGGTCCAATCACAGGAATGGGAACTAAAGGCATTGCCAGATCAGCTGAAATGGTTAGATATACCACATTCTCAATCCACCTCACAGAACCAGCCCAGACACCATACACCCAGGGGAGATATCTGTTCACCGTGGAACACTGTGACGACCAGGCCAGTGTCCTGCTCAGTACAACCCAGCAATCTGTCCAGATTCATCCATTGCACTGGTCAATACAACCCAGAAATCTGTCCAGAGTGGAACACTGCACAGATCAGATCAGGGCATTGATCTATAAACACGGACTGATATCTATCCAACACGGGGAGCTGTGCAGACCACAGCAGGGCACTAATATGTGAAGCTGAAACAAATATCCATCCAGCATGGGGAGCTGCACAGACCATATCATTGCAGTATCTATAAACCTCAACCAGATAGTCTGACCAGCACAGTGAACTGTGCAGTGATCACCTGTCAATTGATTTGCAAACCTGGAGCAGTTACCCTCCAAGTGAGTAGAGCTGTGTACACCACCCCAGTGCATTGATCTGTAACCAGGAGCAGTTACCCTCCCAGCATGTAGGACTGTGTACCCCACCCCAGTGCATTGATCTGTAAACCAGGAGCAGTTACCCTCCCAGCATGTAGGACTGTGTACACCACCCCAGTGCATTGATCTGTAAACCAGGAGCAGTTACCCTCCCAGCATGTAGGACTGTGTACACCACCCCAGTGCATTGATCTGTAAACCAGGAGCAGTTACCCTCCCAGCATGTAGGACTGTGTACACCACCCCAGTGCATTGATCTGTAAACCAGGAGCAGTTACCCTCCCAGCATGTAGGACTGTGTACCCCACACTAGTGCATTGATCTGTAACCCAGGAGCAGTTACCCTCCCACCATGTAGGACTGTGTACCCCACCCCAGTGCATTGATCTGTAAACCAGGAGCAGTTACCCTCCCAGCATGTAGGACTGTGTACACCACACTAGTGCATTGATCTGTAACCCAGGAGCAGTTACCCTCCCAGCATGTAGGACTGTGTACACCACCCCAGTGCATTGATTTGTAAACCAGGAGCAGGTTCCCTCCCAGCATGTAGGACTGTGTACACCACCCCAGTGCATTGATCTGTAAACCAGGAGCAGTTACCCTCCCAGCATGTAGGACTGTGTACACCACCCCAGTGCATTGATTTGTAAACCAGGAGCAGGTTCCCTCCCAGCATGTAGGACTGTGTACACCACACTAGTGCATTGATCTGTAACCCAGGAGCAGTTACCCTCCCAGCATGTAGGACTGTGTACATCACCCCAGTGCATTGATCTGTAACCCAGGAGCAGGTACCCTCCCAGCATGTAGGACTGTGCACCCCACCCCAGTGCATTGATCTGTAAACTAGGAGCAGTTACCCTTCCTACATGCAGGACTGTGTACCCCACCCCAGTGCATTGATCTGTAACCAGGAGCAGGTACCCTCCCAGCATGTAGGACTGTGCACCCCACCCCAGTGCATTGATCTGTAAACCAGGAGCAGTTACCCTTCCTACATGCAGGACTGTCTACCCCACCCCAGTACATTGATCTGTAACCAGGAGCAGGTACCCTCCCAGCATGTACGACTGTGTACCCCACCCCAGTGCATTGATCTGTAAACCAGGAGCAGTTACCCTTCCTACATGCAGGACTGTGTACCCCACCCCAGTGCATTGATCTGTAAACCAGGAGCAGTTACCCTCCCAAAATGTAGAGCTGTGTACCCCACCCCAGTGCAATGCTCAGTAACACTGTGTTAGATCACTGCCCAGCCCGGGGAAACTTGCAGCCCAGGCTGGAAGTGACAGGATGTATAGCTCCCAACCATTTACAGCTCCATAATCTCCATTGTTGCATGACAAGCTGGTGCTGTGGGTGTGAACATCACTGCGAGAGAGAGATGGCGGGGGAATCAGTTTAAATATCACTACATGGGAGGGGTTTGGGAAATAGACAGAGAGGGGGAGACTGAGAGACAGTGTCATGGAAGAATGTGTTCCCAGGTTTCAGAATGCTGAAATGTAGACACTTCGATAGCATCCTGTAACATGAGCCTGTCTTCCCAGGAAAGATGGGAAAAAGGGATATTGGTGTGAGGTCAGATGATAGAGAGTTTTGGATGAGCATTTGTTCTTCAGCTTTGTAAATGGAGTCCTTCATGGCTGGAGGTACACACCATCACCCACATGCCCCTGGATATTCTGGGATTCCTGACACTGATGTCATTTTTAAAAGCCCAATGGGCACACGATTGAGCTTTCTCAGCTTGGAGCTGCCCTGCATAGTTTACCCCGAGCATGGCAGATAAGGGACAATTACACCACGGTTTGTCAACAGGAGCACGGAGGTCCCGGTGGATGGTGTCTAGTACAGAGGGGGACCATTCTCTTCCCAGAGGGGGCGACACCACCAGACCCACCGAGCATGGTCTGAGCTCACCACCCAGCTCAGTGCAGTATCTGCAGTATGAAGAAATGCCCAGCAATACAGGACAAGCATCAATAACCTTCCCCGCTCTGTCAGGATAAGGGTCACCATATTCTTTTTGCTCCCTCACAATCACTGTATATCTGTTATAGCACCGACCCCGAACAAGGCTCATGGTTCATCACTCTCACTGCCGCATGCTGCACCATCTCTCTCTGTCTCTGTCTCTCTGTCTCTCTCTCCCTCTCTCTTCCCCCCTCCCTCTACTTCACCCCCACACTAATAACACTGTATGGATACAACACTGTGGACTGACTCCCTCCGGACACCACACCATGACCCCCTCCCCACCTCCACTAACACTAACAGCAGGACCACCCACTCCCACCCTCCCTCCCTCCCCTTCTCCCATTCAAGGAGAAACAGCCTGGAATAGGACAGAAAGGGCCAAGCCGGGTGGTGGAGTGCCCGATATCGGTTCCCTCACCACCCCCTCCCCCCACCATGTGGGGAGGACCCTGGTACGAGCCAGAGAGGACGGGGATGCCTCGTGTGGAGATTCTGAAACATCCACGTCCCACCGACCGAGTAAGGAGCAATGTTCAGTGAAGGACAATTCTCACTTTAAACCCACTGGCAGCTTCTTTTCTCCCCAGCACAACCTAGTAGCCGTGGCCATGATGCCATCTCCCTTTTGTGTCTAGCTGGTACAAATGGAATCCCCACGATCTCGGTGGGCAGGAGGGTGGGCTCACAACACATCGTCACCACCACCTCCCAGGAAGGGAGCATGGAGACTCCCTCCTACACCTCCCCCTGCAAACAGCTCAGATACTAAAACTAATCTGTGATAGTTACTGCTCCCCCCACCTGTCCTGACATCTTCAATAATCGGTGCTTATATACACACAACATTCTCTGCTCTAGCACCCCCTTTATAATGGTGCAGCCTGTATTATATTGTCTTGCATTGTCATTCCTACCAAAGTGCATCACCTCACACTGCTCTGCATTGATCCCCAACTGCCCGAAAACTACACCAATGTGTGATTGTCCTGTTAGAGTTCCACACTGTCTTCCATAGACTTCAGAGTTCTTCCAGGTTCGGTGCCATCTACAAACATTGAGATTGTCATAGCGTCACAGTCCCCATGAAACAACTGAAATCCTGCCCCGCACACACGAGTGTGAGCAAGTGAAATACTGCTATATTCCCACGGACGGAGTCGACTAATGACATATTGTCAACAAACAACAAAAATCCTGACACACACCAGACATAGTGAATGAAATATTGACAAACCATGGAGCAAGAGAAATCCGTATCAGCTCTGCTTATCTTCATTGACATCTTGGTATTAATGTTATGAAGTTGAAAGTGTGTACTGTACCTCTAAGAGAGAGTGAATGTTCTTCTGAACTGAGAGCTTCCAAGCACCTGTGTATATGAGAGGATGGCAGACCCAGAGTGTCAAGGACAACTGAAAATATGTCACATTTGGCTGTGAAATAGAATCCTGAGTTGGTTGCTCTTTCAACAACAATTCGAATTTTACCAATCAGTTTCAATTGTGCCCCAGGAAGCTAAAACCAAATAAAGTTTGTATTTATTGATTTTCGATAAATGATCTGATGCTGTGGATATGCAGGCATTTTGAAAATTGCAGAGCAAGTGCCACCAACACAGATCCAAGAAATAGGAAAACAATTTCTATCAAAGGTACCTTTTCATATGAAACATATTCACAGTAAAAAGAAAGAAGATAACCCAGGGAGATCCACGTCTGAAAGAAAATACCGAAAACAACAGTTGCTGTGTGGTTTTGAAATTTTAATAAGTGCCTTTTTGAAATAGTATATTGCTATAGAGTTGGAGTGGGGTAATAGGCAGGTAAGAGATTGGGGATCTCAGAGTTGGGAATAGTTGATGGAAAATGTTCACTTTCAGAGTTCTAAAATAAATTGATTGTTTTATTTAAACAGTGGAATTTGGGAGTTTTCTGTCACTCAGATTTTAACAGTTTTCGAAGTGAGTTGAGCATTTCTTTATTCATTTAAGTTACCAGATGAGCTTCGCACCGTGTCCTAACTGCTGTGTGTGTACCTGTGTGTCTCTGTGTGGGGCAGGTCTGGCTGTCTCTGTGGTGCTTAAAGTGATGCAATGCCATCCTCTGCTGGCCTCCCCATGCCACTGCACATGCTTTGGCAGAAGGTGAAAACCAACAGGGATCCATTCAGAGAGGGGGAGGGAGGGGGCAGCTGCTCACAGCACCATCCAAAAGAATGTCTTACCCATGTACTGATCTAAATGTCCTTTAAAAGTTGTAGCTGTCCCTACTTTCACCACTTCCTCTGGAAGTTCATTCCACACAGAAGCCAGATTCTGTCTAAAATAATTACCTCTCATGACTTTTGGAAATCTTTTTTCCTCGCATCTTAAAATATCCCTCAATTTTGAATCCCTAACTCTCTGGAAAAGACATCAGCCCTTCAGTTTATCTGTACCTCTCATGATTTTATAAACCTCTGTAAAGTTACCCCTTAATCTCATACTCCCCAGTGAAAAAACTCCCAGCCGATCCAGCCTCTCCTTATAGCTCAATCCCTCCTTTCCCAGCAACATCCAGGTTAATCTCTTCTGAACCCTCACCAGCTTAATAATATCAAGGTCAATAATATCAAAGTGAATAGTCGAGGTGTTTTCTAAGGGTACAGGGAATACAAAACTAGAGAACATAGATTGCAGGTGAGAGGGGAAACATTTCAAAGTGACCTAATGGGCATCTTTTTCACCCAGAGGGTGGTGTGCCTATGGAATGAGTGGGCAGGGTGACCAGGCTGGACATAGTATTCCAGAAGAGGTCTCACCTATGTCCTGTACAACCACAACATGACGTCCCAATTCCAATACTCAAGGGTCTGGCCAATGAAGCAAGTGTGTTAAACACCTCCTTAACCACACTATCTATATGAGATGCAAATTTTAAAGAATTATACCTGACGGACGAGGTCTCTGTTCTATAACACTGCCAAAAGACCTGACTTTTAATTGCATAGATCCTGCTCTTGTTTGATTTACCAAATCCCACACCTCACATTAATCCAAACTAAACTCCATCTGCCACCCCTCAGCCCAGTGTGTGATATTACTGCCACCTCACCCTCCCCCTTCAATTTAAAATAACCTCCTTCTCTCCAGGAAGCCTGCACACTCCGGCCTTGAGTTTCAAAAAGACCCTGAGCTTGGGTAGCCTTGTGGTTAGGGGGAGGAGGGACAGATTGCAGATACAGTCAGTGGGTAGGAGAGGCTGGACAGTAATCAGCGGCCTGGCTTCATTACATGGTTTTAGGAAGAGGGCAGTCGCACGTGAGAGTTGGGTCATACGGCTCGGTACTTTGGGGCCAGAAATTATGCTCTTTCTTCGTCTCTGGTGTTTAGGAATGAAAATCTATTCGAGACTCTTCATTGTACAGAGTGTGTCTGCAGGGTTTCTTTCCATAATATTGCAGACTACAGATAATAGCAATTAAAGATGGTCATAGTTAATTTCGATGGCACAGCATGTGTACTCAACATCCTACAGTTGAGACAAATATCTTGCATTTGTTTAACGATACAAAGTGTAGTTCAGTAATGGTAACCTGTTTATAATAAATCCACACCTAGCTGAAGGCTGGCACTTTAAATGGTAGTGTAGTGGTTAGTGTCCCTGCCTCCGAGCTCTGGATTTGATTCCAGTTCCTGAACTTCTTTGGTAGTGTTCCTAACTCTGGATTAGAAGGTCAGGATTCACGTCCTGCCTGTTGCAGAGGTATGTCACAGCATGTCAGAACAGGCTGATGAGCAAACACACAGGAGAATACTGTTACAGCTTTATGGGTATTGCCGAGTGGTGCTAGTGTCCCTACCTCAGGGCACAGAGGTCTCGTGTAAATCCCACAGAAGTGTTTCATAATACATCTGAACAAACCGAATAAAACGGATATAGAATTGTGACCTGATGGAGAAAGAAGAGGTGTCAGTATTGAATTTCAGAATTTAGGCCCAGGATGATTTAAAGCACAGCCATTCGTGTTGATTGGAGTCACATTTTTCCACAGTAGCAGTTTATTAATTCCGAATGCTCATGGATAGGGTGAGTAGTCAGGGTTTTTCCCCAGGTTAGGGGCATCCAAAACTAGAGGATATTGGTTGAAAGTGAGAGAGCAAAGGTTTTGAAGAGGCCTAAGGGGCACCTTTTCACACAGAGGGTGGTGTGTGTATGGAATGAGCTGCCAGAGGACGTGGTGGAGGCTGGTACAACTACAACATGTCAAAGGTATCTGGATGCTGACAGACATGCTGAGCTTTTCCAGCAATTCCTGTATTTGTTGAAAAAATTGCATCCATTTTAACACAGGTCTTCTGAATACATTAAACATTTTACTTTTTCATGATGCAGGGCCATATAAACATGTCTTCAAATCGATCGAGACCATTTTCTGCTAAGGGTATGGCTCTGTGTATGACAGATGCTTCGACATGGAACAGGGAATGTGATGGAGACATAGTTTGGACAATGTACAAGGAGACCTCACGTGGTCCAGTTTGGGAGAGGATGACATTATTGTGTGATTCAGCTCAGAGAGGGAGAAAATATCATCTGCCCGAGAAGGAACGGCCCATTGCACTCTCTCTCCTTCATTATTTCTCATCACAACTATGTGCATGAGCTAAAACAAAACCTCTACTGTCATCGTTACCATTCTTATTTTTATAGAATTCCTGCAGTGTGGAAGAAGGCCCTTTGGCCCAACAAGTCCACACCAAACTTCCAAAAAGTAACCTTCCCAGGCCTGTTCCCTTACAGTTACCCCCAACTAGTGCACCCAAACTAGAAATCGCTGAAGACAACAGACAACTTGACCAATCCACCTGAACTACACAGCTTTGGATTGTGGAAGGAAACTGGAGCACCCATTAGAAGCTGATGCAGACAAGGCGTAAACTCCACACAGTCAGCCGAGGCTGGAATCGAGCCCAAGTTCCTGTGAGGCAGCAGGCTAACCACTGAGCCACTGTGCTAACCTTTAGGTAATCCCTGACTAGAATTCATTGGAACCTCCTCACTGCCTAATGCAAAGGGAATTCAGCCAAATCCAACTGTTCCAGGATGAAATCCCATTGCTTGCAGCTTGTGTGAGTAGAATATCTTCAGAAGCAGAATCACATTTTGGACAATGTCTCTTTTTGTCCTTTTGTCATGAGTTGCACTAATATCTGGACAAGGTTCTTTCAACTTGAAATTGGTGTGTGTGTGTCTCAGTCTTTTTAGAAAGGGAAATATCGATTCTTTATTTGCAATATCCAAACAGTGTGACATGCATTTTTCCACCATAGTTTGAGTAACATTGTTCTGGATCATAAACATGTTGTTTTAGCAGATTAAAGAAACTAGCCTGACTTGTTGCTAAAACTGACCCTGACCCAGTCTGAGACCGATATCATCGGCCATATCACCAACCTGGTTACATTTAACTTTTGTTATGAGCAGTGTAGCAGTGGGACTAGAAAAGGAAACAGTGACCCCAAAAGCCAGGGAACTATGGACCGGTGAGCCGAATGTCAGTGGTGGGTAAGTTGTTGGAGGGGATTCTGAGGGATAGCATTTACATACATTTGGGAAGGCAAGGGCTGATCTGGATAGACAACGTGGCTTTCTGCATGGGAAATCATGTCTCATTAATTTGATTTAGTTTTATGAAGAGGTGAAAAAGATTGATGAAGGCTGTTTGATAGACATTGTCTGTATGGACCTCAGAAAGGTGTTCATAACATTCTGATTGGTAGGCAGATTAGTAAGGTTCGGTCACATAAAAACAGAGGAAGCTAGTCACAATTGGCTTGAAGGAAAATGGATATTTTCAGCCTGGAGGCTTGTGAGCAGCAGTATGCTGTAAGAATCAGTACTGAGTTTACTACATTTAATCATTTATGTCAAGGATTTAGATGTGAATTTCGGAGGCATAGTTAGTAAGGTTACCGATTACATCAGAAAGGTGGTGCAGTAAATTATCTCAGAGTACAACAAAACCACAATTAGATGGGACAAAGGAGCAAGGAGTGACAGATGAAGTTTAATTTAGATAAATATGAGGTTTTGCATTTTGGGAAGGCAAATCAGGGCAGAAATTATACACTTAATGGTAAGGTCCTGGGGCGTGTTGTGAAACAAAGGGACCGAGGGCTGGAGGTACATTGTTCCTTGAAAGTGGAGTCGCAGGTAGACAGAGTGGTGCTGAACACATTTGGCACATTTGCCTTAATCAGTCAGAGGGGTGAGTATAGGTGTTGTGGTGGTATGTTGCATCTGAACAGGATGTTGGTGAGGCCACTTGAAGAATACTGCGTACAATTCGGTTTTCTGCAGAAATGACTTACACACAGATGTTCCAGGACTGGAAGTTTGAGCTTTAGGGAGAGGTTAATTAGATTGAGGCATTTCCCCCTGGAGTGTCAGAGGTTGAGGGGTGACATTATAGAGGTTTATAAAACCACCAGCGGCATGGATATTCTGAACAGCCATGTTCTGCTCCCCAGGGTAGGGGAGTCCAGAACAAGTGGGCATAGGCTGAAGGCGAGGGGGATTGATTTAGAAGGGACCTGAAGATAAATGTTTCACACAGAGAGTGGTATGTGTACAGAAAGTACTGTCAGAGGAAGTGCTGAAGGCGGTTACAGTCGCACATTTAAAAAGTATCTGAAAGAGGAAGGATATTGGCCAAATGCTGGCAAATGGAACTGGATCAGATTTGATAACTGATCGGAGTGAACAGATTGGACTAATGGGTTTGTTTCCATTCTGCATGACTCTCTGATTCTATAAGAATGATGACGAATAATTCTGAAAGGACCTTTCTTGTGAGAATTCTCTTCACTGGAAGTTTATCGTGCCTCTATGTTCACATTGATTGAAAGCTGCATTAGTTAAATATTTGACAGAGAAGTGAGCCACAGATAATGGGACACAGACAGGAAAGTGGGGCTTAGACCCCAACCTGATCAGCCACAGTCTTAGTGCCTGGTGGAGAAGGCTCAAAATATCTAATGACCCACTCCTGCTCCTCAGTCCCATGTTTCTGTGTTCCATTCAGCCCCTAAAGCCTGCTACACAGGAGCAGTTGGAGGCTACTTACTCCTATAACCTGGTGCACAGAAACAGAGGAGACCACTCAGTCCCTCAAGACTGTCACACACGCTTTGAAGTGATTTGGGAAATGTAATTGGAAAATCCAGGCACAGGTATGAAAGAGGCCTCTCATCTCTCTTCACAGAGCTTCCCCTCTCTGCAACTTGTGCTTCATTTGTTGGTCATATTTGTAGACCCAGAATCACTGTGAATACAGCCCATATACCTCACCCAGAGAAGGCTCACAAAATCATCTGGTCTTCCTCACTGCAATATTCAATAACATAAAATTCATGAAAATTACACCCACTAACTTTCCAATAACAGAATGTGAGAACATCAGAAATAGGGGCAGGTCGTTCACGCCCAAGCCTGCCTTGCCCTTCACTAAGATCATGGCTGATCTGCTCTCGGTCTGAAATCCTCTTTAATGCCCAATTCCTCATAGCCCTCAACTCTCTGACAGATCAATATCCATCTAGCTCCTCTACAAATACTTTCAGTCATCTAGCTCCCCGAACACCCTTGAGAAGAGAAATCCTGACATTCAATACCACCTGTTTGAAGAAAACCCTTGCTGCTCCTATATCATGGCCTATTGATATGAACAAAAGAGTTTGAGACAAGAGTTCTGGTAAAAATGACTGGCCCTGATATCAAGTGGTTGCTTTCTGTTGACATCAAGGAGCTGAACAAAACTGGACTTAATGGGAATCAGAGTAAACTCTCCAGTGTTTGGAGTCAAACATGGCACAAAGGAAGATGTTCAACATCTCAGTCCGGGGTCACCTCTGTGCAAGATCGTCAGGGTAGCTTTCCCTTCACAAACAGCTTCAGCTGCTTCATCAATGTCTCCCTGCCCCCACCCTCCCCACCATAAGGTCAGAAGTGGGGATGGTCACCGAAGATTCCACAATGTTCAGAACATTTTGTTTCCCCCTCAGCTCCTGAACTGGTCTGTGTCCATATGCAGCAAGACCCGGACACCATTGAGGCTTGTGTTGTTAAAGGGTCCATAACATTCATGTAACAGCACTGGCGGGCACTGCACATTGCCACAGTAAAACAAGAGTTCATTCAGCACCTCACGCTGGTTTCACAGGAATATGAGGAAGTCGTTCAGCCCATTGACACTATTGGAGAAGAACAGGGACAGCACATTCAGTGCCTCCAGCCTATTACTCAGGAAGAGAAGGAGTCTAGTGTGATGGGCCACACCACTGCCCCTCGAAAATATTTGAAGGCGGTAGTGTAGATTGTAATGCTTTCTTATTTTAAAGGAACCGTAAAGTGTCTGTTCCAGATGCAATGTGACTGGTCAAACCACTTGATGTGAAACAAAACACCATCTACTTAAACATGAAAGATAAAATGAAACCAAAGAAAGAGGAATTTAGAATAACGTAATTCTATTGGACAACTTAACAGAATAATAGATCTAGGAACTATTACGAATGAACTGTTCCAATATAGGAAAATCCCATAAACACAGCCCTTGGCAAAAAGAAATATTCAGACACAGATTGTCACAAACATTTCTCCAATCCAGGAATGAAAAACAGCATCAAGAAAAATTTCAGAGAGGGTTGCAGCCAGGCGACATTCACTGAAGCTTCCAACTCTGTGGAGACCCCAATAGTTTCTGATGTCACTGAGAAACCAAAACCCAGAGATCCTAATCTGTGAGAGCTGGCCACACCCATTCAGGCTGCATTAAAATAAACCAAAGGCCTCGCTAGCTGTTACTCAAATGGTCTTAACTAGCCAGATTGGTAATGATCGTTCAATCTCTCTCTGAAAAGAAACCAGGACAAAATAACCTCTTAAAGCTGCAGCATCATCACACTTGTCAGCACATCGAGCTGTCAAACAGGAACCAGGGGTAACCCAGTCAAGCCCTTGGCACTGTCCAATCGGACGAAGAAGAAGCCACTCAATCCCTTGAGTCACTTACACGGCAACAGGATGAGGCCATTCGGCCTCTTGCGTCACTTCCACAGGAACAATGGGAGGCCATTCATCCCCTTGAGCCATTTAGGCAGGAATAGTACGATGTCATTCCCCCCTCAACGCACTTACACAGGGACAGAATGAGGTAATTGATGCTGATTCCTGATGAATGGCTTATGCCCAAAACGTTGAATCTCCTGCTCCTCGGATGCTGCCTGACCTGCTTTGCTTTTCCAGCAATTGACTGTCTTCTCTGATCACCAGCATCGGTAGTCTTAATTGATGCTTTAACATGATGAACAAGTGGGGCAGAGGCTGCACAGACAGACTGTTCCACGTTGTTCCTCTTGGCTCTGTTGCTTATGACACACATGTGGGACTTTAACGTGGTTTTCTAGTGGTGAGCAGGGAAGTCATATGTCTTATGTGAAGTCTCAAGAAGGCATCTTCCATCTCCGAGAAGACAGCCTGGTGTTCTCTATGTAGGGCAGAAGTGGGTGGGAATGGCTACCTGTTTCAGATGGAACGTATTGTGGTTGGTGTTAGAGATTGTGAGCAACCTGACGTTCAGTACGGGTTCACACGCCGACTGAACAATAATGTGGGGATAGTTAATTTAGGCATATAAACTATTAGGAAAACCACGTTAGACTGATAAATGGACTCTCTAAGTTCAAGTAATGCTGATGTTGTTCATGTTGATCTTGTCTAGTGCACATCCTGTTCAGTGTAACCTGTATGCCTTACTCTGTCCAAGTCTATCTCCACCCTATGATCTGTCTGGCCATGCTAACTATGACCTGCCTCCGCTGCTCATAAATAAAGTTTTTCCCTGTACTGAGGTACACGTGGCAATAAATCAAACCAATCAATCCTGGGTAAAGTATGGAATTTCTCACCCTATCAATGTATCTTTTGGAAATAAAAGAGACATTGCTGCCACTCCTCGTGTTTCAGTGTCACCATTTCTTCGTCTCTCACAGCTCTACAGATTAAACACGCAGCTTCTTTACTCTGTCCTCATGTTACCATCATTCGTGTCTGTGGTAAGGAGATCATTCCTTACAAAGGAGATTAACTCTGTAGAGAGTGCCCCAAATTCTCTCTCAGCAAAGCTTTACAACAGCAGGAAGATGGATTTACTTATGTACTCGAATCATCTTACACTGAAGGACAGCATACCAATGACTGCACCCATTACTTATGCAGCGTTTCATTCTGAGCAGTCAGCATAGACTTATGAGTGGGAGATCATGCTTCCCAAATTTGTTAGAGTTATTTGATGAAGTGACCAAGAAGGTTGACGAGGGCAGAGCGGCTGGCGTAGTCTCTATGGATTTCAGTAAAGCCTTTGACAAGGTCCCACATGGCAGGCTGCTCTGGAAGGTTCCATCACGTGGAATGCTGGGGGAACTGGTCAATTTGATACACAGTTTTTTATTGGTAGGAAGCACAGGGTTTAGTGGAAGGATACATGTCAGACTGGAGCATGGGTCCATAGCTGTTTGTTACCTATGATTTGGTTGAGAATGTACAAGGCATGATTAGTAAGTTTGCAGATGATACTAAAATAAGTGGGAGCATGATCAGCGAGGACGTTTATCAGAAATTGCAGCAGGACCTTAAGCAGGTGGTGAAGTTGACCGAGAAATGGCAAATGGAATTTAATATAGAAGTGTGAGATCTTGCATTTTGGAAACTCAAATCAAGGTAGGAGTTTCATGGTGAATGGGAGGGCATTAAGGTTTGCAGTGGGCAGAGAGACCTTGGCGTTCATGTGCATGGTTCTGTAAGCGTGGGGTCATAGTTAGACAGGACAGTGAAGAAGACTTTTGGCACACTGGCCTTCGTCAATCATGGCATTGAATATAGAAGTTGAGAATTTATGTTGCAGTTACACAGGACTTTGGTAAGGCCGCACTTGGAGTATCGTGTTCAGTTTTGTCACCTTGTTATAGGGAGGATGTTATTAAATTAGAAAGAATGCAGAAGAAATTTACAAGGACGTTGCCAGGACCCAATGGTCTTAGTTATAGGGACAGGTTGGAAAAGCTCGGACTTTTTCTTTAGCGTGTAGGAGACTGAGGGGGGTGAGGTGGGGGGCCATTATAGAGCTGTATAAGATCATGAGGGGCATGGATAGGGTGAATGTGCTCAAGTGGTTTCCAAGGTGTAGAGAATCGAGGACTAGAGGGGATCAGTTTAAGGTTAGAGGGGAAGAAATAAAAGGGAAACTAAGGCGCCATTTCTTTACACAGAGGGATGGTACATGGATGAGCTGCCAGCAGATGTGGTTGAGGGGGATACATTAACAACATTTCAAACGCATTTCGATAAATATGTGATAGGAAAGGACTAGAAGGATATGGGCCAACTGCCGGGAAATGGGGTTAGCGTGGATGGACATTTACAAAGTGGAGTAGAACCAAACATGCAGAAAAGCTCGCCTCACCTCATAATCTGTTAAAATATGAGTGACACAGATCTCCTACATTCCACTATTTAAACAAAAACAACAAGTTACTTTCTTAACTTTAATGGTGAACACTAAATAACAACTATTCACAAATACAAGCCCCTCTTTTCTTAACTACTTACTAACTGACTGCAACTCTGTAAAAATTTGCTGTTCCAACAACCCACATATTAAACATTACAATCTCAAGACCACAGAGTCTCCATCTTCCCCGCTGTGTTCACTCTTCCAGCTGCTGGTCTCCCTGGGTCATGTTTTGTTTACTGAAAGTAGGTTTGTCATGAATATTTATCTTTGATAGAGAGTGTTTGAGATGGCCAGTTAGCACTTCTGCTCTACAGCAGTTACTCTGCTGTTGGATGGTAGTGGCTCTCCCTCTAGTGTTCAAAATGCTAGGTTTATATACTCCCTATGATACAATAATTCTCACAATGTGATTGCTTTCCAGGTGTCCAAACAATAATATTCAAATTCTGTTGGCTTCTGGTAACCTGAGCGTTATTTAAACTACTTGATTGCATTTGAATTGCTGTCAAAACAGCAACCAAAACTCAGGTATCCATTTCACAGCTAATTGTTGCATTCGGAACAGTCTGACATTTAGCTGGCATCTATGGCTGTACTTTCTATTCAGCAAAACCCGTTCTGTCTTAAAGTGACCAGACATACTTTCGGCTTCATAACCTCTCCCCCCTTCAGGAAAAAAAATATGAACCATCAGAATGAAAAGATGGCTTCATTTCTTTTCCTCTAATTCTTAATCCCATTTTTATAAAATACAAAAGTATTAATCTCAGTAATACCATTCATATTAATTCTGCACACATATATAATACTGGAATAAGTCAAATTTTATCTACACTTCTTCCTTTAAATTCACTATAACATTTCTACGACCCACAGCATACGCATTTTGTAACTTTAAAGTCGGTAACATAAGACTCCAATGAAATAGTCTCATATTTTCATCTTTAAATATCCCCAAAAAATACGAGAGCATTGTCGTTGTTGTCCATAACTGTCTCCGACAATTTGTCATGTAAACATTAAAATACTATCAGGCCAGTACGAAACTCAATCATTCTTTTTCAATAATGGGAATGTTGTATTTATTTCTGGTGGATATTGAGCTTTTTCGACAAGTAGCCAATTGGCCATTCAATTCCATCATCATCTTTCTGCATCAATACATCTCCAAGCCCTATATCCCGAGCATCAGACACAATTTTCAAAGGATTTTAAAATATTTGGTGCAGCTAAAACTGATGCAGTGATTAAATCTGCTTTAAAATTCTCAAATGCCTCCTGGCATTGTTCTGTCCACCACAATTCTGTATTCTTATTTAATAAATCAATCAGTGGTGCCAATACGCTGCTGAAGTTTGCGACAAACTTCTGATTGAATCCATTCAGTTCGAATAACTGAAGCACATTTTTCTTTGAGGATGATCGTGGAAATTCCTCAAAGCCTTTGTGTTCAATGGGGTCAACCTTCCATGTCCAATGTAATGTCCCAAGAACATCACCTCTGCCTTCGCGAATTCTGTTTTCTTTTCGTTTATTACCAGGTTTGCTTCTTGTAATCGTTCAACATGCTCTGCCAACTGTAACATGTGAGCTTTCAATCACTTGCTAAAGATCACTACATCATACAGATAAACTGCACAATTTGTTCATCTGGCCACAACTCTGTTCCTGAGTCTTAAATGTGGCTGGAGCATTATTCATTCACATGACATACTCGATAACGTTTTTGTCATATCTGGTATTTTTACCAGATAGTTTAATTGACTAACATTTTTTTTAATTTGAAAGGGGCCACTAAACTGCTTTAAAGGGATTTCCTACCACTGCTGGCAATACTAATACGTACCCCAATTATGGAATTCAATGTAGCTAAGTGCGAGGTGATTCACTTTGGGAAGAATAACAAAAAGATGGGGTACTGGGCTAATGGTCGGATACTTGGTAGTGTGGATGAGCAGAGGGATCTTGGTGTCCATGTACACAGATCTCTGAAAGTTGCCACCCAGGTAAATAGTGCGGTGAGGAAGGCATATGGCGTACTGGCTTTTATTGGTAGAGGAATTGAGTTCCGGAGTCCTGAGGTCATGATGCAGTTGTATAAGACTCTGGTACGGCCGCATCTGGAATATTGTGTGCAGTTTTGGTCGCCATACTATAGGAAGGATGTGGAGGCATTGGAACGGGTGCAGAGGAGGTTTACCAGGATGTTGCCTGGTATGGAAGGAAAATCGTATGAGGAAAGACTGAGGCACTTGGGGCTGTTTTCACTAGAGAAAAGAAGGTTTAGGGGTGACTTGATTGAGGTGTACAAGATGATTAGGGGGTTAGATAGGGTCGACAGTATGAACCTTTTCCCGCGTATTGAGTCGGGTATTACAAGGGGGCATAGCTTTAAATTAAGGGGGGGTAGATATAGGACTGATGTTAGGGGTAGGTTCTTCACTCAGCGAGTCGTTAGTTCATGGAATGCCCTGCCAGTAACAGTGGTGGACTCTCCCTCTTTATGGGCATTTAAGAGGGCATTGGATAGGTATATGGAGGATAGTGGGTTAGTGTAGTTTAGGTGGGCTTGGATCGGCGCAACATCGAGGGCCCAAGGGCCTGTACTGCGCTGTATTCTTCTATGTTCTATGTTCTATGTTCTATGTCATCCCCGCCTGCTTTACTCTATGTTGTGCCCTCTTCTGGTGTTGTTTAGCTAACTGACCTACTCAATGTAATCTCTCCCTCACCTGAAAAATGTGTTGCTGGAAAAGCGCAGCAGGTCAGGCAGCATCCAAGGAGCAGGAGAATCGACGTTTCGGGCATAAGCCCTACTTCTGAAGCCTTTCCTGAAGAATGGCTTATGACTGAAAAGTCGATTCTCCTGCTCCTTGAATGCTGCCTGATCTGCTGTGCTTTTCCAGCAACACATTTTTCAGCTCTGATCTCCAGCATCTGCAGTCCTCACTTTCTCTCTCCCTCAACTCACATACATAATCCAAGTGTGAGATCTCCGACTTCGGGCCTGTCAATTTATATTTAATAAATTTCAAAAAACCTCTCACTTCATGTATGAATATTAACTGAAAGGAAGTAAACGGAGTAGATTTATTTGGGGCATCTTCGATAATAAGCAATTTAATGGGACACCTTTATCCCAATCATTTGGCCAACTCTGATAGTACGCTGTTAACATGGTTTTCAGTGTCTGATGCTAACATTTCAATGCTCCCTGGGATTCAGGATGGGGCGCACTTGATTTGAAGTGCTGTATGCCTAAGCTATCCATGACTTCCTTAAACAGCTGAGTGGTAAAATGAGACCCTTGGTCTAACTGACTCTCTCTAGGTAGGCAACAGCGAGATAAGAAAGCTACCAACTCCTCCACCTCTCGTTTTGCCTGAACACTTCGTAACGGAATTGCCTCTGGAAACCTGGGAGACACATACATTATGGTCAGCAAATATTGATTTCCACTTTTATTTTAGAAAGGGGAGCTACACAATTAATCATAACCTATGGGAAAAGTTCTTCGAATGCAGGAATTGGCAACAAAGGTACTGGTTTTATTACAGCCTGTGACTTACCTACCATTTGGCATGTATGACATGTACAACAAAAATTAACCACGTCCTAGGTGACCACCTGCAGTTAGTTTATGTGCTATCCGTAACAGTATGCTACCGGTAACACAATCTAGTGCACTTCGGCTCATTTCCCTTCTGAACTAACCGACCGTTTCTCTCCACGTTCAGGTGTTTTCCTGCACCATTACATCAAACAGGGTGTCAGTTAACTGAACATCAACTCTTTTGTCTTTTTCTTTAGTTTTCCTTCCTGCTGTAACTTATGACAGTGGGATCTTGTTAGTACACAGTCTGGAAAATTCCTGGATATATTTCTTTTAACTCCTCAGTTCCCCAGTTTTCATTTGACTTCTCCACCACAAGGGGTGTCTCTCCCACCTTGGATCCTGCTAAACCATTCCCAAGAATAAAGCGTATTCCTGGAACTGACAGTCTGTCACTCACTCTCACTTTTACTTCCCCAATCATGATTTGGGACTCCAACTTGATGTTTCTGTCCCCCAACCTTAATTTCTGTCCCATTCCACAAATTATCACACTCTTGAGTAACATGTCAGAAAGAGTGAAAATACTTCCATCTCTTACTATTAGGGGCTGAGAGAAACTGAGGGCTGCAGAATGCTGGAGATCAGAGTTGAAAACTGTGGGGCTGGAAAAGCACAGCAGGTCAGGCAGTATCCGGGAGGCAGGAGTGTTGACGTTTCAGGCACAAGTCCTTCATCAGGAAAGTGCGGGGTAACAGAGGGGGAAAGGGGCTGAGAAATAAATAAGAGGGTGGGGGTTGAGCTGAGTGGAAGGTAACATGGAAGGTGATAGGTAAATGCCGGTGGGGTGTGGTGATGATAGGTTGGAGAGGAGGGTGAAATGGATAGGTGGTAGGATAGCTGGACCCCTCAAATTATACAGCATCAACATCAACTTCACCAAATTCCAAATCTCCCCTCCCCCAACCTCACCCCAGATCCAACCGTTCAAATTAGCACCGCCCTCTTGAACTGTCTTAATTGTCCATCTTCCTTCCCACCTCGCCACTCCACCCTCCCCTCCGACATATTACAATCACTCCCACCTACATCTTCCTATAGCCTTCCCAGTGAACCTCCTGCCAGCCCAGCTCCTACACTCCTATTTATCTTTCAGCCCCCTTGTCCCCAAGCCACATTCCTGACGATGGGTTTATGCCAGATTGTCCTGTTCTTCAGATGCTGTCTGATCTGTTGTGCTTTTCGGGCACCTCACTTCTCAACAATTAGAGACTGAGCAGATCTCGTATCTCACAAAATTAGAATTTATTGTCCTTTCCCTTCCCCCGCCACCCCCCCCCCCCCACTCCCGCCCTTTCTGAGTAAAGCTTATCCACAGAGACAAATTCTTTGCAGAGATCAGGTACTAACTCCATACCTAGCCCCTGCTTAGGCTGTGCACTCTCCTGCAGCTCCTCGGCACCACTTGGGGTTTCCTTTACCAGTTTCACTAATACCACTGGCTTAGCCTCTTTTACTACATATTTTCAAAAAGTGTCTTCCTTCAACGCCCAGCACTGTGTCCCCCAGCTTACAGCAGTGAAAACACCTTTTTCCCAGTGCCCTTCTTAAACCCTCAGCACTCTAATTTTTGGTGTTCCACTCCCTTATAGTGAGAACACCTGAGGCCTTTCACCTCCTTTCAACCCCCTTGGGCTTCTTTTTTTCATTTGTGCTAAACTATTGTCAGTGTGCTCTACTGTTCACTTTGCAGTGTAGGATCTCACCTTCTCCCAATTGTTATCACTCACCAGATGAAAATCCTCCCAGAAGCTACACTTCATCTCATGCACCAATGCATTTTTACCTGCCATTTCTGCCGTACTTCTCACTTCTTGAACTTTCTATTCATTCACATGAATTCTTACCATCTCTGGAAGTGAGTCTTTAAACTCCTCCAGCAGAATTATCTCCCTTCCAGCCTCACAGGTCTTATCCAGTTTTAAGGCAAGCACCCATCTATCAAAATGACTGTGGTTAATTCTTTCAACCAATTTAAGTCTGACCTGGTTTTGTCTCTATATTTCTGAACCTCTGTCTATGTTCTTCTAGTACCAATGCATAACCACACAAATTAGCCAGTTTGACATCAGCATAATCTCTTGACCCTTCATCTGACAGCGCTGCACATAGCTCACTAGTTGTGCCCATCCACTAAGTCTGAACTAACATTACCCACAAGTTCACTGGACTTACCATCTGCTGAGCCATTTTTTTTCAAATGAAATAAAAACAGATTTTGACATTTTTCTCACCGAAATATAGCAATGTATTAACATTGCTGTATACGTCCCTACGTTCTCTTTTCATCTCCATCCTGTTAATTTAACTTTCTTTTCTAATTTGTAATTTCTGAATTTCAAATTCTCTCTCTCTCTCTTTCCTCTCTTTCTCTTTCTTCTCTCTCTGTTTCTGTGTCTTTTCTCATCTTCTAACTCCAGTTGCCACATATGCAATTTAAGTTTTTTTCTAATTCTACTGCAGTTGCCTGTTTCTCTGACACTTTAACGTTCTTGACTGACTCCATTAAAATTTCAACTTTCCTTTTGTCCCTGGTTAAACTCAATTCATCCTATTTGCTAATTCTAAAAATATGTCCTTCTTTCTTTTTAATCTTCCTTGGCAAATTTGGGAACCACTTTAGTAATGTTAAAAGCCATTTCTCTCACTTTTAATTTAACCAACCACAAGCTAACAAAATTAAATGAATTTTCCCACCGGTTTTATTTGAAGATCAAGGTCACTAATTGCCACGTGTTGGAATTTGCTGGGACCTCTTGTACCCCAAATCTGTTCAAATCTGTCCAAATCCCATACGGCAAGGCCCCAAACTGTTATGACATCAATATCGTACCCCTCTGTTAATTAAAATCACACACCCAGAAAAGTTCACCTCACCTCGTAATCTGTTACAATGAGTGACAGAGAACTCCCAAATTCCACTAATAAATGAAAAATATCAACTTATATGTATGCAAGTTAGCTCGCTGAGCTTGAAGGTTTGTTTTCAGAAGTTTTGTCGCTATGACTAGGTAACATCATCAGTGAGAGTCTCTGCTGAAGCGCCGGTGGTATGTCCTGCCTCTCTATTTATAGATCTCGGTTTCTTATGATGGGTGATGTCATTTCCAGTTTTTTTTTACAAGAGAAGGAAGGTAGGGTCTAAATTGATGCATTTATTGATGGACTTCTGGTTAGAATGCCATTCCTCTAAGAACGGCCTTGCTTGTCTTCGTATGTGTGTCTGTTGTCCCAATCAAAGTGGTGCCCTTCTTTGTCTGTATGTATGGAACATAGTGATAGTGGGTCATGTGGGCGGCACGGTGGCACAGTGGTAGTGGGCGGCACGGTGGCACAGTGGTGTGGGCGGCACGGTGGCACAGTGGTGTGGGCGGCACGGTGGCACAGTGGTGTGGGCGGCACGGTGGCACAGTGGTTAGCACTGCTACCTCACAGCGCCGGAGACCCGGGTTCACTTCCCGCCTCAGGCGACTGACTGTGTGGAGTTTGCACGTTCTCCCCGTGTCTGCGTGGGTTTCCTCCGGGTGCTCCGGTTTCCTCCCACAGTCCAAAGATGTGCAGGGTCAGGTGAATTGGCCATGCTAAATTGCCCGTAGTGTTAGGTAAGGGGTAAATGTAGGGGTATGGTTGGGTTTCTCTTCGGCGGGTCGGTGTGGACTTGTTGGGCCGAAGGGCCTGTTTCTACACTGTAATATAATCTAATCTAATCTAATGTCTTTTAGTGGTCAGTTGGTGTTCATGTATCCTAGTAACACGACAACAGGACCATTTCAATGGCGGAAAAATGATTTTATATACACTGTTTAATGAATGTGTGTGCAGATAAGTAACATTTTTCATAACAGTCTAAATGAACAACGAAGACTCAGTTATTGAAAAATGATGCACACGATGTATAAATTGTATTAAACATTATTTGATGCTCATCTAATGTGATATATTCCCCTTCTCTCAATGCTCCCTCCTTTTCTGGAATTCTCGATTCTAATCTCTCATTCTTATCAGAATGTGTGTTTTAAATTCTTGCTTCTGGTATCCCAACTTATTTCAGTTAATCCCCTTTCTTCTGGGACTTCAATATATTGGCCTGCTGGGTTCTTTCCAAAGTTAGTGTCTGTCATATTATTGGAGATTAAAATTCTGGCATCAGACCCAGGATTTGAACACATTACTTTGTTGTCCATGCACTGTACAAAGGACCACAGCACATAGGCATTGCCAAAAATTGAGGGATGTATATCTACTTCTTTCAATAATCTAGTTTTGTCATTTTTCACATTCCCTCATCTATATCCTCTCTCCTGTTCTCTCTTTGTATCTAGTTAAGACATTTACCAATTATTCTCCACGTCTCTTCTCTCAAAACTCCTTCTTTGGGTTTATACCTATTGCTCTCTTCTCAAATTAATATGATTATAAGTGAGCAACATAATTACAAAGGCATGCGGCAGGAGCTGACCAGAGTTAATTGGAAGGGGAGCCGAGCAGGGCTGACGATGGAGCAGCAAAGGCAGGAATATCTATGGCTATTTCGCAGGATATCAGAAATTCATCCCGAAGGAGATGAAACATACTCATGGGAGGACAAGGCAGCCATGAGTGATAAGGCATCAAACCAAAAGAGGAAACATACAATGCGGTGAATATGCATTGACTCTGAAACTACATAAGGCTAGTATCACTGACACTGCAGAGCTCTTAATCATGTTCAGGGAGAGAAACAGAGGGAAACATATTCACGTTAAACACAGAAGATGGTATTACACAAGGTAAAAAGATTCAGATGAATTAAATAATTGAATTAAAATCAGTTAATTTGTTTTGCAGAATGTGTCAGATTGGAAGGTTGACCTGGGGAGAGACCCTCAGCAGAATGAGAGTAAGAAAATTAGAAACCAGAGTAGGTCACTGAGTACAGGGGTGATGGATGAATGGGTCTTGATGTGAACTAAGGGACAGACAGCAGAATTGCATTGCAGATATTGCAGCTCAAACCTGCGTATTTATGTAGTGCTGTAGACCACGCAACAGGAGAAGCAGAACAGCATTCAACCACAACTAGGAACATTTTGGCCAGGGATAATCTCCTCAGTCTGCCATTACCATCAACACAATCTATGTTTCAGTAATGACTGTGGGTGAACATGTCAGGGTCAGAACCATGTGAACCTAAACCTGATGCTAACACAATAAAGCTACCACACTTGACCAACAGATCTGAACAAAGCTCTGCAGTCCTGCCACATAAATGGTGATGGGCGATTAAGCAAATGACTGGAGGACAGGATTCCATAAATATCTCCGGACTGCATAACAGAACTGCCCTTTACACCAGTGCAAAACACAAGGATGTAGTATCTGCACCATTCTCAGCCAGAAGTGTGGAGTTGATGATCCACTTCACCCTCACCATGATACCCACAGAATCACAGATGCCAGTCTTCAACCAATTCTATTTGCTGCCTGTGACATGAAGAAACATCTGACCACAGAATGTACGACAAAGGCAATGGTCCCTGACCCCATTCCTGCAATTTGACTGAAACCTTGTTCTGCGCAACAAGTCGTGCCCTTGGGGAAGCTGTTTCATTCCAGCTCCAACTCTGACATCTCCCTGGCAATGTGGAAAATTACTCAGCTATGTCCAGTTCTCTAAGAGAGGAGTAGTTACAATCTGACCAATTACCACGCCCTCAGGCCCATCACGATAGTCAGATTGGTGGGAGTTCTATTTGACAGAGATGTCAAGCAGCACAGAAATAACCAGCTCAGTGTGGTTTCCGACAGGTCCCCATGTGGAGATGGTGCTGTTGTGGAAATGTCACTGGATTACTAATCCAAACCGGGATAATTCTCGACAGCTGATGGAAGTTAAAAGCAATTCGTAAAATATTAAGATGCAATATCTGGTGTCAGTAACATTAACCTTGAAGTCAATGTCGATTGTAAACACCAATTTGCTTTACCAATGTAGTTTCCGGAAGTGAATTTCCCGTGCTTTCCTGGTCTGGCCTAAAAGTGACTCCAGACACACAAACATGTGATAAACTCCTCAATGGTCTCTGAATCGGCCAAGCATGACAATCTATTGTATCAAACTGCTTTAAGTTCTTAAAAGATAAACCTAGACAGAACACCCAGCACCAGTCTCAGTTACGGAAAAGGGAACAGGAAACACAGTCCTGTTGACCCTGCAGAGACCACCCTCCTAACATCTGAGAGCTTGTGACAACATTTACAGAGTCATACTCACAGAATCATACCTTACAGACAATGTCAGGCTGTTGCTTGACGAGTCTGTTATTTCTATTCACTGTTTCCTGCCAGCTGTCCCGTTCTAGAAACATGTCCATATATTCGCCCCAATCCACTAAGATTTGATTTTGCAAATTGAGCTTGGATCTTTATCAAAATCTTTCTGAAAATCCACATGTTTTACATCCCTTGCTTCTCTTTCATTTGTCTCCCAGTCTGTTTCTCAAACATAATTCCCACTTCATAAATCTATGTTAGTGTCTATGCCCATTACTTTCAGTCCCAATAATTTCTCCCAATCAATTAACTGACAGGTTCTATTTTCCATGTAATATTTCGTTTTCCACACCAGCCTTGGTTTTCCTGGTATTGTCAGACAGTAGTGGATTCATAGTTCTGCTATTTCCCTGTTTCCCATTCTCCATTCTCTGGTTTCAAACGGGAAGGAACCTGCACTTTTTCATACTTCTCACATTGACATAATTTGTCAAGCTATAGCAGTTCACTCTTAGAACCTTTGTGAACATTATGCTCAGAAACCCATCAGTTCCTGTCTTAAGCTGCTCAATAATTAATCTTCCACACCATACACTCACAGGAGCATAGTCTCTGTGCCAACAGAAATACAAAACAAAGCCCTGTATAGCACTTATAACCTACGCCATGATTAATAAACGCCATACCCAAGGATCAATCCTTAACTAGTCCATTACCCCATTCAGTTACATTCAGGGATGTATGGAGAAACACCCTCTGAGATTCCTAGTGTGCTGCCAATCATTGTGTACACCCCATGTCTGGTTCCTCCTTCCAAAGTACATCACCTCATATTTATCAGGATTACATTCCATCTGCCATTAATCTGCCAACTGATAATTCCACTTGTATCTTCCTGTAAAATCAGACCTTCCTCCTCACTGCTAACTATCCGGCCAATCTTTGTGTCAAATAGAAACTTACTTATCACAACTCCCACCCCTCCACCCACACCCTTCCAGATTTACATCGATAGCATTTATGATTGCTACAAATAATAAAGGACACAGCACTGATCCCTATGGTACACCAGGGGACACTGGTCTCCAATCACACAAACAGCCTTCTCCCATCACCCTCTGCCTACTGACACTAAGACAATTTTCATTGTAACTTGTCAAGTTATCCTTGATATTGTGAGATTTTACTTTATTTTTTTCAGTTTCCCATGTGGAACTTTGTCAAAGGCCTTGCTGCAAAACTAAATAAGCGACCTCCTCAAACTAATTCAATCAAATCCATTAGATGTGACTTCCCTCTGATAAAGTCAAGATGATTATCCCTGATCAAACCTTGCCACTCTGATTCGAGTCCAATTTTCTCCTTCCCTATTTTCTCTAGTAGTTTCCCTAACAGTGATGTAATACTCACTCGTCTATAGTTACCTGGTCTATCTCTACCACCCTTACTGTGAATTTGGCATCATATTAGCTGTTCTCCAGTCCTCTGGCACCTTCCCTATGATCAGATTCTAATTAAAATTTCCAGTCAGGGTCTTTCCTCCCTTGATTCCGACAGTATCCAGACCTGCGGATTGGTCCCATTTTATACCAGACAAAGCCTCAAACCCCTGCTCGTATTTTACATCAATCCCTTCAAGAGCTTTCCAGTCCATCTTCTCGAATTTTGTACCTGCATCGTCCTTCTCCCAAGTAAAACAGCTGTGATATTTACATGTAACAATCTATCAATATTCACAGGGTTGACATGCTGATTGCCCCTTTGGTTTCTAATTGACACTAAATGTTTGCTAATTATTCTGTTCCACTTGTACGTGTAGAATATCGTGGGATTCTTCCTAATCTCACATGCATGCGCTTCTCCGTGCCCCTCTGTTATTCTCTCCCCTCTATGTTTCTAAGTTGCACTACAATCAACTCTCATCTTTTGAAACTCGAGATCACAGGCTGAATTTCCCCATCAGACAATCTTGCCATTTTAGGGATTAATCTGGAGAATACCTTTTGTAGTTCCTCTGTCGTCAGTATATTCTATCTTAGATTGGGACTCCAAACTACTGAAAATGTGTTGCTGGAAAAGCGCAGCAGGTCAGGCAGCATCCAGGGAACAGGAGAATCGACGTTTCGGGCATAAGCCCTTCTTCAGGAATGGCTTTTCACTCCAAACAGTACACAATACTCTAACTTTAGTCTCAGCAACACTCTTATGCAGCTGGCGCACAACATCTTCTGTATTCTAATTACATTCACATGAATGTAAACCTAATTTTTAGTTTCCTATTTGCTTGTGTTCTTAAGTTTACTTCTGAAATTAGTGTGAAAGTTCTTAAAAAAGATCCTCCTGAATATCCAACTATATGTTATCCATTAGCTCCTCATTGCCTTCGCCCACAAGAATCATCTTCAAACCATTTCAAACAATATTTGCCACTTATGGTTTTTGTTTCATCGATGCATGTCATTACCTTCTGTATATCGAGTAACACGTTCTTTGTAATCGAGCCCAACAGATACCCGACCGCGGATTACAAGTTACTGGTCTGTAGTTCACCACTCTCCATCTTCATCCCTTCTTAAACTGTTGGATAATATTTCTAACCTTTGCCTTATCCAGATTGTCTAAATATCTTTCGGGAATGTATTGGAAAATAACATGAAAATCTGCGATGCAATCTATATGTCTATTGCCGCTTCTTCTGAAATTCTTGTATGAAGTACATCTAGTCTGTCAGATTTCTAAATACTCAATCCAGCTTTCTTTTCAAAGATGACATCAACACTGATAAGAATGATCTTAGATTTTACTTATATAAGTCCCATGGTCACTTGGTATTTCTGGGAGAATTTCTGGATATACACAAGATAGACACAAATAAACTGTTTCTTTCTCCTGGGTTTTCTCTGTTCTCTTCAATAAATTATCCTGTCCGCACACCCACTTTTCCACATTTGACCATGTTTTTACTTTTGTTTCATACAGTGATGTACTTTTTTTTGCAGTCTTTATGTTTTTCTTTTGTTTGCATGCGTTTTTTCTTTTTGAATTTCTTCTCAGTTTCTTGGTCTTCCGTTGCTGGGTCCTATATTTCTTTAAATCCACTGGCTTACTACAACACTTAACATTTTTTTAAGCTGCTTCCTTTGATCTAATAGGTAGTTGAAGGTAAGGCTGAAAGTGATAGGTCAGAGAGGAGGCTGGACCAGATTGATGGGAAGGAAGATGAACACATAGGAACGTTCAAAAGGGGGGAGGGTGCTGAGTTGGAACATTGGACTGGGATAAGGTGGAGTTAAGGGAAATGGGGAAACTGGTGAAATCTACATTAATCCTCTGTGGTTGGAGGGACCCAAGGACGAAGAGGAGCCTTTCTTTATCCATGCTTCGGGTATTTAGGATTTGGCGATGGAGAAGGCCCGGGACTCTCATGTCCTTGGCAGATTGGAAAGGGGAGTTAAAGTGTTCAGCCACAAGGTGGTGGAATTGGTGGCTGCCCCAGATATGTTCTCTGAAATGATCCACCTATCTCGCCAATGTAGAGAAGAACACACTGGGTTTAATGGATGCAGCAGATGAGGTATTCTGTCTCCCTTCATCACCTACCACTTTCAACCCCACCTTCATCTACCTATCGCATTCCTAGCCTCCTCCCTTTTGCCACACACCCTTCTCATTTATCTCTCAGCCCCTTTGACACATAAGCCTCATTCCTGATGAAGGGATTATGCCCAAAACGTCAATTCCTCTGCTCCTAGTATGCTGCCTGACTGTGCTTTTCCAGCACCACACTCTTCGACTCTGATCTCTAGCATCTGTAGTCCCCACTTTCTCCTCACACCTTCAGGGTTTGCATGATTCAGATTTATAACGGTTACTTCAAATAAAACAAAAACTATCATGTACTCAAACAGCATAAAAGAAAACCAATACATTGTGGTCACTGATCCCAAAAAGTCCTTTACAGCAATGTTTTCAATTAGCTCTACTGATCATCCAACACCAATTCCTAAATACCTGATCACTAGCTCAGTGCTCAACAAAATGTTAATGCAAGCCATCTAACACATGCTCATGAAATCCATTTTCCCAGCATTAGCATTCAGTTGTGTTAACACAGTTTAGATATAATGTAAACAGGACATTATTACTGCTGTACCCACAAATGTGTATGTCTCATTTTCCTGTTTTATAACATGTCCAACATTTGTATTGCAGCTTTCACTTTGATATATAATTCCTATCAATGTTTCCTTCTCCTTGCTGTTTTTACGCTCCACATTACAAGATTCTGTGGAATCTGAGCGACGTGGGCTTTGGGAAGATTAATGGTCGAGATCATCTCATCACATCATTTATGATCTTCTTGAGCATCATTGTGACATTTTCTCCAGATCTCCCGTTATGCTAGTGGAGTAGTGAAGGACAATGATCATTCAACAATGCTCTGTATTACCCCCAGAGAGCTGAGACAGCTCTAACCTGGGTGCGAACCTTACAGCAGGCTGGTAAAGCATTGCTGCTGCTGTACAGGATCTTAGTTAGATCACATCTGGAGTAGTGTGTGTAGATTTAGTCTCTTCAATGAAGAAAGGATGTTGTTATATTGGAAGCAGCTCAGAGATGGTCCCCTCAACTGATTCCTGCAATGAAGGTACTAGCTTATAATGAAAGGATGATCAGGTTGGTCCAATAGCCATTGGAGTTTACAAAAATGAAAGAAGATCTTTTCTCAACATAGATGACAGGAAGGAGTCAACAACCGAAGCGAATTACACAGATAGTGGAGGAATTCAGTCCATTCTCCAGCCTGTTACACAGGAACAACAGAAGGATATTCAGGCCTTTGACCTGGTTACACCAGAATAGGACGAGGCTGTTCAGCCCCTGGACCCTGATGTATATTTACAGGAGGAGGCCAATCAGCCCCTCGAATCTATAACACTGGACCCAGAGTAGGCCATGCGGTGGCACCAATATCCTGTTACACAGCAACAGGATCAGTCCATTCGGCCACCTCAAGTCCGTAACATAGGAACTGAAAGCGGTCACACAGTGACTGAAGATTTGCTACACTGGGTTAACAGGAGGCCATTCAGACCCACCGAGTCTGTTGCAAGGGAATTGTATAAGGATAGAAACTATCTGAGACTTATTTCATGAGAAAGGAGGAGGTAATTCAGACTGTTGTATGGGAACAGGTGAAGACCAATAGCACCTTTGGTCCCATCTCTGGGATACATGAGGAGACCGTTCAGAATCTCCTCCTATTATGGAGAAATATGAGAAGACCCATCAGCCCCTCAAAATGTTACTCAGCAACGGGAAGATTCCATAATCCATCACCCGTCCAACGCATCAACAGGAGGAGGTCATTCTGGCCTTGGAGATGACAACATGGGAACGCCAGAAAAATTTCATCCCATCGATTTTGTACACCTGCAGATAATGAGTCCATTCAGCCACACATAGCTCTTATGTAGCAATTGGAGCAGATCTCTTAAAACCTTTTTCCCATTAAACAGGAATTCAAAGAAAACGTAAAGGTTTTCGAAAGGGAAGAACTCATAATAACTGAATAAATTAGGGAGTAAAATGTAACAATAAAGTATTGTAATTTAAGGTAAATTATTAGGATCTATTGTTGAGGACATTTGCAAACTTAAACCACAATCCTTCGGACTCAACATGGTTTTAGAAAGGATAAATCATGATGGAAACTTTTTCTTGAATTATTTAAAGATGTGACAAAAAAGGTGGATAGTGGGGATCCTGGAGATGGAATATATCTGGTCTTCGTGAAGGATTCAGGTATGTCGCTTCTCCAAAGAGTGAGTGGTAAGATCAGACAGCATCGGTTTAGGAGTAATTTATTAGCTTGGATGGAGGATTGGTTAACCAACAAAACGCAGTCAGATGGAATAAATGTATCATTTTCTTTTGGAAAATGCAATTTATGGGGTGCCTTAGATTTCAGTTCTCATGCCTCAACAATTTGTGATCGATATTATTACTCGGTTGACGGGATTGAAAATACTATAGCTACATTTTCAGATGACACTAACATTGGTGGGAAATTACTTCAGAATGATGATTCAAGAGATTTAAAAACTATATGGATAGGTTGGGTGAATGGGCCAACATTTGGCAATGAAAATTAAAGTGGATATATATGGGGCTATTCAAGTTGGCCAGCCTAATAAAAAGGCAAACCATTATCTAAATGGAGAGAAACTTCAAAGTGCCTAAGTGCAGAGGGATCTGGGTGTCTGCTTGCATATCACAGAAAACTTGCATTTGAGTACTTCAGGTAATGAGAAATGCAAGCATAACTTCAGCATTTATTTATAAAAGGATAAAGCAGAAAGGTAGGGAGTGTTGCTGTAGCTATGCAAGGCATTAGTGAGGCTGCAACTGGAGTACAGTTTGGGTGTCCTGTGGAATGAGATATTTGCATTGGAGGCAATTCAGAAGAGCTCCATTAGATTGATTACATAGTTGAAGTGTTTGTCTTATGAAGAGAAATTGAGCAGTTCAAGCCTATATTCTAGAGTTTATAAGAAAGAAAGGAGAGCCATTGAGTTCTGTAAAATGCTAAACATAATTGAAAGTGTAGATGTGGAGTGGATATTTTTTCATGAGCCGCAATCTACAACAAGAGACTAGAGTTTGAGGATGGAGAGATGGCAGGAATGTGGAACAGAGGCCACGATGACATCAGCCATGATTGTATTCAATGGCGGAGCAGGTTTGAGGGGTTGGATTCCTGACTGATTCTCCTCGTTCATATTCAGCTTTTCGACTGTGTTACACAGTAATGGGGGAGGATTGTGTATGAAACAGGAAGCAGGCACTCCGGATAAATCAATCTTAATCAGTTTGACAGAACATCACCAGTAGAGTCACACAATGACCAGTGCTCGGTCCTCAACTATTTACAATCTATACCAATGATCAGGATGATGGAAGAGATATACAGATACTGAGTTTGGTGATGTCGCTGTGATAAGCAAGAGATTAAATTATCAAGAGAGGGTGGAGGGTCGACAGATAGATACAGAAAGATAAAGGCAATGGATAATAATTTGGCATGTGCAATAGAACATGATATAACCTTTCATTTCATTTACAGGAATAACGGAAGGCAGTATATTACTGAAATGGAGAGGGATTACAGGACTTAATGATACTGCATACTGGGGGTTTCACTCAGACCCGTTCAGATATGGGATGTTTTGCTCCATCCCTGATCGTCTGCTCCCAGACACTCCTAGTGACCCCATTGCTCTCCGTACACATGGAATGCTTTGAAGTGTTTGGTTGGTGATGGGGATAGTGTTTTCAAACATGTATCAAGGGGACAGCCTTTATCCAAGATACATTCATTCCTTTCTTCATGGAGACCCAAAGACGATGGGGATGGCAGCCTGCTTCGGAATGAAGAGGCTGTGGCTGCTGTCAGGACAGGGCATGCTGCAAGATTAATAGAGAGAGAGCTCCTTTAGTTCCTCTACCACTCCCCATTGACATGGCTACTCCGCAGATGCCATGTACACCATCGGGAATCCCACTATACTAGATGCACCCAGCAGCTCCCTGCTGTGGGGGAAACAATGTATTTACCTCATCCACCATATATATCCTCCGTCACCGAATGGTTACATTGATGGAAACATACTGGGAGATGATGGATATGTCACCCAGTCCTGTTTGGAAAGTTCCGGAACATAGAAGCTGAATGAAACTGTAACCTGAACAGCCACTGGAAGCACCGTCCTTCCCCTGGTGTGAAGCTGCAGGACATGTTAAAGGAGGTGACGCCACTCTGTGACCAGCTCCTGGTTCAATCAGGATCACCTCACACTCTGCTCCAGGGTTAAGTGGAGCTTGGGAAGCTGTTCCTGGAAAACCCGGGGTGGGTCCAGCAGATCCCTTTCCCCACACACACTCACTGTGTGGTTTCAGAGCTTCCCCTCTCTGCAGCCTCTGCTCCATTTGTTGTTCATGTTACAGGCCCAGATGTTGTAACTACAGTCCCCAGGCTCCATCCAAAGTTGGGTCACCAAATCCTTAGGTCTCCCTGAATATCTGAGGCAGCTCACAGCACAACCTCCATCAAACCATCCCCAGCCTCTCCATTAACTTTTCGATAACAGGAATCAGTCAGAAACCCCTTGGCTTAAGTGTCGTGGACCAGACCAGAATCCCGCAAAATATTTTAAGAAGGCCGCTTAGACCCAAACCTTTCCTTATTTTGAATATAGATGTGAAGTGTGCGTTCCAGATATGTTGTGACTGGTCAAACCACTTGACATTAAGCAAAATACAATCTATTTAAATGCGTTAGTTAAAATACAATCAAATAAAAGAACATTTCGTGATGACTTATATGTTGGAACACTTACACAAACAATAGATACCGGACCTTATTGGCATACACTGTTGGCACAAAGATAAATTCAAACACAGATTCTTACATGCGGTTTTCTGATCCAGGAGAAATCAACATCAACAGAGGTCTCAGAGAGAAAGGCAGCTATGGATCACTTCCGGCCATTCTGGGACCCCAAGCAGCTTCTGAATGCTGCAGCTAAAAACAAAATGAGAAAACCTGTTCTGGGAGAGCTGGCCACTGCCCTTCCATTGTTATCACCGTTTTAATAAAACCTAAAAGGCTTTCTCAATTATTTACTTAAACTGTTTTCAGACAGCAGTTCTGCACCTCTGCCTTTAAAACCTCTCTTCACAAAAAACCCAAGAGAAAATAAACTTTTTACAGTGATAGTATACTCACAACTCCACATTTAATAAAATGATCCATCAATATACAAAGATGGATTCATTTTAGACCTCCTAATTTTCCTTTATTAGTAGACTGCAATGCATATATATATATTACATTGAATCTGAGCATACAAATGTTCACAACGAGATTCGATTTCAGTCATTTTACTCCTGCCACAGAATGCCTTTGTCTTTCTTCATCCAAGTCTCCACAACATGTCAAAACTTAGGTTTTCTTGCCTTGTCACCTGTATAATTTCAAATTGAATGGCAGCATTAACAAGCTCAATAAAAACAGACTGGTATTTTTCTCTCTAAACTTCTCCAAACGCGTTAAGGGGTCACGATCAGTGATAAAGATTTGTCTCAGTATGTTATTCGCAACTTAAATGCTGAAATGTTGTAACGCCAACACCAAGCTCAAGACCTCTTTCCCCATTGTGGAATAAATCTGTTGATGTTTCCACTGAGCACTCCAACCACACGTTACATCATGGAGCACTCCTCATCTCTCCAATAGTCCCTCTGAATGGCATAGCTCCTCCTGTATCAGCATATAAGAATTACATCCTTCTGTACCCCTTAATATTGTAACCTCCTTACCTGTTACTCCTGGCCTATGCCAGTAAACCTTATTCTCACAGGTATATGTTTTAAGAAGATCTCACACATTCTTCTCAATCCCTCACAGAAACCAAACTTTGATTTCTGAACCAAATCATCATCATCAGCCATTTCAGTTTCTAAGCTTGCCATTGTAACTCTCTGCTCTTCTACACGAGTTCTCATGACTGCAGGAAATGAATTGTTGAACTTCTCCAAAATAAGAATCTCTCTCAGAGTGTCATAGGTTTTCTGTGTTTTAAATACCCTTTCCCATCTTTCAAAATTACTTTGTTTGATTCTTTCAAACACAACGTGCGTTTAACCAGGGATGCTATTTTAGATTCCTGAGACACTGTCTGTCGGCTTCTGGCACAAGCTCAAATGCATTAAGATGGTTTTCTTCACCTCCTCCAATAGGGATGCAAATATCTATCAGCTTTGTTTGGATCAACTAAATCCACATGTTTTCTGGCAACTACACTTGTTTAGCTACTTTCTGAAATGAAAATAAAAGTCTCCCCCATCATTCTCATCAAATTTAGATAATGCCTGGATGTATTTAAACAGATCCCCATCAGGCCTTTGGCTACTATAGAGTGGATCATCCTCACAATCCTCCTTATCCAGCCTACTGTCTGCCTTCATCTCCGCTTTCTATGGCAACCTTCCTCTCTTATTATTAACTTTTGAACTTGAAACTCTCTGCTTTTCTTCTCTCTTTCTCTCTCTTTCTTCATTTCCTTTTCTTTTATTTCTATCTTTCATCATAATTCAAACTGTTTCAAATCCTTCTCATGTTCAAAGTGCCTCATTTGAAATTGAATTCTAGCCATTTCCAAAGAGTCTAATGGCGGTTCCACCAAATGTAATTCCTGAACTATAGCTGTAATTATCTCTCATTTTCTCACAGACAAATGCAACCACAACTCCAGTTTGTCTGCCAATTCCTACAGCTTTGCCTTCATTACCTTTTGTAAACCCCCAACTTTACTTCTTCCACACCCAGAGAACTCTTAGTGACTGAATCTTTATACACAAAACACTGTTTGAAACAACCGAATTCAGTACCCGGAACAAAAGACACTAACAACTACCATACGCGATCTTTGAACCCAATAGCCTCCCGATTCATACTTTCCAATGTCTGCATGAGCTTATTCTGGATTCTCTGGTTTCCTCCCACAATCCAAAGATGTGCATGTCAGGTGAATTGGTCATGCTAAATTGTACATAGTTTTCAGGGATGTGTGGGTTTGTTGCCTTAGTCGGGGTAAATATGTAATAATAGGGTAGAGGAATGGGTCTGGGTAGGTTACTCCTCGGAGGGTTGGTGTGGACTTGTTAGGTTGAATTGCCTGTTTGAAAATTCTAAACCCAATTTGGTATTATCGATTTTGAACCAGCCAAGAGTCCCCAGTTTGCTATAGACGAACCAGACTGCCTCAAACTATTTTAAGAAGGTAGCTTGGATGTCAACCTTTTCTTATTTTAAATGTAGATGTGAGTTGGATTTTCCAGATGTGATACTACGAGTCAAACAACTCACCTTTCAGCAAAACACAATATATTTAACACTCTAATAAAAATCCATACAAAATGAAGAGGAATTTAGAATAACTTAACTATTGGAAACCTTAACCAAATAATGGATACAGTACTTTCTATAAATGAACTGTTCCAATAAACTAAAATCACCTAAACACACCTCTTGGCAAAAAGGAACATTCAGACAAGCATTCTTGCATACAGTTCTCCAATCCAGGAGGAAACAGCACCAAGTGAAGTTTCAGAGACAATAGCAGCTAGGGATAATTTACTAAAACTTCCAACCCTTCTGGGACCCCAAGCCCCTGGTAACTGTTACAGCTACAAGGAAAAAACTAGAAAGCCTGGTCTGTGCCAGCTGGCCATTGTTACTACGATTTATTAAAAACCTTAAAGTGTTGTAAGTTATTTACTTGTGCCGTTTTCACTAGGCAGTTTGGCCTTTAAGATCTCTTACTAAAAAAAAATAGAAAATAATCTTTTATTAAAAAATTGACAGCATTGTCACACAATTTAGATGCCTGGTCCTTTACTCAGTGGGCTCCAGCAACACATTTTCAGCTCTGATCTCCAGCATCTGCAGTTCTCACTTTCTCCTCGAAGAATAGCCTGACACACACCATTTCATTATTTCTGAGCTACACAATGCCAGCACTCGATACACTAGGGAGCCAAAACCCAAGGCCAGGGAAAGATACAGAGGGACAGAGAGATTCACATTACAGACAGAAGCAGGCAGTTAATTAACTGAAAATATGTTGTGGAAATATGGGGAAAAAGACAGGGCAGTGGGACTAACTGCAGAAGTGAGATCTTTGCGAGTAAAATGACAAGAATGAGAACATTGAATAAAGGCATTGTCAGATCAGCTGAAATGGTTTGTTACATCAAATTCTGAATCTGCTTCACAGAACACCACAAACAACATAAATCGGGACAAGATGACGGCCCATAATGGAGAGCTGTGCAGACCATGCGTTTGTTGATCAGTAAACGGCACTATCTGGAGAGTATTGCAAACTTTACTATCATATGCTAACTATACTCGCATCAGGTTTGGTGTGTGTGTGTGTCCTCATCAGAGGCTGAGAGTGTGTGTGTGTGTGCACGATTGGTGTGGTTGAATGCGAAACTCATTGTTTGAGAAGGAACCCACATGGAGGAAACTATTTTAAATACGAATAACTGGTAGGCTTTTTGTTTATCAACAGAGAGAGAACGAGAGAAGTTTCATGGACAGATAAGGTAAAGTGTTTGATAATGTTAAAATAAAGGCATTGCCAGACACAATAGCAATATATATCCGCGTGCACATGAATGACAGATGGATGGGAGTTTGGTGTGAGTTCGAATCAGATTTGTTTCGGCAGGTTGAAGCCGGGAGTGTTAGCAGCAGATTATTAGCTTCATTAAGACTGTACTTCATAGCTCAAGGTTCAAACAGCAGATGAAATAAACCAGTGAGATATGCCCTGGAGTGGTGAGTATTTCAAGTTAGAAATGGTCAGGGAATGGTGTCAGGAATGAGCTCATAGTCAAAGGGATCTCCCACAGTTGTGACCTGTCTGCTTCAGCCGCAGATATTGGCCAGGGATGGGATGGAAACAGTGGAAGGAAGTGAAGTTTGTAACCAGAACAGTAGACAGTAACCTCCATGCTCTTAATATTTAAATAACAAATAACAGTGCATTGTGGTTCTCCGCTGAAACTGAGTAGGTCATCATAGAGACCTGTGAGTAACACTGCCAGAGCAGAGAGGGAGACAGTAATTGAATACGTTCATTGATGGTCTGGAGAGTGAACATCTGGATTCACAGTTTCAATAGGAACAATAATAGTGCAAGAAGTGTAGACTACATGAAATAACAATAATACAGTTATAAAAGGTTTATAGAAAACAAAATCTGGACAGCGACACTTACCAGGAACACCAACGATAGCCAGGAAGGGATAATAAAAGTATTGAATAATGAGAAGAGCGTAATAGATCAGTGATGATAATGACAACCAATCAAATGCAGAAAGATACCAAACATAATTGGATAGGTTCTTGTCTATTGTTGGAATATTCCAGTCTAATGTTCTCAGATTCTGATCCATTGTTGGAACATTCCAGTCTCATGTTCTCAAATTCTGATCTTTCCTCCCCCTCTCTCTGGATCTGCTGATCCCTGTCAGTGCTGTCAGTGATGCTCCCGCTCATGTTATAGAAGTTAAACTAACCGGTCTATAATTCCTCATCTTTGTCTATCTCCTTTTTTAAACAGTGGCATCACATTTGCTGTTTTCCAGACTGCTCGAACTGCCTGATGAAGGGCATATGCCTGAAAGATTGATTCTCCTGCTCCTTGGATGCTGCCTGACCTGCTGTGCTTTTCCAGCACCACACACTCGACTGCTGCAACTGCCCCAATAAATTTTGGAAAATTACGAGTGCAGTTGTTATTTCTCCTGCCAACTCTTTCAGCACTCTGGGATGCATTCCATCAGGGCCAGGAGACTTGTCTACCCTTAGCTCCATTAACTGGCTCAACACTACCTCTTTTGTGATAATGATTGTTTCCAGGTCCACACCTACCTTCATCTCTTTGTCAATTACTGGCATGTTATTCATGTCCTCCACGATGAAAACCCACAAAAATACCTGTTCAATGTCTCGGCCATTTCCTCATATCCAATATTAAATCCCCCTTCTCATCCTGTAAAGGACCAATGTTTACTTTAGCCACTCTTTTGTTTTACATATTTATAGAAGCTTTTGCTACCTGTCTTTATATTCTGAGCTAGTTTACTCTCATAGTCTTTCTTATATCACTTTGTCTGTGGTTTTCTGTTGACCTTTAAAGTTTTCCCAGTCTTCTAGTTTCCTACTTTGTATGCTTTTCCTTTCAATTTGATAGCCTCCCTTATTTCCTCAGACACCCATGGCTGATTACCACTTTTCCTAGAGTTCTCCCTTTCCACTGGTATATATCTCTGCTGAGCACTTTGAAGAATTGCTTAGAAAGTCCCCCTTCTCAACAGTCTCATCATAAAATCTTTGCTTCCAGTCTACTTTGGCCAACTCTTCCCTCATCCTATTGTAGTCTCCTTTGTTGAAGCACAGGACACTGGTATTGGATTTTATCTTCATACTTTCCAACTGTATTCTAAGTTCAACCAAACTGTGATCACTCCTTCCAGAGGATCCCTAACTATGAGATCATTCATCATTCCTATTTCATTACACAGGACTAGATCAAGGAGAGTTTGTTCCCTCATCAGTTCCATTACACACTGTTCAAGAAAACGATCGCGGATACATTCAATGAACTGCTCCTCAAGGTTACCCTGACTGCCCTGGTTCGACCAATGTAGATTAAAATCCCCCATGATAATTGCTGTACCATTTCTACAGGCGTTAGTTATCTCTTTGCTTATTGCTTTCCACAATGTAATATTATTTGCTGGGCAGTAGACTATGCCTATCAGTGACTTTTTGTTCTTAGAATTTCCAATTTCCACCCAAATGGATTCAACCCTATTTTCCATGGAACCGATATCATCTCTCACCACTGCCCTGATGTCATCCTTAAATGTCAGAGCTACACCACCTCCCTTACCTTCCTGTCTGTAATTCTGAATAGTCTGATCCCTGGACATTTTACTCCCAGTCATGACCATCCTGCAACCATGTCTCTGTAATGGCTACTAAATCAGATTCATTTGCAATGTTTTGTGCCGTTAACTCATCTACCTTGTTTTGAATGCTATGAGCATTCAGGTAAAAATGCCTTTCTGCTAGTTTTTATAACCACTTCCTGAATTCTAACACCTTCATTAACATTATCTCCTGAGCTATCCTTCCTTTTAGCTTCTTTCATAGTCTGCCATGTAGTTAAACCCTCCTGCACACATGCTAACCTGTTACTTTCCTTTCTATTTACTATCATACCTCCTATTGTTTTCCCCTTCCCTTACCACCAGTTCACAAGTTTAAAGTCCGAGTGACCTATTTATCCTTTTCACTAGAACACTGGGTTGAGATTGGTTCAGGTGGAGGCTGTCCCATTGGTTCAGATTCCTGTGGTTCCAAAACTGATGCCAATCGCCCACGAAATGGAACACCTCTTTCTCACACCACTCTGTTAGTCACATGTTCAGTTCCCTAGTTTTTTTATCTCCAAGACGATTTACACTTGGTTCGGGTAGTAACATGGAGTTTATAACTCTTGAGGACCTGTTCCTTAATTTTGTTCCTAGTGCTTGATAATCTCCAAAGAGCTCCTCCTTCTGAGCCTTGCCTATGTTGTTAGTCACAATGTGGACCAACAACTGGATCCTCACCCTCCCGCTCCAATATCTTTTCAAGCTGGTCAGAGACTCCACGTTTTTACACCCACATCATCAAATCCCCTCAATTTTAAACATACATCCAAATAGTTTCCTCCTTCTCCTTCCTATGTGAATACACCACCTCTTAAAATTATTTTCCACTGTCTTGCCCATTCTGCTCACCTTTCTGGACTCTGCTATTTTACCACAACCTTCCTCAGTATTAGCCATAGTCGCCAATTTCCTGTCATCCACATAATTGTTATACCCCTGATCTCCAGGCACAATTACTTTCAGGACTAGTACCCTGTGGAACAACACATTCTGTCAGTCTGAACAACTAACTTTTAGCTTTAGTTTCTGTTTCTAACCCTATTGTTATCCATTCTGCTACTTCTTCCCTGCATCCATGTTGTAACTCTCGTTTACTATTAACATATCTTTTAAAAGTCCAGATATAAACACACCCTCCCCAATACCTTTACATATACTGTTATGTCATCAAACAATTCAATAAGGTTTGACACCAATGCTGACTGTTCTTTATTATATCCTCAGTTCTGGATATTTTACCATTATGGCTTTGAGTAAAAACTGCGATATTTTTCCTACAACCAACTTTAACTAGCTGGTCTGCAGACCCATGTTGCATTATTACTATGATTGTGATCCAGTAGCTGAAGATGAAGCAATAAAGCCAAATACTTTCATCAAATTAATTAATTATCAAATTTATACAAAATCAGTTCGCTCAATGAGCTCCCCTTGAGGTGTCCAAAAGTTTAAAAACAAGTTTTAAATATCTGCCAAAATACTCACTGTTTTGATATGAATGCATTGTCTTTCATTTAGGTGGAGGCAATGGCCTAGCGGTATTATCACCGGACCGTTTACCCACAGACTTTAATAAGCACACAACTCTTATTTCACAAAGCAATATGTTTTTTTTAACAAGGCATTTTTCAACGATCTTTGTCTTCTCAATGCTGTCATTCCTACCCGAATGACTGTTTTTATGGGGTCGAGGTATAGAAATATATATATATATATATAATACATACACACACACACAAACGTGATCTGGGACACTGTACCCAATTCGGCACTGCAGCATGGGGGAGGTGCAATACAGAATCAGCAGAATGATTCTGAGATTAAAAAAGTTTCAATGAGCCCTGGTTATATAATGTACATTTGTATCAGCTTGATTAATATTTAAGGTAAAGATAGGTAAAGAGAGATTATTTCCCTGGGTAAAGGTCAGGGGAGAACAGCCCAGAAATAAGAGAGAAGCGTGAAAATTCAAGGAATACCTTTCAGGGTGATAAATGGATGTGCTTTCTATACAACACCACAGAGGGTTTTAAGAAAATTCAATGCCAAGACAAATTGACTTTAATCAATAAGGGAATCAGGCATTATGGGAAAAGGCAGGCAAGTAGAGTTGAGAGTTACCAGATCAGCCGTGATCTCATTAACTGGCAGCTTTTATCAGAATCAATGAAAGGTTACAATCTGAAATGTGAACTCTGTTTCTCTATCCACTGATGCCTCCTGATGTGCTAAATGTTTCCAGAATTTTCTGTTTTGATTCCTGGCATCCTAAGGCGATGTTAAACAATCTATTGGTTTGTTTTGTTCAGTTCCTTTGACACTATACTTGACTCAATAGTCTTGGTGTTGAGAACAATTATTCTCACATTTCCTCTAGTTTTAGTTTCTCAATTTTCCCTCAGCCCATTGAGACTATGATGAAACTGGGAGTCCAATAATTCCAACAGAAGGTAAACAAAGATTTACTGACCTGGTCATTGGAGAGTAGAAGCTGCCAGATGGTACTCGAGACAGAGACATAGAACATACAGCATGACAACAAACCCTTCAGTCCAACATGTCCATGCCAACCAAATATCCTAAATTCATCTAGTCCCACTTGCCAGCACTTCGACCATATCCCTCTAAACCCTTCTTATTCATATACTCATCCAGATGCCTTTTAAATATTGTAATTGTACCAACCTCCACCACTTCTTCTGGCAACTCATTCCATTCACACACCTCTCTCAGCATGAAAAGGTTGCCCCTTAGGTCCCTTTTAATATCGAAATGTCACGTCCAATAAACCACCTCATCTGTAAACCACAATCACTGTTTGGTCAGACATCCCATGGGATAATCAAGTGCAATTATGTCCTATGCTAAGGGGCAAAGAACTGAAAATGTGTTGCTGGAAAAGCGCAGGTCAGGCAGCATCCAAGGAGCAGGAGAATCGACGTTTCGGCATAAGCCTGAAGAAGGGCTTATGCCCGAAACATCGATTCTCGATTTTGTAGATGACGTTTGTTGTGCATGCTGTCTGGTTCTTTAGCTACTGTTTAAGTGTGTTGTTTGGTTTGTGGGCTACCATGCTGCCAACAGGTCTGAGTAGGCTGGCAGTCATTTCAGAGATGTCTCTGATGCAGGGTAAAGTGCCTAAGGCTTCTGGGCCTGTTTTGTCTGCTTGTTTGGGTTTGTTGCTGAGAAATCGGTAGAATGTGTTTATTGGGTACCTGTTCTTCTTGAATACACTGAATAGGTGGTTTTCTTCTGCTCTTTGAAGTTCTACAGTGTGTGGTGGCTCATTGAAATACTGTCCTAATGCAGCTTTGTTTGTGGGTGTTGGGATGATTGCTTCTGTATTTCAGTATTTGGTCCGTATGTGTTGTTTTCCTGTGGATGCGCATTTGAAGGTCTCCATTGGCTGTCCGCTCTACTGTGAAATCGAGAAATGACAGGTTATTGTTGTTTTCCTCCTCCTTTATGAATTTTATGCCAGTAAGGATACTATTGATGATCTTGAAGGTTTCCTCTAAATTGTTTTGTTTCGTGATCACAAAGGTGCCATCCACGCAGCGGACTCAAAGTGTGACTTGGATGGTTGTGAGAGTTGTTTGTTTGAGTCTCTGCATTACTGTTTCTGCGAGGAACCCTGATATGGGTATTCCATTGATTTGCTTGAGGGTCCTACTATTGAAAGTGAAGTGGGTGGTGAGGCATAGTTCTACTAGCTTGATGATGTTGTCCTTGCTGATGAAGTTGGTGGTGTTTGGTATATGTGTCTTTGGTTTTTCTAATAGCGTAGTCAGTGTTCCTTTGGCCAGGTTGATGTTGATGGATGGGAACAGGGCTGTTACACCATTATTTCATCCACTTCTTTCTTGGTGTCTTTGATGAGGTTCAGGAGTTCTTAGATGCAGTGGTAGGAGTACTCTACTAAGTGCTTTAGACTTTTGTGAAGTTCCTTGGCTAGTCTGTATGTTGGTGTTCCTGGTAGTGAGACTGTGAGTCTGAGGGGGGCTCCTGGTTTGTGAACTTTGGGTAGTCCATAGAAGCATGCTGTGTTGGATCCGTCTGGTTTCATTTTTTGGAAGTCTGTCTTGTTTAATTCTCCTGATTTCTTAAGTTTTCTGAGGAAGGCTATGATTCAGTTCTCCAGTTGAAACCCTCCAATCCTGGCAAACATCCTTGTAAATATTTTCTGAACTCTTTCTGCACTCTAAGCAACACTCATCAGGACCTTCCCATTAAGTGTATAAGTCCTGCCCTGATTTACCTTTCCAAAATGCAGCACTTTACATTTATCTAAATTACATTCCATCTGCCACTCCTTGGCCTATTGGTCTATCTGATCAGGATCCCATTGTAGGTGCAGTGTATAGTAAAGAAGTTTAACTCAAATGTTGGTGTCAACTGCAAACGTACTAATTATACGTCCTGTGTTCACATCCAAATCAATTATGTAACTGATGAAAACCAGTGGACTCAGATCCGATATTTGTGGCATACCACTGGTCCAGGCCTCCAGTCTGCAAAAGCAACCCTCCATCACCACCTTCTGTCTTCTGCCTTCGAGCCAGTTCTGTATCCAAATGGCTGGTTGATATGTACTACTCAACGACTACTGCCATGTTATGATGTTTTGAAGGAGAATAGAAGGATTAGGTTAAATATAATCTTTTTTTATCTAGGTAGAACTTAACTTGTTTAGTCTCTACATTGCTGGGTGGATGCCAGGGGTATAGAAACACTAGAATACATTGAATAAGAAGGAGGCAATGCGATGGATAGGTCATGAACATTGCAGCCAAGATATTATCACAACCTGTAGTCTTCAATTTATCAATGCTCCCAGCCACAACTTGCTATCAGTTGGTGTGAACTGAATTGATTATCACAGCAGGTTCATGTTTTGTAGCTCTGTAACCCCTTGAACATGAACTGTTCACTCAGAATCTTAGAATCCCTACTGTGTGGGAAAAGACCCTTCGGCCCAACAAATCTATACTGATCCTCCAAACCCATATCCCATTACTCTACATTTACCATTGACTTAAGCTACACATCCCTGAACACTATGGGCAATTTAACATGGCCAATTCATCTAACATGCACATCTTTGAATTGTGGACAAAACCGGAGCACCCGGAGAGAACCCACGCAGACACAGGGAGGATGTGCAAACTCCACACAGACAGTCGCCCAGGGCTGGAATCAAACCCAGGTCCCTGGTGCTGTGAGGCTGCAGAGCTAACCAGTTGTTGCTTTGGACTATGTTAACATCTTTAAAGGTGCAGCACCATACAGTTAAAACTGACAGAGAATCATGTGAAATCAATGTGCTATCCAACTCTAATCCATGCTATGGCTGATAGTTCAGATTCTAATTTAACATATTTAATATCTTTGGCCCAAAAGCACACTCTTCTCTGCTGCAGCTTCTGGCTGAGCTTCTCCACTGACTGTAACCCTGTTACCATTTGACTGACAGTTCCACAAACTTTCATATTATCTGGCCACACTTCTTAAAGTTTTCATTCTTGCAGCAGTGCATGGACTGATCCCCGAAATTTCACTGAACCCATGCTATTCTTTGACAACCATATTCTACTTCTTGAATTCTTCAAGGAGAATTTCTTAGCATCCTGTTCAAGTCTAATTGGCTTTTTATCCTTGGTTCCTTTATTGTTCCTAAACAGGTTGTTTCTCAAACTAATTGGTTTTGTACATGTTGATACTAATTGGCTTAGACTATTAGGGTCTTTTATTCATTTAATCTTTGGTCAGTTTCCATTCACAGATTAGAAACCCTTGTCTCTGATCCCTGCCTTTTTGAGATTAGTATAGTTTTAGTAGTGAACCCTGATTAATATGAATTGGTTTTACAGTTTGACCATTACATCTGTTAATCCTTGCAGTAAGACACAGCAGAAGGTGGCCATGCCGTCCCTTAAGTCCGCTTTGCCATTTAATGAAATCATGACCGATTTGATATAATGCTTACTGATTCCCTGAAAAATCGCTCAGTGTTGAATGTCCTTTTACAGCCTATACAGTCTCTGTGATAAATAATTCCATAGATTCATTCCACTCAGAGAAGAAATTCTACCTCATCTGTCTTAGATTGGTGAGAGACTATTCAGAGATTATGCCCTCTTCTTCTGCAAGAGGAACCAATCTTTTTGCATCTACCCTGATGAGTCCTCTGGGAATCTCGGATGTCTCAAGAAGGTTGCATCTCATGTGGAAAGGTCCTGACCTGTACCAAACTGTTTCTCTCCACAAATACTGTCTGATCACATGTGCTTTCCTGGCATTTTGTGTTTTTAATTTCATATTTCCAGCATTGGCAACATTTTGCCTTTCTCTCGGGACATCAGGCTCAGCGGTTTGCACTGCTGCCTCACAGTGTCAGGGATCCAGGTTCAATTCCAGCCTTGGGTGACAGTCTGTGTGGAGTTTGTACAGTCTCCCAATGTTCTGCATGGGTTTCCGTCGTGTGTTCCAGTGTCCTCCTACAGTCCAAAGATGTCACGTTAGGTGGATTAAACATCGCAAATGTGTGATTACAGTATAGGGTAGGGAGCGGAGTCTGAGGAAAAAGCTCTTGGGAGGGTCAGCACATACTCAATGGGCCAAATGGTCTTTCTCCACATTGTAGGGATTCTATGATCAGGAATTTTTTCAGGTGGCATCCTCATCTTGCCCATTTTCAGCTGTTCCTTCATCAATCTTCCATTTATCATATAAAGTCACAGCGGTGTTCATGAGCAATTTTACATCACTCAGCTACATTCCCAATTCCTTCCAGAATAAGGCAGCTCACAAGGCTCCTGCAGCACAACCTGGACAAAATCTTGTTGTAGATAGTACTTACTAATGAAGAAATCACCATTTCCAACAAGAAAATATTCAACTGCCTGATTATTACAAATGTGGATTTGAGAATGTGGCAGAGACTAGATACTGAGTGACTGTCAAATTCTATCCACCATTTATAAATTAGAAGGTAGATGCAGGTGATGGAAGTTTCCTTCCACAAACAGACATCAATATCTGATCAATTGTTTACTCTTAAGCGAAAACTAAGATTTCTGTTAAACAGAAGTACTGAGAGTTAGAGTACTTCTGTCCCTCAGTACTCCAGACACAGGAAGATCCGAAGACAAGAACCTACAGCTGCCTGGTTCTGAGATAAGAAGTGTTGTTTAGTAATTCTTAATTGGGAGTTTTATTGGACTAGTATTATAGAAGGGAAGGTAGAATGTAAGTTAGAGAAAGAAATTGTAAATAGTAGTTAATTATTCTCTGTTATACTTTAAGAAATAAAGCCATTAATTTTATTTTAAATCTTCCTTGGCCATTCGAATTTTTACAGATTACTGCACAGGATCAATCTTTTCTGTGTTGCTGGTTTTAAATTAAGCAGGAGGGTTTACCCTGTGTCGTAACAAGGGTTACCGTAGAAATCACCCTAGTTCTAGTTCCATATGGCTGCTCTCTCATAGACAGAGAGAGAGAGAGAGAGAGAGAGAGCAAGAGAGAGTCAACTGGTGGTGAGCTTAACCTAAGGATCACTTCTCCTCTTTACATCTCACACCAGTGACACCGATAGCATAGGTTCAATCCCCACACACTAGCTGAGATCATCATGAAGGTCCCACCTTCTCAACCTCACCCCTCCCCTGGGGTATGGTGACACTCAGGTTAAACTCATGACCAGTCATGTCTCGCTAATGAGAGAACAGCCTGTGGTTCACTATGACTATGGGGACATGGAAGGAATATATATCCAAAACACGATGGTGAGTGGTTTGGAAGGGAACATGTAAGTAGTGGTGTTCTCATGCATCTACTGCCTTTGTCTTTAGGAAGGTATGGTCATACGTTTGGAAGATGCTAAGGAGCATTGGTGAATTTCTGGAGCATATCTAGTTGATGATACATAAGGCTGCTAAAGAAGATTGGTGTTGGATTCACTGCATGTTTGTAGATAGGGTGCCAATCAAACTGGCTACTTTGTCCTAAAAAAGTAAGTGCTGGAGAAATTCAGCAGGTCTGGTAGTATATGTTAAGAGAGAAAGAGAATTAATGTTTCTAGTCCTACATGACTCCTCCTCAATACTGTTCTGAAGAGGAGTTATATTGGAATCAAATGGTTAATTCTGTATTTCTCTCCACCAATGCTGTCAGGCTTGTTGACTTTCTCCAGCACTTTCCGGTTTCATTTCAGGCTTCAAGTGTCTACAGCATTGTGTGTTTATCATGGCGGTCTCCAATTTCTTGACTGTTGTTGGAGATACATTTCATCCAGTCAAATGGGGTGTATTCCATCATATTCCTGATGTGTGCCTTGTAGATAGCAGAGAGGCGTTTGGTGCCATGAACTGCGTCACTCACGGCAGTACTTTTGCTCTCTGACCTGCCCTTCTATCCACAGTGAGCAGGACTTATCTCATGAGTCCAGTTCATTTTCAGCTCAATGGTAACTCCGATACTGTTGATCGTAGGGGATTCAGCAATAGCAAAGCCTTAAGTGTCCAGAAGCATTATTTAGGTGATTTCTTATTGAAGGTGGTAATTGCTTCCCATTTGTATAGCGTGAATGTTAATTGCCAATCGTCAGCCCAGGCTGGAATTTTCAGGGATCTTGTGACACAGAGACATGGAGTATTCAGTATCTGAGGGTGTAAGAATGCTTTGAACATTGTGCAAGTATTAGCGAACCCTCTGATTTATGGCATTCTGATTGAGAGAAGGTCAGTTATACAGTCACTAAAGATAGTTAGGGCTAGGACACAATCTTGAGGACCTCCTGCTGTGAGGTCTTGGAGCTTAGATGGCTGACCTCCATAAACCACACCAATTTCTGTGGGTCTGGAGTCACATGTAGCCCAGACCAGGTAAGGACAGTAGTTATCTTTCCTTAAAGGATATTAATGAACCAGGTGCATTTTCTTTGACAACTGACATTAGTTTAATGGTTGATATTAGAGTTTATAATCCACATACTTATGAAATTGAAGTTTTGTCATGCTGGGATTTGACCCAATTCCATGATAGTAGCTCTCAAGTATCTGAATATGAGCTAATTCAATGGCTGGCTTCCTGGCTGATTTGGAACCCAACTTGATTTTTTTTTTAGATTGGATTACTTCCAAGTTAATTTGTTTCTATTTGATCCCAAAAAATGGAAATACGACAGACTAAGTGATAGTGGTCAACTACATGAATTTGTCTTGACTATGACCAGTTGTGAGAACATCCAGTTTGTATCAGGGTTTGTGTATTTGCTCAGTGGGAGTTATAATGGAACGATGGATGATTAGAGGGGATTATTTTACCATTCAGAGGGAGGTATAAAGGTAAAAGAATAATTTATATGTGTGTGAGGTAAATGTGGTGTGTATGTGTGTATGTGTACACATGTGTACATGTCTTTCTGTGTCTCTGTGTGTAAAAATACCTAAGAAATTCTTCTGCATGAATAAGAACTCTTTCTTTCCCTTAGTCTTAAAGGACTTTGGAATGTGCTTATCTGAAAAATTGGAATTTGAAACCCAAAGTTCTAAGAACAGGAATAACAGACCAGGAATAACAGACTAGTGAGTGTCTATCAATGTTACAGAAATTATTGGAGAAAATTCCAAAAGAAAGGATTCATCTCCAATTAAAGAAACATGGATAGTCAGCATGGCTTTGTCAGATGGAGGTCATGCCTAACAAATCTGGTGGAGGTTTTGAGGAGGTGACCATGTCTGTGGATGTGGCTAGGACAATTGAAGTAGTTTATTTGGGTTTTAGCAAAGTCTTTGACAAGGTTCCACATGGGGGATTCAGAATGAAGGTAAAAGCATATGGCAGCTGGAGCAACTTGGCAAGTTGGCTGGGAAATTGGCTCAGTCAGAGGAGGCAGCGGATATTGACAGAAGGCTGTTTGTGTAATTAGAGGCTCATGTACGGTGTGTATCACAGAGATCAGTGCTGAATCCCTTATTGTTTGTCATATTCATAAATAATATAAACCGGTCAGATGGGCAGATGCAATTTAACTCTGACAAATGTGAGATGATGCACTTTAGTAGAAGTCACAACATAAGGCACTGAGTGGTGGGACACCAGGAAGCTCAGAGAAACAGAAGGACCTTGAGGTGCTTGTTAACAGATCCCCAAAGGCAGCAAGACAGGGGAATAGGATAGTTAAGGCATACAAGATACGTGTCTTTACCAGTCCAGGAATAGATAAAGTCATAGAGATTCTCAGCATGGCTCAAATTGCTTGTGCCACCCAGTTTTCACAATTAAACTAGTCCCATTTGCCTGGGTTTGGTCCATATCTACCCCATCCATGTACCTATTTAAATGTTTCTTAGGGCGGCACGGTGGCTCAGTGGTTAGCACTGCTGCTTCAGAGCGCCAGGGACCTAGTTTCAATTCCCGTCTCGGGCAACTGTCTGTGTGGAGTTTGCACATTCTCCCTGTGTCTGTGTGGGTTTCTTCTGGGTGCTCTGGTTTCCTCCCACAGTCCAAAGATGCGCAGGTTAGGTGAATTGGCCACGCTAAATTGTCCATAGTGTTAGGTGTAGGGGAATGGGTCTGGGTGGGCAACAAGTGTGGACTTGTTGGGCTGAAGGGCCTGTTTCCACACTGTAGGGAATCTAATCTAATCAAATCACAAAATTGTACTTGCTTCTGCCAATACCTCTGGCAGCCTGTTACAAGCACTCACCACCATCTGTCTGAACAAAGTGTCCCTCTGAATCCTTTTGTATCTCTCCACTCTCACCTTAACTTATGCTCTCTAATTTTTGACTCTCTATACTGGCGAAAGTCTGTTGGCTATCTATCTTATATGAATCTCACAAGATTTAATAAAGCTCAATAAGGTTGCCTCTCAGTCTCCTACGTTCCCGGGGAAAAAAGTCCCAATCTATTCAACCTCGTCTTATAGCTCAAAACTTCCAGTCCAGGTAGCATCCTAGTAAGTGGAGGGCCAATACTGAGGTGTAGCTGAAAGGCAGGAGGTTTAGAGGGAACATGACATCCGGAGTATGGCAGCGGCCTACAGTGCATTGCCCAGGAGGATAACTGAGAAGGAAATCCTCAAAACCTTTAAAAAGTACTTGAATGAGCATTTGAAATGTCATAACATTCAAGACTGTGGACTAAGTGCTGGGGAGTGGGACTTGTGCAGCTTTTCATGCAATTTTTGGAGGGACAATCTTTATGGATCGATGGGTCACTTCTGTCCTATATGGTGCTATCATTCTATAATTTTGAAGTTAAGGTTCTGATTTCTTTTTGTCTTTGTTTTGAAAAATTATTACCAAGTGTAAGTTCCAGTTATTGTTGTGGTCAGTATTAGTTTCAGCTTCGGTATTTGAGTGCTCAATCAGACAGACTTTCCCAAATGAGTTGTGGAACTGAATTAACAAGGAAAATAGTGGTATAACAGTGTGCAGTAGAACAGCTGTCAAGGTACAACATGAGGTATTGAATGATTGAATATCCTCAGTAAAATAAAAGTTATCACAGAAAAGAATATCAAAAGATATTCAGATGTTGATGGGACTATTAGTGTGTGAAACACTGCAAGCATTCTTGTTTGATGACAAGTTGCAAGGACCGGTTGTGACCAAATAAGATTAGATTCATCTAGTCCTTGGGGTATTCAAATGTAGACTTAAATTTCAATGACATTACATCATCAAAATAAACCTGTTGTCGTAATCTCTTTGTTCAAAATGATATTAAAAAGGTGAATGTGTGATCATATTTTCCCAGGAGAGATACAACAAAATATAATACGAGGTCTTTGGATATGTCTCATCTCTCATTTTGAGACAATTCGGACAGATACCAGCAGCAGGAAGGGAGAGGTTGTTTCACAAACAATAAAATGTATTTTGCAAACATAATGATCTCAAAAATATACGACACCATCCTTGTCATTGTTGGTGTACCCGGTAAGTCTTGGAACAACTTAAGTTACATAAGTCTATATTTCCCATCTGCATTTACTGATGATTTAATTTCCATTTAGCAAGGCAAATCCCAATGTCAGATGAAAGTGCTCTCACTTACAGAGTATAAGTGAATTGTTTGTCGATTCGGAAGTTTCTCAGTAACGTGTAGCGGTGTCTGTTTCTCTGTACTGTGCAGAATGGGTTGACACTGAGGCCTCAATGAAGAAGTTTGGCTGAGCACCGGCCCCAGCTTGTCTAGAAAGGGTTTAGCAAGACCATTCTCTCTCCATGGTCACTTAAAGCCTGCTCTCAGTCAGCTGGATTAGATTGGGTTCCCTGTGACATGGTGGCTCAGTGGTTAGCATTGCTGCCTCACAGCACCAGTGACCTGGGTTCAATTCCTGCCTCTGGTGATTGTCTGCATGGAGTTTGCATGTTCTCCCTGTGTCTGTGTGGGTTTCCTCCCACAATCTAAACATGTGTAGGTGAGGTGAGTTGACCATGTTAAATTGCATACAGTGTTAGGTCCATTAATTAGTGTCAGTGTGGACCTTTTGGGCCAACTGTTTCCACCCTGTAGAAAATCTAATCATGATAGGGGTGGATCAGCCTAGATGGCTTTGACCACCTTGAGTTTTTGTCAGTCAGTGGATGCCTGGGGTTATGATATTTGTGAGGACAGATCATTGGGAAGGGTATTGAACACAAGGTTCCAACTACAATGTAGATTGTTGAAATTATGTGAATGCTATGTGAGGTGTGCCATTTGTAAAATGATGCACAGTGCTGTGGTGTAGAGCCCAATAGGATAAGCGCTGAGGTCTGGAGTTTTAGGTGCCTCAGAGGATTAAATTGTCCAACAGGATGTTTTCTATCTTGCCTTTTCTTGCTTTATCCTTTGATGTTCCCCAAATGATAATGTGAAGGTCCTCCAATTTGCGTTCATTTGGGATTATTATTTAGACTTTGGCTGTCAGTTTAAATATGTAATTGCTATCATTATTATTCACATTATTGTTATAACATTATTATTATGACTATTTTGTCAGGACTGATGTTTTAGAGACAAAAACTCCTGGATATATTTTTAGACGGATTCACCTTGAGGCTGGAGTGTTACACCATGTACTGCAGTACTCCATCAACTTTGTGAAACCTCTGTCATTGTACCTGGCTCAGAACGGTGGAGATTGGGTGGTACAACATAATTTTTTGTAGATGAAAGACATTTTGGTTTGGGGTGACTGATATGCAATTTCGGATATTTGATATAGTTGTGCTGTTCAGAGGCTCCAATCAGGATCAAGAACATCCGGCCATATGGAGAGAAAGTCAGCCCTGCTACTGTGACACCAACTGACCTGATGTTCAGTATTGAGGGACATGCTGCATTAGATACTGTATCAGGATCACCAATTGAATCATAGTCCATCAACAGCACACTGCTGAATGGATATTAAAATAAACTATTGGAGATTATTCTTAGGGATTCATAGGGTTTACATGCATTTGGAAATACAGGACCTAATTAGGGACAGTCAGCATGGCATTATGCAAGGCAGGTCATGTCTTACTAACTTGATTGAATCTTTTGAGGAAGTGACAAAGGTAATCGATGAGGGTAGAGCAGTGGATGTTTCTGCATGGATTTCAGTAAAGGCGGCCGCTATGGTCCCTCATGGTGGGCTCATCCTGAAGATTACACTACATTGGATCCATGGTAAGGTGGCAGCTTCGATTCCCATAGAAAGCAGAGGAAAGGGGTTTTTCTGGCTGGAGGGTCGTGACTTGTGGTATTCCTTAGGGTTCCATAATGGGACCTCTGCCCTTTGTTTATTTGCAGATGATAGAACGATCAGTGAAGTTGTGGATAAGGTTGTCAAAGATACAGTGGAGATCAATTGCCGATATGGGTGGAAAGGTGGCAGATGGAGTTTAATCTGGGTAAGTATGAGGCGCTGCACTTTAGGGGATTGAAAGTTAGGGAAAAGATATACAGTAATGGCAGAACCCTGAACAGCATTGATGTACAGTGATCTTGGTGTTCAAGTCCATAGCTCCCTGCAAGTGACCATGCAAGTAAATAGGGTAGCAAAGATGATGTATGGTCAGCTTGCCTTTATTGGCTGATAAATTGAGTACAAGAGTCAAGATGTCATGTTTCAGCTTTATAAAGACTGTTCCTGTGCTGTACAGCTCGATGTTCTGTGTTCTCATGTGAATCATCTGTCAACCCTGATTTACATGATGCTCTTTGTCTCATGGTGTAGGACATCATTGCACCGATTGTCACATAGGATGCCTGTCCAAACAGTAATTGTGGTTTACACCATCGAGACAGATTTGCATAGACATATCAGTTCCTGCAGTTATAAAGTGAGATGTTACATCAATGCTAGTCAAGATCTTGCTGATCAATTTGAGCCAATCTGCCCATAGAAATGTTGTCATATTTTCCTCCCATACTGAATGATTGGAAAGCTGAGGTGAGTGGGAATGACTGCTCACCTGTATTCACTCATGTCTTAACCCTGGCCATTCAGGGAACTGATCCCACACAGGGCAGTTCAGTGCATTCAGCCCCTTCTGGTTGGATAAAAGTTTTCATGTTGATTGAATCTCTATATCAATATGAGGTGGTTTATTGGAGATCAAACTTAGGTGCTGAGTAATCTCAGACTGTTTTGTGGCTATCGAGGAATCAAATTTAAATTGGGAGTGGATGAGAGATAGTATGGAAGGATCTTGCTGATGCCAGCTAGCACTTGGAAGTTTATAAATGTTTGCAGTAACAGTAACACCGAGCTGCATGTTCCCACAGTACATTGGAAATGTCAGGACTGCTTCATCAACACTGCTGCCTGGGGCATGTCTGGAACAGTGTGTTTTACATCAGGGGAGTAACGCAGTAGGTCAAACTCTTTGATGCAATAATGACACCGTTCTTCAATTCCATAATGATTCACTTGAAGGAAAATAGTGTTCGATATATTGTGTCACCATAGTCTTACCAGAGCATAGGGCTCTCATTAGAGAGAAGTAGCTGCTAGTGATTTAACTTGAGGGCCACCAGACCTCAGATGAGGGAAGAGGTTGAGAAGAAGAGTCCTTCATGGTAACCTCAAGCCAGTGATGAGAATTGAGCCGATGCTGTTAGCATCATACTGCTCTGCAAACCAGCAATCCAGCCAACTGAGCTCAACCCATTCCCATGGAATGTTGGATGACAAGATATTAAACAAATTTCATTTGACAGCCAAGGGAACGATGTCAGATTCAGAGGACATGCGTTGCTGCCATTATGCCAGAGGTTAGTACAATACAGAAGACTGAATGTTCTGGGGTACAAGCATTCTGTGATGGGCTCTCTTCAAGTATTTATTTCTTCTCTTCAAGTTCAGTCTTTACCTCCCCAGAGGAGCCACCTCTCAGATGTGGGGTACTCTCTGAATGCTGAGCCATTGGTGTGCATGACAAATACATTTAACCCTCGACTTACTGGCCACTGAACTGGGCAGTACAAATTCCTAATGTGTGATATCATGTATCCATTTAACATTTCCAAACTAACCCTGTGGTGTAATTCGGCAACTGAGAACAACAAAAAAAAAGGTTTTATTGCCCACAGGTGCTCTTCATTGCCACTGATTTACTGGATTGATGTGTGATATTGAGTCAAGTCTCCAGAAATCACTCTGAATGAAGGCATTAATGATCATGGAACTGAACTGTATTGGGATCACTAACATCAGGCTGGACCCTCTCATTGTAATGGTGTCTTGTTGTTGGGACAATCCATCACTGTAGAGCTGAATTGCAGAGCTGATTTCCAGAAATGTGGTGACACTGATTACCTTTGACATCAAGACCACACTTTGTCAAGTGTGGCATCAGGAGCCCAGGCAAAACTAGAATGAATGGGTATCAGGAAGTAAACTCCGATGGATGGAGTCAAAACTGGCACAGAGTGGTTCTTAGAGGTCAGTCTTCTCATCTCCTGGTCATTTCTGCAGCAGTTCCTCAGAGTAGTGCTCTAGGCCCAACCATCTTCGGCTGCTTCATCAATGACGTGCCCTCCGTCAGAAAGTCAGAAGTGGGGATGTTTGCCGATAATTGTACAATGTTCAGCACCAGTCACAACTCATCTGATACTGAAGAAATCAATGTTTTAAGGGAGCAAGATCTCAACAATATCATGGAATTGTAGAATCCCTACTCTGCAGACAGAGGCCATTCAGCCCATTGGGTCAGCACCAACCCTCCGAAGACCATCCCACACCACCACCCTACTGGCGTAATTCTGCATTTACCATGGATAAGCTACCAAGCCTGCACAGCTTTGGACTGTGAGATGAAACCATTGAAACCAAAACCACACATACAGGTAAACTCCATGCAGATGGTCCTTCAAGGCTAGAACCTAAACTTGGGCGCCTGGTGCCGTGAGACAGCATTGATTACCACTGTGCTGCCAGATATGCTGGGTATCTGGGCTTGGGCTGAAAAATGGCAGATAAGATTCACGCCATAAAATGCAAGGCAATGACTATCTGTGATAAGAGATGACCTTCCCTCCACACCTTGACATTCAATGGTGTTAACATCAGTGAATCCCCCATTATCAATATTGGCCAGAAATTCAACTGGCCTCACCCCATCAATACAGTGGCTGGGACAGCAGGTCAGAGGGTCAGAATACTGTAGCAAACAAATCACCTCCTGACTCCCCAAACCCTGTCCACCACCTGCAAGGCACAAGTTAGGGGCGTGATGGAATACTCCCCAATTGCTTGGATGAGTGAAACTTCAACAAAACTGATGGATCTTGACACCATCCTAAACAAAGCAGTGCATTTGAATAGCACTACATCCACAAACAGTCACTATCTTCACCACTGAGAGCAGTGTGTTCAGTCTACAGGATACGTGCAGAAATTCACTAAAAGTCCTTAAACAGCACTGTCCAAAACGATGATTAGTACCATCTAGAAGAACAAGGACAGTGGATACTTGGGAACACTACCACCTGAAAGTTCCTCTCCAAGCCACTCTCCATCTTGACTTGGAAATATATCACCATGCCTTCAATGTCAGACTGGGTCAAAATCCTGGAATCCATTCCCTTATGGCATTGTGGGGGCAACCTACAGCACATGGACTGCAGCAGTTCAAGAACGCAGCTCACATCACCTCTCAAGGGCAACTGAGGTTGACTAATAAATGCTGGCCAGCAAACAATTCTTTTTGTTTACTGACACACAGAATTGGTCATGAGGAATTTGTGACCCAGTGTTCTCGCTTTACTGTGGGTATCTGTAAAAGCAGCATTGTATTCAATGTGGACCATGAATAGGAAAATGCCCTCAATCGCTAATACCTTTCACTGGAGAACTGTTTTGCATGTTGGTCAATAGCCTTAAGAGAACATCTAATTCCAGTGGCATTGTGATTCAGTTAGGATCTTTCAATTAGAATTGCACTGAGTGTGGGTTCCTAGCTAAAGGGGAACAACTTACCCCAGTGTTCAGGTGTCACTGGGAGCATCTCTCAAAGTAAAATTATACTGAGTGTGGGGAGGGGAACAACTTAGCCAGTGGCCTTGCATAAGTAGGAGTATCTCTGACTATCTCTGACATGCCTTTCCCATTACGAAGTGTTCGAATGCTGAATGAATATTCTAACAACACAAACAAGTTGTCGTCACCCTTATTCATGGAAATTCCATCTCCATATCTTGTATCGCTAAATCTTTTTAAAGTTTTGTACCCCAACTTTAGCTGTACTCGTCTTTCAAGAAACAGAGGCATACTTCTTTTTGGATGTGGTACTGTAGGGAATATTCCATCGCATTCCTGACTTGTGTCTTCGAGCTGGTGGACAGACTTTGAGGAGTCAAAAGTGAAGATGTAGTGCATTTGGATTTCAAAGGTTTTTTTTAAAGTGCTGCATGGAAGGTTAATGCTCAAGACAGGAGCTCACAGGGTTGAGTGTAATGTATTAGCATGGATTGAGACTGGATTAACATACAGAAGATGGAGAGTTGGGATTAATAGACATTTTGTAATTTGTGAAGTGCCATCAGAACCTGTCCCAGCATCTCAATTCCTTGCTATCTATGTTAATGACTTGAAGAAGGAAATAGAGAGTGAATGGGCAAAAAACTTGGAAGCTGGAGCTTTAATGCTGGAAAGTGTAAGGTCAAACACTTTGCTAGGAAGAATCAAAAAGCAAACAATTATAAATGGAGGAAGATTTCAAAAAGGTCAGCAAAGTGAGATTTGTGTGCAAAACAAAAGGTTAGCATGCATGTTCATCAAGTAATTAAGGATACAAGTGGAATTTGGGCTTTGTTACCATGGGTTTGAAGTGTAAATACAGGGAAGTCTTATTACAACTGTACAGATTGTTGAGACTCCACCTTTAGTACTGTGTATGATTCTGGTTTCCATATTTATGAAAGGAGATGCTGGTGTTGGAGGCAGTTCAAAAGATTCACTAGAGGGATTCCTGGGGTGAAAGGTTGACTTAGGAAAAATGATAACCAGATTAAGTCTTTACTCATTAGCATTTTGAAAAAGTAAGGGGTGATCTTATTGAAATATACATAATTCTGAGGGGGTTTGACAGGGTAGATGTTGAGATGATGTTTCCACTTATGTAGGGATCTTGAACAAGGGAACATAGTTGCAGAATAAGGAGACACTTACAGTCAGTTCTGCTATAATGTGGTAATTCCATTCTTGTGCAATCCCGTGTTATAAGAACATTTCGTAGTAAGAGCACCATTTGAACTAATGGGGCCGGAATAGTATTATAAATAAGACACACCTTAAAATTTTGCACTTTAGAAACAGTGTCTTCAATTTGTCAATTGCATTATAGCGATTTTGTGCTAACGAAACACACTGTAACAGAATAACCTGTACATGAAATATTGTAAAGTATGACTGATTAATTTTACCTTCAACATAACGAGTTATTTCTGCCTGCCCTTGGTATACATGTCACTAAGACAATTCCCACTTCTAGTATTGGGAGTATTTCTATCCCTTTAGTGTGATAATGACAAACATTCTGACTTTTTCTGGGCATTCAAACTGTGTCACACATTGACCTGTTTTTTTCCCTCAGCCTTTGACCTTCCAGCACAACCACATTTTTATTTTAGTGTGACGAACTCAGGATCATTTGACTTGGATTTACAGATGTATTGATTGTATTTATCTCAATCAGATGCTTCTCTTTTTACAGTTAAATTTTAATTACTGACAACAAATGCTCAGCTCTTTTTGTCAACACATATTCACAATAAGGACTCCTTGAAAAACTGAACTCACCAAGATTACAACTCTCGCGTTTCATCCTGACCACAGATGAAGATAGTTACGGTTGATGGCGGTCAATCATCTCAGCCGTCACACATCTCTGCAGGAGTTCTTCACACTTGTACCTTGGCCTTAAAATCTGCAGCTGCCTCATCAATGCCTTTCCCTCCATTGCCATTTCCAAAGTAGAGAGGTTTGTTCATGCTTGCACAATATTCTGCACCATTTACATCTCCTTAGATAATGAAAAGATCTGTGTCATTATAATTCAGAGAGGCCAGTGTTGGACTGGGGTGTACAAAGTTAAAAATCACACAACACCCGGTTATAGTCCAACAGGTTTAATTGGAAGCACACTAGCTTTTAGAGCGACGCTCCTTCATCAGGTGATTGTGGAGGGCTCGATCGTAACACAGAACTTATAGCAAAAATTTGCAGTGTGATGTAACTGAAATTATACATTGAAGAATTGATTGTCTGTTAAGCCTTTCATCTGTTAGAATACAGTGATAGTTTCACTTCTTTCATGAAAGATCTGTATTCTAACAGATGAAAGGCTTAACAGACAACCAATTCTTCAATGTATAATTTCAGTTACATCACACTGCAAATTTTTGCTATAAGTTCTGTGTTAGGATCGAGCCCTCCACAATCACCTGATGGAGCGTCGCTCTGAAAGCTAGTGTGCTTCCAATTAAACCTGTTGGACTATAACCTGGTGTTGTGTGATTTTTAACTGTGTCATTATACAGTGAGATAACATCTAGCTTGGTCTGGTAATTGACAAGTAACATTCGTATCCCACAAGCACAAGGGAATAGCCAACGCCAAGAAGTGAGAATCTACCAATATGCCATTGGCTTACAGTGACATTACTGTCACTGAATGCATGGCTAACAACAACCTGGCCCAACCATTGACAAGAAAATGATCTGGTCCAGCCATGCAAGTGCTGTGGACACAGGAGTATGTCAGATATTGATTTCTGCAGCAATAAGCTCCCTGTCTGTCTCTCCAATCCATGTCTACTATCCAGAAAGTATAGCTTGGGTGGGATGGAATGCTTTCCAAGTGTCTCTCTGAAAGCATCTCCAACAACATTTACAAAGCACCACATTGTGCAGTACAAACAGCTGATTGATCAGATTGCCAATTACCACATTCCACACTCACTCTCTTCACTAATAACATGAATGACCCACAATGAATACCATCCACAGATGCAAAACATTACACTCCAAGTGTTTTTTGACAGTACCTCACAGAACCATGACCCCTAATAGCTAGAAGAACAAGAGCAGGAGTTGCATAGAAACACCATCACATGCTATTCCCTTTCAGGATAGATTTCATTCTGTCTTGGGCGGCATGGTGGCACAGTGGTTTGCACTGCTGCCTCACAGCGCCAGAGACCCAGGTTCAGTTCCCGCCTCAGGTGACTGACTGTGTGGAGTTTGCACGTTCTCCCCGTGTCTGCGTGGGTTTCCTCCGGGTGCTCCAGTTTCCTCCCACAGTCCAAAAATGTGCAGGTCAGGTGAATTGGCCATGTTAAATTGCCCGTAGTGTTAGGTAAGGGGCAAATGTATGGGTGGGTTGCGCTTCGGCAGGTCGGTGTGGACTTGTTGGGCCGAAGGGCCTGTTTCCACACTGTAAAGTAATCTAATCTAATCTACTCGACATCATTGTTCCATTACTACTGCTGTCTAAACATTATGGAACTCTGCTCCAAAATATACAGGGTTTTCCTATCCACCAGATAGGAAAACCCTGTATATCCTATCCTGAAGAAGGGCTAATGCCCGAAACGTCGATTCTCCTGTTCCCTAGATGCTGCCTGACCTGCTGCGCTTTTCCAGCAACACATTTCCATCTCTGATCTCCAGCATCTGCAGACCTCACTTTCTCCTCAAAGATATCCACCAGATAATGCAGGTGTTCAAAAATGCTGCCCTCCAGTACTATCTCAAAAGCAATTAGAATTGGGCAAGAATTATTGGTCCAGACACCAAAACTCACATTTTGTGAGTACATTTAAAATTAACCAATATTCCCACATCTGAAAGAAGATAGCTCGGAACCTGAGCTGTGGTTATTGTCCAAAAGAATGATCCACATGGGAGACAGCAGGAGAAATAACCAAGGGGAAAGTAGGGAAGCTTGGTGCTGATATCTTGCTGGATTCAGGATGTCAGCTATTCCAGTGGATGGTCCATGTCAAAGCTTATTTTGTCTTGTCCAACGAATTTCCCAACTACTACTGTCTAGAAGCCAGAAGACAGATACATTTCCCTGTCGTCTATGGGTTTATGCGTTGGTGTTCCTTACTTTAGAAAATTACACAATCAAATTCAGGATCTTTTATCTTCAAAACTGGGTCGATTTTGGGAGTTGCACGCTCATGAAAATGAACATCACATAAGGATATCCTATCACAAGAAGTGGTCTAAAAAAAGGGAGCAATCATTTTAGAGTCACCATGAGCCCATCATCTCCCCTAACCTTTAATATTGGCCTGAATTCAGAGAGAGCCTCTGAAGCCAGGCAATGGAACAATGTTTGGGTCTCCCACAACAAGCTTTAGTACCATTCTCATGATTTCCAAGGTATGTGTTGGGTAACCTATGGACATTCTTAGCCCCAGCATGTGCTCTGAATCTGGGAGGAGGATCTCTGGTCACAAGGAGAGGAGCTTGTGTGAGAGAGCCTGGACATCAGGCAGGAAGCTTTGCTTCATCCCAGATAAAAAGTGTGAATTCTAAACTAGAAAGTTGCAATGAGCAATGCTGCATGGATTTGGGTGGGAGCAGTGGAGTACAGTCTCAGACAGGTCAGGGACTCCGTGCCAAATATTGAAATTCTTATGATTGTGGTAGGCACCTAACCTGGGGTATGGTGCCTGGATTCACTGCTGAATACTTCCATGGATAAAATTGTTGGTATGTTCAATCCTGTACACGTGGGATGGACTCAAAATTTTATCATTTTTTAAAATTTCATATTGTGGAGTGCATCCACTCCCGGTCACTGTGAAGTGATTTAATATCCCATATTATAGTTCATACAGTGTGGACCTAAAATTCTAGACGCAATCCGAGCTGTGGAAACACCAAAACTGATTGCAAGAATTTTGCAATCAATGTTTGTGCTAAATGTACAACATTGTTGATTTACTCATGCAAGGTGCCTTTGTGTAGATGTTGCGGTCCTATAGGAAAATCCAACCAGTAAGAGTAACCTATAAAACAGCTCAAACCAACCACTGCCAACCCAAAAAAAACATTGAATATGTGACCATCTTGCTATGAATAAACTGTCACTCATGTTCTTACCTCTGTCTTTTAAATGTGCAAATGATTCATTTAGAGAGTTTGCTACTGAGGTTCAGATTCGAGACTTCATGTGGTTTATAACAACGACCTTCTTGCCATTACTTACTCTCTGTGCCTGAGCCCAGATTGTAACTTCAAGTCTCTTTTTCTCCTTTCTCTCTCTTACAGTGAGTCTAGTGGTGATTGCACTCTTGACTCGGGGCAAGTGTGGTCTTTCTACATGCACCATTCGCTATCTGGTGGCCATGGCAACATCTGATCTACTGTTCATCGTTTTTGATATCGTACTTGATAGATTTGTGTCTTATTATTATCCACGCTGTTTCCTGAACATCACTCCTGTTTGCAGAGTTATCTATGTCTTGACCTGCTCAGCCATTGATTGTTCTGTCTGGTTCACTGCTGCTTTTTCTTTTGATCGATTTGTTGCCATCTGTTTTCATCAGATGAAAACTAAGTATTGCACAAAGAAAACTGCAATGAGGGTTCTAGCAATAATTTATATTTTCTTTTCCTTAAAGAACATTCCTAACTACTTCCGATTTAAACCTGGAAGGATCATCAACAATGTTCCATGGTACTGTTTTACCACACGCAGTTATTATAATAGCCGTCGGTGGGCAAGTTTCAAATATTTTGAACAATTTTTAACACCAATGTTCCCATTCACTTTTATTCTATTTATCAATGTCCTGACTGTCAGACAAATCTTCGAGGCAATTAAGGTGCGTGTGGAACTGAAAGGTCAGAGAAAAATAGAGAATGACCCAGAGCTGGAGAGCAGAAAGAAATCTGCCATTTTACTCTTTGCCATATGTGCAAGCTTCATACTTCTCTGGTTGGGGTACATTTTATATATGTTTAGTGCTGCTAATTCTTTGAATTACACTGCTTTTCGTACATTTGAAAGAATCGCATTCATGCTGCGGAACCTGAGTTGCTGCACAAATGCTTTTATTTATGTGGTGACGCAGAGAGCATTCAGAGACCAGTTAATATATGCAGTGAAATATCCAGTTATAAAAATAATTCAATTGAGGAATAAATCCAAGTAATGAGAGCCAACATTAGATGCAGCAGGTAATGGAACGAAGAGTCCACATGAGGAATGGAATGAAAGGAGAAAGAGGTGGAGCAACATGATAACACTACTTCATTCCCTTGCAATTTACCGGTCAGCAGAACAGGTCCACAGTGGACACAATTCCCTCGCCCTACATTTGTCCCTGGAACATCGAGATAACAAGGATACCGACATCAGGCTCCTACTAATCAACTGCAGCTCCGCCTTCAACATTATAATCCCAATTGAACTAATCTCAAAACTCCGAGACCAAGGGCAGTTCTACAACTGTATTCTCAGTTTCCTGATGCACAGACCGCAATCAGTGAAAGTAGCTAACTGCACCTCTTCTACAATAATTCTCAACACTGCGGCCCCGTAAGGATGCATCCTCAGCCCCCAAACACTCCCTGTACACATGACTGATTGGCCACATTTCATACGAACATCTACAAGTTTGCTGATGACATCACGGTTGTAGGCTGCATATCAAATAATGATGAGTCAGAATATAGGAAGTCGATAGCGTGCTTGGTTTCATAGTGCAATGATAACAATTTTTGTCTCATTGTCTGTAAAACAGAAGAACTGATCATTGACTTCAGGAAGCAAGATGGAGGGCAGACCCCTATCTACATCAATGGAGAGGGACGAAAGCATCAGGTTCCAATGAATAACGGTAACCAACAATGTGTCCTGGATCTCCTGGATCACAGTCAATAATTTGTTAACAATGTATAATTTTTGTGCCCTGAATAATACTAAATATAGCTTTCAAGAAAATTGTTATGCTGTTGCATGTATTGCTTTTCAAATTTTACCTGTCTGTGTTGATCAGTTACCTGACCATCGCTGGATACATTGGTCAGTTGTATAGTATGCTGTCCTGCTCAAGCCTGTTACAATAAGCATTAAAGGAAACTCTCACCTTTCACTGTCCTCACCATTCCAAATTGTTTGTGAACACTCAGTCCAGATCGATTGGTCACTTCCAAAATTTATAAATAACTTTTATGATCATAAAACCTCAAAGTTATGACTTTTTGACAATTCTTGACAAAACTGGAGATATTTTGACATAACGTGATCTGATAATAATTGCGAGATATAGCTGGGTTTGATCATTGTGAATCTGTGCAGGACTTCCACTTTTGTGATTCAGGACATTGTACAATCAAAGCTGCAATTCAACAAGTGGTACTGAGAGTGTATCAGAACGCATTCCAAATAATTTGTTCAAAGATAGTGAAAAAAGTTGCATGCTCATTAATGAGGAGCTTTTGCACTATTGGAGGATCATTACAAAAGGAAAGGTTGCATTGTCTCAGTCATTTAAATCAAGTGCTCCATCTCTTCTCTCAGACCATTCTCACTATTGCAAAAGATACCAGAAATGTTGTGGTTCTGTTCGCTGAGCTGGGAATTTGTGTTGCAAACAGAACCACAACAACGAGCACCCGAGCTACAAATCTTCTCCCAAACTTTGAAGATACCAGAAATAGCCCGTGTGTCTTCTGGCCAATAATTCTTCCTCACAACAGAGCAGTCAAGAAACAAAAGATGATCTGGTTCCAATGATATTACTGTTTGCGGAAGCTTGGTGCGTGTAAAGTAGCTGCCGTTTCCCTACGTTACAACAGGGACTGCCACTTCAGCTGGCTTAATAAACTTTATCTTTGTAAATCCCTTTGGGATGTACTAAACTGAGAAAATCCTTCTTTCTGAAGGAATGTGGACTGAAGGACGGACAGAAACCATGGGATTACTAAGGAGGAATTTCTGGGACGTTTTGATCAAATAACATTAACGGAATGCGGTATAGTTTAAATTCAAACTAGTGCGATATAGTCTATTGATGGGTTCCTCAGTGTCTGTGGAATTTGCCCTTTTTAGTGACAGTGGTCTTTTTATTTTTGGAAGGTTACATCCACGGTGCTTTGGTTTGGAGCCTGAAGCAGTAAAAGTCTCAGAGCCAAATTAAAACTGAGATGAAAAGTTCATATTCAGAGTTAAGCCTGAACCCTGTTAGGATGGATCCAGGAGCAAGCGGTGGGAGAAAAAGAGAGAAAGACAGACAGAAAGACAGAGAGAGGGGATTTGGTCTGTTACCCAAAACACCAAGCAGATTAGGACTGGTGATAGACTCGAGGAGACAGGGAGAAATCACAATGTGGGGACCTATTATAGATCAGGGCAGCACAGTGGTGAAGTGGTTAGCACTACTGCTTCATGGCGCTAGGAACTTGAATTTGATTCCACCCTCGGGTAACTGTCCTACTAGGGTTTATACATTCTCTCCATGCCTCCAAGCGCTCTATTTCCTCCCACAAAGATGTGCAGGCTAGATAGATTGACCATGAGAACAATGTGGTGATGTAGTGGGTCTGCTTGGGATGCTCTTCGGAGGATGCATGTGGACTTGATGGTCTGAATGGCCTGCTTCACACTTAATTAAAGATTAAATATGAACTGGAGTTTGGGTCTGGGAGAAGATTCGGAACACGCAGTAATTTGTGCATCGATGCTCTGGGTTCAGAGCATCAAAGCTGAATCAATTGAAGCTCGAGATGATCCACCTCATGAGGCAAATCAATGAACTTGGATAGTGAAACAGAACACAAAATTGTGGAAAAGAGGAAGACACAGGTGAGCTTCAATGTTTCTTATTTTACAGAAAGAAGGTAAAAACATTCCATGGTTGATCCTGGGTCTGACTGGATGGCAATCAGAGCAGGATACATCGAGTGCACGGTGTAAGCATTTGACTGATGAAAATGAATGAAGTCGTCAGATGTCAGTCGTTATGGTGACCACTGAAAGGTCAGGGCCTCACAGAATGTCACAGGAATGGCAGCGGGCTGGGTGTTCATTCCAGCAGAGGGTGAACATCATGAGATAAAAAAAAGTATCTGAATCAATCCCACAAACACACATTCTCGTTCATCCTGGATATTACCACATTCAGCAATTCGTGGTAACAAATCTACACTGAATAAAGGGGGAGGAGTTTTCCTGAAACTGGAAAGACATCATTCTCCATGTAAATGCTGCTGTAATCTCCCCTTTCATGACTGTGAACTGTGTCTGCAGGAAGAAGATAAAAATCAGAACACCATGTTATAGTCCAACATTTTGATTTGGAAGCACCAGCTTTCTAAGTGCTGCTCCTTTATCACACCTGATAAAGGGCACCTCCAAGTCATGTCTGCAGGATGAGTTACAAGAGAGCGTGCGGATTTTCAAATCGGAGGCTGAGGGGTGACCTTATAGAGGTTTACAAAATTATGAGGGGCATGGATAGGATAAATAGACAAAGTCTTTTCCCCGGGATCGGGGAGTCCAGAACTAGAGGGCATAGGTTTAGGGTGAGAGGGGAAAGATATAAAAGAGACTTAAGGGGCAACTTTTTGACGCAGAGTGTGGTACGTGTATGGAATGAGCTGCCAGAGGATGTGATGGTGGCTGGTACAAATGCAACATTTAAAAGGCATGTGGATGGGTATATGAATAGGAAGGGTTTGGAGGGATATGGGCCGGGTGCTGACATGGGGGATCTAGATTGGGTTGGGATATCTGGTCGGTGTGGACAGGTTGGACTGAAGGGTCTGTTTCCATGCTGTACATCTCTATAACTCTATGACTCTATAATTACCCCCAAATCCTCAGTCAGTGCAAGAAGAAGAATTTTACACTAACCTTTCAAACCTCCCCAGCTTCTGCCTGATCCAAATGCTGATGGTGTTTTTAAAGCTTTGTTTTCTCTTTGTAAAGTCCAGCTGTTTTGATGATCTCTCTGATCACATTCACTCCCAGACAGATCAGCCAGAGACACGGTCAGTGCAGTGACCTAGCCTTCCCTGTGTTTCCTGACACAGCCTCGTGTCTCAGTTGAAGCCTGTTCACAAACCAGTTGTGATGTCAGAACTCTCTCTGTGATGTACACAGTGAGGTCACAATTGTTCTGTGAGGTCACACTTTGACCTGTCCAGTTCAAGTGGCCTCACTGCGATCAAACAGGGAGTAAGCCGGGGAGGACCGAAACCCTCACCTTTCTCAGGTTACAATGTGTTCATATTCCAGAATATACAAAGCAGTTCTAGACATAGACATTAGGGTGTACGGGTGATGCTCAATGACACGGAGTCAGAGACACACAGATACAGATTGAGACTGCCCAGGAGATGTCTCAAAGCTGACTCTGAGACACACACATGTACGGCAGCAAATGGTGGTGAATCACATTCTTTGTTCCCTGCAGTGTACTGGGCATGCTCAGTGTAGAAACAGCTGACTGATGATGGAGCAGTTTGAAGGGGGATGGAGGGGTGAGGCCAGGGAGGGTATGGGTCTGGGCCCACTATACAGAGAGGTGTGGGTTTCACTCCTTGTCTGTCATATCCTCTTGCTTCACTGTCTACATCAGTCTGCAGCCTTGTCCACTGTGGCATTTCAAAATATCATCCATATAATTCCAAATGGTCTTCAGGGTTCACACCTCTACCACTCATTTTGGCTGTGCTTTCCAGCTCTTTCTCTTATCCTCCAGCCATTTAGTTGTTGACACGCTACTCCTCTTCAACTAAAGGGTTCCGTTTCCTTCACTTAAATCTATGCCCCGGTCCTTAATCATCCATGGGAAATGTTCTCTTCCTGTATACCCTCCACCCATCATAGTTTTATACATCTCAGTCATGTCTCCTCTCCATCATCTCTGCTTTAATGAAAACAATCCCAGTCTGTCCAAACTCTCTTCAGAACTAAAACTCTCCAAGCCCAGGGAACGTCCTGGTCAATCTCCTCTGCACCCTCTCCAATGCACTCACATCCCTTCTAGAATGTACAGAACTCTGTTGGCCAATATTTCAAGTGAGTTTGAGAACGGTCATGTCGAACCTTAGACATCGCTGGGAGCATCATGGATAGTTCTAGAGTGTTCTGTTCTGGATGGAATTCGATTGGTCAGAATGTTGAGCTTTACACAAAACACACTTAATTCTTACACCACAATTAAAATGCAAACAATGAAAAAAAACACAACTTGAACCTGTTGGAATACAGAACAAAATAATATATTATTTATTTCTACCCATCAACTGTTCCAATACAGCCACATCCTATAAACAGACCCATAGTAAAGGCAAATTCAGCAAAACAGATTTCCCTCACTTACTATCTACTCCAATCCAAAAGATAGGAACACCAAAACAAACAATCTCACAGCAGAGAGAGAGAGTTCAAGCTTTTTTCCTACAGCAGAGAGAGGTGACAGCTGTGACTAACAGCTTCAACACCAAATAACGCAACTTCAGTAACTGAAAGCAGCACTGAGCCCCTGGATCGGTGAGAGCCAGACTCCACTTCCTCATGCTGCTTTGGTCGTAATTTAAGAAAACCCAAAGTTATTTACTCTGCTTTCCATGGAACATACACCTTGGCACCAGGTTGATAACATCCCTCATCAAGGGAAACAGAACACATCCTCCGTAAAGGGACAAGGTATCAGTCTGCTCTCCTTGGAGTCAGTGATACCGACACAGTGGGGTCAGTGACACAGTAACTATTAGATGAGAAATGCACAGCCCCATCCCAGCAGTTTCAGCAGAATGAACCCTGTCTTAGATTAGATTCCCCTACAGTGCGGAAACAGGCCCTTTTGCCCAACCAGTCCACACCGACCCTCCGAAAAGTAACCCACCCAGACCCATTTCTCTCTGACTAATGCACCTAATATTATGGGCACTTTAGCATGTCCAATCCACCTGATCCGCTCATCTTTGGACTGTGGGAGGAAACTGGAGCACCCGGAGGAAACCCACGCAGATACAGGGAGAATGTGCAAACTTCACACAGTCACCCGAGGCTGGAATCGAACCTGGGGCCCTGATGCTGTGAGGCAGCAGTGCTAACCACTGAGCCACTGTGCTGCCCCAGGGCACGAGATTGTCCATCCTTATTCATTTATCACCTTCCAATTTTACTGAAGAGCTCTGGTAAATTTGTAATCAAGTTTCACAGGAAAAGGAGGAGGCCATTCAGCCCCCAGATCCTGTTCCAATCCCTCAATAAGATCAGGGTTGATCTGTGGCCTCACTCCATTTGTCTGCCTTGACCCCATAATAAAAATCATTGCTTATGTCAAATATAAAATTTAACAATTGAATTGGTATAGACTGCAGTTTGAGGTACAGAGTCCCAAACCCTACCAACTCTTCCCATCTCCAAGTTCTCTTTCTTTCCTCCGTCCCCGGCCATCCTCCTGCATCTGGAGCGTGTCCCAGCGGCAAAATAAAACGGTGTGGTCCTCGCTGTCGCGGTGGTCAGCCATCCCTCTTCCTTCACCAGCATCAGCTCCCCACCATCAGATAATATCCTCCAGTGTAAATAAAAACCCTTGGAGCTAAGTGAGGGGGGGGGGGGGGGAGGGGGTGGAATATAAAATAAAATTGGTAACGGTCACCCGGCCCCGCTTACCGGCAAGATGTCTCACTGTGGGGAGGGGACCAGGCTCAATCCTCTCCCCCTCAGCCCCCAATGTCCACCATCATTACCTTCAGGAACAGGACTTTACTGACACAGTCCACTCTCCCTCCATCCCCCAATAACCACCATCGTTACCTTGGGAACAGGGACTTTATTGACACAGTCCGCTCTCCCTCTGACCTTTTTCCTTTCTGGGTGGGACCGCCGCCATTTTAGCTCCAGGCCCCGCCCCCTCCCCCGCCGCGCGCGAGCTGGCGGTTAACGGCCGCCTCGTGCCCCGAGTGACCGTTATCAGCTGCTTCAGAAGATAAACTCTTTAAAGAGAAACAACCCTTTCAGGAGAGAAAACAGAAACACAAAAGGGCCGACTTCGGTGTCGCCAAACAAAATAATACGTTTTAGAATGAAAAATACTCCTTCCCACAGGCAGAGAGGTGAAAGTGATGAAGAAATTGTGTGTCGCCGCATCAAGTCCCAATCTTCCGAATGACGGCCGCCCCCGGACCCCAAACGTTGTCTCAGCTTTATCTCTCTCTGGGCAGATACTGCCAGACCTGAAGCATAAAGGGACTTGTTAGTCCGTGGTCAGGATTCTCTTCATGTTAAAATGTAGCTTCAGTTAGCAGTTAGGAAAGTAAATGCAATGTTAGGGCTTGTTTGAGAAGGTTAGAATAGGGACGTGTTGCTCAGGTAGTGTAAGGTATTTGGAATATTGTGAGCAGTTTTGGGTCCCATATCTAGGAAGGATTCTTTTTATTTCAAAAATACAATTTATTCATGAAAAATATATAGATATCCATAGTTACTAAAAAAGTTTGATTCTTTACAATAGCAAGTAAAGAAAACAAGACAAATATTGAAGTTGGACTCTATCCAATAAACAAACAAAAGGCATCTCTTACTTGTATAAGATTATTTCTATTTTTGAGGTACCCAAAGGGTCCGATAACTTAATGGACCTGCACTTGCCTTCAGCAGAAAGACCTCAAACAGTGGTCCTTCCCCAATGTGTCTTGATAGCAGCTGCCCCAAGCTTTAGTGCATCCCTCAGCACATAGTCCTGGACCTTGGAACGTGCCAGTCTGCAACACTCGATGGGGGTCACCTCCTTGTTTTGGAAGACCAACAAGTTTTGGGCAGAACAAAGAGCATCTTTGGCCATGTTGATGGTCCTCCAGGCACAGCCAATGTTTGTCTCAGTGTGTATCACAGAATCCTAGAACGTAGAGTTCTGCTTCACGGAGCTGCTTGGGATGAACCTCAACAAAAACCACTGCATCTTTCTGCAGACTTCCTTTGCAAAGGTACATTCCAGAAGAGGATGTGACACAGTCTTTACTCAGTCTGCAGCAGCTTCAAGGACAGAGTGTGGTGGCACACACAGTCTAGGAAGACAAGAGGGTCTTGCAGGTAGTGCCCTTCCCACCACCAGCCAAGCAATGCCTTGGTGTTTGTTGGAAAGTTCTGGTGATGAGGCATTTTGCCAAGTTACTTTTGACAGTCTGCTCAGGGAACCATGTTACAGGATCTACCCTCTCCTTTTGAGAAAGTCTGTAGCCTTAAAACTTGTCCATAAACGTAATGTTGAATTATAGAACACATTTGCTGCACACTAGAAAATAGACAGGCAGGGAAGGTAAGGCAATTAAGAATATTTATCTTGGCATCAGTGAATCTGTGTAAACAGGACACAGAGTGATAACATTCATGGCTGTTCCCTTGTGAAATTAGGAACAGTGTTTGATTCTGACCTCTAAATGAAACTCGGTATCAATTAACTTCTCTCCTGAATTATTGTCCTTCACTGTTATCTTTCTAGTTAAGAACATGCAGTGTTTTTGTAAACTTGATTTGAATAAAGGAAGCCTATTTGTGACAGTACAGCAGCGTAGCCTGCTGGGCTGTAGGGGAGCTGATATCCTACTCTCCTTAATTATGAGATGCTAGTTAGCTTGGCTTAAAGATATCAGTGTTACGTTGTAACAGTGATGCTATTGGTCATTAAAGGGGATGACTAAAATTAAACTAAACTGTCTGAAAGAGGTTTTTTTAATTCCAGACTTCCAAAAAGTACGATCTCTAGGACGAAACAAGAGAGGCTTACAGGTTGAGTCCACAAGGGGTTCCCTGGGCCATCTCAAATCTGTACTTTATCAATTTGGCGCTGCGAGCAGGGTTCCAACAAGGGACACGTTTAAGTGAAACTGAAAAAGAGGAGCTTTACCTAAGGGTCGGGCTCACAAGGTAAGATTATATCTTGATTGCTCTTTGTGTGCTGTTTCCCCATTTCAGTCTCACAGTACCCTGACTGAATTCTAAATGAGATAGTTTAACTAGAAGCAGAAAATTATGGGGTTAGAGGCCGCTGTGTTTTGTGGGGTTAGAGACCCCTGTAGTGATTGGGGTTCGAGTCCCCTGTAGATCAGTAGTTTTGTGAAGGTCTAAAGTAAATAAGATAAATATGGTGCAACCCTAGATAAGATGGAAGACAAATGTCCCCTAACAAAAATAATAAGTCTGTATCCTAACTATGAGAAACAATTAAGGAGAATATCGACCACAGCTGCTCAACAGAATAGACTTGGGGAAAAAAGAAAGGAAACTAAGCAGAAAGAAGCCATATCAGTGTGGAAAAAGGTAGCTCAGGAAAAATGGGAAAAATCCATGCAATCATCATGGAGACCAAACTTTATTAAAAAGGGAATAAGTCCATTAACTGAGGAAGGATCTGAACTAAATTGGATAGAACTAAAATGTACATATGAAGCACATGATTTAGAAGCAGAATTGGAATTGGCGAGGGAGAAAATAAAATATAATAAAAAGGTTTAGCAAAGAATCACAATCGAAGCTGAAATGTCAGGGGCCCAAAGAAAAGGGAAACGGCTGAATAAACAACAGATTGCAGCTGCAGCCGCGCAGGACTAGATGGACGATAAAGACTGTTCCTTATACCCCATCTCTCCCAAAGACCCATTACAAAAAAATCCTGATGCATCCGCGAATGAGTGATGGGACTCAGATTCAGAGGAGGAAATATTGTACGCCTCCCGTCCAGTCAGCTGATCTCCTCTGATTGCCCACCGGGGACCTCCTCAAACCTCACCCACAGTACGGCCAAGGTGAACACTCTTCATAAAAAAAAGTCGCCTGAACCCCACACCCCACCCACACTCTGAGGACCAACGTGCCAAGGCCCATGCCCTTCCCCCAATGAATCATTGTCCCTGTGTGTTTTAGGAGTGTTACAACTGCACTGATAAGTGAACTTAAGGCCATTGATTCTGATCAAATCTAACTGCTGCTTTTAAAACCAGTTCATACTCTTTAACCAGAAAGAAAACAATGTACTGCTGAAAGAACCAAAACTTTGCTAGTTTTTAAAAAAAAAGTATTTTAGTTTGATTTTAAAACAACCAGAAGTGCAAATTAGATACAAACTAATGCAATTTAAAATTCTGATTAGAAGGATTAGGCCACCGTACAGGTTGGCAATTACAACTCTGCCTCCTAATTAGTATTTACAGACAGCCTATGGCATTCTACTGGGACCACATTTAATTCATTCAAGATGAAAGTACATGTGGCTGCTACACGATTATTTTAAAACTGCACCCAAATTCTCCCCGCCATTCATACTATGGTAGCGGCTGCCCCTAATATAACTTCACATCAAAATGTAGAAGTCTGTACATCCCATTCTGTGGTATCCTTGCTTACCTCTAAACGTACTCAACACCTCACTGTGGCTCGACTCTGTCGCTATGAGATTTCTATACTTCAGAATCCACTTCTCTCCTTTAGAGACTGCTCCAAAATTTACCCCGGTACATTCCTGCAGGAAGAGCCTCTTGAACTGCCTGATCCTCCCCATGATTGTGTTCTCATAAATGAACTTGTTATTAAACCATATCCTGACGTTACGGATCAGGCTCTTGTTAACCTTGACCTTACACTTTATGTCGATGGTTCTTCTTCTACTTCTCCAAAGGACAAACGCATGTCAGGATATGCGATCATCACTTTGTCCTAAACAATCAAAGCTTATTCTGTCGACCCACCCTGTTCCGCCTAACAAGCTGAACTCTTTGCTTTCACCCATGGCTGTACACTTACTAAAGGAAAGTCAGCTAATATCTAGACTGATTCCCACTACGCTTTGGATGTGCCCATGATTTTGGTCAACTCTAGCAGCAGCGCAGCTTCCTTGCCTCATCAGGAACTCCTATCCTCAATGCTGTCTGTTTTGCTAATCCCCTCAGTGCTATTCAACTTCCCTCTCAGCAATTATCAAATGTTTTGTTCACTCAAAAAGTAATAGAGATGTACAGCAGGGAAACAGACCCTTTGGTCCAACTCGTCCATGCCAAACAGACATCCCAACCCAATCCAGTCTCACTTGTTGCACCCGGTCCATATCCCTCTAAACCCTTCCTATTCATATACTCATCCAGATGCCTTTTAAGTGTTGCAATTGTACCAGCCTCCACCACATCCTCTGGCAGCTCATTCCACACACATACCACCCTCTGTATGAATAGGTTGCCCCTTAGTTCTCTTTTATATCTTTCCCCTCTCACTCTAAACCTCTGTCCTCTAGTTCTGGACTCACTGACCCCAGGGAAAGACCTTTGTCTATTTATCCTATCCATACCCTTCATAATTTTATACACCTCTATAAGGTCACCCCTCAGCCTCCGACGCTCCAGGGAAAATTGCCCCAGCCTATTCAGCCTCTCCCTAAAGCTCAAATTTTCCAGCCCTGGCAACATCCTTGTAAATCTTTTCTGAACCCTTTCTACATCCTTCCAGTAGGAATGAGACCAGAATTGCATGCAATATTCCAAAAATGGCCTAACCAATGTCCTGTACAGCCACAACATGACCTCCCAACTCCTGTACTCAATACTCTGACCAATAAAGGAAAGCATACCAAACGCCTTCTTCACCACTCCTCTGGTGCTTCCGATGTCACCCAAAGCAACAACTCTGCTAAGCGGCTAAGAAAGCAGCTTTTGAGCAAAAATACATGGTTACTCAAATGGCAAATTCTCTTCTGACACCCTGACCATGCCTGACCTAGAGCAAATATGGACCCATCAGGGGGACACCTCTGATGAGGAGAAACAAAGATGGATAGACCATGGTTGTTATGTTACAATAAGTTTTGGGTTATGCCGGTAGGACAGACATGTCTGCCCAACACGACCTTGCCTATTCTAGTTGATTATGTTCATACACGCACGCATATAGGTAAGGAAGGAATGGTGGACAGAATTCTCCAAATTTGGTGGAATCCCCACCTGCAAGAAAAAGCAAAACAAGCAGCTGCAAATTGCCTAATTTGTTAAAAGCATAATCCCGGGAAAGGAGTAAAGTGTCCACCAGATGAAACTCCCTTGCCAAGTGCACCTTTTGATACTATCCAGTTAGATTTTGTAGAGTTACCGAGATGTCATTGTTATAAATATTGCTCAGTGATAATCAATGTATTTAGTAAATGGATTGAAGCTTATCCCTGTACTGACTGCACAGCAACAACTACTTGTAAAATTCTACTAAGGGAAATCATACCCAGATTTGGAATGCCAGTAACAGTCTCTTCCAACAATGGCCCCCACTTCTGTGCAGAGCTAGCCAAGGCACTGTGTAAGAGTTTGAATATGAATAAAAAGTTCCATTGTGCCAACCACCCCCAAGCAGCGGGAATTGTAGAAAGAGCCAATGATACCTTAAAAGGTCAAGTAAGAAAATTGGTAGAAGAAAGCTGATTGGAGGCAGATGTTGGCATGTAAAGGGACGGCTGGAAATGGGAAGCCTTCAGAAATGAGATAACAAGAATCCAGAGAAAGTATATTCCTGTCAGGGTGGAAGGGAAGGCTGGTAGGTATAGGGAATGCTGGATGACTAAAGAAATTGAGGGTTTGGTTAAGAAAAAAGAAGGAGGCATATGTCAGGTATAGACAGAATAGATCGAGTGAATCCTTAGAAGAGTACAAAGAAAGTAGGAGTATACTTAAGAGGCAAATCAGGAGGGCAAAATGTGGACATGAGATGGCTTTGGCAAATAGAATTAAGGAGAATCCAAAGGGTTTTTACAAATATATTATGGACAGAAGGGTAACTAGGGAGAGAATAAGGCCCCTCAAAGATCATCAAGGCCACAGAAAATGGGGAAGATATTAAATGAATATTTTGCATCAGTATTTACTGTGGAAGAGGATATGGAAGATGTAGACTGTAAGGAAATAGATGATGACATCTTGCAAAATGTCCAGATTACAGAGGAGGAAGTCCTGGATGTCTTGAAACGGTTAAAAGTGGATAAATCCCCAGGACCTGATCAGGTGTACCTGAGAACTCTGGGAAGCTAGAGAAGTGATTGCTGGGCCTCTTGCTGAGATATTTGTATCATCGATAGTCACAGGTGAGGTGGTGGAAGACTGGAGGTTGGCAAATGTGGTGCCACTGTTTAAGAAGGGTGGTAAAGACAAGCCAGGGAACTATAGACCGGTGAGCCTGACCTCGGTGGTGGGCAAGTTGTTGGAGGGAATCTTGAGGGACAGGGTGTACATGTATTTGGAAAGGCAAGGACTGATTAGGGATAGTCAACATGGCTTTGTGTGTGGGAAATCATGTCTCACAAACTTGATTGAGATTTTTGAAGAAGTAACAAAGAAGATTGATGAGGGCAGAGCAGTAGATGTGATCTGTATGGACTTCAGTAAGACGTTCGACAAGGTTCCCCATGGGAGACTGATTAGCAAGGTTTTATCTCATGGAATACAGGGAGAACTAGCCACTTGGTTACAGAACTCGCTCAAAGGTAGAAGATAGAGGGTGGTGGTGGAGGGTTGTTTTTCAGACTGGAGGCCTGCGACCAGTGGTGTGCCACAAGGATCTGTGCTGGGCCCTCTACTTTTTGTCATTTACATAAATGATTTGGATGCGAGCATAAGAGGTACAGTTAGTAAGTTTGCAGATGACACCAAAATTGGAGGTGTAGTGGACAGCGAAGAGGGTTACCTCAGATTACAACAGGATCTGGACCAGATGGGTCAATGGGCTGAGAAGTGGCAGATGGAGTTTAATTCAGATAAATGCGAGGTGCTACATTTTGGGAAAGCAAATCTTAGCAGGACTTATAGACTTAATGGTAAGGTCCTAGGGAGTGTTGCTGAACAAAGAGACCTTGGAGTGCAGGTTCATAGCTCCTTGAAAGTGGAGTCACAAGTAGATAGGATAGTGAAGAAGGCATTTGGTATGCTTTCCTTTATTGGTCAGAATATTGAGTACAGGAATTGGGAGGTCATGTTGTGACTGTACAGGACATTGGATAGGCCACTGTTGGAATGTTGTGTGCATTTCTGGTCTCCTTCCTATCGGAAAGATGTTATGAAACTTGAAAGGGTTCAGAAAAGATTTACAAGGATGTTGCCAGAGTTGGAGGATCTGAGCTACAGCGAGAGGCTGAACAGGCTGGGGCTGTTTTCCCTGGAGTGTCGGAAGCTGAGGGGTGACCTTATAGAGGTTTACAAAATTATGAGGGACATGGATAGGATAAATAGACAAAGTCTTTTCCCTGAGGTCGAGGAGTCCAGAATTAGAGGGTATAGCTTTATGGTGAGAGGGGAAAGATATAAAAGAGACCTAAGAGGCAACTTTTTCACGCAGAGGGTGGTACGTGTATGGAATGAGCTGCCAGAGGATGTGGTGGAGGCTGGTACAATTGCAACATTTAAGAGCCATTTGGATGGGTATATGAATAGGAAGGTTTTGGAGGGATATGGGCTGGGTGCTGGCAGGTGGAACGAGATTGGGTTGGGATATCTGTTCGGCGTGGATGGGTTTGACCGAAGAGTCTGTTTTCATGCTGTATATCTCTATGACTCTAAACGGATCTTAATTAGTTGCAAGTACTCCCAATTACCCTTTTAAATATGCCAAGCATTATACAGAAAAAGACGGGATTCTTAGCGGCTGAACTGATATATGGAAAACCTTTGAGGACTTGCCGGTCTGCACCATTAACTGCCCAACACCCTATTGATGTGCATGCCATGACAGAAGAGATGCACAGGTACCTGATTAAGCTAACCAAAGCATTGCAGTCTTACCATCAACAGATCAAAGAAGCCTATCAGACACCAGGGAAGGAAGAAGAAAAAGCCCCAACATTTAAAGACATTAACCCTTGTGACTACCTACTACTAAAAGACTTTAATCATGAAAAATTGGGCCTTTGCTGGAAAGATCCTTATGAAATTCTTCTGACAACTGCAACTACAGTAAAGGTAGAAGGACGTTCAACATGGGCGACGAAGGACATTGCAAGCTTGTATCTTCCTCACAGTCCTAGTATTAGTACTGATATAGGCATCTGATGAAAACCCAACCCAAGTACATGCGCCCAGCTGTAACCAATCCATCTGTGATATCTCAGACCGGCTAAACTCCAGTGTGACTGTATAAGTCAAACCTGTACTAAAACCATGGGAAGTTATGAATGCAGCTGCCCAGCTGAAACTCATTTAAACTACTCACATTGTGTAAGTAAATATCACTCTCGACCTTATTGTCATCCTCACAACACTTCTATGCCAGTCATCATGAATTGGCATAATTCCATAACCTCATCCGCTCTGTATAACACTTTGAAATGTTTGTCTGTTCCCCTCTCAAACTGAACTGTACAGATTGCAATGTTGAGCACACAGTACCGAAATGAGACTGACCATCTACACCTTCTTAATGGAATCCTCTCCTATCCAACCTAACGCCACCAACAGCAATACCTTTATATGTTTCCTGTATTCAGTAGCTACAGCAATTGACAAGACAAGCTGGAAAGATGTACCAAGACCAAAAATACTATGCACTCCCAATCCTCCTCCTGTTACTAATGGTTTCTTTATTTAAGCTAAACCTCCTGATCCATGTGTTATCTACTCACTCTTCTATCATTCTGATGTACAGTGTGTAAATAGGACTCATCCACTTATGCAGTCCCTCGTTTGTGATGGAAACACCCATTCGGTAGAAGAAGCACGTTGCTGTATAAAGTGTACAAACCTCAAGGATTCAATATTAATGTTGTTCTGCTGTTAAAATGGTGCACTGAAAGACCTTCTGGTACCCTCACTATGGGGTAAGTGAAACAAAAATTATGTAAAAATATTATCAAAGACACTGATCATACCCCTGTTCTCCATCCGTTAATACCCTTGGACAACTGAACATAACATTTGGTAGCAATCACTGTTTATAAGATTCAGCTCTCGCTCTGAGTGGACTCCTCATTCACTCACAGAAGCGCACCCTTGGAACTCCTTTTAGCCTTCATTGACTATGTGAAAACAAAGCCGACTCATATTTACCCAATGACTGGTATGGAAGTTGTGCCATAGTATGCACGTTACCACATTTTACCCTCCACCATGAAATGTCTGAAATAGATGATGAATGGAACACCTACCAATAAAAAATAAAGGATAAACAAAACTTACACAACTTCTTCCATTAACAAGCCTGGTGGTCCAGGTTGCTGGGAGGTCCTATTCCTGGCTGGTGTGTTGAGATGGCCCTAGATCAGATAAGTGACCTGGCATATGACATAGAAAAACTTGCCAACTCGACTGCCCATGCTCTGAAGCTGGTGAACAAAGAGTTACAGGGGACCCGGATGATAATGTTTCAGAATCAGCTCGTGCTAGATTTCCTCCTTGCTAAAGGAGGTGCTTATTCAGTCATTGGCCCGCAACGTGGCACCTACTTCGATGATTTCTCGAAAAACATTTGGACAACACAGATGTTATCAATAAATCGGGTCAAGACACAGGGAAGGTACCTGCCCCACTGTTATCCGATTCATGTGGATGGAGTGTTACTTGCTGGCTATGGTCGCTGCATGGGGGGATCATATGGGACGTATTGATAGTCCTTTGTCTCATCTTAGGAATATACATTGTCATAGGAATATGCATGAAGCGGACCTTATATTGTTTTTTGCCTAAACCAAAGAGGAATCTGGTTAATCGACCCTTGCCTACCCCAGTACCTCCATGCCCAAACTTCCATGCTGAAATTTAGTATCTATCAGATGCTGCTCCTCTGGATGATGACTCGCCAGAGGAGGCACTTGACTTACTAAGAATACAAATTGACTGAATGGACTAATTATACTTGTATAAGCTCTGCAGTTGTCATGAAATAACCAAAGGAGGAAAGGTAACTTTAATCAACATTTTAATGAGTTTGAGATTATACAAATTAACATAAAGCAATTATACAAATGGACAAAATGTTTTTAAAAATTAACAGAAATGTATGATGAATTGAACATACATGCACGAAACAAAGGTACTTCATTCCTAGGAATTTGTAACTGAATGTTACAAGGCTGTTCCATTTTTCGTCAATAGTTCATCTACAGTCAATGTTGGGAAATAGTTGCTTGACACAAATTGTGTTAAAGATGTTGACACTCAGGACAGTGTCAATTACAGAACATACACCACCAACAGCAATCTCCCTCTGCTAGATTCTGAATATCCAGCCCTCTCACGCAGACAAACACATGATTCCCCCTCTACTGGTGACTGTACATGTTTTCCATAAGAGACAGGTGATATAGATATAGTTGTGACTTCTATAGACAAAATATAGTTACATGCATGATTTTGAGCAGAAAACATACCAATCAATAGCCTTGTTCTAATTTAGTGTTTGGGACTGACTGCTAGAGTTCAGACATCTTTGAGGAAAACACAACTTTATTACAGTTAAGCAGGATAAACTATCAGAGTTGAATAAATGTTCCCTGAAGATAATAAAAGGTTAACATATTTAACTGAATCAAATTATATTGTAGTGCTAACTGCATAATTAACTAATTTCTAATTAACTGTTAATAGGTGACATGTAATGTTCTAATTGGTCAGATGGTGCAAACCCAAGCCCTGACATCAGGACTTTGAACCGAGGATTAAAGTTTTCAGAGGATCTGCCAGCTGATTTAAACGGGTTTCAAGTTATTTCTTCGAACCTATGTCCAAGCTCTCCCACGTTATCCATTGAATTGAAAATCACACAACATCAGGTTATAGTCGAACAGGTTCATTTAAAAGTACTAGCTTTCAGAGAGCTGCTCCTTCATCAGGTAGCTTGTGGGGTAGGATTTTTAACTGAATCCTACCCCACCGGGCGGCACGGTGGCCCAGTGGTTAGCACTGCTGCCTCACAGCGCCTGTAGACCCGGGTTCAATTCCCGACTCAGGCGACTGACTGTGTGGAGTTTGCACATTCTCCCCGTGTCTGCGTGGGTTTCCTCCGGGTGCTCCGGTTTCCTCCCACAGTCCAAAGATGTGCGGGTCAGGTGAATTGGCCATGCTAAATTGCCCGTAGTGTTAGGTTAAAGGGGTGGATGTAGGGGTATGGGTGGGTTGCGCTTCGGCGGGTCGGTGTGGACTTGTTGGGCCGAAGGGCCTGTTTCCACACTGTAAGTAATCTAATCTAATCTAAAAATCTAATCTAATCTAACTGTGTCCACCCCAGTCCATCACCAGCACCTCCATATTATATCCATTAGGAGTCATAAATACCATGTTGTATTGTGGCCTTTGTCTATCTGTTCTCTCTGAGACACCAACTTAAACCTTGCAGTCTCCTACCTTTACATCAAATATCGATTCATTTTCAACTGAAAATAAGCCCCAGCTGTTTCTCAATGGGGGAGACACACATGGGTTTTCATTGTGACTTCTCCTCCGTGCCCCTATTGACCTATAGCCATGTGTCGTGTAGTTTTAATCCTGCACTCTCTCTATTCTAACCCCTTATATCATTGCCACCCCAACAACGTGAAAGTTGTTCTTTTTTGTTCTCGCCCTGAAGAGTCTGAAACATTCACCCACGGATACAGTCAGTGCAGCTGTAGGTTCCTGTGCTGACTCCAATTGTCTCTGTCCCTTTGGCCTGAACTGATTCCCAAACAGCCGGAAACAGATTGAAGAGAAAACAGAAATAAACAGATTGAACACAACTATAAATAAAACTGAGGTAATATTTTAATATTTATTTCTTGACATATGTTACCGATAAAAGAGACTAGATCACATTATATTTTATATTAGCAAAAAGACAGACACTAACCCAATCTTTTCCAAACCTGCAGACATGTATGACATTGATAAAACTCCTGGCCCCGATGGGCTACATCTTAGAGTTCTGAGGGAGGTGGCTGAGGAAATAGCGGAGGTGTTGGTTGAGATCTTTCAAAAGTCACTGGAGTCAGGGAAAGTCCCGGATAATTGGAAGATCGCTGTTGTAACCCCCTTTGTTCAAGAAAGGATCAAGACAAAAGATGGAAAATTAGAGGCCAATTAGCCTAACCTCGGTTATTGGTAAAATTCTAGAATCCATCATTAAGGATGAGGTTTCTAAATTCTTGGAAGAGCAGGGTCAGATTAGAACCAGTCAACATGGATTTAGTAAGGAGAGGTCGTGCCTGACAAACCTGTTGGAATTCTTTGAAGAGGTGACAAGTAGGTTAGACCAGGGAAACCCAGTGGATGTGATTTACCTAGACTTCCAAAAGGCCTTTGATAAGGTGCCACACGGGAGGCTGCTGAATAAATGGAGGGCCAGTGGTGTTCGAGGCGAGCTACTGGCATGGATTGAGGATTGGCTGTCTGACAGAAGGCAGAGAGTTGGGATAAAAGGTTCTTTTTCGGAATGGCAGCCGGTGACAAGCGGTGTCCCGCAGGGTTCGGTGTTGGGGCCGCAGCTGTTCACATTATATATTAATGATCTGGATGAAGGGACTGGGGGCATTTTAGCGAAGTTTGCCGATGATACAAAGTTAGGTGGACAGGCAGGTAGTACCGAGGAAGTGGGAAGGCTGCAGGAGGATCTAGACAGTTTGGGAGAGTGGTCCAGGAAATGGCTGATGGAATTCAATCTGAGCAAATGCGAGGTCTTGCACTTTGGAAAAAAGAATACAAGCATGGACTACTTTCTAAACAGTGAGAAAATTCGTAAAGCCAAAGTACAAAGGGATCTGGGAGTGTTAGTTGAGGATTCTCTAAAGGTAAACATGCAGGTTGAGTCCGTGATTAAGAAAGCGAATGCAATGTTGTCATTTATCTCAAGAGGTTTGGAATATAAAAGCATCATTGTGCTACTGAGACTTTATAAAACTCTGGTTAGGCCTCATTTGGAGCACTGTGTCCAGTTTTGGTCCCCACACCTCAGGAGGGACATACTGGCACTGGAGCGTGTCCAGCGGAGATTCACATGGATGATCCCTGGAATAGTAGGTCTAACATACGAGGAACGGCTGAGGATCCTGGGATTGTATTCATTGGAGTTTAGAAGATTAAGGGGAGATCTAATAGAAACTTACCAGATAATACATGGCTTGGAAAGGGTGGATGCTAGGAAATTGTTTCCATTAGGCGATGGGACTAGGACCCGTGGACACAGCCTTAGAATTAGAGGGGGTAAATTCAGAACAGAAATGCGGAGACATTTTTTCAGCCAGAGAGTGGTGGGCATGTGGAATTCATTGCCACAGTGTGCAGTGGAGGCCGGGACGCTAAATGTCTTCAAGGGAGAAATTGATAAATTCTTGATGTCACAAGGAATTAAGGGCTATGGGGAGAATGCAGGTAACTGGAGTTGAAATGCCCATCAGCCATGATGGAATGGCGAAGTGGACTCGATGGGCCGAAAGGCCTTACTTCCACTCTTACGTCTTATGGTCTTATGTATGAGGCAGGAGACAGTGGGGACAGATTTGTTTGTGAATGAATTTGATCTCAAATGCAGAACTTTCAGTGACTGGTTTGTACCAGCAAAGAACAAAGAGCAATACAGCATAGGAACAGGCCATTCAGTCCTCAATGCCTGTGCTGAGACATTTTGCCCTTCTATCCTAAAACTGTCTTCACTTACAGGATCAAATATCCCTCTATTTTCTTCCTATTCATGTGTTGATACAGGTGCTTCTAAAATGCTGCTATTGTGTCAGCTTTCACTACCACTTCTGGCAGTGTGTTCCTGTCACTCACTACACTTCACGTGAAAAACATGCTTCACACATCTCTTTTAAACACACCCCCACTGATACCTGGAACCTGTCTCTCTGAATAATTGGCACCTCCACCCTGGAAGAAAGGCTCATACTTTCCATTCTACCCATGCCATTCACAATCTTATAAACTTCTATCAGGTCACTTCATGCATTCCACTGAAAACAAACTCAGTCTATCTAACCTTTCTTCACGCTAAAATCCCCCAGTCCAGCCAACATTCTGGTAAATATTTTCTGTACCCTGTCCAAAGCATCCACATCCTTCTGGTATTGTGGTGACCGAACTGTACACAACAACAGCAGTGGAGAAATCTTTAGACCAAAAATCTGTGAGATTAACATTGTACAACCTGGATAGAATAGAAAGAAATATGAATAGAATCAAAGTCAACCCCCAATGTTTATTTTCACTGATGTAATAATGTGCAGTGTTTATGAGTAATACGGATACTGATATTGTAAAGTGTCTACTAATAACAATTCTTGATTGCAATAATCATATACAGTATCAGGTATCGACTGATAAAACACAATCTCACAGATTTTGGTCCTTAGAGCAAATTTTGTGTTTTACAATGCAAATTCAACAAAGCTTCTGACAGTAGATTAGATTAGATTAGATTAGATTAGATTAGATTACTTACAGTGTGGAAACAGGCCCTTTGGCCCAACAAGTCCACACCGACCCGCCGAAGCGCAACCCCACCCATACCCCTACATTTACCCCTTTAACCTAACACTACTGGCAATTTAGCATGGCCAATTCACCTGACCCGCACATCTTTGGACTGTGGGAGGAAACCGGAGCACCCGGAGGAAACCCACGCAGACACGGGGAGAATGTGCAAACTCCACACAGTCAGTCGCCTGAGTTGGGGGAATTGAACCCGGGTCTCTGGCGCTGTGAGGCAGCAGTGCTAACCACTGTTAAATATTTCACTCCTAAATATTTCAGCATAAAATTGTAAGGAGATTACAGTTATCTGTAACAATAATGGGGTGGTAAGAGTAGAGGATTTTAACTTTCAAAAGTAGACTACGACTACCATAGACAATAGATAATAGACAATAGGTGCAGAAGTAGACCATTCTGCCCTTCGAGCCAGCACCACCATTCACTATAATCGTGGCTGATCATCCTCAACCACAGTATTCTGTTCCTGCCTTATCCCCATAACCCTTGATTCCACTATCCTTAAGAGCTCTATCCAACTCTTTCTTGAAAGTATCCAGAGACTTAGCCTCCACAGCCTTCTGGGGCAGAACATTCCATACACCCACCACTCTCTGGGTGAAGTAGTTTCTCCTTAACTCTGTTCTAAATGACCTACCCCTTATTTTTAATCAGTGTCCTCTGGTACAGGACTCACCCATCAGCAGAAACATGCTTCCTGCCTTCAGAGTGTCTAATTCTTTAGTAATCTTATACTTCTCAATCAGATCCCCTCTCAGCCTTCTAAACTCAAGCATATACAAGCCCAGTCGCTCCAATCTTTCAGCATAAGATAGTCCCGCCATTCCGAGAATTGACCTCGTGAACCTACGCTGCACTCCCTCTCAATAGCCAGAATGTCTTTCCTCAAATTTGGAGAACAAAACTGCGCACAATATTCCAGGTGCGGTCTCACCAGGACCCTGTACAGCTACAGAAGGACCTCTTTGCTTCTGTACTCAATTCCTCTTGTTTTGAAGGTCAGCATGCTATTAGCTTTCTTCACTGCCTGCTGTACCTGCATGCTTGCTTTCATTGACTGATGTACAAGAACACCAAGATCTCATTGTACTGCCCCTTCACCTAGCGTGACTCCATTTAGGTAGTAATCTGCCTTCTTGTTCTTGCCACCAAAGTGGATAACCACACATTTATCCACATTAAACTGCATCTGCCATGCATCCATCACTCACCTAGCCTGTCCAAGTTACCCTGTATTCTCCTAACATCCTCCTCACATTTCACCCTGCCACCCAGAAAATTTGCTAATATTACTTTTAATAGTATCAAGGGTTTGGGTGAAGATTCTGTGCAAGAAAATCCTCATAATCAGTCTGTGGATGTAGCAACTAGAGAAGGAGCAAAACTTGGTCTACTCTTGGGAAATAATGAAATGGAGGTGCCAGTGTTGGACTGGAGTGGACAAAGTTAAAAGTCCAGATTATAGTCCAACAGGTATTTGGAAGTACGTGTTATCGGAGCGCTGCTCCTTCACCAGGTAGCCTTTTTGACCTTGGGAAATAAAGCAGGGCGAGTGACTGAGGAGTCAATGGGACAGCACTTTGGGGCCAGTGATTATAATTCTCTTTGCTATGTGGGAGGCTTTTAAAGAGAGGTTGATTAGACAGCTGGACAGATATGTCTATGTGAAAATGAAGGATAGAAATGACAAGATGAGGCAATCATGGATGACAGGTGAAATTGTGGGACTAGCAAAGAGGAAAAAGGAAGCATACATAAGATCGACATAAGCGTACATAAGGAAGGTACGTAAACTTTGGAAGAATATCTGGAGGGTAGGACCAATCTGAAATGAGGAATTAAGAGGGCTAAAAGGACTCATGAAATATCTTTAGCAAACAAGTTTAAGGAAAATCCTGAAGCCTTTTATTCATATATAAGGAGCAAGAGGGTAACTAGAGAAAGGGTTGGCCCACTCAAAGATAAAAGAGGGAAGTTATACATGGTGTCAGTGAAAATGAGTGAGATTCTTAATGAGTACTTTGCGTCAGTATTCACCGAGTAGAGGGACATGACAGATGTTGAGGTTAGGAATAGATGCTTGATTACTCTAGGTCAAGTTGGCAAAAGGAGGGAGCACGTGTTGGGTATTCTAAAAGGAATTAAGGTGGACAAGTCCCCAGGTCTGGATGGGATCTAACCCAGGTTACTGAGGGAAGTGAGAGAGGAAATAACTGGGGCCTAAACAAATATCTTTGCAGCATCCTTGAACATTGGTGAGGTCCCAGAGAACTGGAGAATTGCAAATACTGTCCCCTTGTTTAAGAAAGGTAGCAGGGATTACCCATGCAATTATAGACCAAAGAGCCTGCCATACTGAAGGAAAGGATATGTACCCATTTGGAAGAAAATGGGCTTATCAGTGATAGACAACATATCTTTTTGCAGGGGAAGTCATGCCTTACCAACTTAATAGCATTCCTTGAGGAAGTCACAAAGTTGATTGATGAGCAAAGGGCTGTAGATGTCATATACATGGACTTCAGTCAGACATTTGGTAAGGTTCCCAATGGTAGGTCGCATGTGGTCCAGGGTGTATAAGCTAGATGGATAGAGAATTGGCTGGGCAGCAGGAGATAGAGTAGTAGTGGAAGGAAGTTTCTCAAAATGGAGAACCGTGGTCAGTGTGTTCCACAGGGATCAGTGTTGGGACCACTATTGTTTGTGATATACATAAATGATCTGGAAAAAGGTACGGATTGTCTGATTAGCAAGTTTGCAGATGACACTAAGATTGGTGGAGTAGCAGGTAGTGAAGGGGACTGTCAGAGAATGCAGCAGAATATGGATAGATTGGAGAGTTGGGCAGAGAAATGGCAGATGGAGTTCATTCCGGGAAAATGCAAGGTGGTGCATTTTAGAAAATCCAATTCTAGAGCGAACTATACAGTGAATGAAAAGCCCTGGGGAAAATTGATGTGCAGAGAGATCAGTGTGTTCATTAGATTACTTATAGTGTGGAAACAGACCCTTTGGCCCAATAAGTCCACACCAACCCTCTGAAGAGCAACCCATCCAGACCCATTTCCCTACATTTACCCTTCACCAAACACTACTGGCAATTTAGCATGGCCAATTCACCTAACCTGCACATTTTTGGATTGTGGGAAGAAACCAGAGCACCCGGAGGAAACCCATGCAGACACAGGGAGAATGTGCAAACTCCACACAGACAGTTGCCTGAGGTGAGAATTGAACCCGAGTCTCCGGCAATGTGAGGCAGCAGTGTTAACCACCGTGCCGCCCACATTGTATCCTGAAGGTGGCAATGCAGGTCTATACAGTGGTCAAGAAGGCATACGGCATGCTTTCCTCCATTGGATGGGGTATTGAGTACAAGAGTTGGCAAGTCATGTTACAGTTATGTAAGACTTTGGTTCAGCCACATTTGGAATGCTGCGTACAGTTCTGGTTGCCACATTACCAAAAGGAGGTGGATGGTTTGGAGAGTGTGCAAAGGAAGTTCACCAGGATGTTGCCTGATATGGAGGGTACTTGCGATGAAGGAAGTTTGAGTAGATTAGGATTATTTTCATTAGAAAGATGCAGGTTGAGGTCTACAAAATCATGAGAGATATAGATAGGGTGGATAGCAAGAAGATTTTTCCCAGAGTGGAGGTCTCAATTACTAGGGATAACGAGTTCAAAGTGAGAGGGGAAATGTTTAAGGGAGATATGCGTGGAAAGTTATTTATACAGAGAATGGTTGATGCCTGGAAAGAGTTGCCAGCGAAGGTGTAGAGGTGGGCACAGTAGCATCATTTAAGGTGTATCTAGACAGATATATGAATGGGCAGGGAGCAGAGGGATACAGATCCTTCGAAAATAGGCGACAGGTTTAGACAGAGGAGTTGGATCGGCGCAGGCTTGGAGGGCCGAAGGGCCTGTTCCTGTGCTGTAATTTTCTTTGTCTTTGTTCTTTGTAGTTTTAAAGTAGTGATGGAAAAGGATCAACCTGATCTCAAAGTTAAGGAAGGCAAATTTTGACAGTATTAGACAAAGAATTTCCCAAATGAGTTATAAAACTGAATGAACAAGGAAAGCTGGGGGATAACAGCGTGCAGTAGAACAGCTCTCAAGGAGCTCTCCGAAATGAGGTATTGACTGTCTGAATAGCCTCAGCAGAATGAAGGTCATCACTGAAAAGGATATCAAAAGGTATTGAGATGTTGATGTGGCTAATAGTGCTTGGAATAATTTAAGTATTGTTGTTTGAAGACAAGTTGGAATTAACGGTTGAGACCAGGATCAGATTAGTGCAGTCTTTGGGGTATTCAATTACAGATTAAATCTCAATGACATCACATCATTAAAGTAAAGCTATTGTTCAAAATTATAAAAAAGCCTGAAGGTGCAATCACAGTTTCCCAGTGGAGATGCAACACAATATAAAATAAAGTCTCTGGAACTGTCTCATCTCCAATTCTGAGAGGATTCTCCAATTTGGACAGATTGCCAGCAGCAGGAAGGGGGAGGTTGTTTCACAAACAACAAAATGTATTTTCTAAGGCTAAGAATCACAACAGTATGCTACACCACCTTGCTATCGTTGGTGTTCCTGGGAGGTTTTGTTATAACTTAAGTTGCATAAATCACTGCATTGAAACATAGTTATTTCCACTTACAACTGATAATTGTTATATTTCCATTTAGCAAGGGAAATTCTGATGTCAGACAATAGTGTCCTCACTGACTGAATTTAAAGTGAATAGTTTGTCAGTTCGGAGGCTCCTCAGTAATGTGCAGCATTGTGTGTTTCCCTATACTGTGCAGAATGGGTTTACACTGAGGCCACATTGATAGGGTTTGGCTGAGCACCGGCCCTGGCTGGTCTAGAAAGGGTTTCGGATAACCACCCTCTCTCTGTGGTAGTTCACAGCCTGCTATCGGTCAGATGGGTTTTGTAACAACCCATCTTGCAGTGACACCTGGTTTTTCCATTCCTTGATGGAAAAGGATCTTGCTCAGTCAGCTTGCTCCAAATGGGAGCCCAGATAAAACAGGATAATCAATGGGTACAGCAGGTTATTATGGAGTAAAAAGTGAGGGTCAGCAGAGATGGCTTTGACCATCTTGTGGTTTTTATCAGTCAATGGATGTGTGGGGTCATGACATTGGTGAGGACAGATCACTGGGTTAATGCGAGTTTCCACTGTGTGAGATTAATGTCTGCAGTTAACATTTCCAAACTTACTCTGTGGTGTAATTCCTCAGCTGAGGAAAGAAACTCTGTCTATAGCTCACAGACACTCTGCATTATCCAGAGATTGATTGGAATGTTGTGTACTGTTGATCCAGATCTCCAGGAATCACTCTGATCATGGAATTGTACTGAATGGGGATCACAAACCTCAGGCTGGACCCTCATGTTGCTGGGAGGATGTGTCATTGTGGAATTGTACAGAGTGTGGGTAACTGCTCAGATATGAACTTCTGAGCCAGTATTCTTGCTTTTCTGTGGGTATCTGTAAATACAGTATTGGAGTAAATGTGGAGCACTAACAGCAGAATACCCGTGACCTCAGGAGGAGTAACTCAGACTATAAATTTTAATTGTTTGTGGGGAACTGAATGCAATGGAATATCTGACTGCAGTGGGAAATAGAATGATAACTTATTTGAAACCATGTGAGGCTTTATTTGTATTATATTTCTCATTTCTGATCTGTTCACAAATGGAGCTATGAATGTAGCTTGGAAATGTGATGGATTGTTTGTGGGAAAATCTTCTCAGTTGGGTGGATATATTTGGTCCAAAGTTTCCAAAGTTAAATAATCCGCTGGAGATAAACAAATATAAGTCAACAATGTGGAGCTGGAGAAGCACAGCAGGTCAGTCTGCATTGGAGGAGCAGGGAAGTCGATGATGTTTTGGGCTGGGATCCTTCATCAGGACTAGGGAGGGAAGGGGAGGGGAGCTTAGAAATAAATGGGGAGTAGGGCTGGGGGAAGGGCAGGTGAGATGGTGATAGGTGGATGCAGGTGGGGGTAATTGTGATTGGTTCATGGAAGGGGGTGGAATGGACAGGTGAATAGGAGGATGGACATACAGGAATAAAAAAATATTAAGAGGAATAAAAATACCTGTTTCAACAAATAACTGACTTTAGTATCTGCAATATTGTGACTATGATTAATAATTGAGTTTGAGAGCATGTCAGAGAATTAACAGTAGAAAATGCAGAACGTGGGCCATTAAATAGAGAAAATCTTGAATGAGACATTTGACTTAAGACATTATGACTCGATTTTGCCCAGCATATTTAATGTCACTAACAGAGCTCACAAATCCAATTTCTCGAGTTGCGGGCATTTCTCTTCTTTTCGTATGATAATGACAAGTATTCTGACATTGTCGGTTGTCCAGACTATGTCACACATTTCCCATTTTTTTATTCCCAGCCGCTTCCAAAGAAGCAAGTGTTAACTCTAAAGTGTGACAAACTCAGGACTGTTTGACTTGCATTTACAGAATATCTGTTCCTTAATCAGATCTTAATCAGATCATAGAACACCAAGTTATAGTTCAACAGCCAAAACAGAAAATGCTGGAAAATCTCAGCAGGTCTGGCAGCATCTGTAAGGAGAGAAAAGAGCTGACGTTTCGAGTCTAACTGACCCTTTGTCAAAGCTTTGATGCTGCCAGACCTGCTGAGATTTTCCAGCATTTTCTCTTTTGGTTTCAGATTCCAGCATCCGCAGTAATTTGCTTTTATAGTTCAACAGGTTTATTTAGAAGTACAGGTAGTCAATCCTTTATTCAAAATCCTGAAATCCGAAAAGCTCCCAAATCCAAAGTTCCTTTTGTGAAGATTTTTCTCATTCACAAAGTTGTTTGGCCTGCAAACAGTTAACCCAACTCCACACCCACTCAACCCACATCGCTCAGATGTGACATGGGGGCATGACCCAGCATTGGCAGGCGTCAATTCTGTCTCAGGGCCTGTAATGCTCACCAATGAGACTGCTGTTCAGTACAATTTTTAAAAATTTCACTATTAAACAGTCACTTATTCTGAAATGCAAAAACTTCCGAATTCCGAAAACCAACTGGTCCCGAGGGTTCAGATAAAGGATTGTCTACCTGTAGTAGCTTTCGGAACACCTCTCCTTCATTAGGTAGCTCATGGGGCAGGTTCATAAGACACAGAATTTAGAGCACAAGATCATAGTGTATTGCAACTGATACAATATATTGAAGAAATCTAGATTGCTGTTAAGTCTTTCTTTTAGAATGGGTTGTGGGTTTTAATTCATTAATATGTAAATTCCAGAATTTCTTTCAAGTCATATTCCCGAGATAACTTAAGGTTTTACAAAAAAATTGACATCACTGCTCAGACAAGGCATTAAATGAGGTTAGAGACTGTCTGTATTCCATCCTTGAGTCAGACTGGTTCTAGTTCCAACGTAGGAACTTATAAAATGTTACATGGATTAACTGCCTGCGTTCACTGCCTGCAGGTTATGTGTTTTTTGAGCAAAATAGATTGTATCTGCAAATACAATTCAGCCCATTGACTTAAATATCTGTGTGTGTACATGTGATGGAGAGAGGAGCATGTGTGTATGTGCATGCATGTGTATGCATGTGTGTGTGTAAGGGAGAGTGTGTGTGTGTGTGTGTGTGTGCGAGTGTGTGTGTATGCTTGATAGACTGTGAGAGGGTGTGCAAGTGGGGATTGTAAGTGTGTGTGGCTGAGAGACAGAATATGTATGTGAGAGGGTCAATGTGAGTGTATGTGCATATAAGAATGTGTGTGTATGTGTGAGTATATGTGTGCGTATATTGTAGTGGAGTCAACTGTGGTGTAACATGAACCCCAGATCCCGTTAAGGCCATCCTCATGGGTATCAAATGTGGCTATCGACCACTCCACCTCTGCACACTCCACTAAGCATGCACACACTCACTCTCTGTCCCTCTCCCCCAACACACACACACACTCTCTTTCTCTCTCTCTCACACGCACACACACACACATAAGTCAATGAGGTGAATTTGCATTCGCAGAATTGTATTTGCAGATGCATTCTATTTTATATTATTGACCAGAGACAAAGTAATTTGTGTTTTAACTCATCCATAAACACGCCCTTGGCGAAAGCAAATTCAGCAAAACAGTGTGATTCTCATTGCAGTCTTCTCATTCTAACGCAGCAAAATGAAATACTGAAAGAACCCTTTCAACAACTGAGAGAGCCCTCAAGATTTTTTTGTAGCAGCAGAGAGAGAGCTCTATTGACCAGTTTCAATTCGAAAACACGAAGTTCAACAACAGATAGCAGAAACTAAAACCCTGGGAGTTTGTGACCTAACTCCATCCACTCAGGATGTTGTTGTGTAAATTTTAAAAATATCAAAGCTATTTACTCTGCTTTCCATGGAGCAGACACCTCACCATTAGTTGACAATAGCTCTCTTCAAGAGAAATAGGACAAAATAAATCCCTCTTAAAGGCATATTTCCGACACACTGTAGTCCCATGTAGCCCAGACCGTGTTAGAATGAAAGCTTTCCTTCTCTGAAAGACATTTGTGAAGGAGATGGGATTCTTTTTTCCTGACAACTGATAACAGTTTAGTGGTCACCATTAGACTGTTAAGTCTAGATTTGTATTGAATTCACTGTCTGCCATTGTGGTTATCGAACCCAGCTCCCCTAGATCTCTGAAATCATTGTCTCACAAGACCAAAACGCCATCATCTCCCCTAATCTTTGACATTGGACTGTATCCTCAGCAGCAGTTCCTGATACCAAGCTCCAAGAAGGCAGCGGAGTAGGATGTTCCAGCCTGAACTCATCCGCGCCACGTGTTCTTCTTTCTCTTTTCCTGCTCCTTTCCTTCCTGGCCGCTGGTGAGCAATGATTCCTTGCCTGTAGAGATGATTCCCGGCCTCTGGCAACCACTCCCATCCTCTGGGGAGCACAAGTCCTTGCCTGCAGAGATGATTTGCGCCCTTTGGTGATGACTCCTAGCATGGCACAGCAGCCTTCTCTCACGGTCTCCTGGCCTGGCCCAACAGCTTCCTGGCAGGTTGTGGGCAGCCTTATGGTTCCCATAGCAGCATTCCGGTGAGGCATGACATCCTCCTGGCCTGTTGCAAGGGCCTCCCAGCCTAGCGCAGCAGCCTTCCAGCATGGCGTGCCATCCTCCCATCCTGGCGCAGTGGCCTCTCAGTGTGGCATCCTCCTGACCTGGTACAGTGGCCTTACAGCACAGTGACCTCCCCGCCTGGTGCAGCAGCCTCCCGGGGTGACATGGCAACGGTCTAGTCTGGCGTAGCAGCCTCCTTGCATAGCAGCTTCCCGGGATTGTGTGTCACAGGTGCAAACTGAAAACTAGCTGCCAGCGTGGTCTGCTGTCCTGAACTTTTACTTTTGTATCTCAGTCAGTACTGTAATTGGTGAGGTATAAACTCCTCACTGTATTCATCGAGTATATGTGACAATAAAGGCTATTCTATGTTTGCTCTCCTAGAACAAAATTGTGGTGTAATTCTGGTGATCTCCACGGAGAGTGCTGGTTAAACCGTGAAGACTCCTAGCCCTAGTGTGTGCTCCAAATCTGGGAGGGGGGTTTCCATTCACAGGGAGAGGGACTAGGAGAGAAGTTTGGGTGCATGAACCTGGACATCAAGCAAGAAGCTTTGCTTAATCCCAGATAAAGTGTCTGATTTCTAAACTGGAAAGATGCAATGAACTATGTTGCATGGAGTCAGATTTTATTGGGTGTGAAGACTGTGGTTTACAGGCTTGAACATGTGGAGGAATTCCATCACAAATATTGGAAGTTGGGCGGAATGGTGGCTCAGTGGTTAGCACTGCTGTCTTGCAGCACCAAGAAGACAGGTTCAATCCCAGCTTCTGGTGACTATGTGTTGATTACACATTCTCCCTGGGTCTGTATCAGTTTCATCTGGGTGCTCTGGTCTCCTTACACAGTCCAAAAATGTGCAGGGTCGGTGGATTGGCCATGGGAAACACACGGTTACTGGGATTGGGTAGGCAGCTGTTTGAGTGGGACGCTCTTCAGAGAGTTGGTGTGGAATTGTTGGGCTGAAGGACTTGTTTCCACACTGTACAGATTTTTTAAAAAAGGCACTTCTTTTAATTTTGGTGCAATCTAACCTGGGACATGGTGGTTGGATTCACTGCTGAATACCTTCAAAGTTCTGATTGTCAGTATGTTCAGTCCTGTGCATGAGGGAGTGACTCAATGTCCAATCATTCACCTGTCCATAATGTTGAGGGCATCCATTTCTGGTTACTGTGGAGTGATTCCATATCTTGTACTGTCCTTCATAAAGTGTGGATATAAAATTCTGGAGGCAATCTGAGCTGTGGAGACTCCAAAACTAAATGCAAACATTTTGCAGTTAATGTCCATGTCAGGTGTCTCCCATTCTCTACTTTATTGATCCCAGGTGTCTTCTTGTGGATGTTGTGGTCTTATGGGAAGCTCCTGCCAGTCACAGTAACCCATGAAAGAGAAGAAACAACTTCTGATTCCACCAAAAAATATTGAGTATATTAACTTGTTTCTGGGGGTGATTTGCTGCTGATGCATTTCCCTATGTGTCTCTAGAAGGGCAATTCTTTGATTTGAGAGGTGTTACTATAATGGTTCAGATGATAAGACACAGAGCAACAATTATCTTTGTGCTAAAATCCATCATGCATAGACAATATTTGATCAGTAACTTTGTCTCTTTTTTTCCTTTCTCTCTCTTACAGTTAGTCGAGCAGCAATTCTAATCTTATCTGAGGGCAAGTGTGATCTTTCGACATGCACCGCTCGCTATCTGGTAACCATGGCAGTGTCTGATCTACTGTACGTTACTTTTGATATCATGCTTTCTAAGTTTACTTACTATTATTATCCATGGTGCCTTCTGGGCATGACTCTTGTTTGTAGCGCCATCTAGGCCCTGAGCCGCTTGACCGTTGATTGTTCTGTCTGGTTCACTGTCGCTTTTTCTTTTGATTGATTTGTTGCCATTTATATTCATCAGATGACATCTCAGTATTGCACAGAGAAAACTGCAATGAGGGTTCTAGCAACAATCTGCATTTTCCTTTCTTTAAAGAATATTCCCAACTATTTTCGACTTGAAGCCGGAAGGATCATTAACAATGTTCCATGATACTGTTACACCACCTACAGATATTATAATGATGCTCATTGGCTGAGTTATCGATATATTGAAACATTTTTAATACCACTTCTCCCATTCACTTTTATTCTCTTTCTGAACATCCTGAATATATGAGTGAGAATTTAAAATTAAGAATTTGGAGGATAGTATGTCTATGTTGGTTCTTGCAATCACAGGTTGATCAGGGAATATTGGAATTTGCTGGGATACGCAAAGCAGGAGGGAGGAAGACATTTTGGACAAAGAAAAGTTATGGAGTTTATAATCTGGTCTCCAGCCGATATGGTGCTTGTTACAAAGGTCCAGATATAACAACCGCAAAATGACTGTTTCACCAAATATGTACTGAGGCAGGGTTTAGGAGCTATTTTGCAGATGGAAGCAACTCTTCATAATGATGTAAATAACATTTTGAATTTATCACACCCCTCAATTCGAAGCCACAAGCAAACAGGGCTCATCCAGAGTCAGTTCACAGTGAGCTCCATGGAGACAGTGAGAGCCACAAAACATTTTTATGGAAGTATGAGACACATTTTTCAGGCAGTTAAGGCATGTAAGGGACTGAGGAGTCAAAGAAAAATAGAGAATGACCCCAAGATAGAGAGCAGAAAGAAATCTGTGACTTTACTCTTTGTTGTATCTGCCAGCTTCATACTTCTCTGGTTGGTGTATATTTTATATTTCTTCAATGTTGGTTATTATTTGGATGATTTTTATCTCTTTGAACTAATCACATTTATGCTGCGAGTCTTAAGTTGCTGCATAAATGCATTTATTTATGTGGTGATGCAGAATAGTCTCAGAGACCAGTTAAAGTATGCAGTGAAATATCCACTTATAAAAATAATTCAATTGATGAATAAATGCATGTAGCTGGGAGTCAACATTAGGTGAAGCAGATAGTGGAACAAGGAGTCCACGTGAGGAATGGACCCAAAGGAGAAGGAGGAGCAGCAACATGATAACACTCCTTTCCTAATGGGCAAGGAATGACTCCATCTGAGGGGCAAAGTGAATGAGATTGGAGGTGTAAAGCCAGTGTAAAGTGCTGTCAGCAATGAACAACAATTAGTAGAAAGTGGAACAACAAAAGCAAAACCGAAAAAGGAATTAAATATGCACAAAAGAAAATTCATCCCAAGCAAAAGAGGGCAGTCATCTGAAGCAATCCATTCTCAGTGAGTGAACCAGACACTGATAAAAAACATGACCTGAGGGAATTATCACTGTTCACTGCAGACCAGAGTGGAAAAACCAATGACTGGCTCCTGCCCATTCTTCCGCACTGAAGTCTCTGATATATACATCTGGAAAAAGTGAAAAACAAAAGTTCCTGTTATAAAGACTAAATAATGTGATGTGTAAACAGCAAAAAAAACTGCCTTTTCATTACAAACATATTTTCATCGATAATTTACTTTGCCCATTTCCACACTGTCTGCCCGGCCCTGAGACTGATATCACTCCATTTCATTATTCATTTCTTTACACAATCTTTGGGAAAGTCGTTGGGAAACTCCAAGGCCCAATTAGAGGGCTTGGTGGCAGATGTAATCCGAAGCTTAGGAATGGGGTCGGATATGGAAAATGAGGCAACATCTCGTACTTCCATGAAAATATTTTGTGGCTCTCACTGTCTCCATGGAGCTCACTGTGAACTGACTCTGGATGAACCCTGTTCGCTTGTGGCTTCATATTGAAGAGTGTGATAAATTCAAAATGATATTTACATCATCATGAAGAATTGTTTCCATCTGCAAAACAGCTCCTATATCCCTGCCTCAGTTCATATTTGGTGAAACAGTCATTTATTTGGTTGTTATATCTGGACTTTTGTAACAAGCACCATATCGACTGAGACTAGATTATAAACTCCATACCTTTACTTTGTCCAAATGTCTTCCTCCCTCCTGCTTTGCGTATCCCAGCAAATCCCAATATTCCCTGATCATCCTGTGATTGCAAGAACCAACACAGGCATCTTGTCCTCCAAATTCTCATTTTAAATTCTCACTCGTGTATCCAAAATGTTCCATGTTCTTCCACTGATTTCATTTTTTTTCGGATTCTGTGAGTCTTGTTGAATAAACTCAATATGAAAGTGTTCGATGTTCTGCTATGAATGCAGCCTTCCCTTGAAGCCAAGATGCCACTTACATTCCCAAGCCATTTCTAATCTTGATTATCACCTCCCCAACAGCACTCACAAACCTATTTGGGGGAATTGTATGGATGTTCATTCCAGTCCTACCAAGACGTAAACTGTCCATCTTGTTGAGTTCTAGCCTGCTCCAGAGCTGGTCCTAATGCCTTGAAACATGCTGTCTGACCTTCTGAACCCGTTTTCCAGACACATGTTCGACCATCCAATTATTCTGCTCGGATTCTGATCAACACATGGGACTGGCAGTGATTCTGAGAATACTGTTTCCACATCCTGCTTTTCAATCTCATTCCTTGCTGCCTCAAATCTGTTTCATGGACCACATCCCTGCATTCCCACCTAGGTCTTTGTCACCAACATGGAGCAATACCTCTGTCGTTTGATCTTCCTGCAGCAGAATTTCCTGCAGCTGTTCTGTGATTTCCTTGACCCTGGTAGCAAGGAGGTTATCATTGCATGCTGAAGGTATGTTTATAACTGTAGAAACTTCACTCTGTTCCCCTAATTAAAGAATCCATTATCAGTACAATGTACCCACTCTTCCTACCACCCTGTCCAGCTGACGTGACTCAGTCTGCGTTCTTCTGATGAATTCTTTCCATCACAAGCTTCCAAAGCAGGAAACTGATGTCTGATCTCGATCATCTCAGGGGACTGCTGAGATACCTGGCTGTCACGTATTCCTTATTTGCCCATACATACTAACTGTGATGTAGCCACCTCCATAAATGTGTTATTCCCCTCATCCTCAGTCCCGTGGATGGCCTACAGTTACTCCCATTCTCGAAAACAGAGCTCCAGTTTATGCACACTGTCACATTTCCAAGAGATATGTTTATCTCTGAGACTTCGAACCTCCCAGAATCCCACATTCCACAGGCTGACCATTTCCTTGCTCAGAGACAAAAAAAAACAGCAGATGTTGAATTCCAAGGGAGACAAGCAGGAGGCTGGAAGAACACAGCAAGCCAGGCAGCATCAGGAGGTGGAGAAGGCAAGATTTTGGGGGTAACTCTTCTTCAGGACTGGGGGTGGGTGTGTGGGGAGCTGCAGATAAAGGGGTTGGCGGGGGCAAGGTGATGGGGATCGGTGAAGACAGGTAGAGGGTATGACCTGGTTGGTCATTGGGAGGAGTGAATCCGGTTGGTGCCTGGGAGGAAGGGTCGATGAGAGGAATGGAAGGGAGAGGAAGGGGCTAGGAAGGGAATCAGGGGATGGGAAAGGGGGTTATTTGAAATTGTCTCACCTGTAAGGACTGTTTGGGGCACTGGATGGAGGTGAAGGGGGTGGTGTGCTGGTAGATTTTGCATCATTGGTGAGACAGAGGTTCACCTGCTTCTCCTCCAACCTAGTTTACTGTATCCATTGCTTCTGGTGTGGATTTCTCGACATCTGGGAGACCAAACGTAAACTTAGTGAATGGTTTGCCAAGCATCTCGGCCAGGCCCACAGAGGCCGACGAGACCTCCCAGTCACAGGCCATTTTAATTCCCCTTCCCACTTCCTTTCTGACATGACCATCCTTGGCTTCCTCTACTGCCACAACAAATTAAACTACAAATTGGAGGAACAACACCTCATCTTCCGTCTGGCCCGCCTGCAACACGGAGTACTCAACACTGAGTTTTCCAATTTCAAGTAACCCCCTTTCCTATCCCCGACTCCCTTCCCAGCCCCTCACCTCTCCTTCTAGCCAGGAACTGGATTCATTCCTCCCATTGACCAAACAGCTTGTCCTGTCTTCTCCTATCTCCACCAAAACCTCAAGACAAAGATTTTTTTCAGGGACCTTTCAAACCTCACCACCTTCTGTCTGATCGCCTCGCTAATGGGATTTACGCAATATAATGTGGTGTCTGTGAAATGAAGCTGTTTTGATCTTCTTGCTGATCACATTCACTCTCAGACAGATCAGACAGAGACACGGTCAGTGTTTCCTTCCCTGTGTTTCCTGGAGCAGCCTCGTGTCTCCGATGAAGCCAGTTTGCAAACCAATTGTGATGTCTGAGCTCTCTCTGTGATGTACACGGTGAGGTCACACTTTGACCTGTCCAGTTCAAGAGGCCTCACTACGATCAAACAGGGAGTTACTGAAACCCTCACTATAGCATCCCTCAGCCCCAGCACCCCTCCCTATCTCTGGAACCTCCTATAGCACCTAGAATCCTTCCATCTCTGTCACTTCCATTAATCTCTATAAACCTCCCTATCTCTGTAAATTCTGCCAGCCCTTAAACTCTTCCCTACTTTGTAACATACTCCAGCCCCTGCACACCTCCCCAGTTCTGCCATCTCCTAGAGCACCTACAACCCTCCCATTTCTGTTACCTCCTTTAGCCACAACAAGCCTCCCTATATCTGTAAACCTGCTCTATCTGTACACCCCTCATCTCTCTAATATCCACGAGAAACTACAAACCTCACTATCTCTTTCAATTCCACCATCCAACAAAACTCATCGCTATCTTTGTAACATTCCCCAGACACTGCATCTGTCCCTATCCCCGACATCCCTTCCTCTTTCTGTGTCACCATCCAGCAGTTACATCCCTCCCTGTATGAGAAGCCATCTTGACTATCAACATTATTCCATATCTCTCCAACAGCCTCCAACCCATACCTCTGTAAACTCCTCCAGCTCCAACACCCCTCGTTATCTCTATAATTTCCTTCCAGCACCTACACCCTCCTTATCCCGCTCCAGCCCCTTTACTATCTCTCCAGGATATAGACGCTTCAGATAGGACAGGCAGGGAATCAAAAGTGGGAGAGGAGTTGCATTGCTGGTCAGGGATGATAGCACGGCTGTGCGAAAGGACACTATGGAGGGCTTGAGTAGCGAGGCATTATGGGTGGAGCTGAGAAATAAGGGTGCAGTTCCATTGTTTGGGCTGTATTACAGGCCTCCCAACAGTGAGCGTGAGTAGAAGAATGAATAGGTAAACAGATTTTGGAAAGATGTAGAGGCAACAGGGAGTAGTGATGGGAGATTTTAATTTTCCCAACATTGACTGGGATACACGTAGTGTCAGAGATCTGGATGGGGCATAACTTGTAAGAAGCATCCAGGAGAATTTTTTCAGAGCAGTATGTCAATAGTCCGATGAGGAAAGGGGCCATATTGCACTTGGTGTTGGAAAAAGAGCAAGGCCAGGCGGTATAAGTTGCGGAGGGGGATTTCTTTAGGAACAGTGACCACAATTCTGTAAGTTTTAGAATACTTGTAGACAAAGATGAGAATGGTCCTAAAGGAAGAGTATTAAACTGGGTCAAGGCCAGTTATATCAAAATTAGGCAGGAGCTGGGAAATGTGGATTTGACACAGCTATTTGAAAGGAAGTCCACATTTGATATGTGGGAGACTTTCAAAGATAGCTTAAAGTTAGTGCAGGGTAGGTAGGCATGTCCCGTTGAAAGCAAAGGATAGGAAAGGCAAAATTCGTGAACTGTAGATGACAGGAGAAATTATACAACTAACCAAGAGGAAAAGGGAAGCGTACATAAGGTCAAGGCAGCTAAGAACAGAACGGGCCCTGGAGGAATATTGGAAGAGTAGGACCAGTTTTAAATGATGAATCAAGCGGGCTAAAAGGAGTCATGAAATAGCTTTAGCAAGCAGAATTAAGGACAATCCCAAAGCCTTTTATTCTTATATAAGAAGCAAGCGGGTAACTAAAGGATAATGAAGGAAGACTGTGTGTCGAACCTGAGAGAATGGGTTAGATTCTGAATGATTACTTTGCATCAGTATTCACTGAGGAGAGGGACATGATGAATGTTGAGATTAGAGATAGATATTTGATTAGTGTGGATCACGTTAACATCAATCAGGAAGTTGTTTTGGGTAGGCTAGAGGTTATTAAGGTGGACAAATCCCCAGAACCGGATGGGATCTATCCCAAATTGCTGAGGGAGGCGAGAATGGAAATAGCTGGGGCCCTGACAGATATCTTTGTAGCATCCCTAAAAACAGGTGAGGTGCAGAAGGACTGGAGGGTTGCTCATGTTGTGCCCCTGTACAATAAAGGTAGAAGGAATATTCCAGGTACTACTGACCAGTGAGCCTGACGTCAATGGTGGGAAATATGTAGGAGAAGGTACTGAGGGATAGGATCTATATATACTTAGAACAGAATGGGCTTATCAATGATTGGCAGCATGGTTTTGTGCGGGCGAGATTGTGCTTTGCCAACTTAATAGAGTTCTTTGAGGAAGTGACCAAGTTGAGAGATGAAGGAAGGGCTGTCGATGTCAAACACATGAACTTTAGTAAGGCATTTGATTAGGTTCTCCATGGTAAACCAATAGAGAAAGTGAAGTCACATGGTTTGTGGAGTGTCCTAGCTAGGTGGATAAAGAACTGGTTGAGCAACAGGCGACAGAGAGTAGTAGTTGAAGGGAGTTTCTCGAAATGGAGAAAGGTTCCACAGGGACACTGTTGTTTGTACTGGGGCCTCTGTTGTTTGTGATATACATAAATGATCTGGAAGAGGGCACTGTTGGTATGATCAGCAAGTTTGCAGATGACACAAAGATTGGTGGAGTATCAGAAAGCATAGGGGATTGTCAAAGAATACAGGAGAATATAGATAGACTGGAGAGTTGGGCAGAGAAGTGGCAAGTGGAGTTCAATCCAGGTAAACGTGAGGTGATGCATTTTGGGAAGTCTATTTCTAGAGCGAATTGTACTGTAAACGGAAGAGCCTCGGGGAAAGTTGATGAGCAGAGAGATCTGGGAGTGCAGGTCCATTGTACCCTGAAGGTTGCTGCACAGGTGGATAGAGTGGTCAAGAAGGCCTTCATCGGATGGGGTATTGACTATAAGAGCTGGCAGATCATGTTACAGTCGTATAGGACTTTGGTTTGGTCACATTTGGAATACTGCATATAGTTCTGGTCACCACATTACCAAAAGGATGTGGACACTTTGGAGAGGGTGCAGAGAAGGTTTACGAGGATGTTGTCTGGTATGGAAGGTGCTAGCTATGAAGAGAGGTTGAGTAGGTTAGGTTTATTTTCATTAGAAAAAAGGAGATTGAGAGGGGACATGATTGAGGTCTACAAAATCATGAAGTGGAGAGACAGGGTAGATAGAGATGAGCTGAAAATGTGTCACTGGAAAAGCGCAGCAGGTCAGGCAGCATCCAGGGAACAGGAGAATCGACGGTTCGGGCATAAGCCCTTCTTCAGGAATGAGGAATCCTCATTCCTGAAGAAGGGCTTATGCCCGAAACGTCGATTCCCCTGTTCCCTGGATGCTGCCTGACCTGCTGCGCTTTTCCAGCGACACATTTTCAGCTCTGATCTCCAGCATCTGCAGTCCTCACTTTCTCTTAGGTAGAGATGAGCTTTTTCCCAGGGTGAAGCATTCAATAATGAGAGGTCATACTTTCAAGGTGAGAGGTGAAATGTTTAAGGGGGATACACACGGCAAGTACTTTACACAGAGGGTGGTAGGTGCCTGGAATGGGTTGCCAGCAGAGATAAGAGAGGCAGGTACGGCAGATTAATTTGTGATGCATCTGGACAGATGCATGAGTAGGTGGGGAGCAGAGGGATACTTAGGTTTGGATCGGATCAGGCTTGGAGGGCTGAAGGGCCTGTTCCTGGGCTGTAAATTTTCTTTGATCTTTGTTCACAACCAGCTATATCTGTATTGTCCAGTGCATATGTCGGAGATTTGTCATATCAACAAAGATTGCTCATCAGTGACAGACAGAGTGGGTTTTTGGTTAGTACAGAATTCTTGGGATGCAACAGTGCCCTGAGAAGACGGGCCCATTGCACCAACAGCCTGAGGACATTTCCCTGTGTCCTCCCACTGAAACTGGGTTGGAACAGAATTTCTGTAAAACCAATGAATTGGTCACTTGACTCCAGGTCCATTTCCTGAAAACTGAGAATAAATGGCCATATTTGAGTTAACAATGAGAAACAGACAGAATTGATTCAGAATCTGACAGTCATCATGCATCCTGTAAACAGTGAAGGGGACATGACAGAGTACCTCCCTTTGTTATCGCTGTCAGTTTTCTTTTGTTTTGATTCCTTTCAGATGACAGTTGGTAAGGATCCTGTAATTTACATCCCCATCTTCTGTTTTTTCTCTTTTCCCACTGCACCCTCCACCCCATTCCTTGCACCATTTTGGTTAATATTGTTACTCTGTCATTTCAGCCTCTCCTGCTCTCCAGCCCATCACAGCCTTTCCCTACTGCTCTTCTTCCCACCTTCCAGCTGAGACACAAGTAACAATGCAGGTAGTTCCCTCTCACACACACTCACATTATCACTGACAGAGATAGAGAGACACAGCAGGGTCATCACTCCCAAAGGCTCAGACAGAGACAGTGTTCAGTCTCACTACGATCCCACGTTCCAGTGATATATTTTTATTCTAACACTCAAACAGAGCGAGAGAGAAAGGAGTCAGTTCTCTCCAAATTGGTCTGTAAACAAATCCCAGCCTCCAAATCACAGCAATGATAAGATCAATAAGAACTGTGTTAATCTCTCAATAGTAACCTACAACAATCAATTGAATAGTATGTTTAAGCAGATTTATAATTTGAAAAATTATATACTCCAGATGCTGTGAACATTAAATAAAAACAGAGACTATTGGAAATACTCAGTCACTTTCTCTGATGAAAGATCATTGACCGGAAGCATTCATTGTGTTTCTCTCTCCACAGATGCTGTTTGATCTGCTCAGTATTTGCTGTTTACATCATGTAAGTTTACTCCATGTTCAGAAGGCACACAAGTTATTTAATTAAAACAGATATTCCCATAGAGTTCAGGTTATTTATAATTGATATACCACATAGAAAACTATTTATACATTACAATATTAAAGATATAGTTACAAACAAAAATATGGAGATAAACATGAAATATTTGGTCCTAATCCATCAGACATACAAAGAATAACAGATCTGAGTGCTGAGTGATCTCACTCCTATGTACAATATCAAAGGCTGGGAAACAAACATGCTGTAATATCCAGAGATTGAATTAATCCCACTGTCAGCTCGAAAATCTTTAACCTTTGAATCAGGCCTATACTTTTCCATAGATATTTTAAAACTGATAGAATTGTGGTAAGTGTTTCCCCACTAATACCTCAGTGACTTGCCCTGCCTTATTTCCCAAGAGAAGATTGGGTTTTGCCCCTTCTCTCAGAGGGCCATCTACATATTGATTGAAAAAGATTTATTGAATACACTTAAGAAATTCCTCCCAGCCATTACCAATCTGTGTTTGGAAAGTTAAGATCCCCTTATTATTCTTACAAATATCAGTGACTTCCCTACATATTTGCTCCTCAATATCCCACTGACTACTCGGGAATCTATAATAAAATCCCATCAAAGTAATAACACCCTTTTTTCACAACTCAGATAGCTTCACTGGACGATCCATCAGGAACATCCTCTCTCAGTATTGCCCGTGATGTTTCCCTAATCAAAATAGCCAGTCCCACTCCTTTGTTGCCTCCCCTTTCATCCTTCCTATGAACAGTCATTTGAGCGGAATTTTGGAGCACCCAATCTTACTACTTCTGATGAAGGGTCACTGACTTGAAATGTTAACTATTTTCTCTCCATAGGTGTTGCCAGACCTGCTGAATTTCTCCAGCAGTTGTGGTTTACCCAGCTTCAGGCAGCAAGTCAAATTCAAAGTTATTTCTTCATTCCCCTTTCTCCTGCTGTGACTGTCATGCTCGGGATGTCCTGGTATTGGCTCGTTTAATTGGTTTCAATGACATCACTGTCCTGTTTCAAGCCCATCCCCAGATGTCATCTCTCTGCTCCTCTCGTCAAGAATATGGTTGAAGTAATATGTGCAGCTATCTGGGGTTTTATTTCCAAATGCCGTATCTTCATAGTCATTGTAACAATGGGACACCGTTCTCCAATACAGTGTTTATGTCTTGACTATCTTTGATACAGTTCCTTGGTCAGGAAAACATTTCGACGTCAAAACCAATTCATGAGATGATGCCTCAGACAAATCTTTCCCACAGATCTTCACCACAACAGGTTTATATTAATTAACATGGAATAAATCACAAACATAGTAACATGATTCATTGTGATTAAAGTAATAAAATACCAAGCGATGCATTGGATTATCATTTGTGTGTGTCCATTAGTGTGTGAATGTGCAGTGGCAACATTAATCATCTTGCACTTGACAGCCCTATAATTTTCATAGTTATCATTTTGCTCTTCATTTCATAATAAACCACTTTTTCTTTTTGGTCTGACCCACTAACATTGCCCTGTCCTTCCTTGCCCTTTCCAAGTGTTTCTTTTAGTTTTCAGTTCACCCATTTAGATTCTCGGCTAAGCTTCTCATAGTTTTTGAATTGTTTTGTCAGGATCAGTATCTTTCTTTTACTGTTTCCTGTCACCTTGTCTGCTTGGGGACACCTATGGGGCACTAGATCTGGAAGCATAATGATTTCTGTTGTTGGGTCATGTTTACACTGTTTCATCTAGAATCTCACTTTTGAAATCCTCCCACTGGTTTGTCATTATTTTATCTTCAAATATCTGCATCCAGTTGAACTTCGTCAGATAATCTCTCAGATTCATGAGATTTCCTTCATCAGACATGGATGTCTAATGTTGAGGGCAGAAGTGCAGGACATGGCTGAGATGTATTGGAGGGCATTTTCAACCACGTGGGAGGGGACATTACGGTCTTTAAAGAAGGAGGCCATCTGGTGTGTTCTCTGGTGGAACTGGTTTCTATTTCCCCTCCCCAAACTTTACTCCAGTTCCAACCTTCCAGTCAGCACTGTCCCCATGATCTGTCCCACCTGTCAATTTTCCTTGCCACCTACCTGCTCCACCCTTCTCTCTGACCTATCACCTTTATCCTCACCTCCATCCACCGATTACACTCTCAGCTACCCACCCCTCTTCCATTTATCTCTCCACCCCTGAGGCTCCCAGCCTCATTCCTGACGAAGGGCTCCTGCTCGAAAGGTCAATTTTCCTGCTCCTCGGATGCTGCCTGACCTCCTGTGCTTTTCTAGCACCACTCTAATTTTGACACCGTGAGAGTCCTCAGAGGGGGGCCTTGGTTCTCCACCCCTCTCTGATTGGTTAGAAAGTCTGTCCATCTCGAGCTTATAGCAAATAGGAAGTGTGGTCCCACCTTGGGACTGTCGTCTGGATGTGAATGTGAATGAAAAGAGAAATCACTTGAGAAACTCAGCAGGTTTGGCAGATTCTGTGGAGTTAAAGCAGAGGTAACGTTTCAGATCCAGAATCCTTCATCGTAATTGATAGGAACCGACGCTGCACTCCCTCAATAGCCAGAATGTCTTTCCTCAAATTTGGAGACCAAAACTGCGCATAATCTTCCAGGTGCGGTCTCACCAGGGCCCTGTACAGCTGCAGAAGGACCTCTTTGCTCCGATACTCAATTCCTCTTGTTTTGAAGGCCAGCATGCTATTAGCTTTCTTCACTGCCTGCTGTACCTGCATGATTGCTTTCTTGACTCCATTTAGGTAGTAATCTGCCTTCTTATTCTTGCCACCAAAGAAGGTAACCACACAGTTATCCACATTAAACTGCATCTGCCATGCATCCGTCCACTCACCTAACCTTTCCAGGTCACCCTGTATTCTCCTAATATCCTCCTCACATTTCACCCTGTCACCCAGCTTTGTGTCATCAGCAAATTTGCTAATATTACTTTTAATACCTTCATCTATATCATTAATGGTTGGTGAAGTTTTCCAGCTTCCCTCGTAGGTAGATCCACATACTGAATCAGAAAATGTTCTTGTACACCCTTAACAAACCCCTCTCCATCCAAGCCCTTAATACTATGCCAATCCCAGTCTATGTTTGGAAAGTTAAAATCACCGACCATAACCACCCTATTATTCTTCCAGATAACTGAGATCTCCTTACAAATTTGGTTCTCAATTTTTCACTGACTATTGAAGGGCAATTGTAGTACAATCCCAATAAAGTGATCACCCCTTTCTTATTTCTCAGTTCTACCCGAATAACTTTCCTGTATGCATTTGCAGGAAGATCCACCCTAAGTACAGCTGTAATGTTATCACTAATCAGAAATGCCCTTCTCCTTCCTCTCTTGCCCACCTTTTTATCCTTCTGGTAGCATCTATGCACTGGAACATTAAGCTGTCAGTCCTGTCCATCCTAAACCACATCTCTATAATTGCCATGCTATCCCAGTCCCATGCTGAGGTCATCTGCCTTACTTGCTAGGCCCTGTGCTTTAAATAAATGCAGTTTAATTTACTAGTCTTATTTCGTTCTCTGCATGGTTCCTGCCTCCCCTGATAATTTGATTTGCTCCTTTTCCCAACTTTTATTGAGGCCATGAATCCTGCAGCGAGTAACTCATCTCCTGAATCCCCAAAGCCTGTCCCACCATCAAGAAGGCACAAGTCAGGAGTGTGTGATGGAATACTCCTCACTTGCCCTGGATGGGCAACTTTTCTCTCTTTCCTCACTGTCTCCTTGGGTCTCTCTCCACTAGCACTGCACTCCCACCCCCTGCCACCCTGGACCCTTTCCCACCCTGCACCAATTTAAATCCTCCTGCACAGTTCTAGGATATCTCCCTGCCAGTATATTCGACAAGCTTGAAAACCTTACAACCTTTAAAAAATATTTGGATGAGCACTTGAAACATCACAACATTCAAGCCTATGGGATGCAGTATAATTTGGGTGAATGTGAGGTTATTCACTTTGGAAGGAAACACAAGGAGGCAGGTTCGTACTTGAATGGCTGTAAATTGGGAGAGGGGAGTGTGCAGTGGGACCTGGGTGTCCTTATGCACCAGTCACTGAAGGTGAGCATGCAGGTGCAGCAGGTGGGAAAGAAGGCAAATGGTATGTTGGCCTTCATTGTAATAGGTTTCAAGTACAGGAGCAGGGATGTGTTGTTGCAAATATACAGGGCCTTGCAGAAGCCACACCGAGAATATTCTGGGCACTTTTGTCTCTTTTTCTGAGGAATAACGTTCTTGCTCTCAAGGGAGTGCAGCGAAGATTTACCACTCTGATTCCGGGGATGGCGGTACTGACCTATGACAAGAGATTGACTAGGGTTAGGATTGTTTTTGCTGGAGCTCTGAGGAATGAGAAGAGATCTCATGGAGACCTATAAAATTCTAACCAGACTAGACGGGATAGATGCAGGGAGGATATTCCCAATGGTGGGAATGTCCAGAACCAGGGGTTACAGACTGAGGATTCAGGATGGACCATTTAGGACGGAGATGAGGAGACATTTCTTCACCCAAAGAGTGGTGAGCCTGTTGAATTCATTACCACAGGAAGTAGTTGATGACAAAACATTGAATGTATTCAAGAGGCAGTTACATACAGCACTTAGGGTGAATAGGATCAAAGGTATGGGGAGAAAACAAGATTAGCCGATTGAATTGGACGATCTGCTGTGATTGTGGTGCATGGCTGAGCAGGCTTGAGGGGTCAAATGGCCTCTTCCTGCTCCTGTCTTCTATGTTTCTCTGTAGCATTGAATGCCACATTGTTTGGAGTAGACATTTCTCTCATACTTCATTGGTCTTAATTATGCCCATCTTATATTGATGTCATCTCACTTTTATTCTTTATCTGTGGAAATGACTTTTTGAGTCTACATCATCAAATGCCCTCAATTTTAAACATATATCTAAGCAGCTTCCCGCTCTTCCTTCCAATGTAAGTACCCTTGCTCTTAAAGTTATTTGCCACTGTCCTGCCCATTCTGCTAACCTTCCTGTCCTCTGCTACTTTATTACAATCTTCCTCAGTATTAGCCATAAGCCCCAAATTCCTGTCATCCACATAACTGCTATACCTCTGATCTCCAGACACAATCATTTTAGATAATTATTTTCAGGACTAGAACCCTATGGAACAACACATTCTTTCAGTCTGAGCAACTAGCTTTAAGATTTAGTGTTTATTTGTAGCTGAGCTTTTCCAACAATGTTTGTTTTTGCTTCTGATTTACAGTATCTGCAGTTCTTTTGGTTTTTAAATGAGTGTCCACCATATTGCTATCTATTCTGTTCCTTCTTTCCTGAATCCATGTTGCAACTTTAGTCATGCGTTTACTTGGAGGTACCTTTTAAAGGTCCAGATATAATACAGTCTCTGTAGTACCTTTACCCATCCTGTTATGTCAGCAAACAATTCAATAGGGTTTGACACCAGTGCTGACTGCTCTTCATTGTATTCTCAGTTTTGGATATTTTTCCATTATGACTTTGGTAAAGACTGCAATATTTTTCCACCAATCAACTTTAAACAGGCTAATCTGCAGACTCATGGAACATTATTACCATGATTGTGATTCAGTAGCTGAGGACTAAGTAATAAGGCCAAATATGCATTAGATTAGATTAGATTAGATTAGATTAGATTACCGTGTGGAAACAGGCCTTTCGGCCCAACAAGTCCACACCGACCCGCCAAAGCGAAACCCACCCATACCCCTACATTTACCCCTTACCTAACACTGCAGGCAATTTAGTATGGAAAATTCACCTGACCCTGCACATCTTTGGATGGTGGGAGGAAACCGGAGCACCCGGAGGAAACCCACGCAGACACAGGGAGAACGTGCAAACTCCACACAGTCAGTCGCCTGAGGCGGGAATTGAACCCGGGTCTCTGGCGCTGTGAGGCAGCAGTGCTAACCACTGTGCCACCGTGCCGCCCGCATTGAATATTATCAAACTTACACAAAATCTGTTTGATCAATGAGCTCATCTTGACCTAATGATGTCCAAAAGCTTTAAAAAAAAGTGTTAAATGTCTGCCACCAAAACACTCACTGTTTTGATATCGTGGAAGTAATGGGCAGTATTATCTCTAGACCATTAACCCAGAGGCCCAAGTAATTTTCTGGGGAACCGAGATCAAATCCCAGTACAGTAGGAGATGAAATCTGAATTTAACAAAAGATCTGTAATTAAGAGTCATAACAGTGACCATTATTAATTGTTGGAAAAACCCATCTGGTTCACGAATGTTATTTAGAGAAAGAAACTGCCATCCTTACCTGGTTTGGACTACATGGAACTCCAGACCCCCAGCAATGTTGCTGATGCTTAACTGCCCTGTCCCTCCTTGATGCTGTCATTCCTGCTGGAATTATGGTCTTTATGGGGTTCTTGTCATCCTCAAGGAGGTGACCATTCCTCATCTGAGACTTGGAAATGGAAAGTACTACATTATAGAACATTACAGTGTAGTACAGGCCCTTCGGCCCTCGATGTTGCATCAACCTGTGGAACCAATCTGAAGCCTATCTATCCTACACTATTCCATTTTCATCCATATGTTTACCAAATGATCATTTAAATGTTCGTAAAGTTGGCAAGTCTACTCCTGTTGCAGGCAATGCGTTCCACACCTCTATGACTCTCTGAGTAAAGAAATTACCTCTGACATTTGTCCTATATCGATCAGCCCTCAATTTAAAGTTATGTCTCCTCGTGCTAGCCATTACCATCCAAGGAAAAAGGCTCTCACTGTCCACCCGTTCTCACCCTCTGATTATCTTATATGTCTCAAGTAAGTCACCTTTCAACCTTCTTCTCTCTAATGAAAACAGCCTCAAGTCCCTCAGCCGTTCCTCATAAAACCTTCTCTCCGTACCAGGCAACATCCTAGTAAATCACTGGGCCCTTTCCAAAGTTTCCATATCCTTCCTATAATGCTGTAACTAGAACTGTATAATACTCCAAGTGCAGCTTTCCCCAGAGTTTTGTACAGCTGCAGCATGACCTTGTATAACCTTGATTGAGCATGACTCAATCCCTCTACCAATAAAAGCTAACACACTATGTGCTTTCTTAACAATCTATCTCAGCATTGATTAATCTTAATAAACCAGCCTATACAGTCATCTGTGGCAAATAATTCCATCGATTCATTACTCTCAGAAAAGAAATTCCACCTGATGTGTCTAGGGTAGTGAGGGATTATTTGGGGATTATGCCCTCTGGTTCCAGACTCTCCTGCAAGAGGAAGCAATCTTTCTGCATCGACCCTGTCAAGTCCTCTGGGAATCTAGGATGTTTCAAGAAGGTTGCATTTCATGTGGAAAGGTCCCTGACCTGTACCAAACGGTTTCTCTCCACAGATACTGTCTGATCTGACGCAGTTTCCCAGCATTTTATGTTTTTAATTTCAGATTTCCAGCATTGCCAGCATTTTGCGTTTGTCTCAGGACATCAGACATGAACATAGAACATAGAATATCACAGCACAGTCCAGGCCCTTTGGCCCTGAAACTTATCTGAAACCCATCAAACCTATACCATTCCATTCTCATCCATATGCCTATCTAATGACCATTTAAATGTCCTTAAAGTTGGCGAGTCTACAACTGTTGCAAGCAGTGCATTCCACACCCCTACTACTCTCAGAGTAAAGAAACTACCTCTGACATTGGTCCTATATCTATCACCCCTCAATTTAAAGCTATGTCTCCTCGTGCTAGCCATCACCATCCGAGGAAAAGGGCTTTTACCGTCCACCCGATCTAACCCTCTGATGATCTTAGATGTCTCAATTTAGTCACCTTTCAACCATCTTCTCTCTAATGAAAACAGCCTCAAGTCCCTCAATCTTTCCTCATTACATCTTCCCTCCAAACCATGCAGCATCTGAGTAAATCTCCTCTGAACCCTTTCCAAAGTTTCTTCATCCTTCTGAGAATGCGGTGACCCGAACTGCACACAATGCTCCAAGTGCGGCTTTCCCTAGTGTTTTATACAGCTGCAGCATGACTTCATGGTTCCAAAACTTGATCCCTCTACTAATAAAAGCTAACACACCGTACGCCTTCTTAACAGCCCTGTCAACCTGAATGGCAACTTTCAGGGAACTATGTACATGGACACTGAGATCTCTCTGCTCATCTACACGACCAAGAATCTTATCATTTGCCCAGTAACCTTTATTCCTGTTACTCCTTCCAAAGTGAATCATTTTTCTGCATTAAACCCCATTTGCCACCTCTCAGCCCAGCTCTGCAACTTATCTATGTCCCTCCGTAACCTACAACATCCTTCGGCACTATCTACAATTGTACTGAACTCAGTGTCGTCCGCAAATTTACTAACCCATCCCTCTCCGCCCTCATCCAGGTCATTTCTAAAAATGACAAACAACAGTGGATCGAAAACAAATCCTTGCAGTACACCACTAGTAACGGAACTCCATGACAAACATTTCCCATCAACCACCACTCTCTGTCTTCTTTCAGCTGGCCAATTCATGATCCAAACTGCTAAATTGCTGTCAATCCCATGACTCTGTACTTTGTACAGTAGCCTACCATGGGGGACCTTATCAAACCCCTTACTGAAATCTATATACATCACATCAATAGCTTTACCCTCATCCATGTACTGTTTGGTCCCCTTCTCAAAGAACTCAATGAAGCTTGTGAGGTATGACCTACACTTCACAAAACCCTTCATCCCTTCGGGTGGCACGGTGGCTCAATGGTTAACACTGTTGGTTCACAGCACCAGAGCCCTGGGTTCAATTCCTGCCTCGGGCATCTGTCTGTTTGCACATTCTCCCCGTGTCTGTGTGGGTTTCCTTTGGGTGCTCCGGTTTCCTCCCACAGTCCAAAGATGTGCAGGTTAGGTGAATTGGCCATGTTAAATTGCCCATCGTGTTAGGTGAGTTAGTCAGGAGTAAATGGAGCGGAATGGGTCTGGGTGGGTTGATCTACAGAGGGTCGGTGTGGACTTGTTGGGCCAAAGGGCCTGTTTCCACACTGTAGGGAATCTAATCTAATCTAAAAGAAACGTGTTGACTGTCCCTAATCAACTTATTCCTATCAAGATGATTATAAATGCTATCTCTTATAACCTTTTCCAATACTTTACCCACAACCAAAGTAAGGCTCACAGGCCTATAATTACCAGGGTTGTCGCTACGCCACATCTTGAACAAGGGAACAACATTTGCTACCCTCCAGTATTGTGGTACTATTCCTGTAGACAATGACAACATAAAGATCAAAGCCAAAGGCTCAGCAATATACTCCCTGGTTTCCCTGGAATCCGAGGATAAATCCCATCTCTCCCAGAGTATTTATCTATTTTCACACTTTCCAGAATTTCTGACACCTCCTCCTTGTGAACATCAATCCCATCTGGTCAAATCGCCTGTATCTCAGTATTCTCCTCAACAACATTGTCTTTTTCCAGTGTCATTACTGACAAAAAATATTCATTTAGCGCTTCCCCTGTCTCTTCTGACTCCATGCACAACTTCACATTACTGTCCTTGATTGGCCTGAATCTTACTTGAGTCATTCCTTTATCCCTTCTATACCTGTAGAAAGCTTTAGTGTTTTCCCTGATCCTATCCACCAACAACTTCTCATGTCCCCTCCTCGCTTGTCTTAGCTCTCTCTTTCGATCTTTCCTGGAAACTTGTAACTCTCAAGCACCCAAACTGAGCCCTCACATCTCATCCTAATATAAGCTGCCTTCTTCCTCTTGACAAGAGATTCAACTTCCTTCGTAAACCACAGTTCCCTCGCTCGACCTCTTCCTCCCTGCCTGACAGGTACATACTTATCATGGACACACAGTAGTCGTTCCTTGAATAAACTCTACATTTCTGTTGTGCCCATGCCCTGCAGTTTCCTTCCCCAACCTATGCATCCTCAATCTTGTCTAATCGCGTTGTAATTGCCTTTCCTCCAGCTGTAGCTCTTGCCTTCTGGTGTGCACCTATCCCTTTCCATAGCCAAAGCAAACATAACTGAATCGTGGCATGACGGCTCGGAGGTTAGCACGGCTGCCTTACAGTGCTGGGGACCCGGTTCAGTTGAAGCCTTGGAGCCCTTGTGGAGTTGCACATTCTCCCAGTGTCTGCATGGGTGTTCGTCGTGTGCTCCAGTTTCTCCCCACAGTCCAAAGATGTGCAGGTTAAATGGATTAACTACAGTAAATGTGTGATTCCCTCGACAATGATGACAGGATAGGACAGGGAGCTGGGTTTGAATCAGTGCAGACTCAATGGGCCAAATGGTCTTTTCCACATTGCAGAGATTCTGTGATCGGGAATTCTTCCAAATAGTATCCTCGTCTCACCCATTTTCAGCTGTTCTTTCAACAGTCCTCCATTTATCATACGAAGGTGCAGCGATGTTCATTAGCAATTTTACATCATTCAGCTACATTCTCAATTCCTTCCAGACTAAGGCAGCTCACAAGGTGCCTACAGCAGGACCTGGACAACATTAACTTACTAATGAAGAAGTTACCATTTCCAACAAGAAAATGTTCAACTGTCTGATTATTGAGAGTGTGGCAGAGACTAGATACTGAGTGACTGTCACATTCTGTCCACCATTTACACATTAAAAGGTAGATGCAAGTGATGGAAGTTTGAAGTTTCCATTCACAAATGGAAATTGATATTTGATCAGTTGTTAACTCTCAAGTGAAACTAAGATTTCTGTTAAGCAGAAGTACTGAGAGATAGAGAACAACGGCAGGTAAAAGGGACTGAGCTGCAGATCAGCCAGGATCACAGTGGAGGAGGAACATGCTTGTAACATTAAACTGCCTCCTACTCTTTCCATGTTCCCAACTAGAAGGACACTCAAGAAGCTCCAGAAGAGCAGCCTGCCTGATCGGCATCTCGGACAGGTTATCCATCCACTGCACCTGAACTATAGCTGTAAGACTGATCCTCAGAATGCATTACACCAACTCATTAATAACTCACTCCAACAGTACCAACCAACCAACTCCACATCCTATACCAACAGGAAAAACAAAGACATACCATACCCACTACGGACATGCTATTCATTTCCTTCATTCTGCCGGATTAATATCCTGGAATTCCTGACACCTTCATCACTGGGACAGGTGAATATCAATGAGAAGGCCTATGAACACCTTCTCAGGGAAACTGGGGCTGGACAATAAATGTGGCCTCACAGTATGGCTCACTCCAGGAGAATAAAGAGGAAGAGAATAAATCACCGGTCGAGTGGTTATACTGAAAACTATCAGAACTGGCTTCGGATTTTACAGGTTAACGTAAAACATGAGCACTTACAGAGGTTTAAAACTTGCCGAGGACGGGGGTGTAAGCAATAATAGTTAAAAATGGACAGAACGAACACAAGCCCCAAGGAGGAAGGACAAACTGGACGTGGGAACAAACACAGACAGTTTTTAGTGGGACACTTTCTCTTAAAGTCTTAAGTTAAAAAAAGGAAGCAATTCTTTTCTCATTCTGATTTTGTTTTGCACATTCATATGGAGTCACAGAGATATACCGCATGGAACCAGACCCTTCAGTCCAATTTGTCCATGCCAACCAAATATCCTAAATTAATCTACTTCCATTTGCCAACACTTGACTCACATCCCTCTAAAATAATCCTGTTCATCTACACATCCAGATGCCTTTTAAATGTTGTAGTTGAATCAGACTCCACCACTTCCTCTGGCAGCTCATTCCATATACGCACCAATCACTCTGTGCAAAAGTTGTCCCTTAGGTCCCTTTTACAGAGGAGCCTCGATTATCCGACATTTGATGAATCAAATTTCAGATGATCCTGAAATTAGATCCCAATGCGTGGCCTACTATGTTTTCCGGCATTCAATTAACTGAACAAAATACTCCCCTCTTGTGCCCTTTGGATAATTGAGGTTCCTGTGTATATCTTTCCCCTCTCACCCTCAACCTATGCCCTCTAGTTCTGGACTCACCCAACCGAGAGAAAAGACCTTGTCTATTTACCCTATCGATGCCCCTCATGATTTTATAAACCTCTATCAGGTCACCCTTTAACCTCCCATGCTCCAGGGGATTGAAAACTATCTGCTACTTTTCCGCCCAACTCTCCAGTCTATCTATACCCTCCTGTATTCTCTGACAGTCCCTTATGCTTTCTGCTACTCCACCAATCTTCGTGTCATCCGCAAACTTGCTGATCATACCCAACAGTGCCCTCTTACAGACCGTTTATGTATATTACAAACAACAGTGGCCCCAACACTGACCCCTGTGGAACACCACTGGTCACCTTTCTCCATTTCGAGAAACTGTCTTCAACTACTACTCTCTGACTCCTGTTGCTCAACCAGTTCTTTATCCACCTAGCTAGAACATCCTGCACACCATGTGACTTCACTTTCTCCATTAGTCTACCATGGGGAATCTTATCAAATGGCTTACTAAAGTCCATGTATATGACGTCAACAGCCCTTCCTTCATCTACCAACTTGGTCACTTCCTCAAAGAACTCTACTAAGGTGGCAAAGCACAATCTCTCCCGCACAAAACCATGTTGCCTATCACTGATAACCTCATTCTTTTCTAAATATAAATAGATCCTATCCCTCAGTACCCTCTTCAGCAACTTTCCCATCACTGATGTCAGCCTCACTGGTCTGTAGTTACCCGGAATATCCCTACTACCCTTCTTGTACAGAGGGTCAACAAGAGCAACCTTCCAGTCCTCCGGCATCTCAACTGTATTTAAGGATGCCACAAAGATATCTGTCAGGGCCCAGCTATTTCCTCTCTCACCTCCCTCAGCAACCTGGGATAGGTCCCATCTGGTCCAGGGGATTTGTCCACCTTAATAACTTCTAGCTTACCCAACACATCTTCCCTACTTATGCCAACGTGATCCAGACTAATCAAACTTCTATCTCTAATCTCAACATTCATCATGTTCCTCTCCTCAGTGAACACTGATGCAAAGTAATCATTCAGAATCTCACCCATTGTCTCAGATTCGACACACAGCCTCCCTTCATTATCCTTTAGTGGACCAATCCTTTCTCTAGTTACCTGCTTGCTTCTTATATAAGAATAAAATGCTTTGGGATTGTCCTTAATTCTGCTTGCTAAAGCTATTTCACAATCCCTTTTAGCCCGCTTGATTCCTCGCTTCAGACTTTTCCTACTCTTCCGATATTCCTCCAAGGCCTGTTCTGTTCTTCGCTGCCTAGATCTTATGTACGCTTCCATTTTCCACTTGGCTAGTTGTACAATTTCTCCTGTCTTCCACGGTTCCTGAATCTTGCCCTTCTTATCCTTTGCCTTCAATGGGACATGCCTATCCTGCACTCTCTTTAACCTCTCTTTGAAAGCATCCCACATCTCAAATGTGGACTTCCCTTCAAATAGCTGTGTCCAATCCATATTTCCAAGCTGCTGCCTAATTTTGATACAATTGGCCTTGGCGCAGTTTAGGACTCATTCCTTAGGACCACTCTCATCTTTATCTATGAGTATTCTAACACTTACAGAATTGTGGTCACTGTTCCCAAAGAAATCCCCCACTGCAACTTCTACCACCTGTCCTGGCTTGTTCCCCAGTACCAGATCCAATATGGCCTCTTTCCTCGTCAGACTATTGACATATTGCTCTAGAAAACTCTCCTGGATGCTTCTTACAAATTCTACCCCATCCAGACCTCTGACACTAAGTGTATCCCAGTCAATGTTGGGAAAATTAAAATCTCCCATCACCACAACCCTATTGCCTCTACATGTTTCCATAATCTGTTTACCTATTTGTTCTTCTACCTCACACTCACTGTTGGGAGGCCTGTAATACAGCCCCAACAATGTAACTGCACCCTTCTTATTTCTCAGCTCCACCCATAATGCCTCACTACCATGATCTCCATAGTGCCCTCCTTTAGCACAGCTGTGATATCATCCCTGACCAGCAATGCAACTCCACGCCTCCTTTTGCTTCCCTCCCTGTCCTGTCTGAAGTGTCTATATCCTGGAACATTTAATTGCCAATCATCATGCCCTTCCTTCAACCAAGTCTCTGTGATTGCAATAACATCACACTCCCAGGCACCAATCCAAGCCCTGAGTTCACTGCCTTACACACTATACACCTTGCATTAAAGTAGATGCATTTCAGGTCACCAGTTCTTTTGCACTTATCCGCTCTCTGTCTACTCTTCCCTTTATTAATGCTATCTTCACGATTCTTACCATCTCCAGTCTCCACCTCGCTGCCTACTTGTTTTCTCTTCTGGTTCCCAGCCCCCTGCCACATTAGTTTAAAACCTCCCCAACAGCAGTAGCAAAACCTCCCCCAAGGACATTGGTTCCAGTCTGGTTCAGACGTAGACCGTCCATTTTGTAATAGTCCCACCTTCCCCAGAACCGGTCCCAATGTCCAACAAATCTGAACCCCTCCCTCCTACACCATCTCTCAAGCCACGTGTTCATCCTACCTATTTTTTCATTTCTACACTAGCTGTGGCACTGATAGTAATCCTGAGATCACTACCTTTAAGGTCCTCCTCTTTAACCACTCTCCCAGCTCCCTGAATTCTTCTTCCAGAACATCATCTCGTTTTCTACTTAAATTGTTGGTGCCTATATGCACCAAGACAACTGGCTGTATTCCTGAAGAAAGGCTATTGCCCGAAACGTCGATTTTACTGCTCCTCGGATGCTGCCTGAACTGCTGTGCTTTTCCAGCACCACTCTAATCTAGACTCTAGTTTCCAGCATCTGCAGTCATTGCTTTTCCCTGCACAAAGACCTGCTGTTCACCCTCCCCTTTTAGAATGCTCTGCAGCGGATCAGTGACATCCCTGACTCAAGCACCTGGGAGGCAACATACCATCCGGGAGTCCTGTTTTTGGCCTTCGTCACTGCTCTGCCTACCTGCAATTTAACTTTCAAGGAGCTATGAACCTCCACTCCAAGGTCTCTTTGTTCAGCAACACTCCCTCGGACCTTACCATTAAGTGTATAAGTCCTGCTCTGATTTGGTTTCTCAAAATGATAAATACACATCACATTTATCTAAATTAAAGTCCATCTGCCACTTCTCAGCCCATTGGCCCATCTGATCAAGATCCCGTTGTAATCTGAGGTAACCTTCTTCACTATCCACTACACCTCCAATTTTGGTGTCATCTGCAAACTTACCAACTATACCTCTTATGCTCACATCCAAATAATTCAGTTAAATGACAAAAATCAGTGGACACAGCACCGATCCTTGTGGCACTCCACTTTCAACTAATTGAGTGCACTAATAACCAACAAACAAAGGCAACTCTAATCAGCTTTACTTCAAGGTCAAAGAACACTTTGCACTGATACTCCAAATTGCCTCACAGCAAATTTTTTTTTAAAAAGTCAAGTAATAAATTTAGTTGAAGCAGAAACTTACAACACCACCAATAAAATCTGAATTCACCATGGAATCTTTTTCTCTGCATGCACTCTCTATAACCAGATCAGAAGTCACACCTGACGTAGAGAGAAAATGTATTCCATTTTGAGAATTGCAAGGAAGCCGATTGACCAGTCACACCACATTACAAAGCACAAAGAAAATTACAGCACAGGAACAGGCCCTTCGGCTCTCCAAGCCTGCGCCCATCCAGATCCTCTCTCTGAATCTGTCACCCATTTTCTAAGGATCTGTATCCCTTTGCTCCCTGCCCATTCATGTATCTGTCTGGTTACATCTTACATGACGCTATTGTGCCCGCCTCGACAACTTCTGTATCAATTTCCCTTTCTCAATGAGAATTGAAGTTTCAGTTCAACATTATTTTGTAAAAATCATGTCAGAAAGTTAAGATGACTTTGTTAATATCTGTGTCTTTGGATTAGTCATTATTTGCGCATAAGAAGCATTTTGTTACCATGAACCTTACACACTCACAAAAAAAAGTGAGACAAGACTTTTATTAATGCAGTTTCAGTGATTGCACAGCCAGTAACAATATAACTGAGCAATGACCGATCAGAACTGCTCAAAGACAAAGTTGGGATTTAAAATTGAGAGACTAGAACCAGATAATTTAAAGCTGAGTGGAATATGCATATAATAGAACAACCCTGATACAATTTTCTGTATATAACCCGAAGCAGATTTGAATAATTTTGTGACATTAAGATCTGTTTGTTCTTATTAATTAACAGTGAAATGTCTCAGCCACTTGTTCAGATTCCATCTCACAATTAGAGAAGATGGTCATATTAGTCAATACTTCAAAACATTTTCATGCACTCTGAATTACAAAATCAGAATTAATTGGCAAGATTGATTGGTTTTTATATCTTTAAACATTGTCAGTGATCTGTGTCATTGCCTCATGGTTAATTTGAAGCATAGCTGCATTGATTAATGTTCACCTGGACCATTCCTTAAAAAAAACTGAGCATTGAACATCCAATTGGCAATATGAGGGCAAGTGTAGGAAGGAGACCGTTAAAACAAAGGGAGAGTGCTTGTGGTCCTCATGCAAAGAACTGGCACTTCAACAACAGGGAGTGAAATAAAGTGCCAGTTGCATTTTTGTTTAATTATTTCTGAATTTCTTAACAGTGGAACCCGATGCTACAAGGTGAGCAACCCCAAAGGCCAGGACAGATACAACTCAATTATTCACGCAAAAACTGGACAATTACTTAATGGACAAAATGTTACAGAAACACAGGAGTAGACACTGGAATGGGACCAGCCAGAGGAATCAGATGCTGAAGGGTAGAAAATAAAGTAAATCAGCTGAAATGGTTAGGAACATCACATTCTCAATCCACCTCACAGAACCAGCCGAGACACCATAACACCAGATGAGATATCAGTTTAGTACAGGAGCACTGTGCAGATCAGGGTAATGTACTGATAAATACAACCTGACAATCTGTGAAACGTCTGCTGACTACAGCAGTACATTGATGTATAAACCATGCTCGATATCTGGCTGGCACGTGGAGCTGTGTTAACTACACCTGTACATTGATCTATAAACTCGGACTGGATATCTGTCCAACGCAGGGGAATATGCAGACCATGCTGGTCCATTTATATTTAATGCGAACCACATATCTGCCAACCTTGGGTGCTGTGTAGTGAACACCAGTGAATTAATCTGTAATCCTGGAGCAGTTATCCTCCCAGCATGTAGAGCTGCATCCACCACGCCAGTGCATTGCTCAGTAACACTGTGTTAGATCGCTGCACAGGGTGGGCAGACTTGCAGCCCATGCTGGAAGTGAGAGAATGTGCAGCTCCCATCCATTTACAGCTCCATATCTACACTGTGCCAGGACAAAGGGTGCTGTGGGTGTCAAATTCACTGCCAGGAAGAGATCTCAGGGCAATCAATTTAAATACCAACAAATGGGAGGGGTTTGGGAAATAGACAGAAAGGGACAGATTGAGAGATAGTGTTCTAGAAGGAGGTGTTCCCAGGTTACAGAATACTGCAATGAAGATATTTCGATAGCATCGTGTAACGTGGACCCATGTTTCCAGAAATGATGGGTGAATAGGATTGGTGTGAGTTCAGATGATGGAGAGTTTTGGATGAGCAGCTTTGTTCTGCAGCTTTGTAATTGTGAATGGAGTCGGCAGAATTTTGCCTCATTGGGCTGAATCTAACAATAATTTGTCTCAGCTTCAATTTCACTGAGTGTGACAGAGGAATTGCCTGCATGAGGCTGAGCTAGATTCCTCATAATATCTTATCAAACTCATCTCATTAACTATCTACCCCACCCCATGGCAGCCCTCTCCTTCAATGCCAGCCCGCTTCTTCCACCCATCATGGCAGGAGGTACTCACCATCACCCGGATATCCCTCGGTATTCCATGATCCCTGGCACTGGTGCTATTTTGAAAAGGCCAATGGGGAACAGGGTTGAGCTTTCTCCGTTTGGAGTTGCCAAGCACGGCTTACCCTGAGCATGGCAAATAAAGGGCAATTGTATTGCAGTTTTTCGACAGGGGTACAGAGGGCCTGGTGGATGGGCTAATACAAAGGAGGAACACTCTCTCCCAGAGGAGGCCACATCACCAGACCCACCAAGCATGGTCTGAGCTCATCATCAAGCTCCGTGCAGTATCTGTAATCTGAAGAAATGCCCAGTTTCAGCATTAATAACCTTTTCCGCTCTGCCAGTATAGTGTCACTGTATCCTCTCTGCTCCCTCACACTCTGTTATAGAGCCTGCCCCTGAACAAGGCTCATGTCCACCACTCTGCATCCAGCAACTTCCCCCTCTCTCTCTCTCCTCCCCCCTCTCTCTCTCTCCTCCCCCCTCTCTCTCTCTCCCCACCCCTCTCTCTGACCTATGCAATGTTCCCACATAGTTCCAGAGAATGCCAGTTACAGAAGGCTCTGAAAAATACTGGTTCTGGAATTTACTGGGTGATTTGATTACAAAATGTTCCAGGGTGATATGGTGACTCAGTGGTTAGCAGGGCTACCTCACAGTGCGAGGGACCTGGATTTAATTCCAGCCTTGAGCAGCTGTCTGTGTGGAGCTTGCACATTCTGTGTACCCCTCCCCCATCCTCGCTAGCTGCACTTCCATTCAACTTTGCAAGAGTGACATGTTGCTGCTGTTGTACCTCACCTTATGGAGACCTCTGTGTGTGAAGTTCTTTTTGTCTCGATACCTGAGAATGGATAGAATTGGAAGCAGTTCAGAGATGTTTCACTTCACTAATCCTTGGGATGAAAAGCTTATATTATGGAAGATTAACAGATTCCGTTTGGAATAAGAGATGATCTCATTGAATCACACAAGATCGAGAGTAGAATGATTTGGGTCGATACTTGATGGGTCTTTGTAACATCCATATTGTTATCAATAGATTTTGCATCTTTGTTTGAAGAAGCTTATTTCAGTAATAAACCAGTTAGTTGTGGCTGGCTAAATACATCTGTCTGAATTCTCCTATCACTGACCCTGACCCAGACTGAGACCCATATCATTGGCCATATCACCAACCTGGTTACATTTAAATTTCGCTGTGGCCACTGGAGGAGTGGGACTAGAAAAGGAAACAGTGGCACCTCCACATTCAGTCACAACAGGATGTCCCCGGCCGAGCACACAGATCGTGTGCAGATCCTGGTGGAAGTATTCACCTGCTCCCTCTTCCACACAGTCGTTCCCCACTTGCTTTAAGAAGGTCATCATCATCCTCATATCTAAGAAAGCACATGCAATATGGTTTAATGACAACCACCCAATGGCACTGGCCTCAATAATAATGAAGTGCTAATGAGAGGCTGGTCATGGCCCACATCAACTCCAATCGCCCAGCCTGCCTCAATCCCCAACCATTTGCATCCTGAAGTAACAGGTCTACAGTGAATGCCACATCCCTAGCCCTGTACTCACCTGGATCACCTAGACAACAACAACACTCATTTCAGACTCCTGTTCATTGACTACAGCTCTGCCTTCAACACCATTATCTTCCCCCCCCCAGAATGATCTCAAATCTCTGGGACCTTGGTCTCCGCTCCACCATCTGCAACTGGATCCTCAGCTTTCTGACTCACAGACCACAATCAGTGAAGACAGATAACTGCACCTCCTCCATAATAACACTCAACACTGGAGCCCCCCAACGATGCATCTTCAGCTCCCTCCTGTACTTCATGTACACCCACAAATGTGTCGCTAAATTCTGATTTAACGCCATCTATAATCTCCCTGCTGACACCACCTTAGTAACACGGATATCTAGCAACCACGAGTCTAAATACAGAAGGTAGATAGAGAATCTGATGAAGTGATGTCGTGTTAGAAAAACGAAAGAACTGATTATTGTCTTTAGTAAAAAGGGAGGAGAATACGCCCCCATTTACATCAACAGAGCTGAGGTTGAGAGGATGGAGATTGTCAAGTTCCTCCGTGGGACAATAAGTGACAACCTGCCCTAGACTTCCTGCGATGGTCAGGAAGGCTCCACAATGCCTCATCTTCCTCAGGTAACTCAGGAAATTTGGCATGTCCATAAGGATCCTCTCTAATTTCTCCAGATGCACAATTGAAAGCATACTGTCTGGGTACATAACGGACTGTTATGGCAACTGTTCTGCCTAGGACCATAAGACAGAGGACAGTGTGCACAGCCCACACCATCAATGGAGCCAATCTCCCATCCATGGATTCCATTTACACAGCTCACTGCTGCCAAAATCCTGCCAACATCATCAAAGATCCTTTACACCCCTGAAATGATCTCCTACAACCTCTTCCATCAGGCAGAAGATGCAGAAGCCTGAACACCTATAATAGTATGTTCAGAAATAGTTTTTTTCTGACTGTTGAGTGGACTCTTTAGGCTCAAATAATGCTGGTCTTGCTGACATTGAACATTCTTGCACACTCTAAGCAATGTTAGCTGGATGACTCTGTTCTGTACATCCCTGCTTACTGTGATCTGCCTGGACTGCTCGTAAACAAAGCTTTTCACTGTCCTGCAGTACAAGTGACAATAGATCCATCAATCAGGAGAATTTCACCAAGTGGGAATTCATTCAAGTGGAAATTCCTTTTCCCAGAAGTTTGTGCTGGCTGGATCTTTAACTTATATCGAGGCTGACTTTGTTTGGTTTTTGATAGAGCGGAACATTGAGGATAATGTGTTCTGACAGAAAAGTGCGGCCGAGGTGACAATGAGATGAGCCACAATGTTTACTGGACTAGGAGTGTTAAAGGGTCAAATGGACCACTCGTGTCTGCTGTCCTTTATTCTGATGTTCTATTCAGCCCTTTGAAACTGCTGCTTAGAAGGAGATTGAGGCCACTTCTATGATTGGGAATTGCATTTGGAAAATTCAGGCTGGGTCAGGAAGTAACCCCTTTCCCAACAATCCCTCTTTACAGGCTTCCCCTCTCTGCAGCTTCTGCTCTGGATGTTGGTCATGCTGCAGACCCAGATTCACTGTGAATACAGCCCCCATACGTCAACCAAATCTTCTGCTCTCCCTAAATGCAAGATTACACAACATGACTTTCAGGAAAATAACAAGCTACTTTCCAACAACAGAACATAAGAACATCAGAAATAGGAACATGAGTAAACTATTCCACCTCTTGAACCTGCTCTATACTTCAGTAAGAACATGGCTGATCTGCTCCAGGGTTCAACTCCACTTTCATATCAGCTCCTTGTATCCCTCAACTCACTGAGGTGTCAAAATGTCATCCACCCCCTCTCTAAATACTTTCAGTGATCTCGCCTCCACAACCCTCCAGGATACGCAATTGCAGACACTCCGTGCCTTCTGAGAGAAGCCATTTCTTAGCATCTCAGTTCTAAATTGACATTTTTTCATTCTATATGCATGTCCCTGACTTCAAGACTCCACCCAGGAGTGGAAACACCATCTCAACATTTACCTTGCCACTTACGTATTTGTAGTTTTCAGTAATAGCACCCCCTATTCGTTTCAACCACAATAAATAATTGCCTAACCATTTTAGACATTTTTGATAAGTCAACACTGTCACCCCAGGAATCAGTCGAATGAACCATCCTGGTTACTTGCTTCACCAGCATGTTAACTTGATGTGTCATACACAGGAACACCCCAATCCCTTTGCAATGCACATTTTTTTGGAGTCCTCTCCATTAAATAATGGCCTGCCTTTTGGTTCTCAGTGCAAAAGTGCATTATCTAATGCTTCTATTTTACAATGCATTCCCCCGCCAGTCTGCTCACTGACCTTATCTATATCCTCTTTCAGATTCCTTACATCGTTATTGCAACATGCCCTCCCACGTATGTTTGTGTCATCCACAAGCTTGGACATGTATTACACTCAGCCCCGCCTTCAAACCATCAGGGTAATTTATAAAGAACAGATGCCATAGAACTGTTATTTGTGGGACTCCAGTAGATTCTATATATATATCTGTCTATCTATCTATCTATATCCTTATACATCTGGAATGCTGAATATGCTGTCTACGAGTTCCCCTTTTTGAGTCTGCTTGTCATGTTCTGAATGATCTCAGATTTGAGGAATAAAAGGATGATTAGGGTAGGAATAGGGCCAATCAAAGACAGAAGTTGGAAGTTGAGTGTTGATCCTGTGGAGATCAGAGAGATGCTAAACAAACATTTCTCATCAGTTTTCACTCAGGAAAAGGAGAATATAGTAGAGAAGAAGAATGAGGTACGAGATATTAGACTAGAAAGGATCGAGGTTAGTTACAAACAGGTGTTATCAATTCTAGAAAGAGTGAAAGTCGACAAGTCCCCTGGTCAGATGGGATTTATCCGAGGATTCTCTGGGAAGCCAGGGAGGAGGTAGCAGAGCCTTTGGCTTCGATATTTGAGTCGTCATTGTCTACAGGTTTGGTACCAGAGGACTAGAGGATTGCAAATGTTGTGCCCTTGTTCAAGAAGGGCAGCAGAGATGGCCCAGGTAATTATAGACCAGTGTGTCTGTTGTAGGAAAGGTCCTGGAAAGGGTTATAAGAGGTAAGATTTATAATCATCTCGCAAACAACAATTTGATTTCAGATAGTCAACATGGTTTCGTTAAGGGCAGGTCGTGTCTCATAAACCTCATTGAGCTTTTTGAGGAGGTGACGAAGCATGTAGATGAGGATAGGGCAGTTGACATAGTAGACATGGACTTCAGTAAAGCCTTTGCTAAGGTTCCACATGGTAGGCTGTTGGAGAAAATGCAGAGGCATGGAATTGAAGGTTATTTAGCAGTTTGGATTATCTTTCTGGAAGAAGGCAGCGAGTGGTGGTTGATGGAAAATATTCAGCCTGGAGTCTAGTACTAGTAGTGTGCCACAAGGATCTGTTTTGGGACCACTGCTGTTTGTAATTTTTATAAATGACTTAGACGCAAACATAGGTGGATGGATTAGTAAATTTGCAGATGACATTAAAGTCGGCGGAGTAGTGGACAGTGTGGAAGAGTGTTGCAGATTGCAGGGGGACTTGGATAAACTGCAGAATTGGGCTGAGAGGTGGCAAATGGAGTTCAATGCTGCTAAATGTGAGGTGATGCACTTTGGGAAGAATAACAGGAAGGCAGAGTACTGGGTCAATGGAAAGATTATTGCTAGTGTGGATGTGCAGAGAGATCTTGGAGTCCATGTACATAGATCCCTAAAAGTTGCCACCCAGGTTGATAGTGCTGTTAAGAAGGCATACGGTGTGTTAGGTTTCATTGGTAGAGGGATTGGGTTCCAGTGCCACAATATCATGCTGCAACTATACAAAATGTTGGTGTGGCCATACTTGGAATATTGTGTACAGTTCTGGTCACCATATTTCGGGAAGGATGTGGAAACATTGGAAAAGGTGCAGAGGAGATTTACCAGGATGTTGCCTGGTCTGGAGGGAAGGTCTTATGAGGAAAGGCTGAGAGACTTGAACCTGTTCTCATTGACAAGAAGAAGGCTAAGAGGGGATTTGATAACGATGTACAAGATTATCAGAGGATTAGATAGGGTAGACAGTGAAAGTCATTTTCCTAGGATGATTACTTCAGCGCGTACGAGGTGGTATAATTACAAATTGTGGGGTGGTAGATTTAAGACAGATGTCAGAGGCAGGTTATTTATGCAGAGTGGTAAGGGCATGGAATGCACAATCTGCTAATGTAGTAAACTCAGCCACTTTAGGGAGATTTAAACAATCCTTAGATAAGCGCATGGATGATTTTGGGATAGTGTGGGGGGACGAGCTGAGATAGTTTACAGGTTGACGCAACATCGAGGGCCGAAGGGCCTGTTCTGCGCTGTATTGTCCTATGTTCTATGTTCCATGTTCCAGCAAAATTTTGCCCGATTTGACAAGGTAAAACATAATTTTCCTTTTACAAAAGCATGTTGACTCTAATTGCATTAAGCTTTTCTAAATGTCTTGCAATTATTTTCTAAGTATTGAACTCCAACAGATTCCCAGCGATAATCGTCAGGCTAAATGGCCAATAGGTTCCTGCTTTCTGTCTCGCCCCTTTCTTGAAGACAGGCACGACGTTGGCGTTTCCCTGTTTTTGCTGGAACACTCCTGCAATCCAGAGTTCTGGAATCTTTCACACAATGTTGCCAGTCACTCTGCAACCATTTCTTTTAAAACCATGCATCAGCTGCTGCTGACTGATCTGCCCTTAGATTAAACTGTTTGTTAAAAACCTTGTTCCTTTTGTTAGAGACAATTCAAGAAATTTTATTGAAATGCTCAGGGTGTCTGCCCCTGTGGTTGAAATTCTCTGCCTGTTCCCTGTATCCGTTCACCACTCCCAGTGTTCCCTGTAACCATTCCCCACTCCTGGTGTTCCCTGTAACCATTCCTCACTCCTGGTGTTCCCTGTAACCATTCCCCACTCCCGGTGTTCCCTGTAACCATTCCCCACTCCTGGTGTTCCCAGTAACCATTCCCCACTCCTGGTGTTCCCTGTAACCATTCCCCACTCCCGGTGTTCCCTGTAACCATTCCTCACTCCCAGTGTTCCCTGTATCCATTCCCCACTCCCAGTGTTCCCTGTAACCATTCCTCACTCCCAGTGTTCCCTGTATCCATTCCCCACTCCCGGTGTTCCCTGTAACCATTCCCCACTCCTGGTGTTCCCTGTAACCATTCCCCACTCCTGGTGTTCCACGTGGTCTTGCCTGGCTTTTTTTCTTCCAAGGATCCCACACCCATCTTGAACTATATTCCTGTGCACACGGAGATGTGCTTGCTACTTGTCTTGAGATTTCATGCCAATTTATTTTCATAATATTTTTCTTGTTTTTCACTTTATATCATCTGCCTCTTATTCCTAAAATAAGCATCCCAAACTGGGCCTACACTAATTCGCACCAATTAGAATTTTCTAGTTGAATACTCTCCTTGACAGAGTCTTTGAACTGTGGGTTGTTCATCTTCTTATTGAGTCCATCTTTTTGATCAGAAACAATCATTGCTGAACGTTATGAAATATCTTCTTAAGTATCTGACCCTATATTTTACATCCTGCTTTAGGTTAGATGTAAGACAAAAATCTGCAATTAAAATGCTTGATTCTTTTCAATCTTTCAGGAAGATCTTCTCGATGTGGCCGAACACATGATCAGCCGAGAGTGACTCCATTCTCCCAGTTTCCTGTCTCTGTTATTTCTGTTTGATGATGCCACATTCCACTGGGAAACCTCCGACATGGCTTCGCTTTTCCTCAAATGAGAAATCCCACCCCCCCACAACTCTGGTGGACAGGACGTTCAACTGTGACGGACCCACCTCTTGTGTTTATACCCTCACCCCTTCGCCTCCTTTCCAGAACAATTTCCCTCATCCTCACTTTCCACTGCACTCATGCACTCACTTCCACATTCACACAATCATCCCCTGCCACTTCCACTACCTCCAGCAGGACACACGATCAAACACATCGTCCCCTCTCATCCCCTGTCAACATCCTTAACCACAGGTGAGGTGCCAGGGGACTGGAAGGTTGCTCATGTTGTGCCCCTGTGTAAGTAAGGGAGTAAGGATATTCCGGATAACTACAGACCAGTGAGCCTGACATCAGTGGTGGGAAAGTTGCTGGAGAAGGTACTGAGGGATAGGATCTATTTATAATTAGAGAAGAATGAGCTTATCAGTGATAGGCAACATGATTTTGTGGGGGGGAGATCGTGCCTTACCAACTTAATAGAGTTTTTTGAGGAAGTGACCAAGTTGATAGATGAAGGAAGGGCTGTTGATGTCATATACATGGACTTTAATAATGTTGATAAGGTTCTCCATAGTAAACTAATAGAGAAAGTTAAGTCACATGGTGTGCAGGCTGTCCTAGCTAGGTAGATAAAGAACTTGTTGAGCAACAGGAGACAGAGAGCAGTAGTTGAAGGGAGTTTCTTGAAATGGAGAAAGGTGACCAGTGGTGTTCCACATGAGTCAGTACTGGGGCCTCTGTTGTGTGTAATGTACATAAATGATCTGGAAGAGGGCACTGTTGGTATGATCAGCAAGTTTGCAGATGATACGAAGATTGGTGGAGTAGCCGAAAGCATAAGGGACTGTCAAAGAATACAGGAGGGTATGGATAGACTGGAGAGTTGGGCGGAAACGTGGCAGATGGAGTTCAATCCAGACAAATGTGAGTTGATGCATTTAGGCAAGTCTTCTTCTAGAGCGAATTATACAATGAATGGAAGAGCCTTAGGAAACGTTGATGGGCAGAGAGATCTGGGAGTTCAGGTCCATTGTACCCTGAAGGTTGCTGCACAGGTGGATAGAGTGGTCAAGAAGGCATATGGTATGCTTGCCTTCATTGGACGGGGTATTAAGTATAAGAGCTTGCAAGGCATGTTAAAATTGTACAAGACATTGGTTCGGCTGCATTTAGAATACTGTGTACAGTTCTGGTCGCCACATTACCAAAAGGAGGGTGCAGAGAAAGTTTATGAGGATATTGCCTGGTTTGGAAGGTGCTAGCTATGAAGAGAGGTTGAGTAGGTTAGGTTTATTTTCACTAGAAAAAAGGAGATTGAGGGGGGACCTGATTGAGGTTTACAAAGTCGTGAAGGGTATAGACAGACTGGATAGAGACAAGCTTTTTCCCACGGTGAAGGATTCAATAACGAGAGGTCTTGCTTTCAGGGTGAGAGGTGGAAAGTTTCAGGGGGCTACACATGGCAAGTACTTCGCACAGAGGGTGGTGGGTGTCTGGAACGCATTGCTAACAGAGGTGGTAAAGGCAGGCACGGTAGATTCATTTAAGATGCGTCTGGACAGATGCATGAGTAGGTGGGGAGCAGAGGGATATAGATGCTTAGGAATTGGGTGACAGGTTTAGACAGTAGATTTGGATCGGCTCAGGCTTGGAGGGCTGAAGGGCCTGTTCCTGGGCTGTAAATTTTCTTTGTTCTTTGTTCTTTGTTCTTTTTCACAAGGACCATTCCCTCAGAGACACCCTCTGTCACCCTAAACATTTCCCCATTCCCCCATGGCACCTTCCCATGCAATTACAGAAGCTGTAACACTTACCGATTCACCTCTTCCCTCCTCACTATCCAAGGCCCCAAACACACCTTCCAGATGAAGCAACATTTTATTTGTACCCTTTTAATCCAGTCTACTGTCACTGCTGCTCATAATGCAAACTCCTTTACATTAAATAGAGACAAATTTGGGGAACCCTTCCACTCTGTCTGTCAGACTTTCTCATTGCCTCCCATTTCAATAACCTCCCTTGCTCTCATGCTAACATTTCAGTCCCGGGGTGCTGCAATGTTCCACAGAAGCAAAACCCAAGCTTGAGTAACTCCTTACTTTATACTTTGGTACGTTACAGCCTGTCGGAGTTAATATTCAATTCCATAACTTCACAGCCTGACCACATTTTGATGCTTTCTACATTTTTAATGCATTCTCTCTCCTGGTCTCCCTATGACCTTGTCTTGTCTGTGTCTTGTTTATCTGGCACTCAATGGTGAGAACCCATTCCCCTCATTCCCACCTTAATTTATGATGAGGAGGTGCCTGTGTTGGACTGGAGTGGACAAAGTTAAAAATCACACAACACCAGGTTGTAGTCGAAATAAACTTGTTGGACTCTAACCTGGTGTTGTGTGATTCTTAACCGTGTCCACCTTAACTTAGACCCACTTTACAGCTGTTTCTCTTTCACCACAACTAAAAACACTTTTGTCTTTTATGCTGCAGCTCCACACCCTCTGTTTTCCATCACCCTCTTCCACTGCTGTCAAGGGATTAAAAATCAAATGTCCCAAACCCTTTCCATTTCTGAAGAAATATCACGCTGGACTTGAAACATTCAATCTTTTTCCCTGTCCCTGCAGATGCTGCCAGACCTGACTATTTCCAGAAATGTTTAGGCACAGAACCCATTTTCAATAAAACAAGTAACTGTGGATACTGGAACTCTACAGTAAAAACTTAAATTGCTGGAGAAAAGGGGAGATTGGACCCAGAATTTTAACTCTGTATTCAGTCCACAGGAGCTGTCAGACCTGCTTAGGTTCTCCACCAATTTCTGTTTTTGAACAAAGTTCAGTGATGTGTAATAAAAAACCTGCTCCAACGCCCTGTCCAACGTGGAGCAGTATACACCGGGAAGTGAACACTAGCTCAATGTGCACTACTTCATTGGTTCTGAAACGACACATGGCTGTCATCAATGACCCCATAGAGCTCTTAATCATGGTCAGGGACTGAAACAGAAGGGAAGACATTCACTTTAAACACTGAAGATGCCATTACTGGAAGCGAAAAGTTCCAGATGAACATGTTAAAGGATTTTGTGTGATATGATAAACTGGAGGTATGACACTATGAAGGGACCCTCAGGAGAATGACGATATTGAAATTGAAGTGTTCCTACATCAGAAACCAGAGTAGGTCACTGAGTACAGGGATGATGGGTGAAAGGGTCTCGGTGTGAACTGGGGGACAGGAAACAGAATGTATTGCAGATATTGCAGCTCAGACTGGCCATTCATGTGGTGCTGTCGACCACACCAGCACCAGATTCAGGTTTAACCACAGTCTGTAACTTTCCTCCCAGGATAATCCCTCCGTCTACCATTGCCATCAATCCAGGGTTCAGTGAAGAGTGTGGGTGAATATGCCAGGGTCAAAACCATGTCTACTGAAAACTGATGGCAACCCCATTATAGCTACTGCACTTGGCTGCTTGCATTCCAAGCAGCAGGACTAACATCTGATAGAGAGGGTGAAATGATCCCAATACCAATTGACCAATGATCATGTTCCATCCCGTCATAAATAGTGATAGACTATTTGTGATCTCAAGAAATAGTGACCAACAGTTAAACAACACACTGGAGGAGAGGGCTCCACAAACATCCCCATCCTGAATAACGGAACACCCCTGTACATCAGTGTAAAAGACTAGGATGCAGTATATGCACCATCCTCAGCCAAAACTATTGAATGGGTGATTCATCTCTCCCTTTTCATGATACGTTGAAGTCAGTTAAGAGTCACCCATATTGCCGAACATCGCCTCTATGCACTTTTCCCAGACAATGTACATATCTCTTAATGTGATTATTGACTGTAAAAAATATAAAATAGGAACTGCAGTGGTGGTCCCTTCAGAGTATCGATTTTTCTCTCCATTCAATATAAAGATAGCTGATTCTTTCATTTCCCCACCATACTCCTGCTCTCTTCCCATTCCTTTAGTCTCTAGAGATCCTTACTTACCTTCAGGGCTTTGGCTTCCATGGCCTTTTGTGGTAGAGAATTCCCCAGGTTCACCAGTCTCTGAGTGCAGACATTTATTCTCATCTCAGTGCACAGTAACTTGCCTGTACCTAATACTGTGGCCTGTTGTTTTAGACGTATCATCCAGGGGAGTTATCATTACAGTGAGATTTGTATATGTCACTGTATCCTTCAGTCGTTTTCCTAAGCCTCATGGAATACAGACCCAGTCTACCCAAACTTGTTCCCACAACAAGCCTGTCATCTCAGAGATCAGTCTGGCCATCATTCACTGCGCTCCCTCAATGTCAGGATTGTCCTTCATTCAGTATGGAGACCCAGATGGCACACAATACCGCACAATGTTTGAGACGAGGTCCTGTACAGAGGCAGTAAGACACCCATTACTCCGGTACTCAAATTCCTTCGTAATGAAGGTCAATACAGCACTTATCTCGCTCACTGTTTTCTGCCCCCGCAGTATTGTTTTCAGTGACTAATGTATAAGGAGACCCAGTTCCTTTTCAATGTTACAGCTACCCACTTGGCTGGGTGTATGTACATTGGTCAGCGTGCCAATGCCATTCCCAGTATTGACTTCTAGCTTCAGAACTCGCTGCCCAGCATGGACCTCTGAGGTCTGCACAGAAGCAAACAAAAAAGGGAACGTAAGTCCTTTTATAGATCGAGGTCATTCAATCAATCCCTTATCAAACAGTAGGCTGCCTTTCTATGTTTCCTTCCAATGTATACAATGTCACATCTATCCACGTTGCTCTTGATCTCCCGCATATTTACCCATTCACTCCACTTGCCTCAATCACCTTGGAGTTATTTTACATCTTCCTCACCCACTCACAATCCTACATTGTTTAGAGCCATCACCAGGCTTGGAAATATGACATGTGAGTCCCTCAACCACATGTTTGATCAGTATTGTGAACAGCTGGGGGCCAAGCACCCATCCCTGTGACAACCTATGAGCCTTATCCTCCAAAAATATTATTTTATTCCGATTCACTATTTTCTGTCAATTCTCTAATTCTAAAATCATGTCCATATACTAGCCCCAATCCCATAGAATGATTTTACAAACTAAGATTGGAACTTTATCAAAAACCATTCTGAAAATCCAAATGCATCACATCCATTACTTCTCCATAATTTAAGTACCAGTCATTTTCTCAAATATAATTCCCATTTCATAAATCTATGTTAACTTTGTCTCTGTCCATTACTTCACTCCCAATCATTTCTCCAAAACCATTTATTTCCTAATTCCATTCTGTTCATTGTTTTTCTCACCAGACTGAGGTTTCCTTCTCTTGTTAGGAAGTTATTTTTGTTTTGTTTTCTCCTGTGAAGACAGAACTGAAGTAGTTGCTTCCTCATTCTGCCATTTCCCTGTTCTGCATTCTCAGGTTTCAGACTGGAAGGAAGCTGCACTTGTTTTCGTTAACCTTTCCCATTGACATACTTTTAGAAGATGTTCCAGTTCATTCTTATAACCCTTGTTCATATACTCTTCAGAAATACATCAATTCCTGTCATAAGGTTAATTGATCTTCCACAACCACAGAAGCACAGACTCTGTACCATCTGAAATCCAGCTCAATCTGCATTAGTCCCACTTTCCTTCATGAGGCCCATAGCTGTGAATGTTATGGCACTTCCAGTCCTCCTCCAAGTCTTTTTTAACGATTGTGAATTTACCCGTGACAACTACCCTCTCAGGAAGTGCATTGCAGTCCCCAACATCCTCTGGGTGAAAAACAATCCTCAAAACCTCTTTAACCCTCAAATTCTTTACTTTAAAAATGTGTTCCTTTGTTCTTGACCCTTGGACTAAAAGGAACAGGTGCTGTCTATCCACCCTGTCCATGCCTCTCGCAATCTTATCCTTCTGAATCACATCCCCATCAGCCTTCTCTGCTTCAGAGTAAACAACCCAAGCTTACCCAGTTGCTCTTGATAGCTGATACGTTCCATCCCAGGGAACATCCTAGTAAATCTCCTCTTCCTGTGCAATTCTGAAATGCACACAGTATTCCTCTGTGGTCTAACCAAAGTCCCAAATAGCTCTTATAATCTATGGCTCGATGAAGAATGGTTATGTCTATGGTCCCATATGCCTTCTTGAGTAACCTAATAGCCTTTCAAATCAGGGATCTCTGAAAAAGCAACCTTTGAGCTTCCTCACGTGCTGCCATTCATTGTGTATGCCCCTGTCTGCTTCCTTCTTCCAAAGTACATCCCCTCATATTTATCAGGATTATAGCCCATCTGTCAATGATCTGCCATCTGACCATTCCATCTATATCTTCCTGTAACATAAGACCTTCCTCCTAACTGTCAACCATCAGCCAATGTTGGTGTCAAATGCAAACTTATTCATCACAGTCCCCACAAACTATCCCCCCTCTACATTCACATCTACATCATGAGTACTACAAATAATATGGGACACAGCACTGATCGCTGTGGTACACCCACCGGACACTGGTCTCCAGTCACACAGACGGCCTTCTACCACCATCCTCTGTCTCCTGCCACGATGACAATTTTGGATGTAACTTGCCAAGACACCATGAGACTTAACTTTGTTTTTCAATTTCCCATGTGGAGTTTTCTCATGATCTTGCTAAGAATCAAGATGAACAGCTTTCTCAAAAATGAGTCACTCAAATCCGTTAGGCAAGACTACCCTCTGATAAAATTCATGCTGTCTCTCTCTGATCAAACCTTGCCTCTCCAAACGAAGATCGATTTTCTCCTTCCCAGCTTTTTCCAATAGTTTCCCTGACACTGATCTGATATTCACTGGTCGAGAGTTGCCTGGTCTATCTCCAGCACCCTTCCTGTGATGTGGAACCACACCAGCTGTTCTCTATCCCTCTGGCACCACATCTGTGACAAAAGTTAACTTAAAACTTTTGGTCAGGCCTTTTCCTCTGTTGGCTCTCCCACAGTGTCCTGAGACACAAGTCATTCAGACTAGGGGATTTGACCAATTGCATACCAACTAAAACCATCAACCCCTGCCTGCATTTTATACCAATCTGCTGAAGAGCTTCATAGTCCACATTCTCGAAATCTGTACTTGCATCCTCTTTCTCCCAAGTAAAACAGATATGAAGCGGTCATGTAAGTATCTGCCAATGTTCATCAGCTTCACACACAGATTGCCTTGTTTGGTTTTAATAGGCCCTAATTGCTCCCTGGTTCTCTGTTCTGTTTGATGTGCATGTGGAATATTTTGGGATTCTTCCTAATCTTGCCTGCCAGCACTTCTCCATGTGTTAGTTGGGCTTCTCTGCCGGGATCATGCCTCATTCTTTTGAACCTCTCAATAGCACAGGCCACGTTTCCTCATCAGACAACTTTCCCTCCTGAGGAATTAATCTGGAGAATCTCCATTGTAGTTCGTCTGTACTCAGCATATTCTTCCTCAGATCAGAAGACCAGAACACAACACTCCAGATACAGTCTCGCCAACACTCTCTGCAACTGGTGCAGAATGTCTTTACTTCGATATTCCAAATCCCTTTCAATGAAGGCAAACCTAACTTTTACTTTTCCATTTGCACATGTTCTTGCCAATACTCTCACCTTTAACTTTATTTGCTAACTCACTGTGTGAGGTCTTCAAAAATCATCCGGAATACACATCTATACCATATCTCTGGTTCTCCATTGTCCATGTTTACAAGAAACATCTTCAAATACTTTGAAAAACATTTCTCAGTAATGATTTCCCTTTCATCAATGCATAATCTTTCTCTCCAATTTTCCTGTTACATTCTAAATATCTAAGATCACATTCTTTATCATAGAATCTAACAGATTCCTGACTGTGGATAACAAGTTACCAGATCTGTAGGTCGCCAATCTCCCTCTTCTTCCCTTCACAAATAGTCGGAATATGTTCATAACATTCCGGTTATCCAAGGGTTTTGGTCCGAAGCATTGATTTTCCTGTTCCTTGGAGGCTGCTTGACCTGCTCTGCTGTTCCAGCTTCACATTTGTTGACTCTGACTTCCAACATCTGCAGTGCATACTGTCTCCCACATTAATCACCTTCCACTTACCCAGAATGGACTCCTGCCTTTGCGAATGACCAGAGCAAAACCCAATGCTGTCCAATGCAATCAATGCTTCTATTGCTGCTTCCTCCGGAATTCTGGGATGAAGTACATTTCATCCATCAGACTTATCGATGCTCAATCCAGCTTTGTTTCCAAATCCTACCTCCTCCCTGATAGGAAGGATTTTATTTTCTTTATTTGCACAAGGCCCACGGTCACTTGGTGTTTCTGGGGGATTTTCTGGATCTTACTCCATGAAAACAGACACAAAGTAGTTGTTTATTTTCCCAGTAATTTCCATGTTCTCCACAATAATTTATCCTGTCCACACATTCACTGCTCCACATTGGACTTTGCTTTCATTTCCCTTTCAAACATCGATTGAAGCTTTTTGTCCATTTGTTTGTTCCTTGTTTGCATTCACGTTCTCCTTTTGATTTCCCGAGCAGTTTCTTGGTCCTCCTTTGCTGGGTTCTAAATTTCTCTGAATTCACTGTCATAAAATGATACCTGATATTTTAATGTAATAATAAATATTAATGTTTTAAAAACAGTTCACATCACCGAAGAAGGTGTTCTGGAGGTTTTAGGGAATATAAAGATGGATTAATCTCTGGGACCTGGTCTAATGCGTCCCACTCAGATATACACAGGAAGGGAGGGAATTACGGGGCCCCTTGCAAAATATTTTCATCATCTATAACAACGAGTGAGGTGCCTGGTGACTGGACAGTGTCTAATATTGTGCCTTTGTTTCAGAAGGGTTGTGAGGAGAACTAGTGACCTGTGAGACTGACATCTGTTGTTGTTAAATTGTTGAAGGTGAGCTCAAAAGCTAAGATGTTTGGATATTTATGGAGGCAGAATTTGATTCAGGATAGTTAGCATCCATTTGTATGAGGAAAATCGTGTCTTGCAAATGTAATTGAGCTTTTTGAAGAAGTTATCTAAAAGGTGGATGAGGGCAGAGCAGTAGATGTTGTATACTTGGACTTTAGTAAAGTCTTTGACCAGGTTCCACAAAGTAGACTAATTAATCGAGTTAGATCGCAGGGATTCAGAGTGATCTTGCCACTTGGATACAAAACTGGCTTAATGTCAGGGGACAGAGTGACGGCAGAGGATTGTTCTCCCATAGAGGGTAGTATGTAGGGAGTCTGCACTCTGCTGCTGCTGTCCTTGGAAAATAGATGCTGAGTTGTTGCAACTGAGAGCAGCTGAGTAGGTTGAGGCCTAGAGCATGGAGTCTCTAGCACTGCAGCCTGCCTGCCTGGAAGCACTTGAACCTGGGATTCTCTGATCCTTTTAATGCCTTTGGAAGCCTGGTGGCCTGTATTTTTCCTCAGTGAGTTGAAGACTGCTGTAATTGCACCTCCTATGCAGGGGAGAAAATGCTGAGGATTGGGGCCTACAGCCTGGGCCTTAGGTACTGCAGCTTGGAGGGGACCAAACTTGGGACTTGCTGTCACTGCTGCTGCTGCCCTGAGAAGCCTGAGGGTCTGCAATTCTATTCACCGGTGCCTGGAAGATTTGTTTCTGGAGCCTGGATGTCTTCTTCAGTTTGGGGATTCTGGCCTGGACACTAATTTCTTGGAGGGGGGAGAGGGAGCTGAACACTTACAGTGAGTGGCTGTATGTTGGAGTCCTGGAACTATTTGGAGCCTGGACCATCTCCTTTTGTCTGCTGCTTTGTGACTGTAACCTATTTGCTGCCAGTGACTATTGCTCTGGGCATGGGGAGCAATTGTTTTGCACCTGTGGTTTGGGTAGCAGGTCAGGGCATGGTTGCCAGGGTGACTGGACTGGCAGGTCAAGCCTCGCAGGACTCTCTCAGTTTCCTTTACTGACTATTATGTGAGGGGAGGTGTTGGTCTAGTTTGGGAGGGGCGATGGTGATCACAGGACTCTGTAAAACAACACCGAGGGTGGGGCCCAGTCATTCCTACATGGGGGTGGATGCATCTTTCACCTCCCTAACCAGCCCCTCCTGGGGCATTGTCACCCTTTCCTTATTTAACAAACCAGCTCGGGATGAAATGTTACATTCACCCCAACATGACCATTAAAACCTTTCAGCAGCCTTGGTGGGGCTAGTCTGGTTCCCCACCATTGTCGCTGCATCAAAGATGTATGGGAAGGCAGTGTTCTTCCTGAAGACTGAGCAGGTGGTGCAACCCACCCTGGAGAAGGGCCTTACTGTCACTACGATGGTATTGCCTGTTGACCTTCTGGAGGTAATTTCCCAGAGGGTCATTTTGTTGAACATCCTGCCCTTTGTTCCATTTGATTTACTTCCATCACACCTTTGCCAGCTCGGGGAGATGTTTTCGGGTATGGGGTCAGTACTGCTTGGTCTAAAGGAGGTCTTTGCTTACCTGGCATTCTGGTCAGTGAAGGCTATGCGGTGTCATGCCTGCAAGGAGGTGGGACTGCTCTGGAGGAATTGGCCTGCCTTGAAGACCGCTGCCAAGTTGGAGAATGGAATACAGTCTTTGCAGGATGTGTGGATGTATAGGCAAGGTGTTTAAAATAGACATTGGCGTCCAGTCTATCCCATGAAATATAAACAGAAATGTCAAGGAAGGGAAATGAGAAGTCAGAGAATCGGGGTATTTGTGTGTGTGTGTGCGCGCGCGCGCGCGCGCCTGTTTGTCTGTGTGAGACTGTGTATGTGTGTTTGTGAGAGTGTGTGTGTGTCTGTGACTGTGTATCTCCGTCTATGTGTGTGAGTCTTTGTGATGTGTCTGTCTCTGTCTGTGTGTGTCAGTGTTTGTCAGTGTGTGTCTGTGTGTGTCTGTGTATCTGTGTTTGTCAGTGTGTCTGTGAGTGTGTGCCTGCGTGTGTGTGTCTCTGTCTGTGTTTGTGTATGTCTCTGTGTCTGTGTTTGTGTATGTCTCTGTGTCTGTGTTTGTATATGTCTATCTGTGTCTGTATGTGTGTATGTCTGTCTGTGTCTGTGTGTGCGTGTCTGTGTGTGCGTGTCTGTGTGTGTGCGTGTCTGTGTGTGTGCGTGTCTGTGTGTCTATCTGTGTGTGTGTGTGTCTATCTGTGTGTGTGTGTCTATCTGTCTGTGTCTGTGTGTGCGTGTCTGTGTGTGCGTCTATCTGTCTGTGTAAGTGTGTGTGTTTGTGAATGCGTCTATCTGTCTGTGTAAGTGTGTGTGTTTGTGAATGTGTGTGTGTGTCTATCTGTCTGTGTGTGTGTGTCTGTGTGTGTGTTTGTGTGTCTCTGTCTGTGTGTGTGTCCACACACACACTTACACAGACACACACACTCACAGACACACACACACAGACACATTCACACACTGGGACTCGATTTCCCTCACTGACCTCTGCACTGGGACTCGATTCCCCTCACTGACCTCTGCACTGGGACTCGAGTCCCAGTGCAGAGGCCAGTGAGTTAAGTGGGCAGTTAAGAAGGCAGATAGGAAACATGCCTTTACACATTGAGGCAGAGATTATCAGAGCAGGGAGGGTCCTGTTGGAGCTCTACAGCCATTTGGATAGGTCACAGTTGGAGTATTGTGTGCAGTTCTGGTCACTGCACCATGGGATGGGTGTGATTGCACTGGAGGGAGGGTAAAGGACATTCACCAGAACATGGCTTGGGCTGCAGCAGTTTCGCTGTGAAGGGGGAGGCTGGATAAGCTTAGGCTGCTTTCTTTAGAGCAGAGATCGAGGTATATAAGACCAAGGGAGATGTGGACAGGGTGAATGGAAAGCAGTTTTCCCCCTTAGTCAGAGGGCAATTAACAAGATGGTGTAATTTTAAGCTGAATGGCAAATGGTTTAGAGGGGACATGCCACCCAGAGGATAGTAGGGGCCTGTCCTGCATCGTCCAGGAGGGGGGTTGAGGTAGAAATCCTCAAAACCATCACAAAGTACTTGGATAAGCACTGAAATATCAAAACATTCAAGACCATGGACGAAGTGCTGGGGACTGAGACTTGTGTTGCTTTTCGTGTAATTTTGGAGGTACAAACTCGATGGACCAAACGGGACATTTATCCCGTATGATGACATCATGCTATTAATTTGAATGTAAGGTTCTAATTTTTGTTTTGAGAAAATGTGACCGAGTGGAAGTTCCAGCTGTTGGTGTGGTCGGTATCAGCTTCAGGTTCTGTATGAGAGTGCTCATTCACAGAGAGAATTTCCCAAATCAGTCGTGTAACTGAATTAACAAGGAAAGCTGTGGGATAACAGTGTGCAGTGGAACAGCTCTCAAGGAGCTCGACAACATGAGGTATTAAATAACTGAATAACTTCAGCAGAATGAAGGTCATCACTGAAAAGAATATCAAAAGATATTCAGATATTGATGGGACTGATAGTGAGTGAAATATTGCAAAGTATTGTTGTTGAAGACAAATTGGAATGAACATTTGAGACCGAACAGGATCAGATTAATCTAGTCTTTGGGGTATTCAAATACAGACTTAAATCTCAATGATATCACTTCATTAAAATAAATGTGTTGTCATTAATTGTTTGTTCAAAATGATATAAAAATTTGAAGATGTAATCACGGTTTCCCAGTGGAGATACCACACAGTATAAAACAAAGTCTCTGGAACTGTGTCAGCTCCATCTCCGAGAGAATTCTCCGATTCCGACAGATTGCCAGCAGCAGGAAGGAAAAGAAACAACGAAATGCATCTTCTCAGAGAAAGGGTGGATCAGGTGTTTGACACCATCCTTGCTGTGGTTGGTGTTCCTGGTAAGTCTTGTAACAACTTAGCTCATACAAAACTCTGCATTGAATCATCCTTATTCCTGTGGCCATTCCCCTCAACAATAAGTACACCATTTTGGATACTGTTGGGGGGGTGACTTACCAGGGGAAAGCTGTGGGGCACCTGCTGCTCAGAAGGGAAGGGGGAAGAGGAGCAGAGCAGTAGTCATTGGGGACTCGATATTTAGGGGGACAGATAGGAGGTTCTGTGGGGATGAGAGACTCACGGTTGGTGTGTTGCCTCCTGGGTGCCAGGGTCCGCGATGTCTCTGATCGTGTTTTTGGGATCCTTCGGGGAGGAGGGAGAGCAGCCCCAAGTCGTGGTCCACATTGGCACCAATGACATAGGTCGGAAGAGAGATGGAACATCAGGGAGCTAGTATGGAAGCTTAGAGCTAGGACAAACAGAGTTGTTTTCTCTGGTTTGCTGCACGTGCCACTGAGGTGAGGAATAGGGAGAGAAAGGAGTTGAACACGTGGCTACAGGGATGGTGCAGGAGGGAGCGTTTCAGGTTTTTAGATAATTGGAGCTCTTCCTGGGGTTGGTGGGACCTCTACAAGCAGGATGGTCTTCATCTAAACCAGAGGGGTACCAATGTCCTGGGTGGGAAATTCGCTAAAGTGATTAAGGTGGATTTAAGCTAATACAGCAGGGGGATGGGAACCAAAATTGTAGGAGAGGTACAGAAGAGGATGAGAGTAGGGAGTTCCCAAATCAAGTACCTGACACTGGCGAGCGAGAACCTGGATTGAAGTGTGTGTACTTCAACGAGAGGAGCATCCGAAATAATGTGGCAGCGTGGGTTTGTACCTGGGACTTCGATGTTGTGGCCATTACGGAGACATGGATAGAGCAGGGACAGGAATAGCTGTTGCAGGTTCTGGGATTCAGATGTTTCAGTAAGAACAGAGAAGATGGTAAAAGAGGGAGAGGTGTGACATTGTTGATCAGGGACAATATTACAGTTGTAGAAAGGATGTTTGGGGACTCGTTAACGGAGGTCGTATGGGCTGAGGTTAGAAACAGGAAAGGAGAAGTCACCAAGCTGGGAGTTTTCTATAGGCCTCCAAATAGTCCCAGAGATGTAGAGGAAATGATAGCAAAGATGATTCTTGACAGGAGTGAGAGAGGCAGGGTAGTTGTCCTGGGGGACTTCAACTATCCAAATATTGACTGGGATCACTACAGTACGAGTACTATAGATGGGTCAGTTTTTGTCCAGTGTGTGCAGGAGGGATTCCTGACACAGTATGTAGACAGGCCAACAAGGGGCAAAGCCACTTTAGATTTAGTACTGGGTAACGAGCCTGGCCAGGAGCTAGATTTGGAAGTAAGTGAGCGCTTTGGAGACAGCGATCACAATTCTGTCAGGTTTACTTTAGTGATGGAAAGGGATAGGTGTACTCCACCGAGCAAGAGTTACATCTGGGGGAAGGGAAATTACGATGCAATTAGGAAAGATTTAGGAAGCGTAGAATGGGGAAGGAAACTGCAGGGGATGAGCACATTAAAAATGTGGAGCTTATTCATGGAAAAGCTCCTGTGTGTCCTAGATAAGTATGTACCTGTCAGGCTGGGAAGAAGATATAGAGCACTTGAGCTGTGGTTTACTAAGGAAGTGGAATCCCTGGTCAAGAAGAAGAAGGCGGCTTATGTTAGGACAAAATGTGAAAACTCAATTAGGGCACTTGAGGGTTACAAGGAAGTCAGGAAAGACCTAAAAAGAGAGCTCAGAAGACCAGGAGGGGACATGAGAAGTTGTTGGTGGATAGGATCAGGGTTATCCTTAAGGCTTTCCATAGGTATGTCAGGAATAAAAGAATGACGAGAGTTAAATTAGGGCCAATCAAGCATAATAGTGTGAAGTTGTGTGCGGAGTCAGAGGAGATAGGGGCAGCACTAAATAAATATTTTTCGACAGTGTTCACTATAGAAAATGAAAATGTTGGTGAGGAAGATACAGAGATACTTGCATCTAGACTAGAGGAGATTGAGGTTCACAAGGAAGAGGTATTAGAAATACTGTAGAGTGTGAAAATAAACAAGTCTCCTGGGCCGGATGGGATCTATCCTAGGATCCTCTGGGAAGCAAGGGAAGAGATTGCCGAGCCTTTGACATTGATCTTCAAATCACCATTGGGTCTACAGGAATAGTGCCTGAGGACTGGAGGATAGCAAATGTGGTTCCCTTGTTCAAAAAGGGTAATAGAGACAACTCTGGTAATTACTGACCAGTGAGTCTAACTTCAGCTGTTGGTAAAGTGGTGGAAAAGGTTATAAGAGACAGGATTTATAACCATCTAGAAAAGAATAATCTGATCAGGACAGTCAGCACGGTTTTGTGAAGGGTAAGTCGTGCCTAACGAATCTTATTGACTTTTTTGACAAAGTGACCAAAAGATAGATGAGGTTAAACTGGTTGATGTGGTGTATATGGATTTCAGCAAGGCATTCGATAAGGTTCTCCACAGTAGGCTATTATACAAAATGCGGAGGAATGGGATTGTGGGAGACATAGCAGTTTGAATCAGTAATTGGCTTGCTGAAAGAAAACAGAGGGTTGCAGTTGATGGAACATGTTCATCTTGGTGTCCAGTTACTAGCAGTGTACTGCAAGGGTCGGTATTGGGTTCACTGCTGTTGGTCATTTTTATAAATGACCTGGATGAGGGCTTAGAAGGGTGGGTTAGTAAATTTGCGGGCGATACTAAGGTCAGTGGAGTTGTGGATAGTGAAGAAGGATGGAGTAGGTTGCAGAGAGACATAGATAGGATGCAGAGCTGGGCTGAGAGGTGGCAATGGAGTTTAATGTGGACAAGTGTGGATGGAGTAATCGGAATGCAAAGTAGTGGGCTAATGGTAAGATTCTTGGGAGTGCAGATGAGCAGAGAGATCTCGGTGTCCATGTACACAGATCCATGAAAGTTGCCACCCAGATTGACAGGGATGTTAAGAAGGCCTTTATTAATAGAGGGGATATTTTGGCCTTTATTAATAGAGGGATTGAGTTCTGGAACCAGGACGTTATGCTGCAGCTGTACAAAGCTCTGGTACGGCCACACTTGGAGTATTGTGTACAGTTCTGGTCACCACAGTATAAGAAGGATGTGGAAGCTTTGGAAAGGGTGCAGAGGAGATTTACTAGGATGTTGCCTGGTATGGAAGGAATGTCTTACGAGGAAAGGCTGAGGGCCTTGAGGCTGTTCTCATTAGACAAGAAGGCTGGGAGGTGACTTAATAGAGACATACAAGGTAATCAGAGGGTTAAATAGGGTGGACAGAGAGAGCCTTTTTCCAAGTATGGGAACGGCAAACACATGGAGACATAAGTTTAAAGTGAGGGGAGATAGGTATAAGACAGATGTCAGAGGTAGTTTCTTTACTCAGAGAGTAGTAAGGGTATGGAATGCTTTGCCTGCAATGGTAGTAGATTCACCAAGTTTAAGTGCATTTAAGTCGTCATTGGACAGGCATATGGACATACATGGAATAGTGTAGGTGGGATGGGCTTCAGATGAGTATGACAGGGCGGCGCAACACAGAGGGCCGAAGGGCCTGTACTGCGCTGTAATGTTCTATGCTCTATCAACAACTGATAATATATTTTCATTTAGGAAGGCAAATCCCACTGTCAGATAATAGTGTCCTTACTGACTGAGTTTAAAGTGAATAGTTTGTCAGTTAGGAGGGTCCTCAGCATTGTGTTTTTCTAAAATGTGCAGAATGGGTTTAGACGGAGACCACATTGATGGGGTTTGGCTGAGCACCGCCCCTGGCTGGTCTAGAAAGTGTTTCGGAAGACCACCCTCTCTCTGTGGTAGTTCACAGCCTGCTATCGGTCAGATGGGTTTTGTAACAACCCACCTCGCAGTGACACCTGGTGTTTCCCATTCCTTGATGGAAAGGGATTGTGTTGGTGGATCTTGTTCAGGCAGCTCGCTCCAAATGGGAGCCCAGATACAGCCGGGCAACGGGTGGGTTCAGCAGGTCATTAGGAATGAGGAGACAATGGGAGCTGCAGATAGAACGTGGTGCTGGAAAAGGCACAGCAGGTCAGGCAGCATCTCAGGAGGAAGAAAGTAGAGGTTCCAAGCAGGGCTCTTCTTCAGGACAGTTACAGTGACCAAAGTTGCATGAATTCAGGTTTTATTTGCTGAGGGCTATGTTGTACAAACTTGGACAGGTGGAGGAGTTGGGTCAAATGTTGAAGTCTTCCTGATTGTGGTGTGTATCCAACCTGGTACAATGTGATTGGATTTGCTGCTGAACACCTTCATGGTTCAGATGGTCAGGATGTTCAATCCTGTGCATGAGGGAGAGATTCAATGCCTTTTCATTTGTTCATCCATAATATAGAACCCAGCCTTCCTGGACACTGTGGGGGGATTAAATGCCCTGTCCTGCAGTTCATACAGTGGGGATATAGATTTCTGGAGGCAAGCTGAACTGTGGAGACTCCAAAACCGAATACAGAAATTTTGCGATCAATGTCCATGTTAGGTGTCTGATGTTCTTTGTTTTCCTAATACCAGGTTTCTTTGTGTGAATGCTGGGGACTTCGGGGAAATGTCAGCCAGTTAGACTAACCTGTAAAGCAGCTGCTGAACCAAACCCACCTTGAGTACATGACTGTGTTTCTGTGAGTAATCTGCTGCTCATGTTCTCCCTATATCCTTTAAAAGTGCAAATGATTAATTTAGAGAGATGTGGTTCAGATTCTTTAAACTTCATATGACATGGAACAACAATTATCTTTGTGTCATTACTTACAGTCTGGGCTCAGGCACAAAAAATCTTTGATTAATAACTGAAAACCTTTTTTTTCTCTTACAGTAAGTCTAGTGGTGATTGTAAACTTAGCTCGGGGCAAATGTGGCCTTTCTACATGCAGCACTCGCTATCTGGTGGCGATGACAATTTCAGATCTATTGTTCATTGTTTTTTGTATCATCCTTCACCGATTTCAACGTTATTATTATCCACCGTGTTTCCTGCAAATCACTCCTGTTTGTAGCATTCGCCATTTCCTCAGCTGCTTGAGCATTGACTGTTCTGCGTGGTTCACCATTGCTTTTTCCTTTGATCGATTTGTCGCCATTTGTTTACATGAGATGAAAACTAAGTATTGCACAGGGAAAACTGCAACCAGGGTTCTAGCAGCAATCTGCATCTTCTTTTGTTTAAAGAACATTCCCAACTCCTTTGTGTATTACCCTGGAAAGATTATCAACAATGTTCCATGGTACTGTTATACCAGGTATAGTTATTATAATGACCCTCGGTGGATAGGTTTTAGATATTTTCAGACTTTTTTAATACCAATGTTCCCATTCACTTTTATTCTCTTTATCAACATTCTGACTGTCAGACATATCTTCGAGGCCATTAAGGTGCGGAAGGAACTGAGAGGTCAGAGAAAAACACAGAATGATCCAGAGGTAGAGAGTAGGAAGAATTCTGTGATTGTACTCTTTGCCATATCTGCCAGCTTCATACTTCTCTGGTTGTTGCATATTTTATATTTCTTTAATGCTGGCTATTCCTTGGATTCTGTTTCTTTGAGTCTATTTGCTCAGATTGGATTCATGCTGAGGAACTTAAGTTGCTGCACAAATGCCCTTATTTATGTGGTGACACAGAAACATTTCAGAGACCAGTTAAAGTACACCATGACATATCCAGTTATAAAAATAATTCAATTTTTGAATCAATCCAAGTAACTCAGAGCCAACATTAGGTGCAGCAGAGAACGGAACGAGGAGTCCACGTGAGGAATGGACCGAAAGGAGAAGGAGGAGCAGCAACATGATAACACTCCTTTCCTCATGGGCAAGGAATGACTCCATCTGAGGGGCAAAATGACAGAGACTGGAGGTGTAAAGCCAGTGTAAAGTGCTGTTAGTAATCAGCAACAATTAGTAGGAAGTGGATCAACACAAGCAAAACCAAAAGAGGAATTACATACGCACAAAAGTAAATTCATATCAAGTAATCTGTTCTCAGTGAATGAAGTGGGTAGAAAGTAAATCATATGGAGGTAGGTGAGTATTAGATGAGATGAGATTAGATTGCTCAGAGTATGGAAGCAGGCCATTTGGCCCAACAAGTCCACACTGACCCTCTGAAGAGTCACCCACCCAGACCCATTCCCCTATATTTACCGCTGACTAATGCACCTAATACTGTGGGCAATTTAGTATTACCAATTCACCTGACCTGCACATCTTTGGATTGTGGGAGGAAACTGATGAAACCCATGCAGACACACGGAGAATGTGCAAACCCCACACAGACAGTTACCTGAGGCAGGAATATAATCTTTCACTGCAGGCCATAGAGGGAAATGCAACGACAGGCTCCTGTCCACTCTTCCTCACTGAATACTCTGACCCACACGTCTGGGCAAATTAACAAAAAAACATGAGAAGTTTAAAAGAGGAAATAACATAGTGTCAGGTCTCTGTGTCTTTGAATTGCACATTTATATTCAACAATAGCGAACTTAGTTTCCATTCAATTCCTCACACTAAACATAGAACACAGAACAATACAGCGCAGGACAGGTCCTTCAGCCCTCGATGTTGGTGAGTATACTACTGTTGCAGGCAGGGTCTTCCATGCTCCTACTAGTCTCCGAGTAAAGAAACTACCTCGGACATCTGTTCTATATCTATCACCCCTCAATTTAAAGTTATGTCCTCTCGTATGAGCCATTGCCATCTGAGGTAAAAGGCTCTCACTGTCTACCTTATCTAACCCTCTGATTATCTTATACGTCTCAATTAGGTCGCCTCTCAACCTTCTTGTCTCGAATGAAAACAAGTCCCCCAGCCTTTCCTCATAAGACCTTCCCTCCATATCAGGCAATCCTAGTAAATCTTGTTCACATCCTTCCTATAATGCAGTGACCAAAACTGTACACAAAAGTGCAGTTGCACCAGAGTTTTGTACAGCTGCAACATGACCTCGTGGCTCCAAAACCCAATCCCTCTACCAATAAAACCTCACACACCTTATGCCTTCTTTAAACCTTATCAACGTGGGTGGCAACTTTCAGAGGTCTTTGTATGGACACTGAGATCTCTGCCCATCTACACTCCCAATAATCTTATCATTAGGCCAGTACTCTTTATTCCTGTTACTCCTTCCAAAGAAAATCCCCTCACACATTCCCACAGTAAACTCCATTTGCCACCTCTCAGCTCAGCTCTGCAGTTTATCTATGTCCCTTTGTAACCTGTAACATTGTTCGGCACTGTCCACTACTCCATCGACGTTAGTGGTATCCGCAAATTTACTAATGCATCCTTCTGTGCCCTCTTCCAGGTCATTTATAAAATGACAAACAGCAATGGACCCAACACAGATCCTTGCAGTACACCAGGATGAACATTTACCATCAACCACCACCCTCTGTCTTCTTTCAGCTCACCAATTTCTGATCCAACCCACTAAATCACCTTGAATCCCATGCTTCCATAGTTTTTTGAAATAGCCTACCCTGGGGAACCTTATCAAATGCCTGACTGAAATCCATATACACCACATCAACAGTTTTACCCTCCTCCATCAGTTTGGTCACCTTCTCAGTTTGGGCGGCACGATGGCTCAGTGGTTAGTGCTGCTGCCTCACAGCACCAGGGTCCTAGGTTTGATTCCAGCCTTGGGTGACTGTGTGGAGTTTGCACATTCTCCCCGTGTCTGCGTGGGTTTCCTCCAGGTGCTCCGGTTTCCTCCCACAGGTCCAAAGATGTGCAGGTCAGGTGAATTGGCCATGCTAAAATACCCATAATGTTAGGTGCATTAGCCAGAGGGAAATGGGACTGAGTGGGTTACTCTTTGGAGGGTGGGTGTGGACTTGTTGGGCCGAAGGGCCTATTTCCACACTGTAGGGAATCTAATCAATAACTCTCCAAAGTTCCATAACAATACAACAGCAAATAAAACAGTAATTGCTACTCCTGGAATTCGAGGAAATCACCTCAAACACCTAAAACAACCTCAAAAATGGAGCAACTGTTACAGCCAGAAATCTTAGCAGGACTTATACACTTAATAGGAAGGTCCGAGGGAGTGTTGCTGAACAAAAAGACCTTGGAGTGCAGGTTCATAGCTCCTTGAATGTGGAGTCACAGGTAGATAGGATAGTGAAGGCGACGTTTGTTATGCTTCCCTTTATTGGTCAAGAGTATTGAGTACAGAGGTTGGGAGGCCATGTTGCAGCTGTACAGGACATTGGTTAGGCCACTTTAGGAATATTGGGTGCAATTCTGGTCTCCTTCCTTTTGGAAAGATGTTGTACTGGAAAGGGTTCAGAAAAGATTTACAAGGATATTGCCAGGGTTGGAGGATTTGAGGTATAGGGAGAGGTTGAAGAGGCTAGGGCTGTTTTCCCTGGAGTGTCGAATGCTGAGGGGTGACCTGATAGAGGTTTATAAAATCATGAGGGGCATGGATCGGTTAAGTAGATAAGGTCTTTTCTCTGGAGTGGGAGATTCCAGAACTCGAGGGCATAGGTTTAGGCTGAGAGGGGAAAGATATAAAAGAGACCTAAGAGACAACTTTTTCACTCAGAGGGTGGCATGTGTATGGAATGAGCTGCCAAAGGAAGTGGTAGGGGCTGGTACAATTGCAACATTGAAAAGGCATCTGGATAGGTATATGAATAGGAAGGGTTTGGAGGGATATGGGCCGGGTGCTGGCAGGTGGGACGAGACTAAATTGGGATATCTGGTCGGAATGGACAGTTGAAGCAAAGGGTCTGTTTCCATGCTGTACATCTCTATGACTCAATAAAGGAGAAATAGCAATGACTTGCCTCTCACAAAACCATGTTGATTATCCCTAATTAATTGATTCCTTTCCAAATGATTTTAAGTCCTATCTCTTGTAAACCTTTTGAACACTTTACCCACAGTGAAATAAGGCTCACTAGTCTATAATTACCAGGGTTGTCCCTACTTCCCTTCTTGAACAAGGGGACAACATTTGCTGTCCTCCAGTCTTCTGGCACTATTCCTGTAGACATTGATGACATAAAGATCAAAGCCAAAGGTTCTACAATCTTCTTGCTGGCTTCCCAGAGAATCCTAGAATAAATCCCATCCAGCCCAGGGGACTGAACTATTTTCACACTTTCCAGACTTGCTAACCTCTCCTCCTTGTGAACCGCAGTCCTGTCTAGTCTCGTACCCTGTATCTCAGCGTTGTCTTTTTCCAGAGTGTATATCCTCAGACGCCATGCACAACTTCCCACTACTGTCTTTGATTGGTCCTAATCTTACTGTAGTCATTCTTTTATTCCTGACATATCTGTAGATAGCTTGAGGGCTTTCCTTGATCGTATCTGCCAACGACTTCTCCTGTCTCCTCCTGGCTCTTCTGAGCTCTCTCTTTAGGTCTTTCCTGGCTAACTTGTAACTCTCATGCACCCTAACTGAGCCTTCCCGTCTCATCCTAACATGAGCCTTCTTCTTCCGCTTGACAAGAGATTCAACTTCCTTAGTAAACTACAGCTCCCTGACTTGACCACTTCCTTCCTGCCTGATAGGTACGTAGTTATCAAGGACACGCAGTAGCTATTCTTTGAATATGCTCCACATTTCAATTGTGCCCATTCCCTGCAGTTTCCTTCCCCATTCTATGCATCCTAAACCTTGCCTAATCACATCATAATTGCCTTTCTACCAGCAATAACTCTTGCCCTACAATATATACCTATTCCTTTCCATTGCTAAAGTAAACATAAATGAATTGTGGTCACTATCACCAAAGTGCTCACCTACCTCCAAATCTAATGCCTGGCCGGGTTCATTATCCAGTACCAAGTCCACTGCGGAATCGCCCCTTGTTGGCCTGTCTACATACTGTGTCAGGAAACCCTCCTGCACACATTCGACAAAAACTGATCCATCTGAAGTACTCGAACTATAGTATATCCTGTTAATATTTGGGAAGTTGAAGTTCCCCATAATAACTATCCTGTTACTCTGACTCCTCTCCAGAATCATCTTTCCTCGACATCTTTCCTTTCCTTGACATCTCTGGAACTATTCAGAGGCCTATGGACAACACCCAACAGGGTGACCTCTCCATTCCTTTTTCAAACCTCAGCCCATTCTACCTCAGTAGATGAGTCCTCAAATGTCCTTTCTGCCACCATAATACTGTCCTTGACTAACATCGCCACGCCTCCCCCTCTTTTACCATCTTCCCTGTTGATACTGAAATATCTGAACCCCAGAACCTGCAACAACCGTTCCTGTGCCTGTTCTATACATGTCTCAGAAACGGCCACAACATCGAAGTCCCAGGTACCAACCCATCCTGCAAGTTCACCCACCTTATTCCGGATGCTCTTGACATTGAAACCATTTTCCTGCTTGCTGGTGCACTCTTGCGACCATGAAACCATATTTCTGACCTCACTACCCTCACCCTCCTGGACATTGTAACTACAATTTTGGTTCCCATTCCCCGGATGAATTAGTTTCAACCCTCCCGAAGAGCAATATCAAATTCCCCCTCCCCCAAGGATATTGGAACCCCTCTCATTCAGGTGGACACCATCCTGTTTGTAGAGGTCCCACCTACCCCAGAATGAGTCCCAATTATCGAGGTATCCGAAACCCTGCCTCCTGTATCATTAGCCATATATTCAACTTCTCTCTCTCCCAATACCTCGCCTCGCCAGACTTGGCACGGGCAACAAACCAGAGATAACAACTCTGTTTGTTCTAGCTCCAAGCTTCCACCCTAGCTCCCTGAATTTCTGCCTTAAATGCCCACTCCTTTCCCTACCCATGTCGTTAGTGCCTGTGTGGACCACACCTTGGGGCTGCTCCCCGTCACCTTCAAGGGAGTCCTTATGGGTGGCACAGTGACTTTGTGGTTAGCACTGTCACCTCACAGCACCCGGGACCCGGGTTCGATTCCAGCCTTGGGCAACGGTCTGTGTGGAGTTTGTACATTCTCTCTGTGTCCGCATGGGTTTCCTCCAGGCGCTCTAGTTTCCTCCCACAATCCAAACATGTGCAGGTTAGGTGAATTGGCCATGCTAATTTGGCCATAGTTTTCAGGGATGTGTAGGTTAGGTGCATTAGTCAGGGGTAAATATAGGATAATAGGGTAGGGGAATGGGTCTGGGTGGGTTACTCTTCGGAGGATCGGTGTGGACCTGTTGGACAGAAGGGCCTGTTTCCACACTGTAGGAATTCTACGATTCTATGATTCCGAAAACATGATCCGAGACATCCTGAACCCTGGCATCTGGGAGGTAACACGCCGACCATGAGTCTCTCTCATTCTCACAGAACCTTCTGCCTTTCCCCCTAACTATGGAGTCCCCAATGACTAATTCTCTGCTCATCTTTCCCCTCTCTTCTGAGCAACAGGGACAGACTATTGAGGGGAACGGCGGCAGGGGATCCCTGCATTGCCTGCTAGTTCCCTTTCCATCCCCTGACTGGAACCCATCAGCCCTTTTCTTGTACCTGAGGTGCAACTACCTCCCTGTAACTCCTCTCATTAACTCCCCCACCTCCGGAATGATCCAAAGTTCATCCAGCTCCAGCTCCAGGTCCCTAAAGTGTTTTTCAAGGAGCTGCAGTTGGGTGCACTTCCCGCAGACGGAGTCAGCAGGGTGTTATGACACGGGATACACCCCTCTGTTAATTTAAACCCAACACACAGAGATGTTCACCTCTTGCTGTAACCTGTTAAATTTCAAGAGGCAAAGGACCATCCCAGTTTTCACTACTTCAAATAAAAATTCACAATTTTATTTAAGTTCAACAGAGAACGTTAGACAACTATTTACAACTCCTTTTTCTTAAACCTATGTTTTACTGCCTACTCTACAATACTGGTCTGATTAAAAAAAAACTCGATGAAGTTTACAAAAAAAAGTCACATTTCAAAACCAGTCAGCTTTGTCGATTCTCCTTTGTAGACTTTCCTCTGTAGATTTTTCGAGGTTGGCTGTTCCTCGGTCTTCTCCTGCACAGCTTTTCATGGACAGGTACCTGTCAGAGAGCGATTCGATGAGCAGTCTATTCTTGTTGGGGTTCATGGCAGTGCTCCCCCGAACTGTTCAAAATGTCTGGTTTTAAACCCCAAATTGAATCGGATCATTTCATTGGTGTGATGTTATCAAAACAATAAATTCAAATTTGATTTGATTTTGGTATCTGGGGCAGAATATATACTGATTGGTCGAATTTGAATTTGTTTTTGTTCCATGGCAATGCAACTCCAGCTATTTGTTTCAACCAAGTGTTACATTTTTAAATTGTTCAGGACACGTTGTGCTTTCAGTCAGGCCTGGCGAGCTTCCTCTCTCTCTCTTAAAGGTACAGGACACACCTACACCTTCATAGCACCTCCCCCCTTAAGAAGAAAATGAACCATCATAATGAAAAAATCGCTTCATTTTTTTCTCTATTTCTTTGATCGAAGTTCATATTAACTTCTTCCCGTATATATGAAACATTAAATACATACCAATACATTATTAATTAAATCTGCGATACCGCATCTGTGATTACATTCATATGACCTGGAACATGTACGATTTTTAAATCAAAAGTCTGTCACATAAGACTCCAATGAAATAGTCTCACATCCTTGTCTTTAGTGCTTTCCAAGAATGAAAGAGGATTGTGATCCGTGTGCACAACCGTCTCTGACACATTGTTTGTGATGAACACATTAAAGTGTTATAAGGCCAGTACCAAACTCAATAGTTCTTTTTCGAACATAGAGTATTTTCTCTGGTGGGTGTTGAGTTTCTTTGAAAATCCCATCCTCATCTTCCTGTAGCAGTACACCTCCAACTCTTGTGTCACAAGCATCGATGGCAACTTTGAAAGGTTTGGTGTAGCTAAAACTGGTGTGATGGTTAATATTGCTTTGAAATGGCCGAATGCCTCCTGGCATTGTTCTGCCCTCCAAAACGTTGTGTTATTCTTCAGCAAATCGGTAAACAGTGCCACTACACTGCTGACGTTCAGAACAAACTTCTGGTAGAACCCGTTTAGTCCCGAGAATTGATGCACCTCTTTGTTCGAGGTTGGTCGTGGAAATTCCTTGATGGCCTTCGTCTTTGCATTCCATGGGGGTCAACCTTCCATGACTGATGTTACATCCCAAGAATGTCACTTCTGCTTTCGCAAATTCAGTTTTGTTGAAGTTTATTACCAGTTTTGCTTCTCATAGTCGTTCAGAGTTCTGCCAACTGTACCATGTGACCTTTCCAGGACTTACCAAAGATCACTACATCGTCCCCATAGACTGCACAGTCTGTTAACCCAGCCACAGCTTTGTTCAGGAGTCTTTGGAATGTGGTGGGTGCATTGTTCATTCCAAAAGGCATCGCCTTGAATTGATGTAGCCCATTTGAGGTTACAAACACAGAAATTTCTATCACCTTCTCTGACAAAGGTAACCACGCAGTAAGTCTAACTTTGTGATGTAACTGACTTGTCTGATATGATTCTGATTTTGTAACGGTGTTCACCTTCCAATAATCCACGAAAAATCATTGAGTCCCATTTGGTCTGGGAACTGAGACGATCGGCAAACTCCACCCGCTCTGCCTCTGTTCAATGCTGTCCTTGTCAAGCATGGCCTCCACCTCCAGCTGGACCTGTCTGGCTTTAAAAAGAGTAAGCCAATAGGGGTGTTGTTTTATCAGAACAGTATTCCCTATGTCCACTTCAAGTACAACAGCATTAGTCCTCCCCATCTGATTCTCACATATGTCTTCAAACTGCAGTAATACACCTTTCAACTGCGTTCTATGCTCCTGAGACTGACAGCTTACTAACATGTACAACTTCTCAAGGACTTGTTCATTTTTTAAGATATTTTGAGGCACATCAAAATTCACAATATCTGGATTTGATTCCTCGCTCTGTAGGGCAGTAACTAATGTTTATGTCTCTCATTCTTTCTCTCTAGCATAATGAGGATTCAACATGGTCACATGACATCCCCAGTACAGTTTTTCTTCCATCTGCCATCTTTACTAGATAGATCACCTGACTCAACTTTTTCTCAATCTGATAGGTCCCACTAAACCTGGCTTTGAAGGGATCACCTATTCCTTGTACCAATACCAACACAGCATCCCCTCGGGAAAATGTTTGAGTCTCAGAGTTTTTCATCTGCTATCTGCTTCATTCTATGCTGTGCCTTCTTTACGCACTAGTTAGCTAACTCACCTAGTCGAGTTAGTCTCTTCATCACCTCTGATACATCATCTAAGTGTGAGATCTATGACTTTGGTCCTGTTAATTTCTCTTTGATTAATTTCAAACAGCCTCTCACTTCATGTGGAATATTAACTCGAAGGGAGTAATTTGAGTAGATTTATTTGGGGCATGTCTAATGGCAAACAATATGAATGGGATACCTTTATCCCAGTCCTTCGGGTAATCCTGACAGTATGTTGTCAACATGGTCTTCAAGCTCCTTGGGATTCAGGATCATATTCACTGGATTTAAAGTGCTGTATACCTAAGCTATCCGTAACCTCCTTAAACAGCCTAGCAGTAAAATGTGACCCTTGGTCGGACTGAATGTCTCTGGGTAGCCCATACCATGTGAACAAAGCTACTAACTCTTCTCCCACCTTTTTTGCCTTGATACTCTGTAATGGAATTGCCTCCGGAAATCTGGTAGACACATCCTTTATGGTCCACATGTACTGGTTCCCAATTTGAGTTCTAGGGAGGGGACCTACACAATCAATTACAACCCACACGAAAGGGGGTTAGCAATAAAGGTGCTGGTTTTATTACCGCCTGTGGCATACCGACCATTTGGCATGTATGACACATACGACAAAAGTTAATCACATCCTTGTTAATTCCAGTCCAACAAAAATGTTTTTGTACCTTAGCTTGAATCTTTCATATCCCTAGGTGACCTCATACAGGTAGTTCATGTGCTACCCGTAACATCTTCTGTCTGTATGCTACCGGCAACACAATCTGGTGCACTTCGGCCCATCTGTCCTCTGTATTAACCTACCGTGGTCTCCATTTCCATCTTTGGATTCTATCTTTCAGATAATAACCCTCAGGAATACTCTTTGCCTCCTTTTCGGAGTTCACATCCACTTATATATCTTTTATCGTCTTATCTTTCTGTTGCAAGTCCTTTCAGGAGTAATCACTTCTGTCTGACCCTCTGCCTGTTCAGGTTTTTCCTGCACCATTACGTCAAACAGGGTGTCCGCTAACTGAACCTCAACGCCTGCATCCTTATCTTCAGTTTTTTGCTGTGACTTATGTTAGTGGGATCTTGTTGCTACTCAGTCTGGGAAAATATCAGGATATTTTTCTTTTAATTCCTTAGTTTGGTGATCTTCCTTGGGCTTCACCACAAGAAGGGATGTCACTCCCACCTTGGATCCTGCCAAATCATTCAGAAGAACAAACTGAATTCCTGGAGCCAACCCTCTGTCCAACTCTGACTGTTACTCTCCCAGGTAAAACCAAGAACTGCAGATGCTGGAAACCAGAGTCTAGATTAGACAGTGGTGCTGGAAAAGCACAGCAGGTCAGGCAGCATCTGAGGGGCAGGACTGTTACTCTCCCAGCCTTGAGTTGGCACTCCAACCTGATGTTACATAAAGGAAAGCTAACTCTCTGTCCGTCTATCCCACAGATTACCAAACTCTCGGGTAACAGATCAGGAACAGTGCAATTTCACTCAACTCTTACAATTAGAGACCGGTTAGATAGTGTATTTCTCAAAATTATAATTTCTTGTTCTCCTCCCCCTGGTCGTTCAGAGTAAACTTCACCCACAGAGGCGGTTTCTTTGTAGAGATCAGGTACTAACCCCATACCCAGCCCCTGCCTCTCCTGCAGCTCCTCGGCTCTTATTGGGGTTTTCTTTACCATCTTCACTAATGCCACTGGCTTAGCATCTTTTCCCACAATGCCTTTCTTCAACAACCAGCACTGTGACTTTACATGTGTCACTTTCCCACAGTGGGAACACCTGAGGCCTTTCACCTCCTTTCCACCCTCTTGGGCTTGTTTTCTAACCTGTGGTAAATACTTACGTGTTCTCTACTTTTTGTTTCCTCGTGTAGGATCTCCACTTCTCCCAACTTCTATCCCTCACAGGGCAAACTTCTGTCCTGAAGCTTCTCTTATGCACCAACACGTACTCATCTGCTAATCCTGCTGCACTTCTCACTTCCTGAACTTTCTGTTCCTCCACATGAATTCTGACCATCTCTGGAAGTGAGTTTTTAAACTCCTCCAGCAGAATAATCTCTCAGAGCCTCATAGGTTTTATCTATCTTTAAGGCTCACATCCATCTATCAAAATGATTATGTTTAATTCTTTCAAACTCAACATAAGTCTGACCTAGTTCCTTCTTTATATTTCTGAACCACTGTCTGTACGCTTTTGGGACCAATTCATAAGCACTCAAAATAACCTGTTTAACCTCATCATAATCCCTTGACCCCACATCTGACAGCGTGTCAAATACCTCACTAGCTCTGCCTTCCAGCTTATTCTGAATTAGCATCACCCATACATTCTCGGACCACTCCATCTGCCAAGCCAATTTTAAAAAATGAAATAAAGAAGGCTTTAACATCTTTCTCATCAAAATGTGTCAGAGTTTTGACATATTTGCATATATCACTACCTTCTCCTTTAATCTCCATCCTGTTAACTTGACTTTGCTGACTAAGTTGCAACTTCTCAAGTTCAAACTCTCTCTCTTTTTGCTCAGCGAATAACTTTCTCCCTCTTTCTTTTTCCTGTCTCTGCCTCTCTCTCTCTCCTCTCTCTTTCTGTCTCACGTGCTTCTCTCTCTTTCTCTTTTGCTCTACTTTCCTTCTCTCTCTCTCTGTTCAGCTAAGAACCTTCTCTCTGTCTCTCTTTTTCTTTTCTCTCTCTCTCTTTGTTTATCTTCTAACTCTATTTTCCTCAATTGTAATTGAAGTTTTTCGAACAGTACAACACGTGTCTGTTTCTCTGGCACACCTGAGTGTTTGAGTAATCCACTTACAGTGTCAGTTTTATTTTTGTCCTTGGTTAAATCCAATTCTAACCTCTTTGCTAATTCTAAGAATATCGTCTTTTCTTCCTAAATTTCTTGGCCAATTTGGGAATCATCTCCAAACCCTAGAACCTCCTTAGCAATTTGAAGAGCCATTTCTCTCACTTTTAATTTAACCAACCACAGGTAACCAAAATTAAACTCATTGTCTCACCGATGAAAGATCTAGGACACTAATTGGTAAGTGGTTAAATCAACTGGGCTTTTTTTGTACCCCAAATCTATTCAAATCTGTCCAAATCTCAGATTGGATCTATCCAAACACATTCAGATCATGAATTGGAGACTCAAACTGCTCAAATCCTGGCGATGATCTCCCAAACTATTATGACAGGGGTTAAACCCCTCTGCGAATTTAAACCTGACACACAGAGATGCTCACCCCATGCTGTAATCTGTTACATTTCAACAGGCAAAGAACATCCCAGATTTCACTATTAAAGTAAAAATTAACAATTTTATTCTTTAAGTTTAACAGAGAACATTAGACAACTATTTACAACTCCTTTCTCTTATAAGCTATCTTTTACTGCCCACTCTACAATACTGGTCTGAACAAAATAGCCCCAACTAAGTTTACAACAAAAAAAGTCACATTTCAAAACCAGTCAGCTTTGTCGATTCTCCTTTGTAGACTTTCCTCTGTATACATTGATGTTTCTTCGGTCTTCTCCTGCACAGCGTTTCTTACAGACAGGTACCTTTCAGAGAGCGACTCAATTAGCAGTCTATTCTTGTTGAGGTTGTGGCAGTGCTCCCCCGAACTGCTCAAAATGTCTGGTTTTATCCCCAAACAATCAGATGATTTCATTGGTGTGTGGGAAATCATGTCTCACAAACTTGGTTGAGTTGTTTGAAGAAGTAACAAAGAAGATTGATGAAGGTAGAGCAGTAGATGTGATCTATCTGGACTTCAGTAAGGCGTTCGACAAGGTTCCCCATAGGAGACTGATTAGCAAGGTTAGATCTCAGGGAATAAAGGGAGAACTAGCCATTTGGATACAGAACTGGCTCAAATGTAGAAGACAGAGGGTGGTGGTGGAGGGTTGTTTTTCAGACTGGAGGCCTGTGACCAGTGGAGTGCCACAAGGATCGGTGCTGGGTCCCCCACTGTTTGTCATTTACATAAATGATTTGGATGAGAGCATAAGAGGTACAGTTAGTAAGTTTGCAGATGACACCAAAATTGGAGGTGTAGTGGACAGCGAAGGGGATTACGTCAGATTACAACAGGATCTGGACCAGATGGGCACATGGGCTGAGAAGTGGCAGATGGAGTTTAATTCAGATAAATGCAAGGTGCTGCATTTTGGGAAAGCAAATCTTAGCAGGGCTTATACATTTAATGGTAAGGTCCTAGGGAGTGTTGCTGAACAAAGAGACCTTGGAATGCAGGTTCATAGCTCCTTGAAAGTGGAGTCACAGGTAGATAGGATATTGAAGAAGGTGTTTGGTATGTGTTCCTTTAGTGATCAGAATATTGAGTACAGGCGTTAGGTCATGTTTCACCTGTACGGGGCATTGGTTAGGCCACTGTTGGAATATTGCGTGCAATTCTGGTCTCCTTCCTATCGGAAAGATGTTGTGAAACTTGAAAGGGTTCAGAAAATATTTACAAGGCTCTATGTTATCAAAACACTAAATTCAAATTCGATTGGATTTTTGGTATCTGGGGCAGAATTTAAACTGATTGGCCAAATTTGAATTTGTTTTTGTTCCATGGCAATGCAACTCCAGCTATTTGTTTCAACCAAATGTTACATTTTTAAATTATTCAGGACACTCTGTGCTTTCAGTCAGGCCTTGCGAGCTTCCTCTCTCTCTTAAAGGTACAGGACACACCTACACCTTCATAACAAGGGACACTAGTGGTGTCCCTTACCTCCCACATTCTGCAGGAAGAACATTCAACTGCCCTAACTGCCATTCCCACTATTCTAAATTCCCAAAGAGGCTATTGAAAAATAAAAAAAAGAAAAATGAGTTACCTTACCAATCCGGCACACAGAATCCTGTTTTGGTGAGAGGAGGATGATGGGTGGGAGACACCACCTAAGTCATGTTTCGGGGAAGCCAAGCACCCAAATATATTACTTCACTCACTCAGCAGGCCCATGTCCGTTCCTGCTCAGCCTGTGCTCAGCCTATTCACGAGGTCAGTTTTCAAAGCAGAAACATATCTCCTAACAGCCCCTGCTCCTCCCTCCCTCTCTCCTTGCTGCTCCTGAAAAACAGAGGCCTGACTCTTGAGGTAAGTCCCTCAGGCCAATTTAATTCCTGGCAATCGCAAGTTGAGAGTTTTTACATTGATCAAAAGGAAAACCCAAAGGCAAAAGGAATTTGATCAGTTTGAAAAATACATGTGGCTGCAGCGTTTCAAGCCAGAATCCACGGAGCGGCCACTGGCTCTTCCTCTCTACCCCAGGGGTTTCAGCTGCAGTGGAGTCAGAGGGTTTTTTTAAAACAAACTCCTTCCAGTGACTATAAGAAAACAGCTTTGCTGCTGCAGCTCATGGGGGGTCTCGAGGTTCAGGAGAGGGAAGCAGCCTGGATCGGACCAGGAACATGTGACACTGGGAATAACCAACAGGCCACCCTCAGAACTATCGAACTCCTTCAGATATTCCATGGAGGAGAGCGACCTTGAGACTGCCTAATGGGGAGTGCAGGTTGGCACGGAGGATTTAGGGTATAGTTTGTGGTCACTCCTTGGGAATGGAGTAAATTTAGATATTTTGATTTCTTAAATTTAGCCGTTACGTGCCCTCTACACTCAGTTTGGATATTTTTAAAAAATACAACCTACCTTTTACCTGTAACTTTGCAAATGACACCTTCTCAAACAAAAACTGAGACAGCCCAGTCCAGTCGTGCCAGGCCGTGCCATTCCCCTGAGCCGAAGGCTCCAGAGAAACCGGATACCAATGAAGCCACGCTACTTAGCATTAAGGACGTGATGGAGGATTTACGGACTGAAATCATTACCAAGTTTGAATCTGTAATTTCAGAGAGGGTTAGGAAGGAGGTAACAGCTGCTCTGAAGCTGTTGGAGGAAAACGGTTCTTCGCAATGCAGGAGTATTTTGAACCTGGAACATTTGGCTCATGAGCATGATAACCAGATAACTAACCTCCAAGCTAATGTTATCTGCTACGATTGAGTCTCTGATGGAGAAATGTGAAGACTTGGAGACCTGCTCCAGGAATAATATTCAACTTGTGGGTTTACCCAAAGTATCGGAGGATTTCCATCCAACAGAATTTATAGCCTGACTTTTACAGGCCTTGCTAGTACTTGAGGCTAAACCCGTGTTGGATGAGGCTCATCGTACGCTGCGTGCTAACCTGAAAGAAGGCGGGTTACCTCGTCCGATGGCTGTCAGGGTGAACCAGTTTCAAGTGAGAAATCACATTCTGCGCTGTGCTGGATGAGCTTCTCCCCTTGTATATAATGGAAAGAGAGGAGACATTTTTCCTGATTTCACCCGACTGTTGCTAAGCAGCATGTGGCTTTTGCCAAGGTAAAGAAGGAGCCTCACTCATGTCCTAACATTAAATTTGGCCTTTGTTATCCAGTGATATTACATATCATCTTGCCGAGCAGACTAACACAGAGGTTTGATGACTTGGGTCGGGCTATGGACCTTGTGAATAAAAACGTTTAAAAAATGCAGTTCCAGAGCCGGTTTGATGTTTGGGCCTAACTAGGTCCGTTAGACATTAGTTTTATGCTACAACGGACAAAGACTGCATTTCCCACTGGGGAGATTAAAATGGACGGTATACTGTGTTTAAAATCAACTAGGAGAAAGTGAGGACTGCAGATGCTGGAAATCAGAGCTTAAAAATGTGTTGCTGGAAAAGCGCAGCAGGTCAGGCAGCATCCAGGGAGAAGAAGAAGAAAGGCTTATGCCCAAAACGTCGATTCTCCGTCTCCTTTGACGCTGCCTGACCTGCTTAGCTTTTCCAGCAACACATTTTTAAGGTATGCTGTGTTTACAGACTTGGATTTGATTTCTTTTTACATTTGACCTCATCCATCAAGAAGTACATGTTTCCTTACTCAAGATTTTTTTTTGAGAGGTTGCGCTAATGTAGAGTTTAATTGTTTAACTATATACAGTAAATGTTTTTATTACATGTACATGCTTGCTTGTAGAGTTTAATGGTTTAACTATATACAGTAAATGTTTTTATTACATGTGCATGTTTGCTCGTTTTTGCTTCACAGTTTGTGAACAGTTAACTTTTACATCCCCCGAGGTCACCGTGGAGTTTGCTTGAGCTACAAAACACAACAGTTTTTTTACTGTGGGGGAAGAGAGCATGCACTCATCTACAGGGGGCTTCTGCTGGGAGGGGGCGGGGTTGGTGGGCAGATATTCCATTTGGGGGGTTATTATTATGGGAGTTGGTGGAGTTTGTTTTGTTCTGATGGGGATGGGGGGGTGACACATACCTCACTTTTGCAAGGTTTACTCTTGTTTATCTATTATTGCACTTTTGGGATTTAATGGTGAGTATTACATATGACACAGCTAATGATTCACCGCCCTTGGCAGGTGGGAACATTAAATTTGCCAGTCTGAATTGCAAAGGCCTGAACAACCCAATCAAACACAGTAAGGTTTTACATTATTTACACCATCTTAATGACCATATAATTTACTTACAAGAAACCCACTTGAAAAATAAAGACAGTCCTAAGTTGAAACGAGGTTGGATTGGGCAAGTGCATTTTCCCTCCTTTTCTGGCAGATCGAGAGGAGTTGCTAATAAGTAAGTAATTAGCTCGCTGAGCTTGATGGTTTGCTTTCAGATGGTCCATCAGCATACTAGGCGACATCATCAGTGAGAGTCTCTGGTGAAGTGCTGGGTGTATGTCCCACCTCTCTATTTAGGTCTTGGCTACTTCAGGTGGGTGATGTCATTTCCGTTTTTTTTCAAGGGAAGGTAAGTAGAGTCTAACTCGATGTGTGTATTGTTGGAGTTCTCCTTAGAATGCAATGCCTCTAAGAATTTTTGTGTGTGTCTCTGGTTTGCCTGTCCTAGGATATGTGTGTTGTCCCAGTCAAAATGACGTCTTTCTTTGTCTGTATCTATAGAAACTAGAGGTCTGCAGACGCTGGAGATCAGAGCTGAAAATGTGTTGCTGGAAAAGCGCAGCAGGTCAGGCAGCATCCAGGGAACAGGAGAACAGCCCTTCTTCAGGAATGAGGAAAGTTTGTCCAGCAGGCTAAGATAAAAGGTAGGGAGGAGGGACTTGGGGGAGGGGCGTCAGAAATGTGACAGGTGGAAAGAGGTCAAGGCGAGGGTGATAGTTCAGACTGGGGTGGGGGCGGAGAGGTCAGGAAGAAGATTGCAGGTTAGGAAGGCAGTGCTGAGTTCGACGGACTTGACTGAGACAAGGTGGGGGGAGGGGAAATGAGGAAACTGGTGAAATCCGAGTTCATCCCTTGTGATTGGAGGGTTCCTAGGCGGAAGATGAGGCGCTCTTCCTCCAACCGTCGTGTTGTTGGGGTCTGGCGATGGAGGAGTCCAAAGACCTGCATATCCTTGGTGGAGTGGGAGGGGGAGTTGAAGTGTTGAGCCACAGGGTGGTTGAGTTGGTTGGTCCAGGTGTCCCAGACGTGTTCTCTGAAACGCTCCGCAAGTAGGCGGCCTGTCTCCCCCAATTAGAGGAGGCCACATCGGGTGCAGAGAATGCAAGAGATGATGTGTGTGGAGGTGCAGGTGAATCTGTGGTGGATATGGAAATTTCCTTGGGGCCTTGGAGGGAGGTGAGGGGGGGGGAGTGGGCGCATCTGATGTGGCATCCTCTGTATTGGGGAGACAGCCGCCTACTTGCGGAGCGTTTCAGAGAACACATCTGAGACACCCGGACCAACCAACACAACCACCCAGTGGCTCAACACTTCAATTCCCCCTCCCACTCCACCAAGGATATGCAGGTCTTTGGATTCCTCCATCGCCAGACCACAACAACACGACAGTTGGAGGAAGAGCACCTCATCTTCCGCCTAGGAACCCTCCAACCACAAGGGATGAACTCGGATTTCACTAATTTCCTCATTTCCCCTCCCCCCACCTTGTCTCAGTCAAATCCATCAAACTCAGCACCTCCTTCCTAACCTGCAATCTTCTTCCTGACCTCTCCGCCCCCACCCCAGTCTGACCTATCATCTTCACCTTGACCTCTTTCCACCTATCGCATTTCCGACGCCCCCCCCCCCAAGTCCCTCCTCCCTACCTTTTATCTTAGCCTGCTGGACACACTTTCCTCATTCCTGAAGAAGGGCTTGTGCCCAAAACGTCGATTCTCCTGTTCCCTGGATGCTGCCTGACCTGCTGTGCTTTTCCAGCAACACATTTTCAGCTCTGTATAGAAACTAGTGATAGTGGGTCATGTCTTTTGGTGGCCAGTTAGAGTTCATGTATCCCGGTGCCAAGTTTCCTGCAAGTTTGTTTGATGAAGTATTGCCACCTACTGGTGAGTTTCAGTATCTGCTAGTAGGGCATTTGCCTTTTTAAAACAGGCAGTTTGTTTTTCAAATAACAGTCATGCGTCCATGGTCTGTAGGTAGGATAACCGTGTTTTTCTCCTTTTTAAGTTTTTCTAAGGCTTTGTTTTCTTGAGCATTAAGTGTGCTTCCTTCTTTTCTTCGGCCTAACGTCGGTGCCATAGCTTGTCCTATGGTCTGCTGTGTTTCCTCTGAAAGACCTTTTTCTAAAGTAGGTTCAAATGCTGTGAGGAAATCCTTTTTACTCATGTCTTTGTAATTGTAGTTTAACCCTCTGTCTCGGACTGCTTTTCCTGTATCGGTAAGTGGATGGTCTGAAAGATTTTTTATCTAAACATCAGTTTTGTATGAAATGAAGTTTTGTATGAGTTTATCTAACTTATCTTGTAGTGCAAGATTTTTTTTTCTTTTTCTATGTTTACTGTTTAAAGCTTATGCTTCATTCTAATGCATTTGTCCATCAGAGACTCTCATTGATGATGTTCCCTAGTATGGAGACAAAATGTCTGAAAACAAACCTTTAAGTTCAGCTTACCATTAACATGAGCTACAAATCTTCTCAGGAAAAGGAGTTGCTTTTCTTTTACATAAATTTATTCATTCCGTCAATGCTCAAGAAAATAAAGCCTAAGAAAAACTTAAAAAGGAGAAAAACATGGTTATCCTACCTACAGACCATGGGAGCATGACTGTTATTTGAGAAAAAAAACTACGCCTGATTCTACTGGCAGATCTGTTATTATTACAGGGCAGAGTTTTGACATTGATGTAATCTTGGCCAATTGGTTATGCTCCCAACTGGGACAATGAGGCTTTTTTCAGACTTTGCAATATTACCGGATATTCACACCCGTTAATCTTGGGAGGAGATTTTAATTGTTGATTGAATCCTCCCTTAGGCCGTTCTTCCTCTGTTCCAAGTGCCCAGCCCAAATCTGCTAAAATAACTTTTATGGAGGAGTTTAATGCTGTTGATCCCTGGCGGTTCTTTAATCCCTCTAAAAAGGAATTTTTTTTTGCATGTCCACCACACTTTTACGTGTATTGATTTTTCCTGGTGGATGACAGACTGCTCACATCCATTTCTGGTTGCAAATGTGATTCCATTGTTTTATCAGACCATGCATCTGTCTCTATGAATGTTTGTTTTCAGAAATTTCTTAATACATGCTCACAATGGTGTCTCAATACACACTTTCTCTCAGAGGAAGAGTTTGTTAATTTTGTCTTCAGCAGATCGATTTTCGAAAATAAATGAACAGAATCCCATCTAGTACAGCTTCCATGCTGTGGGAAACCCTGAAGGCATTCACCAGGGGTGAAATAATTTCTAATGCAGCACATAAGAAAAGACTTAGGAAAGAGAAATTGGCATGGTTAGCAGGGTGGCTGTCGCTATTAGACTCTCTTTATGCAATCTCTGAGTCTTTAGAAGTATCTCAAGAATGTATATCCCTCCAGGCCGACGATGATGTTGTAATGTCACAATACACCACCAAGCTTTTATTTCACTCTAGGTCTATATTTTATGAACAGGGAGATGGAACTCAGAAATTGTTAGCACATCAGTTGCACCAAATGTCCTCATCTCAAGTAATCCCATTAATTAAGGCTAATTCATGTATCCTGTCAGACCCATTAGAAATCAACAAGACATTGAAGGAATTTTACATTTCACGTTGTTCATCTGGATGTTACTCTGCTACAGCAGATTTTGATCCTTTTTTGATAAGATTAACATTCCTACAATTGATCAAAATGTGGCAAAGGAATTGGACCAACCAATCACAGCAAGTGAACTTGAGGCTGCGGCTGGATCACTACAAAGTGGGAAAAGTCCTGGAACCGATGGTTTTCCGGCCAGGTTTAGTAAAATATTTCGGAAGAAGCTGGCTCTGCTTTTGGTAGATACGTTTTTTGAAGTATTTAATTCAGGCTGTCTTCCTCAAACTTTAACTCAGGCATCAATTTCTTTGCTCTTAAAGAAAGGCAAAGATCCCTGACTGTGTGGTTGATATTGTCCTATAAGTCTGCTCAATGTTGACCTTAAATTATTGTCAAAGTTATTGGCCCACCGTTTGGAAACCATCCTTCCATCTATCATATCCTTGGATCAAACTGGATTTATTCACAACAGGCACTCCTTTTTTAATCCTAGCTGGGTAATTGAACATTGTTTATAATTCTCCCCCATCCACCCTCCCTATGGCTTTGATATCTTTAGATGCTGAAAAAGCCTTTGATGGAGTGGAATGGAATTAACTTTTTTTTAATTTTGGAGAAATTTGACTTTGGGGAAAAATGTATTTCTGGGATCAAACTGCTCTCTGCATCACCACAGGCCTCTGTTGGGACCAAAGACAGGAATTCTGATTATTTCTACCTTTATTGTTCCACTAGACAAGGTTGTTCTTTAAGTCCACAGCTGTTTGCTGGTGTAATTGAACCTCTGTCTATTGCTCCACAGACCCCTCCTGATTTCTCTGACATTACTAGAAATGGGATGGAGTTGAAGGTTGCCCTCTATGCAGGTGACCTTTTGCTATTTATCTCCAACTTATCTCTCTCCATTCCCACCACACTCTCAATTTTAGAATCTTTCAGTAAGATTCCTGGGTATAATTTGAATTTTAGCAAAACTGAGATATTTGCTATCAATAAACCTGCCAGCGAATACCCACTTGATAATTTACCATTTAAAATCGCCAACTTTGGTTTTGTTTATCTTGGTGTACACGTGGCAGATACACAAGGCAATTTGGACAGGAAACATTTTGAACCATTACTGGTAAATGAGACTTTGAACGATGGTCTCTCCTTAATTTGTCTGTTGCTGCTAGAATTAATTCCATTAAAATGAATATTTTTTCTACAATTTAATTATTTATTTCAATGCATACCGATTTTTCTTACTCTTGCATTTTTCCAAAAAGCAGATGGTCTCATTCTTGAATTTATTTGGAATAAATAAAACTCCGAGGTTACAAAAACAGCTGTTACACAGGCCTAAGATATTAGGTGGAATGGTGCTGCCAAATATTTGTTTAATTATTGAGCAGCAAACAGAAGAAATGTGAACTATTGGCTCCAACATGAGAAGCTTGATGCTTTCCCAATTTGGTTGACTATTGAGGCAAATTCCACCCACCCAGTAACATTGAAGGCTTTATTGAATTCACCTCTCCTCTCTTTAATCTCTATTTACATAAACAATGTAATTGTTTTATCCTGTCTTAAAATTTGGTTTCAATTTAGATGTTACTTTTGATTTCAGTCATTTTCTACAATGATGGCAAATCATATTTTTCCATCTTTAGTGGACAGTGCCTTTTCTGGCTGGGCTAAGTTAAGGAATAAAAACTGTGAAAGATTATATGTTAACGGTGTTTCTGCATCTTTTCAACATCTTAGTCGGTACGTTTTCAGTTCTTAAAGGCCACATCTTTAAATATCTCCAAGTTCGCAGTTTTGGCCTTAGTTCATAATGATTCCTAATGATTCTGATTTTGACATCTTCCTAGAACCACTTTCTTCATTGAAGGAGGTTATTTCAGTTAGTTATTCAAACATTCATAAAGTTTTGTTATGACACGGGGTAAACTCTCCTGCTTTATTTAAAACCAGCAATACAGAAAAGATTTATCCCATATAGTAATCTGTAAAACTTCCAGTGGCCAAGAACTATTCAAAGTAAAAGATAACACCTTTATTTCTTAAAGTATAACAGAGAATAATTAACTAACAACTATGTATAAGTCATTACTCTAACCTATCTTTACCTTCCCTTCTATACTAGTCCAATAAAACTCCCAATTAAGGTTTACAAAATAACACTTCTTAGCTCAAAACCAGGCAGCTTTCTGTTCATCTATTGGGATCTTCCTGTGGCTTCTTCTTCTTCGGAATTTCTGCTTCACAGGTTACTGATTGATGAAGTTCCCTTTTTTAAGAGAGCTGTTTTTCTGGGCAATGTGCAGATGTTAGTTGTTGGCTTGGCAGTTGTCCTATCAACTGTTCAATCGTTCCCAGTCTTATATCCCAAAGCATCAGATTGTGTCATTGGCTTTTAAGACTGTCAATATACTCAATTCAAACTGGATTGGAGTTTGATATTTTTCGGGATATAATTGACACCGATTGGCCAAATTCAAATTTGTGTTTTTGTCTCCAGGCAACGAGCTAGTCGAGTTGTTCGAACGAGTGTTACGTTGTTACCTTAATGAGAACACTTGGTGCTGTGTCTGATAGTTCTGCAGCTTTTAACTCTCTTAAAGTACACCCACATCTTCATAACACCTCACCCCTTAAGAAAAAACGAATCATTGTAAAGATGGCTTCATTTCTTTTTCTACCTTTTAAACACATTATCCGAAAATTCAGATAACTTTTATATCAGTTCACCTTAATTTATTCCCATATACTGATATATATAAAACATTAAATAAAGACTAATCACATCTAAAAGCTATCAGTTAAATCCACGATAACGCATCTGTGATTACATTCTTCCGACCACAACATGTATGATTTTTAAATTGAAAGTCTGTAACATAAGACTCCAATGAAATAGTCTCAGATTCCTATCTTTAAAACATTCCAAGAATGTAAGTGGATTGTGGTCAGTGTATACAGCCATCTCCAGCACATTGTTCATGACATCCACATTAACATGTTGGAAGGCCAGTACCAAACTCAATAGTTCCTTTTTGATTGTGGAGTGTTTTCTCTGGTGAAAAGTAACCACCTGGCAGTTCAATCCCATCCTCATCTTCCTGGAGGAGTACAGCTCCAATTCCACTGTCACTAGCATCGATAGCGATTTTAAAAGGTTTTGAAACATTTGTTGTAGCTAAAGCTGGTTTGGTGGTTAATATCGATTTGAAATGGTCGAATGCCTCCTGGCATGGTTCTGTCCACTGAAGCTTTGTGTTCTTCGTCAGTAAATCGGTTAACAGTGCCACTACACTGCTACAGTTTGGAACAAATTTCTGATAGAATCCGTTGAGTCCAAAGAATCAAAGCATCTCTTTCTTCAAGGTTGGTTGTGGAAATTCCTCGATGGCCATCGTCTTTGCGTTCTGTGGGGTCACCTTCCATGACCGATGTTATGTCCCAAGACTGTCACCTCTACTTTTGCAAGTTCCATTTTATTTCAGTCTGTCACGAGTTTGCCTCTCGTAGTCAGAGAGTCACAGAGTCATAGAGATGTACACCACGGAAACAGGCCCTTTGGTCCAACTCGTCCATGCTGACCAGATATCCCAACCCAATCTAGTCCCACCTGCCAGCACCTGTCTTATCCCTCCAAATCCTTCCTTTTCTTATACCCATCCAGATGCCTTTTAAATGTTGCAATTGTATCAGTCTCCACCACTTCCTCTGGCAGCTCATTCCATACACTTGCCACCCTCTGAGTGAAAAGGTTGTCCCTTAGGTCTCTTCTTTATCTTTCCCTTCTCACCCTAAACCTGTACCCTCTAGTTCTGGACACCCCCACCCCAGGGAAAAGACTTTGTCTCTTGATCCTATCCATGCCCCTCCTGATTTTATAAACCTCTATAAGGTTACCCCTCAGCCTCCGACGCTCCTGGGAAAACAACCAGAGCATATTCAACCTCTCCCTACAGCTCAAATCCTCCAACCCTGGCAACATCCTTGTAAATCTTCACTGAACCCTTCAAGTTTCACAACATCTTTCACAATGTCGTTCAAAGAGCTCTGCTAACTGTACCATGTGATCTTTCCAGGAATTACTAAAGATCACTACATCGTTCAAATAGACTGTACAGTTTGTGAACTCAGCTACAACTTTGTCCATGAGTCTTTGGAATGTGGTGGGCACATTCTTCATTCCAAAGTACATCACATTAAACTGATATAGCCCATTTGGAGTTACAAACGCAGAAATTTCTTTCACCAATTCTGATAAAGGTACCTGCCAGTAACCAGCCATTAAGTCCAAATTGGTGATTTAACTGGCTTGTCCGACTTTCTCAATGCAGTCCTCCAATCAGTGAATTGGATATGAGTTGGCGTTAACCTTCCGGTAATCCATGCAGAATCATTGTTTTGGGAACTAAGACAATCACCGAACTCCACTTGCTCTGGCTTGGTTTGATGATGTCCTCATCGAGTATAGCCTCCACCTCCTTCTAGATCTGTCTGGCTTTGAGAGGATTAACTTGATAGGGGAGCATTTTTATCGGAGCAGTATTCCCTATGTCTACTTCATGGACAATAGCAATTGTTCTCCCCATCTGATTCTTACATATGTCCTTGTACTACAGTAACAAATCTTTCAACTCTGTTCTATGCTCCTGAGACAGATTGCTTACTAACCTATCCCACTCCTCAAGGACTTCTTCATTTTTTAATCTATTTCAAATCCACATCATCTGGATTTGATTCCTCACTCTGCAGGGCAGTAACTAGCATTTGTGTCTCCAGTTCTTTCTCTCTAGTGTAATCATGTTTCAACATGTTCACATGACATACCTGATACCCTTTCTTCCTATTTGGCATCTTTGCTAAATAGTTCACTTGATTCAACCTTTTCTCAATTTGATAGGGATGACTAAACCTGGCTTTGAAGGGATCTCCTATCATGGGTAACAGTATTAACACGTCATCCCCTTCAGAAAATGTCCAAGTCTCAGAGCTTTTATCTGCCACCTGCTTCATTCTACACTGTGCCCTTTTTAACGTGCTGTTTCGCTACCTCACCTACTCGATTTCGTCTCTCCCTCATCTCTGATACATAATCTAAGTGTGAGATCTCCGACTTTGGTCCTGTCAAATTTTCTTTAATTAATTTCAAAGGGCCTCTCACTTCATGACTGAATATTAACTCAAAGGGAGTAAAGTGAATAGATTCATTGGGGCCGTTCTAATGACAAACAACACGAATGGGATACCTTTACCCCAATCATGCAGGTAATCCTGACAGTATATGCTCTCAACATGGACCTCAAGGTCTGATACCACCTTTCTAAAGCTCCCTGGGATTCAGGATGATATTCACTGGGATTAAAGTGCTGTATACCGAAGCTATCCATAACCACCTTAAACAGCCCAGCAGTAAAATGTGACCCTTGGTAGGACTGAATCTCTCTGGGTAGCCCATACCGTGTGAAGAAACATACTAACTCCCCTTTTAGCCTGATACTCTGTAATGGAATTGCCCCTGGAAATCTGGTAGACACATCCATTATGGTTAACATCTACTGGTTCCCACTTTTAGTTCTCGGGAGGGGACCTACACAATCGATTCTAACCCACGTGAAAGGTTACATAGAACATAGAACATAGAAGAATACAGCGCAGTACAGGCCCTTGGGCCCTCGATGTTGCGCCGATCCAAGCCCTCCTAAACTACACTAACCCACTATCCTCCATATACCTATCCAATGCCCTCTTAAATGCCCATAAAGAGGGAGAGTCCACCACTGTTACTGGCAGGGCATTCCATGAACTAACAACTCGCTGAGTGAAGAACCTACCCCTAACATCAGTCCTATATCTACCCCCCCTTAATTTAAAGCTATGCCCCCTTGTAATACCCGACTCAATACGCGGGAAAAGGTTCATACTGTCGACCCTATCTAACCCCCTAATCATCTTGTACACCTCAATCAAGTCACCCCTAAACCTTCTTTTCTCTAGTGAAAACAGCCCCAAGTGCCTCAGTCTTTCCTCATACGATTTTCCTTCCATACCAGGCAACATCCTGGTAAACCTCCTCTGCACCCGTTCCAATGCCTCCACATCCTTCCTATAGTATGGCGACCAAAACTGCACACAATATTCCAGATGCGGCCGTACCAGAGTCTTATACAACTGCATCATGACCTCAGGACTCCGGAACTCAATTCCTCTACCAATAAAAGCCAGTACGCCATATGCCTTCCTCACCGCACTATTTACCTGGGTGGCAACTTTCAGAGATCTGTGTACATGGACACCAAGATCCCTCTGCTCATCCACACTACCAAGTATCCGACCATTAGCCCAGTACCCCATCTTTTTGTTATTCTTCCCAAAGTGAATCACCTCGCACTTAGCTACATTGAATTCCATCTGCCACCTTTCTGCCCAGCTCTGCAGCTTCTCTATATCCTGCTGTAACCTGCCACATGCTTCCTCACTGTCAACAACTCCTCCGACTTTCGTATCATCCGCAAACTTGCTCACCCAACCTTCTAACCCCTCTTCCAGGTCATTTATAAAAATGACAAACAGCAATGGTCCCAAAACAGATCCTTGTGGAACACCGCTAGTGACGGCACTCCATGAAGAAACTTTGCCATCAACTACTACCCTCTGTCTTCTTCCATCCAGCCAATTTCTAATCCAAACCTCCAACTCACCCTCAATGCCATATCTCCGTATTTTCTGCAGTAGCCTACCATGGGGAACCTTATCAAACGCCTTACTAAAATCCATATATACCACATCTACCGCTTTCCCCTCATCAACCTCCTTCGTCACCTTTTCAAAGAATTCAATAAGGTTTGTGAGGCACGACTTGCCCTTCACAAAACCATGCTGACTATCCTTGATCACATTATTCCTATCCAGATGTGCATAAATCCTATCCCTTACAATTCTCTCTAAGACTTTGCCCACAACAGAAGTGAGACTCACCGGCCTATAGTTACTAGGGCTATCCCTACTCCCCTTTTTGAACAAGGGAACCACGTTTGCTATCCTCCAGTCTTCTGGGACTACTCCTGTAGACAAAGAGGACATAAAAATCAAGGCCAATGGCTTTGCAATCTCCTCCCTTGCTTCCCAGAGAATCCTAGGATAAATGCCATCAGGCCCAGGGGACTTATCTATTTTCACCTTTTCCAGGATTTCCAACACCTCTTCTCTACATACCTCAAAGCCATCCATTCTACTTATTTGTGCCTCAGTATTCTCATCGACAACAATGCCCTGTTCCTGAGTGAATACTGAAGAAAAGTATTCATTCAGTGTCTCCCCAATCTCTTCCGCCTCCACACGCAACTTCCCCCTACTATCCTTGACTGGACCTATTCCTACCCTAGTCATTCTTTTATTCCTAACATACCTATAGAAAGCCTTAGGGTTTTCCCTAATCCTATCTACTAAGGACCTTTCATGTCCCCTCCTTGCTGCTTTTAGCTCTCTCTTCAGGTCCTTCCTGGCTACCCTATAACTCTCAAATGTTATAGGGTAGCCAGGTTCTTCAAATGTGGGAATTGACAACAAAGGTGTTGGTTTTATTACTGCCTGTAGCTTACCGACCATTTGGCATGTATGACAGGTATGGCCAAAGGTAACCATATCCTTGTGCATTCCAGGCCTTAGCCTGAGTCTTTCGTACCCCTACATGACCCTCTAAAGGTAGTTCATGTGCTACCCGTAACATCTCCTGTCTGTATACTACGGGCAACACAAGCTGGTGCACTTCGGCCGATTTCTCCTCTGCACTAAGCTGCCGTTTCTGTCTGAGGATTCTATCTTTTAGATAATAACCCTCCGGAATATTCTCTGCCTCCTTTTCAGAGTACGCATCCACATGTATATGTTTTATCATCTTGTCTTGCTATTGCAAGTCTCTTCATCTTTCAGGAGTAATCACGTCTGTCTATCCCTCTGCCTGGTCAGGTTTTTCCTGCACCATTACATCAAGCAGGGTATCCGCAAACTGAACCTCAACTCCTTCATCTTTCTCTTTACTTTTTGCTTTGTGCTGTGTTTTATGAGAGTGGGATCTGGTTACCACACAGACTGGGAAAATACCAGGATATTTCTGCTTTAACTCCTCAGTTTCTTGGTCTTCCTTGGGCTTCTCCACAACAAAGGGTGTCACTCCCACCTTGGATCCTGCCAAATCATTCCCAAGAACAAACTGAATTCCTGGAACAGACACTCTGTCAATCACTCCCACTGTAACTTCCCCAACCTTGGGTTGGCACTCCAACCTGATCTTACTCAGGGAAACACTAAATTTCTGTCCATCTATCCCACAAATTACCACACTCTCGTGTAACAAATCAGAAAGAATGCATATTCCCTCATCCCTTATTATCAGGGACTGGTTAGATCTGTATCTCACAAAATTATAACTTCTTGTCCTTCTGCCCCTGTTCTTTCTGAGTAACCTTTACCCACAGAGGTGAATTTTTTGCAGAGATCAGGTACTAACCCCATACCCAGCCCCTGCCTCGGCCGTGCACTCTCCTGCAGCTCCTCGGCCCTTATTGGGGTATCCTTTACCATCTTCACTAAGGCCACTGGCTCAGCTTCTTTTACCACATCCTTTCCCATAGTGCCTTTCTTTAACGAGCAGCACTGTGTCTGTACGTGTCCTGCCTTCTGGCAGTGTAAGCACCTTTTCCCAGTGCCCTTCTGAACCCACTGGAACTGTCATTTTCTGTGTCCCACTCCATTACAGTGAGAACACCTGAGGCCTTTCATCTCCTGTCCACCTCTTTGGATTCTTTATCCTGTGGGAAAATCATACCAGTGTGCCCTCGACTCTGGATTTCATGGTGTAGGATCTTCTGTTCTCCCAACTTCTATCCCTCACTGGACAAAATTCTGGCCAGAAGCTTGTCTTATGCACCAACACGTACTCATCTGCTAATCCTGCTGTCGTTCTCACTTCCTGAACTCTCTGTACCTGCACGTGAATTCTTACCATCTCTGGAAGCAGGAGAAGACAAAGGCAGTCTGTATTGAACTATTTCCCTGACATCATTCCATTTCTTTATTTGTTCCTTTCCATGAACCAGCTGATGCGTTGCCGGGAAATCCAAGCCCAACCAGAGGGATTTCTGGACTCCCTCCCTGCACCCACCCAATGACCCAGCTCCCTCCCCGATTTCAGATGCTCCTTCAAATCTACCTCTCCATATAAGTTATTGTCACCTGACCCAATATCACATTCAGTGAATCAACATGAACCCTGTTTAATTTGTCATGATAAAGGTCTTTTTAAATATCTTTGAGGACTGTGTTGTGGTAAAGTGCACAGTGATGGTGCTATCATGGTGAGTTTAGATGTCTTCCAAGTAGGTGATCTGGGTTAGATTCCTGGCACAATCAAATTGAGATTTTTTACAATAATCAGTAGGAAACCCCAAAGAAAAAAAGGAATTGGATCATTTTGAAAATATATTTGGCTTTCATTCCAAGACAATACAGTGCAAAGTAGGAGTAGACAAAGGCAGACTGGATGAAACAGTTTACCTGCTGCATTCTCTCACACCTCCACCCTCCCTCCCTCCCCACTGTGATCCCACTGAGATGGCTCTGGCTGTGCTCCATCCCTGGGGGGGTATGCCCTGGGTAGAGGAACCTGGGACTTGGGCAGAGGGTGGGCTCTGAGTGATAGACCTGCGGATATTTCAAATAGGTTCTGGCAGCCATTGTCCCTTTCACCGTGTGCACTGAGCAGGGGGTGAGTATCGGTGAGTTTCTGTCTGTCTGTGTGTGAGAGTGTGGGCAGTGTTTGAATCTCAATCCCAGTTTTGATCCTTTAACTTCACCCCCTCCCTAAACCAGCCCCTCCAAAGGAAAGCCCCTGGAGCAGAGTTTGTCCCAAATGGGAGAGAGGAAATGTGAGAGACCATCAAGAGAGCTCAGACCAACCGGAATGGTGAATATCCCCTCTTTAATCTCGCCACATTTTTCCTTATCTCCTGGTTGTCCCTGTCTGATTTTTCCTCTTTTCCCTCTCTCTGTCTCTCTCTTTGCCTCTGATTCTCACTCACTGTCTGTATCACTCCATCTCTCTCTCTCTTCCTCTCAACCTTTCTCTCTCTTGGCACAGTGGTTAGCACTGCTGCCTCACAGCGCCAGAGACCCGGGTTCAATTCCCGCCTCGGGCGACTGACTGTGTGGAGTTTGCACGTTCTCCCCGTGTCTGCGTGGGTTTCCTCCGGGTGCTCCGGTTTCCTCCCACAGTCCAAAGATGTGCAGGGCCAGGTGAATTGGCCATACTAAATTGCCCGTAGTGTTAGATAAGGGGTAAATGTAGGGGTATGGGTGGGTTTCGCTTCGGCGGGTCGGTGTGGACTTGTTGGGTCGAAGGGCCTGTTTCCACACTGTAATCTAATCTAATCTAATCTCTCTCTCCTGACACACTCTTCTTTTTTTTCTATTTCTCTCTTCCTTTGTCTCTGTTCTTCCCACTTTCTTGCTTTCTTTCTTCTTCTCTCATTCTCTCTCTGTCTTTCCCTCTTTTCTTGATTTCTGATTTTGAATCCTGAATCTGCACCCCATCCCCCCTTCAATTTTGGACAACCTCCCCCCCACCACAGATTTAGCCCCTATCCCCCACCATGGCCCCTGTCCCCCTCCATGGCCCCTGTCCCCCACCATGACCACTATCCCCCTTCCATGGCCCCTGTCCCCTTCCATGGCCCCTGTCCCCCTTCATGGCCTCTGCCCCCTTCCATGGCCCATGTCCCCCTTCATGGCCCCTGTCCCCCTCCATGGCCCCTGTATAATTGCCCTCCCCTGTGCAGCTCCATCTATCCTGAACTATCCCTCTGTAGTTCCTCCATTATACACCCACTGCATATAAAAGCCCCTCGGTATCTCCGTCCATCAACAATATCTTTGCCCCATGCTGTGTCCCAGCCTCTGGTCTGGAGGACAAAGTGAGCGTGTGAAGAGACTGACATGTCTTTTGCCTGCGTACCATAATGTCATGGAGTCATAGAGTCATACAGCACCGAGACAGACCCTTCGGACCAACCAGGCCACACCGACCGTGTTCCAAAACTGAACTATTCCCACCTGCCTGCGCTGGGCCCATATCCCTCCAAACCTTTCCTATTCATGAACTTATCCAAATGTATTTTAAATGTTGTAACTATATCTGCGTCCATCACTTCCTCTGGCAGTTCATTCTAAACCGAAACCACTAAAATGTTTGCCCCTCATGTCGTTTTTCAATCTTTCTCCTCTCACCTTAAAAATATACCCCTTTGGTTTGAACTCCCCACCCGAGTGAAAAGACCCTTGTCATTCTCCTTATCTATGCACCTCAAGGTTTTTTAAACATCAATAAGGTCACTCCTCAACCTCCAATACAACAGTGAAAAAAGTCCTCACCTTTCCAGTCCATGTTTATATTTGAAACCCTACATTCCTGGCAACATCTTGGTAAACCTTTAATGAACTCCAGTTTAAAAATATCCTTCCTATTACAGGGTGATGAGAATTGCATACATTAAACCAGAAGAGGCCTCACCAATGCCCTGTAGCACTTCAATATAATGTCAGTTCTGACATTACTCCTATACTCAAAGGCCTGTGCAATGAAGGCAAGGGTGCTAAATACCTCCTTAACTACCCTGTCTACCTGTGATGCAAACTTCAAAGAAATATGTCCCTGATCTACGAGGTCTTTCCGCTCTGCAACACTACCCAGGGTCCTACCAATAAGTCCTGTCTTTGGTTGTATTACCACAATGTAATACCTCACTTGTATCCAAAGTAAATTCCATCTGCCATCCCTCCGCCCTTTAGCCCAATTGATCAAGATCTCCTTGTAACCTCTTCACTGTCTGTTTCACCAATTTTGGTGTCGTCCACAAACTTATTAACCATGCGTCGCATATTCTCATCTAAATCATTCATTTCAATGACTAACAGAAGTGGAGCCAGTACCACTCCCTGTGGGACACTGCTGGTCACAGGCCTCCAGTCTGACAAATAATGATCCACCATTACCTGCTGTCTTCTACCATCAAGCCAATTACATCCAATTGGCAAGCCCACCCTGAATCCCATGTGATCTAACTTTACTATTTAGTCTAATGTGCAGAACCTTGTCAAAGTCTTTGCTTAAGGCCAAGCAAACACCATCTACCACTCTGTCCTCATTGGTTTTTGTTACTTCCAAAAAACAAACCTAACTAAGTGTGTCAGACATGATTTTCCTCACACGAAACCATACTGACCATCTCTAATCAATCCTTTCCTCTCCACCCTGTGTAAATCCTATCTTTCAGAATCATCTCCAAAAACCTACCCACCACCGAAGTGAGACTCACGGGTCGATCGTTCCCAGGCTTCTCCTCACATCCCTTCTTAAACAATGGCACATTAGCCACACCCCAGCCCTCCAATTCTTCACCTGTGTTTATTGATGATACAAATATTTCTGCTAGGGGCACTGCAATTTTCTCCCTAACTTCCCACAGTGTCCTGGGACACACTTGATCAGGTCCTGGAAGTTTACCTACTTTTATGTTTTTTAAGATCTCCAGCACTTCCTCTTCTGTACTGTAAACTTTTCCCAAAACATCAGTATTTATTTCCCTGATTTCTCTCGCATCCAATTCCTTCCCAACAGTAAAACAGAAATATTCATTTATATCCCTCCCATTTCTTGAGGTTTAACACAAAGACAACCTCGTTGATCTTTAAGGGGTCCTATCTCTCTCCAGTTGCTCCCTCATTCTTAATGTATTTATAGAATCTCTTTGGAGAATCTTTACCTTATCTGCCAAGGCTACCTCCTATCCCCTCATTGCCTTCCTCATTTCCTTCTTAAGGATGTCTCTTCACTCTTTATACTCTTCAAGACATTCAATTCATCCCAATTGTCTCTCTGATCGTGTTTTTTATTCTCGACTTGAACTACAACATCTTTATTCATCCATTGTTCCCTAACCTTACCAGCCTTGCCTTTCACTCTAACAGGAACAGACTGTTTCTGGACTCTTGTTATCACACTTTTGAAGGCCTCCCATAGAACATAGAACATAGAACATAGAAGAATACAGCGCAGTACAGGCCCTTGGGCCCTCGATGTTGCGCCGATCCAAGCCCACCTAAACTACACTAACCCACTATCCTCCATATACCTATCCAATGCCCGCTTAAATGCCCATAAAGAGGGAGAGTCCACCACTGTTACTGGCAGGGCATTCCATGAACTTACGACTCGCTGAGTGAAGAACCTACCCCTAACATCAGTCCTATATCTACCCCCCCCTTAATTTAAAGCTATGCCCCCTTGTAATACCCGACTCCATACACGGGAAAAGGTTCACACTGTCTACCCTATCTAACCCCCTAATCATCTTGTACACCTCAATCAAGTCACCCCTAAACCTTCTTTTCTCTAGTGAAAACAGCCCCAAGTACCTCAGTCTTTCCTCCTAAGATCTTCCTTCCATACCAGGCAACATCCTGGTAAACCTCCTCTGCACCCGTTCCAATGCCTCCACATCCTTCCTATAGTATGGCGACCAAAACTGCACACAATATTCCAGATGCGGCCGCACCAGAGTCTTATACAACTGCAACAGGACCTCAGGACTCCGGAACTCAATTCCTCTATCAATAAAAGCCAGTACGCCATATGCCTTCCTCACCGCACTATTTACCTGGGTGGCAACTTTCAGAGATCTGTGTACATGGACACCAAGATCCCTCTGCTCATCCACACTACCAAGTATCCGACCATTAGCCCAGTACCCCATCTTTTTGTTATTCTTCCCAAAGTGAATCACCTCACACTTAGCTACATTGAATTCCATTTGCCACCTTTCTGCCCAGCTCTGCAGCTTCTCTATATCCTGCTGTAACCTGCCACATCCTTCCTCACTGTCAACAACTCCTCCGACTTTCGTATCACCCGCAAACTTGCTCACCCAACCTTCTAACCCCTCTTCCAGGTCATTTATAAAAATGACAAACAGCAATGGTCCCAAAACAGATCCTTGCGGAACACCGCTAGTGACGGCACTCCATGAAGAAACTTTGCCATCAACTACTACCCTCTGTCTTCTTCCATCCAGCCAATTCCTAATCCAAACCTCCAACTCACCCTCAATGCCATATCTGCGTATTTTCTGCAGTAGCCTACCATGGGGAACCTTATCAAACGCCTTACTAAAATCCATATATACCACATCTACCGCTTTCCCCTCATCAACCTCCTTCGTCACCTTTTCAAAGAATTCAATAAGGTTTGTGAGGCACGACCTACCCTTCACAAAACCATGCTGACTATCCTTGATCACATTATTCCTATCCAGATGTGCATAAATCCTATCCCTTACAATTCTCTCTAAGACTTTGCCCACAACAGAAGTGAGACTCACCGGCCTATAGTTACTAGGGTTATCCCTACTCCCCTTTTTGAACAAGGGAACCACATTTGCTATCCTCCAGTCTTCTGGCACTATTCCTGTAGACAAAGAGGACATAAAAATCAAGGCCAATGGTTCTGCAATCTCCTCCCTTGCTTCCCAGAGAATCCTAGGATAAATGCCATCAGGCCCAGGGGACTTATCTATTTTCACCTTTTCCAGGATTTCCAACACCTCCTCTCTTCATACCTCAAAGCCATCCATTCTACTTATTTGTGACTCACTATTCTCATCGACAACAATGCCCTGTTCCTGAGTAAATACTGAAGAAAAGTATTCATTCAGTGTCTCCCCAATCTCTTCTGCCTCCACACGCAACTTCCCACTACTATCCTTGACTGGACCTATTCCTACCCTAGTCATTCTTATATTCCTAACATACCTATAGAAAGCCTTAGGGTTTTCCCTAATCCTATCGACTAAGGACCTTTCATGTCCCCTCCTTGCTGCTCTTAGCTCTCTCTTCAGGTCCTTCCTGGCTACCCTATAACTCTCAATCGCCCCAATTGAACCTTCACGTCTCATCTTGAGATAGGCCGCCCTCTTCCATTTAACATGGGATTCCAATTCCTTATTAAACCACGGCTCCCTCGCACGACCCTTTCCTCCCTGCCTGACAGGTACATAATTATCAAGGACACTCAATAGTTGCCCCTTGACCAAGCTCCACATATCATTTACACTCTTGCCTTGGAGTCTACTTTTCCAAGCCACACATCCTAAGTCATGCCTCACCGCATCATAATTTCCCTTACCCCAGCTATAACTCTTGCCCTGTAGTACACACTTATCCCTCTCCATCACGAGAGTAAAAATCACCGAATTATGGTCACTATCCCCAAAGTGCTCACCTACCTCTAATTCTAACACCTGGCCTGGTTCGTTACCCAGAACCAAATCCAGTATGGCCTCACCTCTTGTTGGCCTGTCTACATATTGTGTCAGGAAACTCTCCTGCACACATTGAACAAACACTGACCCATCTAACGAACTTGAGCTATAGCTTTCCCAATCAATATCAGGAAAGTTAAAGTCCCCCATAACAACCACCCTATTACTGTCACTCAATTCGTGAATCACCTTCCCAATCCTTTCTTCAATAATTCTAGGACTATTAGGAGGCCTGTAAAAGACTCCTAACAGGGTGACCTCACCTTTCCTATTCCTAACCTCAGCCCAAACTACCTCAGATGGCAAGTCCTCATCCATCGTCCTTTCCACCGCTGTAATACTATCTTTGACAAGCAATGCCACACCTCCCCCTCTTTTACCCCCACCTCTGACCCTACTAAAACATTTAAATCCTGGAACCTGCAACAGCCAATCCTGTCCCTGTTCTAGCCATGTCTCCGTAATAGCCACAACATCGAAGTCCCAGGTACCAACCCACGCTGCAAGTTCACCTACCTTATTTCGTATACTTCTTGCATTGAAGTATACACACTTCAAGCCACTTCCCTGTTTACAGGCACCCTCCTTGGAAATTGATGCCATGTTCCTAACCTCCCTACACTCCAGGCCCTGCACCCTGAAGCTACAATCTGGGTTCCCATGCCCCTGCAGAGTTAGTTTAAACCCCCCCCCCCCAAGAGCACTAGCAAACCTCCCCCCAAGGATACTGGTTCCCCTCAGGTTCAGGTGTAGACCATCTTGTTTATAGAGGTCCCACCGTCCCCAGAAAGAACCCCAGTTATCCAAAAACTGGAATCCCTCCCTCCTGCACCATCCCTGAAGCCACGCATTTAAGTGTTCTCTCTCCCTATTCCTCGAATCTCTATCACGTGGCACGGGTAACAAACCAGAGACAACAACTCTGTTCGTTCTAACTCCGAGCTTCCAACCTAGCTCCCTGAAAGCCTGTCTAACATCCTTGGCACTCCTCCTACCTATGTCGTTGGTGCCAATATGGACCACAACTTCGGGCTGCTCCCCCTCCCCCTCCAGGACCCGGAACACACGATCAGAGACATCACGTACCCTTGCACCTGGGAGGCAACATACCAAACGTGAGTCTCTCTCGTTCCCACAAAACCGCCTATCTGTGCCCCGAACTATCGAGTCCCAATTACTACTGCTCTGCTCGTCTTCACCCTTCCCTTCTGAGTAACGGGGACAGGCTCCGTGCCAGAGACCTGAGCCCCGTTACTTACCCCTGGTAAGTCATCCCCCCCACAAGTATCCAAAACGGTATACTTGTTCTTGAGGGGAATGGCCGCAGGGGGTCCCTGCACTGGCTGCTTCCTCCCAGTCCCCCTCACTGTAACCCATCTATCTGCCATCTTTGGAGTTACTACTTCCCTATAAGTCTGATCTATGACCCCCTCTGCCTCCCGAATGATCCGAAGTTCATCCAACTCCAGCTCCAGTTCCCTAACACGGTCTTGGAGGAGCTGGAGATGGGTGCACTTCCTGCAAGTGTAATCGGCAGGGACGTCGATGGCATCCCTCACCTCATACATGTTGCAGGAGGAACATTGCACTGCCTTCACTGCCATCCCTCTAAAGCTAACTTTTATTTAAAAAAACTGGGTCTAAATAATACAACAAGCAAAATTCAGCACTTACCTGCTTGCCACAACAGATGTTATTATTAGGTTAGAGGAGGAGGGCGGGTGGGAGGCACTACCCGTGTAGTGCCTCGGGTTCCTCTCCTTCACGCTTTTAAAGGGGGAAAAAACCTACACAGGTAAGCTTACACTAACTGCTTCCGGTAAGTACTTTTACAACCAAACGGTCTTACCTTCGCTGCTGCTCGCACTGGAAATGAGTCTCCCGGGTTCGCCTTTACTCGGCCGCTGCTCCCACTCAAAAAAAAAGACTTATCAGTCACCCTGTTACCTGCAAACAGAGTCGAGAGTGTGGTTCTGGAAAAGCGCAGCAAGTTAGGCAGCATCCCATGAGTAGGAAACCTGCTGTGCTTTTCCAACACCACACTCGCGACTCTGATCTCCAGCATTTTCATCCTCACTTCCTCCTAGTTCCTTTTACCTGTGACCAGTCTGCTCCAATCAACTTTTGAAAGTTATTGTTTCATACTTTTAAAATTTGCCTGACTCTAATTAAGAACTTTAACTTTCATGGAAGACCTGTGCCTTTCCATAATTATTTTAAAACTGATAGTTTTTATGATCACTGCTCCCAAAGTGTTCCCTGACTAACACTCAGTCACTTGGTCTGTCTTATTTCCCAAGAGAAGTTCTGTTTTGATCCTTCTCCAGTAGGAACATTTATATCTTGACAAAGGAAATTTTCTTGCAATTTAACAAATCCTTCACCATCAAAACTTTTTAACACTCTGGCAATCTGAATCAATGTTCAGAAAATTTAAATCCCTTACTATTCCAAACTTATCATTCTGACATACATTTAAGATCTCTCTATATATTTGCTTCTCAATTGCCCTCTGACTATTGGGGAGCCGATAGTACAATCCCATCAAGGTGATCATCCCTTTCTTATTTCTAACTTCAACTCATATATTTTCATGAAATGGTCCCTCAGAAATATTTTCTCAAATTACAGTCGTAATATTTTCCTTAATAAAAATGCAACACTCCTCCTCTCTTGCCTCTCTTTATATCCTTCTGAGAAAACCCTAAAACAGAACATTGTACTGCCAGTCTTTTCCATTCCTCAAGAGAAAGTGAGGACTGCAGACGCTGGAGATCAAAACGTGTGGTGCTGGAAAAGCACAGCCGGTTAGGCAGAGCCAACATTTCAAGTATAAGCTCTTCACCAGGAATGGGAGGATGGCCCAAGGGGGGTCTGAGACTTAAATGGGAAGGGTCTGGGAATGTGATAGGTAGATGGAGGAGGGTGGAACAGATAGGTGGGAAGGAAGATGGACCTGTCGGACAGTTCCAGAGAGTGGTGCCTGGTTGGATGTTTGGCTCTGTGATAAGGAGGGGGGAGGTGAAATGAAGAAGCTGGTGGAATCTACATTGCTCCCATGTGGTCGGATGGTCCCAAGGTGGAAGATAATGTATTCTTCCTCCAGATGTCGGCAGGCTGGAGTTTGGCGGTGGAGGAGGTCCAGTACTGGCATGTCCTTGGCAGACTAGTGGGGGGGAGTTTGCCAAAGTCTAACCACCTCGAGGTAGAAAACCTCATCTTCTACCTTGGGACCCTCCAACCACATGGGATCAATGTAGATTTCCTCGGTTTCTTCATTCCCCCCACCTTATCCCAGATCCAACATTCCAACTTGGCACACCCCTCTTGAACTGTCCCACTTGTCCATCATCCTTTCCACCTATCCCGCTCCACCCTCCTTTCTGACCTATCACCATTACCCCTCTCCTCCATCGACCTATCACATTCCTAGCTACCTTGCCCCCAGCCCGAGATCCCTCCCATTTATCTCTCCCTTGGGCCATCCCCTCATTTCTAGTGAAGAGCTACTCTCCTGCTCCTTGGATGCTGCCTGCCCGGCAGTACTTTTCCAACACCACACTTGTCGACTCTTCTCCATTCCTCAGCCAAGTTCTGTAATAGTGATGACATCCCAGTCCCAAGTTCCCTGACATGCGCTGACTCCATCAGCCTTATCAATAAGGCCTCTTACATTGAAATAAATGCAGTTTAAGTGTTCAGAGTTTCTCTGTTCTGACTTGTTCTTGTCTGCCTTTTCTAAATATCTTGCTGTTTTCTGATTCAGAACCATTGTCATCTTTCTTTCCATTTTCAATGTTACTTAGAAAGCCCCCACCCACCTCTCTAACTGTTTACAAGTTCCTAATATAGAACTGGCAAATATCCCCACCAGGATATTGGGCCCCTTATAGTTCAGGCGAACCCATCCTTTTTAAATCTCTTCTGTCTGAGAAGAGATCTTAACGATCCAAAAAACTCAATCCCTGTACATTGCAGCACCTCTTCAACCATTGATTTATCTGCCCTATCCTCTTATTCCTTCACTCATCAGAACTTGACACCAGAAGTAAACTAGAGATTACTACTTTTCATAATCTGTTTATTAACCTTCTACCTAACCTCTTACACTCACTCTGTAATGCTTCAACCCTTTCTTGTACAATGTCATTCCTATCAATGTGCACAACTTCCAGCTTCTCACTCTCCCCTTTGACAATCTGCTTCAAACATTTTGAGACATCCTTCACCCTGGCACCAGAAAAGCAACATACTATCCTCGATTCACACTCACTCCCGCAGAATCTCCTGTCTGTGCCCCTCACAGATGAGTTCCCAAAAAATATTAATCTTTTAAATCTTGACAAACCTATTTAACATGAAATTCATTTTTGGTGCCCAAGATCTGACAACCATTCCTATTTTTCCCATTCAATGATACTCAAAACGGAATTTTGTTTGAGAGAGGAATATCCATAGGAGATTTCGAAACCACCTTCATACCCTTCCTGACGGGCAGTGATTATCACACCTCAATGTCATCACACCTCAATGTCTCTTGCAGGCTGTCAGTAACATTAATCCGAAAAAGAAGAAGCTCTCAGTAGCACCTTATATATAAAATTAAATACCTTTCCTTACCCAGAGATTTAAAATGAAGCATGCAAAAAAAAGTAAAAACATTAAAAAGAAATCAAACACTTCACTGAACAAATGAAAACAACAATTCCTTCTCAATAATCCACCATTCAGTTTTCACTGTCCGCTCAGGCCTCTCCATAAGCTCCATGTATAAACAATCTGTCCCTCTTCATCTACCTTTTTAACTTCTTTTTTCTCAAAACTTACCCACCACTGACAGCAGACTCACAGATCTATAGTTCCCCAGCTTTTCCCTACCATCTTCCTTAAATAATAGCACGATGGTAGCCACTGTCCAGTCTTCTGACACCTCAGCCTTGGCTGTCAATTATACGGATATCTCAGTGAAAGGCCCAGCAATCTGTTCCCCAACTCCCTCACAGTCTGGCATTTTACACAATCACAGTATCATTTTATTCCAGAACGTGTGATGTGAAGTCAACCAACAGTCCGCCTTCCATCCACTTCTAACCTACACCATGGAGACAGCAGAAACTGGTCTGTGGGAGGGTCTGATCAAACCACTAACCCTGCAGAGTCCTTCGAGAAGAATAAACCTTCCAGAAACAATGATCCAATGGGTTACATTTGTCTCTATGGGACTCGAGCAGCCATGACTCTCCTGTGATACACAGTAGCATGAAACTACCTAACAGCATGGAGAAAGTGAGGACTGCAGATGCTGGAGATCAGTGTCTAGAGTGTGTTGCTGGAAAAGCACAGCAGGTCAGGCAGCATCTGAGGAGCAGGAGAATCAACATTTCGGGCATAAGCCCTTCATCAGGAATGAGGCTTGTAGGCCGGGAGAGATAGATGAGAGGGGTCTGGGGGTTGGTGCTGGGGTGAAGGTAGCTGGGAAAGCGATAGGTAGATGAAGGTGAGGGAGAAGGTGATAGGTCAGGGGGCTGTGGGGTGAAGCAGACAGATGGGAAAGGTGATGGACAGGTCAGGAGGGTGGTGCTGATTTGGAGGCTTGGGACTGGGATAATGTGGGGGGAGGGTAAATGAGGAAACTGTTGAAATCCACATTTAACCCGAGTGGCTGCAGGGTCCCAAGGCATAATATGAGGCTTTCATCCTCCAGGGAACACTTCCCCAATTATAGCACTTGGAAAGCATCTGGATGGACATTTGAATAAGAAGGGTTTAGAGAGATAAGGGCCAAATACTGGCACATGACCAGATCTGTTCAGGGAGGACGGCTTTAATGGAAGGGTCTGTTTCTGTGTTGTACACGTCTATGACTCTAAGTCATCAGTATAGAGAAAACCATGAGGCATGGTCATTGGCAGGCCATTTGGCTAAATGTTGAAAAATGTTTAGGTCAGCCCTGTTCCAGTACTTAGTCAGTCTGCCCCATGCACTTCCCAGTTGTTATCGAATCATAGAGATGTACAGCATGGAAAAAGACCCTTCAGTTCAACCCATTCATGCTGAACAAATATCCGAAATTAATCTAGTCCCATTCACCAGCACTTGGCCCAAGTCCCTCTAAACCCTTCCTATTAATATACCCATCCAGGTGCCTTTTAAATGTTGTAATTGTGCCTGCTTTCACCACTTTCTCTGGCAGCTCATTCCATACACACATCACCCTCTGCAAGAAAAAAACTGCTCCTTAGGTCCCTTTGAAATCTTTCCCCTCTAACCTGGAACCTATGACCTCTAGTTTTGGATTCCTATCACCTGGGAAATAGACATTGTCTATTTACTCTATCCTGGCCACTCCTGATTTTATAAATCCCTACAAGAGCACCCCTCAGTTTCTGACGTTCCAGGGAAAATAGCCCCAGCCTATTCAGCCTCTCCCTATAGCTCAAACCCTCCAACCCTGCAACATCCTTATAAATGTTTTCTGAACTATTTTCACAACATCCTTCCTAGCGGAGGAAGACCAGATTCGAAAACAGCATTCCAATAATGGGCTAACCAATGTCCTTCACAGCCACAACATGACGTCCCAACTCCTATACTCAATGTACTGACCAATAAAAGAAACACAGGAATGCTTTCCTTCTCAGTTTTTGTGTTTCTCCGTGCACCTATGTCTTGTACTTAGGTACCTTGGTACCTGAGATGGCACCGTGCTTGATGACATTGTCACACATTTCACTGTTCTCCTGTACTTGAGTACATGTGACAATAAAGCTTAAGTCTATATCTACATACCAAACACCTTCTTCATTACCCTGTCTACCTGCCCTGCACCACCTCCTCTGTAATGTGGACATTTATTAAGATGTCACTATTTATTTTCCCAAGTTCTCTCGATTCCATCTTCTTCTTCACAATAAATACTTCTGTAAAACATTTGTTTAACATTGCCCATGTCTCCTGTAGTTCCACAGGTGGTCTTGCTGATCTTTAAAGGGCCCTATTCTCTCCTGAATTACCTTTTTTTCCTTAATGTAATCCCTTTGGATTCTCCTTAACCCTGCTTGCCAACACTATCTCATGTCCCATTTTTGTCTTCCTGATTTCCCTCTTATGCACACTTCTACTACCTTTATACTCTTCTTGGGATTCTGTCGATCCCTTCTGTCCACATCTGACATATACTTCTGACTTATTCTTGAGCAAAACCTCATTTTCTCTTGTCATTCAGCATTCCTTAAAGCTACCAGCCTTGCCCTTCACCCATATGGGAATATACTGTCTCATGGACTTTCGTTGTCTCGTTTTTGAAAGCTTCCCATTTCCCAGCTGCCCCTTTATCTGCGAACATATGTCCCCATTCAACTTTTGAAAGTTCTTGCCTAATATCATTCAAATTGACCTTCCTATAAATTTAGAACTTTAGCTTTTAGAACCGTTCTACCTTTCCAATCATTATTTTAAAACTAATAGAATTATGGTTCCTGGCCCCAAAGTGCTCTCCCACTGACACCTCAGTCACCTACCCTGCCTTATTTCCAAAGAGTAGATCAAGTTTTGTTCCTTTTGAAAGTACATCCACATACTGAATCAGAAGATTTTCTTGTGCACACTTAACAAATTCCTCTCCAACCAAGTCATTAACACTATGGCAGTCTTAGTCTATGCTTTGGAAAGTTCAAAGTCCCTAACATTACCAGCCTATTATTCTTACAGATAATTGAGATCACCTTACAAATTTGCTTTTCAATTTCCCCCAACTGTTTAGAATCTATAGTACAATCCTAATAAGGTGATTTTTCCTTTCTTATTTCTTGGTTCCAACCAAATAATTTCCCTGGATGTACTCACAGGAATATCATCCCAAAGTACAGCTGTAATATTATCCCTAATTGAAAATATGCCTCTCTCTCCTCTCTTGCACCCCCCTCCCTTTTCAATCCGTCCTCGAGCATCTATGCCCTGGAACATTAAGCTGCCAGTCCTGTCCATCCCTGACCCTCGGTTCTGTAATTGCTATGATGTCCCAGGGTGTTTGACAGAGAGAGCTCGATTGTCCTGTGTTCCATGTCCTGGGTTCATCTGCCTTACCTGTTGGACCACTTGTATTGAAATAAATACAGTTTAATTTATCAGTCTTACCTCGCTGTCTGCTTTTTTCCTGCCTGCCCTGGTGTAATTGACTTGCCCCTTTTCCCAACTATACCAGTCTCAGACTGAGCCCTTTCCTCACTATCTCCCTCTGTGTCAATTCCATCCCCATTTCCCCCAACCCAAGCAGCTCGAGCAACTCTCCCCACTAGTATATTAGTCCCCTTGCAATTCAGGTGCAACCTTTCCTTCTGATAGAGCACTCTTCTACCCCAGAAGACATTCCTCTAGCCCCCTATTCCTACTCCAACTGGGACACGGCATTGGGAGTAATCCAGATATTATTGCTGTAGGAGTGACCGCTGTCTCTGAGGCAAGAAGACTCTGAAGGCCTGGGTAATTCAGCAGGAACAGCAGTTTATTCCAGCGGGAATCGATTACAGCCAGGAGAGGAACTCCAGACCGTCACACAGGACAATCCAGCTCTCTCTGTCAAACAACCGCACAATACCAATCTTACACTTTCTGACATCAAAGTTATGTCAGTCCACAAACTAACTGTTCGTGTGCAGTTGATCATATCAAGGCCACAAGTCAACCAACTGGGCGATGATTCCATCAGGTCTGTAAATCAGTTGGCCAGGCAGTTAATTACACCAGGTCTGTAAATTAATTACATCAAATTAATAAACCAATTAACTCGGCATTTTGATGACATCAGGTCACTGTCTATTACATATCTACCGGTCAGATTCAAACACACGGTGCCTGTTCGCTGATGTGGTCACTTGTTTATCTTGTAACCTTTGTCCCTGAATATCCTGTGATCTGCTGAGGTTCTGCCCTGCTCACCCATATCAGTTAATCATTCCCAATGTCTCCGTGGGCGAGCTGGCGGGTCTTTACTGATGCAGAGAGTCAATCACCTTCAAACATCTTATTCTATGGTTGTGTGAGATATTGTACTATATGTTTCTTTATTTTTGTATTGATGTGTTTTATTTGCCAACCCACTCACAATCGCTCGGTTTTTACTCCTTCCGCCTTTCATTCAGTCATTCATCAAACTGTGATCTCCCCACTCCCCAGCGCACTATCTCACCCGAAACTATGAAAAGATGAGAATACTAATCCCCTCAGAACTACAAGATGATTAGGGGGTTAGATAGGGTCGACAGTATGAACCTTTTCCCGCGTATTGAGTCGGGTATTACAAGGGGGCATAGCTTTAAATTAAGGGGGGGTAGATATAGGACTGATGTTAGGGGTAGGTTCTTCACTCAGCGAGTTGTTAGTTCATGGAATGCCCTGCCAGTAACAGTGGTGGACTCTCCCTCTTTATGGGCATTTAAGAGGGCATTGGATAGGTATATGGAGGATAGTGGGTTAGTGTAGTTTAGGTGGGCTTGGATCGGCGCAACATCGAGGGCCCAAGGGCCTGTACTGCGCTGTATTCTTCTATGTTCTATGTTCTATGTAGAACCATCTACCGGGACTTGAACAGCTTGCAGGACATCAAACAAGTTGTCTCCATCAGCACGGACCTGTTAGATACAGATTGAATGGGGTCTCTGTCCCCTTTAAGAAATGATTTGGAGATGCTGGTGTTGGACTGGGGTGTACAAAGTTAAAAATCACACAACACCAGGTTATAGTCCAACAGGTTTAATTGGAAGCACACTAGCTTTCGGAACGACGCTCTTTCATCGGGTGATAGTGGAGGGCTCATTCCTATCACAGAATTCCTCGCAAACATTTACAGTGTGATGTAACTGAAATTATACATTGAAAAATTGATTGTCTGTTAAACCTTTCATCTGTTAGAATACAGTGATAGTTTCACTTCTTTCATGTGTAAATCACAAAACCATTTTTTTTTAAAGTTGCATTCTCGGGTTAGCTGTTAACAATGGTGATTACTAGACAATATGTTGAAGGTGTTAGCCCCCTGTGTTCTCTGTCTATGACCTGATGTTTAGATTGATTCTAGTCTAAAAAGTGAGATAACAGAGTTATACATAAATTCATGCAGTTTTTGAGCTCAGAGTTCCTCATGAATGTTGCAGTTTTTGAGCAAAGTGCCCTATAGCTCTGCAAGTACAAATTCACCACACAAAATATATGTGGGTCTTTGTCTGTGTGTGTGTCTGTCTGGGTTAGGGAAAGTGTACGTGTGTGTATGAGTGCAAAGTGTCTTAAGTCTGTGTGTGTGTGTGTGTGTGTATAGTGCAATGGTGGTCACCTGTAATGTGACATGACCCAAGGTCCTGGTTGAGGCCCTCCCTATGGGTACCGAGCTTAGCTATACGCATACACCGGATCTGCTCAGATGAGTAGGAACGTGACGGACACCTGGAAGTACTCAGGGATGCCCTCACAAGAACAGGGTACGATGCCAAACTCACTGACCGCCAGTTCCGACGTGCCACAGGAAGGAACCATAATATGACCTCCTCAGGAGACAGACACATGCTGCAACCAACAGGGTACCCTTCGTTGTTCAGTATTTCCCAGCAGCTGAAACATTACGCCATGTTCTTCGCAACAAATTATCAAGGAGGATGAGCACCTCATCAAGACCTTCCCCACACCTCCACTACTTGCATTTAAACGATCACCAAACCTCAAACAGACCATTGTACGTAGCAAGCTGCCTGGCTCTCAGAACAACTCCACACAACCCTGTCACGGTAAGCGCTGAAAGATGTGTCAGAGTGTGGACACAGATACCACCATTACACATGGGGACACCTCCCACCTTGTACGTGGCAGGTACTCATGTGACTCAGCCTTCGTTGTCTATCTTATACATTGCAGGCAAGGATGCCCTGAGGCTTGGTACATTGGGGAAACCGAGCAAAAGCTACGACAACGGATGAATGAGCACCGCAAAACAATCAACAGACAGGAGGGTTCCCTCCCAGTTGGGGAACGCTTCAGTGGTGCAGGACATTCAACCTCGGACCTTCGGGTGACCATCCTCCAAGGTGGACTTCGGGACAGGCAGCAGAGAAAGGTGGCCGAGCAGAGGCTAATAGCTAAGTTCAGTAACCATAGGGAGGGCCTCAACTGGGACCTTGGGTTCATGTCACATTACAGGTGATCACCATTGCACTATACACACACACACACTCACACACACAGAGGCACATCTATACACACATACACATGGACACACAGACACGCACACAGACACCCACACACACCCTTATAGACACACACACTCCCAAACTCACACATGCACCCCCTCACAGACTTAAGACACTCTGCACTCACTACACAAACACATATACTTTCTCACACTCACAGCCCCCAACCCAGACAGACAGACAGACAGACACACACACACACACACACACAGACAAAGGCCCACATAGATTTTGCGGGGTGAATTTGTACTTGCAGGGTTACATTGTACTTTGCTCAAAAACTGCATGAATCCATGTAAAACTCTGTTATCTTATTTTTTAGATTAGAATCAATCTAAACATCAGGTCATAGACAGAGAACACAGGGGGCTAACACCTTCAACATATTGTCTAGCTATCACCATTGTTAACAGCTAACCCGAGAATGCAACTTTTTTTAAAAAAAGGTTTTCTGATTTACACATGAAAGAAGTGAAACTATCACTGTATTCTAACAGATGAAAGGCTTAACAGACAATCAATTTTTCAATGTATAATTTCAGTTACATCACACTGTAAATGTTTGCGAGGAATTCTGTGTAATAATTGAGCCCTCCACTATCACCTGATGAAGGAGCGTCGCTCCGAAAGCTAGTGTGCTTCCAATTAAACCTGTTGGACTATAACCTGGTGTTGTGTGATTTTAACCCTTTAAGAAAGTTACTGTCAAATCGCGCCTCCGTGAAATGGAATGAATGAGGGAGGAGACTGGCAATAGGGAGTGAAATCTCAGAATCCAGCCGCGGGAATCCGTTTACTGAGCCCTCTGCTTTTATTAAGTACATCTATAATTTCTGATTTAGTTAAATCATATAAGCCTGATATTCTTTCTCATACTCTGTACCCTAAAAGAACTCACACCCTCACCCCCCTCCTACAACTACCCTCCTAGATCGACTTTTTTAAGTTCCTGCTTAAATTCCTATTTTCTCTCCTCAGAACCTCGTCCTTTTCCCATCCTGTATCATGGGTTCCAATGTGTACAGCAACATCCTGCTGGTCCCTCTCCCCTTTGGGAATATTCTGCACCCTCTCTGAGATAATGCTGAATTGTCTGTAGTGAGGGGATATTTGAATAACTGCCTGGACCCAGTTTGGAAGCTCTCTGGACAGATTTCAGATCCCATCACTGACTCACTCTTTATTGGAGAGACAGTGAGGTGCAGCAGCACTATATTTGAATTCAGGCCTTTCCGAAGCTGTTTTCAATGTATTTGGTCGGGCAGTGTGTTGGGAAGGTGACCCAGCTGGTTACTGCAGTTACTGAATTGAGTTGTGTACTCGGCTTATTGAAGTGAAAAATAGTTAAATTGTCTTCAACTGAAAAAGATAGTTTGGTCTGGCTTGATTTTAAAATTGAAAGAAAACAAGACATGTTAACTCTTTATTGTAGAAAGCATAAAACTGCCCTGCAGTATATTCCTCACAGACTATTCCAGCAACAATCAAACAGTCACACTCAGAGAATCCCACTTTACAGTGTCCCAGACAACACAATGACCATCTCAGGGCAGGTCCTGTCCCACTGGCAGGACAGATCCAGCAGAGGGAACAGCTCCGTGGGATACAGTCAAGAGGGCTGTGCTCTGGAAGTGCTCAGCATTGATGCCAGACCCCATGAAACCTCATGACATCAGGTTAAACAAGGACACGGAAACATTCTGTGTGTCTTAAAAAAGTATTAAGGTAAATAAGTCCCTGGGTCCTGATGGGATCGATCCCAGAATATTGAGGGAGACAAGAGAACAAATTGCTGCAGCATTGACAGACATCTTTGTATTCTCTCTGGCCACAGGTGAGGTCCCAGAGGACTGGAGAATAGCTGATGTTGTCCCATTGTTGAAGAAGGGTAGGAGGGATAATCCTGGGAATTACAGAGCTGTGAGCCTTATGTCAGTGTAGGGAAATGATTGGAAAAGATTCGCAAGGACAAGATCTATTTGCATTTCGAAGAAAATGGATTTATTAGTGACAGACAGCATGGTTGTGGGTGGGAGAGGTCGTGCCTTACTAACTTGACCACGTTTTTTGAGGAGATGATGAAGATGATTGATGAGGGAAAACCAGTCGATGTTGTCTACATGGACTTCAGTAAAACTTGTGACAAGGCCCCTCACGGCAGACTGGTACAAAAGGTGAAGTCACATGGTGTCAGGGGTGAACTGGCCGGATGGAGTTTCCTGTTTAGAACTGACTCAATCATAGGAGACAGAGGGGAGTGGTGGAGGAAGCTTTTCAGAATGGAGGGCTGTGACTAGTGGTGTCCCATAGGGGTGAGAGCTGGGACCTCTATTGTTCATGGTCTTTATAAATAATTTGGAGGAAAACGTACCTGGTCAAAGTTTGCAGATGGTAAAAAGATTGGGATGATACAAAGATTGATGGAGTTGTAGATATTGAGGAGAATTGTCAGAGGATACAACAGTATATAGATCAGTTGGAGGCATGGACAGAAACATGGCAGATGGAGCTTAATCCAGACAAATGTGAGGTGATGCATTTGGGAAGGTCAAGTACAGTTGGAAATTATACAGTGAATGGCAGAACCCTTCGGAGCATTAACATGCAGAGGGATCTGGGTGTGCAGGTCCACAGATCATTGAAGGTGGCAGTGCTGCTGGATAAAGGGGTAAAAAAGGCTGAGAGCAAGTTTGCCTTCATTGGAAGGGGCATTGATTATATGGATAGTACAAAGATGTGCAGGTTAGGTGACATGGCCAAGCTAAATTGCCCATGGTGTTCAGGGATATGTAGGTTAGGCGCATTAGTCAGGGGAAATATAGAGTAATAGGGGAGGGGAGTGGGTCAGGGTGGGATGCTTCTTCTCAGGATCGGTGTGGCATGTTGGGCCAAATGGCCTATTTTCACACTATAGGCATTCTCTGATTTCTATGTTAGGAAAGTTATGCTACAGCTTTATAGAACTTCAGTTAGACTGCACTTGGAATATTGTGTCCAGTTCTGACCACCACATTACTAGAAGGATATAAATGCTTTGGAGGGGGGACAGAATAGGTTTCCCAGGGTATTGCCTTGGTATGTGGGATTTTGAAGAAAGGTTAGATAAACTGGATTTGTTTTCACTGGATATGCAGGACATTGAGGGCTGACCCAGTAGAAGTTTATAAGATTGTGAATGGCATTGGGTGAAGTGGAAATATGAGACTTTTTCCCAGGGTGGAGGGGTCAATTACAAAAGGCACAGGTTCAAACCACAAGGAGGGAAGTTTAAAAGAGATGTGCAAGGCCCGTTTTTCACACAAAGGGTGGTGAGTGCCTGGAATGTACTGCCAGAGGAGGTGATAGAAGCAGACACATTAGCAGCATTCAAGGGAATACCTGGACAAATACACAAATAGGAAGGGAATAGAGGGATACGGATCCTGGAAATGAAGACAGTTTTAGTATGGAAGGGTAAAAAATGTCAGCACAGGCTTGGAGGGCCGAAGGGCCTGTTCCTGTGCTCTATTGTTCGTTGTTCTTTATTCAGTGAGCTCTTCCTGCATTTAAAACACTGCAACAGGGATGCTATGAAAAGGCAGTAACCAAGAAACAACTCCAGGTCACTGAGATACAGACCCACCTTGGAGGGTACAGTCCCAGATGTGGCTTTCCCAGACCAGTGCACATGGAAGTTTGAGTATTCAGTTTTACTTTTAAAAAGACCCCTCCCCTGGATACTATTGAGAATACAATGTCTACGCAATCACATCTTCAGAATTCCAGTGTCTTTCCAGTCAGATCACTACTCCGAACCCCTTGATTAGACTCCAGTCTGTAACTCACTCTGGGATGTTTACTATTCGATATAGAGACTTGTTGGAAAACACAAGAAAGAAATCACATAAGAACCGCAGCAGGTCAGGCAGCATCTGTGGGGGGATAAGAGAGTTAACGTTTCTACTCCAGTGTCACTGGGTTTCTGAAACAAGGATCCCTTCCTCCCAGGAACTGAGACTTCTCTGAACTGTTTCCAATGCAAGTATATTCTTTTAATAAAAGAAACCAAAGCTGAACGCAATACTCAATGTGTGGTCTGAACAGTGACTGTGCGGTTGTAAGACCTCCCTCCTTTTATACATTATTCCCTAACGTTAAAGGTCAATATTCCATCTGACTACCGAATTCTTTGGTATACCTGTATACTACTCTTTTAGATTCCTGTACAAGAACAGATAAATCCCCGTCCGACAGAATTCTGTCGTCTGTCTCCTTTAGCACTGCTGCCTCACAGCGCCAGAGACCCGGGTTCAATTCCCGCCTCAGGCGACTGACTGTGTGGAATTTGCACGTTCTCCCCGTGTCTGTGTGGGTTTCTTCCGGGTGCTCCGGTTTCCTCCCACAGTCCAAAAATGTGCAGGTCAGGTGAATTGAGGAGATCATTGTGGTTTCTTGCTGTGGCATGTAGGAACAGGCAGTAGATGAGTTGAGCATCATGTCCCGTTCTTATGAGGGCACAGCGAGAAACCGTAATGACTTCCTCAGGAGACAGACATTGGCTGCAACCAACAGGGTACCCTTCATTGTCCAGTTCTTCCCAGGAGCTGAAAGACTACACCATGTTCTTCACAGCCTGCAACACATTATCAATAGAGATGAGCACCTCATCAAGACCTTCCCTTCCCCTCCACTTCTCGCCTTTAAACAACCACCAAACCTCAAACAAATCAATGTTCGCAGCAAACTGCCCGACTTTCAGGACAACACCATACACTCTTGTCACGGTGAACACTGTAAAACGTGTCAGAGTGTTGAAACGGATACCACCATTACCTGTGGGACACCACCCACCAGGTACATGGCAGGTAATCATGTGACTTGGCCAATGTGGTCTATCTCCTCCGCTGCAGGCAAAGATGCCCTGAGGCATGGTACATTGGCAAGACCGAGCAGCGACTATGGCAATGGATGAATAGACACCACACAACAATCACAAAACAGGAATGTTCCCACCCAGTCGGAGAACACTTCAGCGGTCCAGGACATTCGACCTCAGACCTTTGGCTGACCATCCTCCAAGTTGGACTTCGGGACAGGCTACAACATAAAGTGGGCGAGCAGAGGCTGGTAGCCAAGTTTGGTCCTCAGGGGGATGGCCTCAACTGAGACTTTGGGGTCATGTCATACTCCAGGTGACCCCACTGCACTACACACACTCTCTCACAAACACACACACTCCGACAGACCCATACACTTACGCAGATCCTCTCTCACACACAAGCTCTCGCCCATACACTCATACATACACACCGACACTCACACATACACACACCCTCTCATAGACTTATACAGGTTTAACACTCACACTCAGAATCATGCACACACTCTCTCACAGACACTCATACACACCCTCCCCTCGACCACACACACACACACACACACACACACACAAGTTTCTGGGGTGAATTTGTATGTGCAGAATTACACTTTATTTTGCTCAAAAACCATGTGAGATTCTGAAAATCCTTTTTTTCAGAAAAAGAATCAGTCTGAATATTGGGGCTCAGACAGCCCCCCACAGGGTACCTCACACCTTTAATACATTACCTGAGCTGACATGGCATCTACTGGTAAAGTTCACTTGAGAATGTAATTTTAAAAAAAGTTCTGGGATTTTCATATGAAACAACTGAAAACAACATGGCCATTCTAAAAGATGAGAAACATAACAAACAATCCAGGTCTTTTTCAATATATAATTTCAGTTGCAGCACACTGTAAACTTTTGCAATAAATTCTGTGTCTTATGATCTTATCCTCCACAACCACCTGATGAAGGAGCAGCGCTCCAAAAGCTAGTGCTTCCAAATAAACCTGTTGGACTATCACCTGGTGCTGTGTGATTTTAAACTTTGTTCACCCCAGTCCAACACCGGCACCTCCAAATCAGGATTGATGAAGGCAGTGAGGTGAAAGTGATCGATATGTACTTCAGTAAGGCATTCAACAAAGTTCTACATGATAGATTGGTGAGCAAGATGAGGTCACATGGAATACAAGGTGAACGAGCCATTTGGAGATAGAAGGAAGGAGGCAGAGGGTGGTGATGGAGGTTACTTTCCAGACTGGAGACCTGTGACCAACGGTGGGACACAGTGATCGATGCTGGGTCATTGCTTTTTGCCATTTATATAAACAATTTGAATGTGAATATTGGAGGTAAAGTCAGTAATTTTGCAGATGACCCTAAAATTGGATATGTAGTGGACAGCAAAAATTCCCACAGAGTACCTCGGGACCTTGATCAGATGGGTTACTGGGCTGAGGAGTGGGAGATGGAGTTTAATTTAGATAAATGTGAGGTGCCGCATTTTGGAAAGGCAACTCAGGTTGGGACATATGCACTTAATGGTAAGGTCCTGGGGAGTGCTACTAAACAAAGAGACCTTGGAGTGCTGGTTCATAGATGTTTGAAAGTGGAGTCACAGGTAGATGGGGAGTGAAGAAGGTGTTTGGTATTTAGATTCAGATGTAAACTTTATTGTTATGTGTTCTCAAGTACAGGGGTACAGGAGTGCAGTGAAATGTGCAAAATGTCATCAAACACGGTACGTGTAGTAACACAAAAACTAAGTTAGAGGGAAAGCATTGCTGTGTTTTTTAGTATAAGTAGAAAAATCAAGAAATAAAGCAAAATGTTAACACTACAGTCCTTCATATTGTTAAGTGGCACAATAAAGTAATAACAGTTAAAGTTGCCCAGTGTTTCTGAAGTGCACTCCCTGTGAAGGCTCGATCCCCTTTGCTTGGGCCCGCTGTTTGGGAAACCTCCATCTCTCTGCTCTCGATGCTGCAAATGCTGGGGGTAGGAGTGGGGGGTATCTCCCCCATCAACACTTTTGGTTTACTCTGACCATGTTAGGCTCAGGCCCACGGCCACATCCACGCCCCAGATGGCCATCTGACAGCACTCAGGACCCACGGCCGCTGGCACACTTCCCACAATGCATCACCACTGCTGCCTTTCGCCAGAACTCCAGAAGGGAAGGAAAATATATACTAGAAGGAGAGAGGGACAGGAAATATGGCCAGCCAGGAGCAGATGGGCCGAAGGCGCCTGTTCCACAATCTTTGATAACTTGTTCATTCTCTCCCTCACACTGCCCGCTCCCACTCTCCCTCTCCCTCACACTGCCCGCTCCCACTCTCTCTCTCCATCACACTGCCGGTTCCCACTCTCTCTCCCTCACACTGCCCGCTCCCACTCTCCCTCTCCCTCACACTGCCTGCTCCCACTCTCTCTCTCCCTCACACTGCCCGCTCCCACTCTCTCTACTTTGCAATGCCAGGGATTGCTTGCTTTTATTGTCAGTGCATTTAATATAGGAGTTGGGAGATCATGTTGTGGCTGTCAAGGACATTGATTCGGTTATTGATATCCTGCATTCAATTTTGTTCTCCCTGCTTTAGGAAGAATGTTATAAAACTTGAAAGGGTTCAGAAAAGCTTTACAAGGATGTTGTAGGATTAAAGGCTTTGAGTTCTTGGGAGAGGCTGAATAGGCTGGGGCTATTTTCCCTCGGAGAGTGAGGGGTGACCTTGTAGAGATTTATAAAATCATGAGGGGCATGGATAGGGGAAATAGCCAATGTCTATTTCCAAGACTAGAAGTTGTAGGTACAAGGTGAGAGGGAAAAGAATGGGCTTATCAGTGATAGGCAACATGATTTGGTGAGGGGGAGATCGGGCCTTACCAACTTAATAGAGTTCTTTGAGGAAGTGACCAAGTTGAGAGATGAAGGAAGGGCTGTTGACGTCATATACATGGACTTTAGTAAGGCAGTTGATAAGGTTCTCCATGGTAGACGAATGAAGAAAGTGAAGTCACATGGTGTGCAGGGTGTTCTAGCTAGGTGGATAAAGAACTGGTTGAGCAACAGGAGACAGAGAGTAGTAGTTGAAGGGAGTTTCTCGAAATGGAGAAAGGTGACCAGTGGTGTTCCACAGGGGTCAGTACTGGGGCCTCTGTTGTGTGTGTAATGTACATAAATGATCTGGAAGAGGGCACTGTTGGTATGATCAGCAAGTTTGCAGATGACACGAAGATTGGTGGAGTAGCAGAAAGCATAAGGGACTGTCAGAGAATACAGGAGGGTATGGATAGACTGGAGAGTTGGGCGGAAAAGTGGAAGATGGTTTTCAATCCCCTGGAGCATGGGAGGTTATGTGGGGACCTGAGAGACGTTTATAAAATCATGAGGGGCATGGATAGGGTAAACAGACAAGGTATTTTCTCTCGGTTGGGTGAGTCCAGAACTAGAGGGCATAGGTTGAGGGTGAGAGGGGAAAGATATACAGAGGAACCTCAATTATCCAAAGGGCACAAGAGGGGAGTATTTTGTTCAGTTAATTGAATGCCGGAAAACATAGTAGGCCATGCATTGGGATCTAATTTCAGGATCATCTGAAATTTGATTAATCAAATGTCGGATAATCGAGGCTCTTCTGGTAAAAGGGACCTAAGGGACAGCTTTTTCTCGGAGCGATTGGTGCGTATATGGAATGAGCTGCCAGAGGAAGTGGTGGAGTCTGCTTCAATTACAACATTTAAAAGGCACCCTGTAGATGAACAGGATTATTTTAGAGGGATGTGAGTCAAGTGTTGGCAAATGGAAGTAGATTAATTTAGGATATCTGGTTGGCGTGGACAAATTGGACTGAAGGGTCTGGTTCCATGCTGTACATCTCTGTGACTCCATATGAATGTGCAAAACAAAATCAGAATGAGAAAAGAATTGCTTCCTTTTTTAACTTAAGACTGTAAGAGAAAGTGTCCCATTGAAACCCCAAATCTGTATTTGTTCCCACACCCAGTTTGTCCTTCATCCTTGGGGCTTGTGTTCGTTCTGTCCATTTTTAACTATTATCGCTTACACCCCCGTGCTCGGCAAGTTTTAAACCTCTGTCAGTGCTCATGTTTTACGTTAACCTGTAAAATCCGAAGCCAGTTCTGATAGTTTTCGGTATATCCACTCAACCGGTGATTTATTCTCTTCCTCTTTATTCTCCTGGAGTGAGCCGTACTGTGAGGCCACATTTATTGTCCAGCCCCAGTTTCCCTGAGAAGGTGTTCTTAGGCCTTCTCATTGGTATTCACCTGTCCCAGTGATGAAGGTGTCAGGAATTCCAGGATATTAATCCGGCAGAATGAAGGAACTGAATAGCATGTCCGTAGCGGGTATGGCATGTCTTTTTTTTTCCTGTTGGTATAGGATGTGGAGTTGGTTGGTTGGTACTGTTGGAGTGTGTTATTAATGAGTTGCTGTAATGCAATCTGAGGATCAGTCTTACAGCTATAGTTCAGGTGCAGTGGATGGATAACCTGTCCGAGATGGCGATCAGGCAGGCTGCTCTTCTGGGGCTTCTTGAGTGTCCTTCTAGTTGGGAACATGGAAAGAGTAGGAGGCAGTTTAATGTTACAAGCATGTTCCTCCTCCACTGTGATCCTGGCTGATCTGCAGCTCAGTCCCTTTTACCTGCCTTTGTTCTCTATCTCTCAGTACTTCTGCTTAACAGAAATCTTAGTTTCACTTGAGAGTTAACAACTGATCAAATACCAATTTCCATTTGTGGAAGGAAACTTCAAACTTCCATCACTTGCATCTACCTTTTAATATGTAAATGGTGGATAGAATTTGACAGTCACTCAGTATCTAGTCTCTGCCACACTCTCAATAATCAGGCAGTTGAACATTTTCTTGTTGGAAATGGTAACTTCTTCATTAGTAAGTATTACCTGCCAGTTAATGTTGTCCAGGTCCTGCTGTAGGCACCTTGTGAGCTGCCTTAGTCTGGAAGGAATTGAGAATGATGTAAAATTGCTAATGAACATCACTGTGACTTTAATGTAGGGGTATGGGTGGGTTTCGCTTCGGCGGGTCGGTGTGGACTTGTTGGGCCGAAGGGTCTGTTTCCACACTGTCATGTAATCTAGCAATGGGCGGCATGGTGGCACAGTGGTTAGCACTGCTGCCTCGCAGCGCCAGAGACCTGGGTTCAATTCCCGCCTCAGGCGACTGACTGTGTGGAGTTTGCACGTTCTCCCCGTGTCTGCGTGGGTTTCCTCCGGGTGCTCCGGTTTCCTCCCACAGTCCAAAGATGTGCAGGTCAGGTGAATTGGCCATGCTAAATTGCCTGTAGTGTTAGGTAAGGGGTAAATGTAGGGGTATGGGTGGGTTACGCTTCGGCAGGTCGGTGTGGACTTGTTTCTACACTGTAAAGTAATCTAAAAAATCTAATCTTTGTATGATAAATGGAGGACTGTTGAAGGAACAGCTGAAAATGGATGAGACGAGGATACTATTTGGAAGAATTCCCGATCACAGAATCTCTACAATGTGGAAAAAGACCATTTGGCCCATTGAGTCTGCACTGACTCAAACCCAGCTTCCTGTCCTATCCTGTAATCATTGTAGAGAGAATCACACATTTACTGTAGTTAATCCATTTAACCTGCACATCTTTGGATTGTGGGGAGAAACTGGAGCACACAACGAACACCCATGCAGACACTGGGAGAATGTGCAACTCCACACGGGCTCCAAGGCTTCAACTGAACCGGATCCCCAGCACTGTGAGGCAGCCGTGCTAACCTCTGAGCCGTCATGCCACGATTCAGTTATATTTGCTTTAGCTATGGAAAGGGATAGGTACATACCAGAAGGAGGAAAGGCAATTACAACGCGATTCAACAAGATGGAGGATGCATAGGTTGGGGAAGGAAACTGCAGGGCATGGGCACAACAGAAATGTAGAGTTTATTTAAGGAACGACTACTGTGTGTCCTTGATAAGTATGCACCTGTCAGGCAGGGAGGAAGAGGTCGAGCGAGGGAACTGTGGTTTACTAAGGAAGTTGAATCTCTTGTCAAGAGGAAGAAGGCAGCTTATATTAGGATGAGATGTGAAGGCTCAGTTTGGGAGCTTGAGAGTTACAAGTTTTCCTGGAAAGATCTAAAGAGAGAGCTAAGACAAGCGAGGAAGGGACATGAGAAGTTGTTGGTGGATACGATCAGGGAAAACACTAAAGCTTTCTACAGGTATAGAAGGGATAAAGGAATGACTCAAGTAAGATTCAGGCCAATCAAGGACAGTAATGTGAAGTTGTGCATGGAGTCAGAAGAGACAGGGGAAGCGCTAAATGAATATTTTTTGTCAGTAATGACACTGGAAAAAGACAACGTTGTTGAGGAGAATACTGAGATACAGGCGATTTGACCAGATGGGATTGATGTTCACAAGGAGGAGGTGTCAGCAATTCTGCAAAGTGTGAAAATAGATAAATACTCTGGGAGAGATGGGATTTATCCTCGGATTCTCTGGGAAACCAGGGAGTATATTGCCGATGCTTTGGCTTTGATCTTTATGTTGTCATTGTCTACAGGAATAGTACCACAAGACTGGAGGGTAGCAAATGTTGTTCCCTTGTTCAAGATGTGGCGTAGAGACAACCCTGGGGCCCTGGTGCCCATGCCCTTGTAATTATAGGCCTGTTGTTGGTAAAGTATTGGAAAAGGTTACAAGAGATAGGATTTATAATCATCTTGATAGAAATAAGTTGATTAGGGACAGTCAACACGTTTCTTTTAGATTAGATTAGATTCCCTACAGTGTGGAAACAGGCCCTTTGGCCCAACAAGTCCACACCGACCATCCGAAGATCAACCCACCCAGACCCATTCCCCTCCATTTACTCCTGACTAACTCACTTAACACTATGGGCAATTTAGCATGGCCAATTCACCTAACCTGCACATCTTTGGACTGTGGGAGGAAACCGGAGCACCCAAAGGAAACCCACACAGACACGGGGAGAATGTGCAAACAGACAGATGCCCAAGGCAGGAATTGAACCCAGGGCTCTGGTGCTGTGAACCAACAGTGTTAACCATTGAGCCACCGTGCCGCCCGAAGGGATGAAGGGTTTTGTGAAGTGTAGGTCATACCTCACAAGCTTCATTGAGTTCTTTGAGAAGGGGACCAAACAGTACATGGATGAGGGTAAAGCTATTGATGTGATGTATATAGACTTCAGTAAGGGGTTTGATAAGGTCCCGCATGGTAGGTTACTGTATAAAGTACAGAGGCATGGGATTGACAGCGATTTAGCAGTTTGGATTATGAATTGGCCAGCTAAAAGAAGACAGAGAGTGGTGGTTGATGGGAAATGTTTGTCATGGAGTTCCGTTGCTAGTGGTGTACTGCAAGGATTTGTTTTCAATCCACTGCTGTTTGTCATTTTTATAAACGACCTGGATGAGGGCGGAGAGGGATGGGTTAGTAAATTTGCAGACGACACTGAGTTCAGTACAATTGTAGATAGAGCCGAAGGATGTTCTAGGTTATGGAAGGACATAGATAAATTGCAGAGCTGGGCTGAGAGGTGGCAAATGGGGTTTAATGCAGAAAAATGATTCACTTTGGAAGGAGTAACAGGAATAGAGGTTACTGGGCAAATGATAAGATTCTTGGTAGTGTAGATGATCAGAGAGATCTCAGTGTATACATGGGTACATAGATCCCTGAAAGTTGCCATTCAGGTTGACAGGGCTGTTAAGAAGGTGTACGGTGTGTTAGTTTTTATTAGTAGAGGGATCAAATTTTGGAACCATGAAGTCATGCTGCAGCTGTACAAAACTCTGGGGAAAGCCGCACTTGGAGTATTGTGTGCAGTTCGGGTCACCGCATTCTCAGAAGGATGTGGAAGCTTTGGAAAGGGTTCAGAGGAGATTTACTCAGATGCTGCATGGTTTGGAGGGAAGATGTAATGAGGAAAGATTGAGGGACTTGAGGCTGTTTTCATTAGAGAAGATGGTTGAGAGGTGACTAAATTGAGACATCTAAGATCATCAGAGGGTTAGATCGGGTGGACGGTAAAAGCCCTTTTCCTCGGATGGTGATGGCTAGCACAAAGAGACATAGCTTTAAATTGAGGGGCGATAGATATCGGACCGATGTCAGAGGTAGTTTCTTTACTCTGAGAGTAGTAGGGGGTGTGGAATACACTGCCTGCAACAGTTACAGACCTGCCAACTTTAAGGATATTTAAATGATCATTAGATAGGCATATGGACGAGAATGGAATGGTATAGGTTCGATGGGCTTCAGATAGGTTTCAGGGCCAAAGAGCCTGGACTGTGCTGTGATGTTCTATGTTCTATGTTCATGTCTGATGTCCTGAGACAAACGCAAAATGCTGGCAACCCTGGAAATCTGAAATTAAAAACCTAAAATGATGGGAAACTGGGTCAAATCAGACAGTATCTGTGGAGAGAAACCGTTTGGTACAGGTCAGGGACCTTTCCACATGAGATGCAACCTGCTTGAAACATCCTAGATTCCCAGAGGACCTGACAGGGTCGATGCAGAAAGATTGTTTCCTCTTGCAGGAGAGTCTGGAACCAGAGGGCATAATCCCCAAATAATCCCTCACCAACCTAGAGACATCAGGTGGAATTTCTTTTCTGAGAGTAATGAATCGATGGAATTATTTGCCACAGATGACCATATAGGCTAGTTTATTGAGAATAATCAATGCTGAGGGAAATTGTTAAGAAGGCATATGTTGTGTTAGCTTTTATTGGTAGAGGGATTGAGTCATGCTCAATCAAGGTTATACAAGGTCATGCTGAAGCTGTACAAAACTCTGGGGAAAGCTGCACTTGGAGTATTATACAGTTCTATTTACAGCATTATAGGAAGGATATGGAAACTTTGGAAAGGGCCCAGTGATTTACTAGGATGTTGCCTGGTATGGAGAGAAGGTTTTATGAGGAACGGCTGAGGGACTTGAGGCTGTTTTCGTTAGGTGACTTACTTGAGACATATAAGATAATCAGAGCGTGAGAACGGGTGGACAGTGAGTGCCTTTTTCCTTGGATGGTAATGGCTAGCACGAGGAGACATAACTTTAAATTGAGGGCTGATCGATATAGGACAAATGTAAGAGGTAGTTTCTTTACTCAGAGAGTCGTAGAGGCGTGGAACGCATTGCCTGCAACAGTACTAGACTTGCCAACTTTAAGAACATTTAAGTGATCATTGGATAAACATATGGATGAAAATGGAATAGTGTATGATAGATAGGCTTCAGATTGGTTCCACAGGTCGATGCAACATCGAGGGCCGAAGGGCCTGTACTACACTGTAATGTTCTATAACGTAGTACTTTCCACTTCCAAGTCTCAGATGAGGAATGGTCACCTCCTTGAGGATGACAAGAACCCCATAAAGACCATAATTCCAGCAGGAATGACAGCATCAAGGAGGGACAGGGCAGTTAAGCATCAGCCATATTGCTGGGGGTCTGGAGTTCCATGTAGTCCAGACCAGGTAAGGATGGCAGTTTCTTTCTCTAAACAACATTCGTGAACCAGATGGGTTTTTCCAACAATTAATAATGGTCACTGTTATGACTCTTAATTACAGATCTTTTGTTAAATTCAGGATTTCAACTCCTACTGTACTGGGATTTGATCTCGGTTCTCCAGAAAATTACTTGGGCCTCTGGGTTAATGGTCTAGAGATAATACTGCCTATTACTTCCACGATATCAAAACAGTGAGTGTTTTGGTGGCAGACATTTAACACTTTTTTTAAAGCTTTTGGACATCATTAGGTCAAGATGAGCTCATTGATCAAACAGATTTTGTATAAGTTTGATAATATTCAATGCATATTTGGCCTTATTACTTAGTCCTCAGCTACTGAATCACAATCATGGTAATAATGTACCATGAGTCTGCAGATTAGCCTGTTTAAAGTTGATTGTAGGAAAAATATTGCAGTCTTTACTAAAGCCATAATGGAAAACTATCCAAAACTGAGAATACAATAAAGAGCAGTCAGCACTGGTGTCAAACCCTATTGAATTGTTTGCTGACATAACAGGATGGGTAAAGGTACTACAGAGACTGTATTATATCTGGACCTTTAAAAGGTACCTCCAAGTAAACGCATGACTAAAGTTGCAACATGGATTCAGGAAAGAAGGAACAGAATAGATAGCAACATGGTGGACACTCATTTAAAAACCAAAAGAACTGCAGATACTGTAAATCAGAAGCAAAAACAAACATTGTTGGAAAAGCTTAGCTACAAATAAGCACTAAATCTTAAAGCTAGTTGCTCAGACTGAAAGAATGTGTTGTTCCATAGGGTTCTAGTCCTGAAAATAATTATCTAAAATAATTGTGTCTGGAGATCAGAGGTATAGCAGTTATGTGGATGACAGGAAATTGGGGCTTATGGCTAATACTGAGGAAGATTGTAATAAAGTAGCAGATTACAGGAAGGTTAGCAGAATGGACAGGACAGTGGCAAATAACTTTAAGAGCCAGTGTACTTACATTGGAAGGAAGAGCGGGAAGCTGCTTAGATATATGTTTAAAATTGAGGGCATTTGATGATGTAGACTCAAAAAGTCATTTCCACAGATGAAGAATAAAAGTGAGATGACATCAATGTAAGATAGACATAATTAAGACCAATGAAGTATGAGAGAAATGTCTACTCCAAACAATGTGGCATTCAATGCTACAGAGAAACATAGAAGACAGGAGCAGGAAAAGGCCATTTGACCCCTCAAGCCTGCTCAGCCATGCACCACAATCACAGCAGATCATCCAATTCAATCAGCTAATCTTGTTTTCTCCCCATACCTATGATCCTATTCACCCTAAGTGCTGTATGTAACTGCCTCTTGAATACATTCAATGTTTTGTCATCAACTACTTCCTGTGGTAATGAATTCAACAGGCTCACCACTCTTTGGGTGAAGAAATGTCTCCTCATTTCCGTCCTAAATGATCCATCCTGAATCCTCAGTCTGTAACTCCTGGTTCTGGACATTCCCAACATTGGGAATGTCCTCTCTGCATCTACCCCATCTAGTCTGGTTAGAATTTTATAGGTCTCCATGAGATCTCTTCTCATTCCTCAGAGCTCCAGCAAAAACAATCCTAACCCTCGTCAATCTCTTGTCATAGGTCAGTCCCGCCATCCCCGGAATCAGAGTAGTAAATCTTCGCTGCACTCCCTTGAGAGCAAGAACGTTCTTCCTCAGAAAAAGAGACCAAAAGTGCCCAGAATATTCTCGGTGTGGCTTCTGCAAGGCCCTGTATATTTGCAACAACACATCCCTGCTCCTGTACTTGAAACCTATTACAATGAAGGCCAACATACCATTTGCCTTCTTTCCCACCTGCTGCACCTGCATGCTCACCTTCAGTGACTGGTGCATAAGGACACCCAGGTCCCACTGCACACTCCCCTCTCTCAATTTACAGCTATTCAAGTAGGAACCTGCCTCCTTGTGTTTCCTTCCAAAGTGAATAACCTCACATTCACCCAAATTATACTGCATCCCATAGGCTTGAATGTTGTGATGTTTCAAGTGCTCATCCAAATATTTTTTAAACTTTGTAAGGTTTTCAAGCTTGTCGAATATACTGGCAGGGAGATATCCTAGAACTGTGCAGGAGGATTTAAATTGGTGCAGGGTGGGAAAGGGTCCAGGATGGCAGGGGGTGGGAGTGCGGTGCTAGTGGAGAGAGACCCAAGGAGACAGTGAGGAAAGAGAGAAAAGTTGCCCATCCAGGACAAGTGAGGAGTATTCCATCACACACTCCTGACTTGTGCCTTCCTGATGGTGGGACAGGCTTTGGGGATTCAGGAGGTGAGTTACTCGCTGCAGGATTCATGGCCTCAATAAAAGTTGGGAAAAGGAGCAAATCAAATTATCAGGGGAGGCAGGAACCATGCAGAGAACGAAATAAGACTAGTAAATTAAACTGCATTTATTTAAAGCACAGGGCCTAGCAAGTAAGGCAGATGACCTCAGCATGGGACTGGGATAGCATGGCAATTATAGAGATGTGGTTTAGGATGGACAGGACTGACAGCTCAATGTTCCAGGGCATAGATGCTACCGGAAGGATAAAAAGGTGGGCAAGAGAGGAAGGAGAAGGGCATTTCTGATTAGTGATAACATTACAGCTGTACTTAGGGCGGATCTTCCTGCGAATGCATACAGGAAAGTTATTCGGGTAGAGCTGAGAAATAAGAAAGGGGTGATCACTTTATTGGGATTGTACTACAATTGCCCTTCAATAGTCAGTGAAAAATTGAGAACCAAATTTGTAAGGAGATCTCAGTTATCTGGAAGAATAATAGGTTGGTGATTTTAACTTTCCAAACATAGACTGGGATTGGCATAGTATTAAGGGCTTGGATGGAGAGGGATTTGTTAAGGGTGTACAAGAACATTTTCTGATTCAGTATGTGGATCTACCTATGAGGGAAGCTGCAAACCTTCACCAACCATTAATGATATAGATGAAGGTATTAAAAGTAACATTAGCAAATTTGCTGATGACACAAAGCTGGGTGACAGGGTGAAATGTGAGGAGGATGTTAGGAGAATACAGGGTGACCTGGACAGGTTAGGTGAGTGGACTGATGCATGCTAGATGCAGTTTAATGTGGATAAATGTGTGGTTACCCACTTTGATGGCAAGAATAAGAAGGCAGATTACTACCTAAATGGAGTCAAGAAAGCAATCATGCAGGTACAGCAGGCAGTGAAGAAAGCTAATAGCACGCTGGCCTTCAAAACAAGAGGAATTGAGTATCGGAGCAAAGAGGTCCTTCTGCAGCTGTACAGGGCCCTGGTGAGACCGCACCTGGAAAATTGTGCGCAGTTTTGGTCTCCAAATTTGAGGAAAGACATTCTGGCTATTGAGGGAGTGCAGCGTCGGTTCCTATCAGTTACGATGAAGGATTACTGGATCTGTAACGTTACCTCTGCTTTAACTCCACAGAATCTGCCAAACCTGCTGAGTTTCTCAAGTGATTTCTCTTTTCATTCACATTCACATCCAGACGACAGTCCCAAGGTGGGACCACACTTCCTATTTGCTATAAGCTCGAGATGGACAGACTTTCTAACCAATCAGAGAGGGATGGAGAACCAAGGCCCGCCCTGAGGACTCACACGGTGTCAAGATTAGAGTGGTGTTGGAAAAGCACAGCAGGTCAGGCAGCATCCGAGGAGCAGGAAAATAGACCTTTCGAGCAGGAGCCCTTCGTCAGGAATGAGGCTGGGAGCCTCGGGGGTGGAGAGATAAATGGAAGAGGGGTGGGTAGCTGAGAGTGTAATCGGTGGATGGAGGTGAGGATAAAGGTGATAGGTCAGAGAGAAGGGTGGAGCAGGTAGGTGGCAAGGAAGATTGACAGGTGGGACAGATCATGGGGACAGTGCTGACTGGAAGGTTGGAACTGGGGTAAAGTTTGGGGAGGGGAAATAGAAACCAGTTCCACCAGAGAACACACCAGATGGCCTCCTTCTTTAAAGACCGTAATGTCCCCTCCCACGTGGTTGAAAATGCCCTCTAATACATCTCAGCCAGGTCCTGCACCTCTCCCCTCAACATTAGACATCCATGTCTGATGAAGGAAATCTCATGAATCTGAGAGATTATCTGACAAAGTTCAACTGAATGCAGATATTTGAAGATAAAATAATGACAAACCAGTGGGAGGATTTCAAAAGTGAGATTCTAGATGAAACAGTGTAAACATGACCCAACAACAGAAATCATTATGCTTCCAGATCTAGTGCCCCATAGGTGTCCCCAAGCAGACAAGGTGACAGGAAACAGTAAAAGATACTGATCCTGACAAAACAATTCAAAAACTATGAGAAGCTTAGCTGAAAATCTAAATGGGTGAACTGAAAACTAAAAGAAACACTTGGAAAGGCCAAGGAAGGACAGGGTAATGTTAGTGGGTAAGACCAAAAAGAAAAAGTGGTTTATTATGAAATGAAGAACAAAATGATAACTATGAAAATTATAGGGCTGTCAAGTGCAAGATGATTAATGTTGCTACTGCACATTCACACACTAATGCACACACACAAATGATAATCCAATGCATCGCTTCGTATTTTATTACTTTAATCACAATGAATCATGTTACTATGTTTGTGATTTATTCCATGTTAATGAATATAAACCTGTTGTGGGAAAGATTTGTCTGAGGCATCATCTCAGGAATTGGTTTTGAAGTAGAAATGTTTCCCGGACCAAGGAACTGTATCAAAGATAGTCAAGACATAAACACTGTATTGGAGAATGGTGTCCCATTGTTACAATGACTATGAAGATATAGCATTTGGAAATAAAACCCCAGATAGCCGCACATATTTCTTCAACCGTAATCTTGACGAGAGGAGCAGAGAGATGACATCTGGGGATGGGCTTGAAACAGGACAGTGATGTCATTGAAACTAATTAAATGAGCCAATACCAGGACATCCCGAGCATGACGGTCACAGCAGGAGAAGGGGAATGAAGAAATAACTTGGAATTTGACTTGCTGCCGGAAGCTGGGTAAACCACAACTGCTGGAGAAATTCAGCAGGTCTGGCAACACCTATGGAGAGAAAATAGTTAACATTTCAAATCAGTGACCCTTCATCAGAAGTTGTAAGATTGGGTGCTTCAAAATTGAGCTCAAATGAACTGTACATAGGAAGGGGAGGCAACAAAGGAGTGGGACTGGCCATTTTGATTAGGGAAACATCACGGCAATACTGAGAGAGGATGTTCCTGATGGATCGTCCAGTGAAGCTATCTGAGTTGTGAAAAAAGGGTGTTATTAATTTGATGGGATTTTATTATAGATTCCCCATTAGTCAGTGGGATATTGAGGAGCAAATATGTAGGGAAGTCACTGATAGGTGTAAGAATAATAAGGGGATCTTAACTTTCCAAACACAGATTGGTAATGGCTGGGAGGAATTTGTTAAGTGTATTCAATAAATCTTTTTCAATCAATATGTAGATGGCCCTCTGAGAGAAGGGGCAAAACCCAATCTTCTCTTGGGAAATAAGGCAAGGCAAGTCACTGAGGTATTAGTGGGGAAACACTTAACACAATTCTATCAGTGTTAAAATAGCTATGGAAAAGTATAGGCCTGATTCAAAGGTTAAAGATTTTCGAGCTGACAGTGGGATTAATTCAATCTCTGGATATTACAGCATGTTTGTTTGCCAGCCTTTGATATTGTACATAGGAGTGAGATCACTCAGCACTCAGATCTGTTATTCTTTGTATGTCTGATGGATTAGGACCATATATTTTATGTTTATTTCCATATTTTTGATTGTAACTATATCTTTAATATTGTAATGTACAAATAGTTTTCTATGTGGTATATCAATTATAAATAATCCGAACTCTATGGGAATATTTGTTTTAATTAAATAACTTGTGTGCCTTCTGAACATAGAGTAAACTTACATGATGTAATCAGCAAACACTCAGCAGATCAGACAGCATCTGTGGAGAGAGAAACACAATGAATGTTTCTGGTCAATGATCTTTCATCAGAGAAAGTGACTGAGTATTTCCAATAGTCTCTGTTTTTATTTAATGTTCACAACATCTGGAGTATATAGTTTTTCAAATTATAAATCTGCTTAAACATCCTATTCAATTGGTTGTTGTAGGTTACTATTGAGAGATTAACACAGTTCTTATTGATCTTATCATTGCTGTGATTTGGAGGCTGGGATTTGTTTACAGACCAATTTGGAGAGAAATTACTCCTTTCTCTCTCGCTCTGTTTGAGTGTTAGAATAAAAATATATCACTGGAACGTGGGATCGTAGTGAGACTGAACACTGTCTCTGTCTGAGCCTTGGGGAGTGATGACCCTGCTGTGTCTCTCTATCTCTGTCAGTGATAATGTGAATGTGTGTGAGAGGGAACTATCTGCATTGTTACTTGTGTCTCAGCTGGAAGGTGGGAAGAAGAGCAGAAGGGAAAGGCTGTGATGGGCTGGAGGGCAGGAGAGGCTGAAATGACAGAGTAACAATATTAACCAAAATGGTGCAAGGAATGGGGTGGAGGGTGCAGTTGGAAAAGAGAAAAAACAGAAGATGGGGATGTAAATTACAGGATCCTTACCAACTGTCATCTGAAAGGAATCAAAACAAAAGAAAACTGTGACAGCGATAACAAAGGGAGTTACTCTGTCATGTCCCCTTCACTGTTTACTGGATGCATGATTACTGTCAGATTCTGAATCAATTCTGTCTGTTTCTCATTGTTAACTCAAAAATGTCCATTTACTCTCAGTTTTCAGGAAATGGACCTGGAGTCAAGTGACCAATTCATTGGTTTTACAGAAAGTCTGTTCCAACCCAGTTTCAGTGGGAGGACACAGGGAAATGCCCTCTGGCTGTTGGTGCAATGGGCCTGTCTTCTCAGGGCACTGTTACATCCCGAGAATTCTGTACTAACCAAAAACCCACTCTGTCTGTCACTGATGAGCAATCTTTATTGACATGACAAATCTCCGACATATGCACTGGACAATACAGATATAGCTGGTTGTGAACAAAGATCAAAGAAAATTTACAGCCCAGGAACAGGCCCTTCAGCCCTCCAAGCCTGATCCGATCCAAATCAACTGTCTAAACCTGTCGCCCGATACCTAAGTATCCCTCTGCTCCCCACCTACTCATGCATCTGTCCAGATGCATCTCAAATTAATCTGCTGTACCTGCCTCTACTACCTCTGCTGGCAAACCATTCCAGGCACCTACCACCCTCTGTGTAGGATTCCTCATTCCTGAAGAAGGGCTTATGCCCGAAACATCAATTCTCCTGTTCCCTGGATGCTGCCTGACCTGCTGCGCTTTTCCAGTTACTCATTTTCAGCTCATCTCTGTCTACCCTGTCTATACGCTTCATGATTTTGTAGACCTCAATCATGTCCCCTCTCAATCTCCTTTTTTCTAATGAAAATAAACCTAACCTACTCAACCTCTCTTCATAGCTGGCACCTTCCATACCAGACAACTTCCTCGTAAACCTTCTCTGCACCCTCTCCAAAGTGTCCACATCCTTTTGGTAATGTGGTGACCAGAACTATATGCAGTATTCCAAATGTGACCAAACCAAAGTCCTATACGAGTGTAACATGATCTGCCAGCTCTTATAGTCAATATCCCGTCCGATGAAGGCCTTCTTGACCACTCTATCCACCTGTGCAGCAACCTTGAGGATACAATGGACCTGCACTCCCAGATCTCTCTGCTCATCAACTTTCCCTGAGGCTCTTCCGTTTACAGTACAATTCGCTCCAGAAATAGACTTCCCAAAATGCATCACCTCACGTTTACCAGGATTGAACTCCACCTGCCACTTCTCCACCCAACTCTCCAGTCTATCTATACCCTCCTGTATTCTTTGACAATCCCCTATGCTTTCTGCTACTCCACCAATCTTCGTGTCATCTGCAAACTTGCTGATCATACCAACAGTGCCCTCTTCCAGATCATTTATGTATATCACAAACAACAGTGGCCCCAGTACAAACAACAGTGTCCCTGTGGAACCTTTCTCCATTTCGAGAAACTCCCTTCAACTACTACTCTCTGTCTCCTGTTGCTCAACCAGTTGTTTATCCACCTAGCTAGGACACTCCACACACCATGTGACTTCACTTTCCCAATTGGTTTATCATGGGGAACCTAATCAAATGCCTTACTAAAGTTCATGTGTTTGACATCGACAGCCCTTCCTTCATCTCTCAACTTGGTCACTTCCTCAAAGAACTCTATTAAGTTGGCAAAGGCACAATCTCCCCCACACAAAACCATGCTGCCAATCATTGATAAGCCCATTCTGTTCTAAGTATATATAGATCCTATCCCTCAGTACCTTCTCCTACATATTTCCCACCATTGACATCAGGTTCACTAGTCAGTAGTTACCTGGAATATTCCCTCTACCTTTATTGTACAGGGGCACAAAATGAGCAACCCTCCAGTCCTTCTGCACCTCACCTGTTTTTAGGGATGCTACAAAGATATCTGTCAGGGCCCCAGCTATTTCCATTCTCGCCTCCCTCAGCAATTTGGGATAGATCCCATCTGGTTCTGGGGATTTGTCCACCTTAATAACCTCTAGCCTACCCAAAACAACTTCCTGACTGATGTTAACGTGATCCACACTAATCAAATATCTATCTCTAATCTCAACATTCATCATGTCCCTCTCCTCAGTGAATACTGATGCAAAGTAATCATTCAGAATCTAACCCATTCTCTCAGGTTCGACACACAGACTTCCTTCATTATCTTTTAGTTACCCGCTTGCTTCTTATATAAGAATAAAAGGCTTTGGGATTGTCCTTAATTCTGCTTGCTAAAGCTATTTCATGATTCCTTTTAGCCCGCTTGATTCATCATTTAAAACTGGTCCTACTCTTCCAATATTCCTCCAGGGCCCGTTCTATTCTTAGCTGCCTTGACCTTATGTACGCTTCCCTTTTCCTCTTGGTTAGTTGTATAATTTCTCCTGTCATCCACAGTTCACGAATTTTGCCTTTCCTATCCTTTGCTTTCAACGGGACATGCTTACCTACCCTGCACTAACTTTAAGCTATCTTTGAAAGCCTCCCACATATCAAATGTGGACTTCCTATCAAATAGCTGTGTCAAATCCACATTTCCCAGCTCCTGCCTAATTTTGATATAACTGGCCTTGACCCAGTTTAATACTCTTCCATTAGGACCACTCTCATCTTTGTCTACAAGTATTCTAAAACTTACAGAATTGTGGTCACTGTTCCCAAAGAAATCCCCCACCGCAATTTCCACCACCTGGCCTGGCTCATTCTCCAACACCAAGTGCAATATGGCCCCTTTCCTCATCGGAATATTGACATACTGCTCTAAAAAATTCTCCTGGACGCTTCTTACAAGTTATGCCCCATCCAGACCTCTGACACTACGTGTATCCCAGTCAATGTTGGGAAAATTAAAATTTCCCATCACTACCAACCTGTTGCCTCTACATCTTTCCAAAGTCTGTTTACCTATTCATTCTTCTACTCACGCTCACTGTTGGGAGGCCTGTAATACAGCCCTAACAATACAACTGCACCTTTATTTCTCAGTTCCACCCATAATGCCTCGCTACTCAAGCCCTCCATAGGGTCCTTTCGCACAGCCGGGCTATCATCCCTGACCAGCAATGCAACTCCTCTCCCACTTTTGATTCCCTGCCTGTCCTATCTGAAGCGTCTATATCCTGGAGAGATAGTGAAGGGGCTGGAACAGGATAAGGAGGGTGTAGGTGCTGGAAGGATATTATAGAGATAACGAGGGGTGTTGGAGCTGGAGGAATTTACAGAGTTATGGGTTGGAGGCGTTGGAGAGATATGGAATAATGTTGATAGTCAAGATGGCTTCTCATACAGGGAGGGATGTAACTGCTGGATGGTGACACAGAAAGAGGAAGGGATGTCGGGGATAGGGACAGATGCAGTGTCTGGGGAATGTTACAAAGATAGAGATGAGTTCTGTTGGATGGTGGAATTGAAAGAGATAGTGAGGTTTGTAGTTTCTCGAGGACATTAGAGAGATGAGGGGTGTACAGATAGAGCAGGTTTACAGATATAGGGAGGCTTGTTGTGGCTAAAGGAGGTAACAGAGATGGGAGGGTTGTAGGTGCTCTGGGAGGTGGCAGAACTGGGAAGGTATGCAGGGGCTGGAGCATGTTACAAAGGTATGGAAGAGTTTAGGGGCTGGCAGAATTTACAGAGATAGGGAGGTTTATAGAGATTAACGGAAGTGACAGAGATGGAAGGATTCTAGGTGCTATAGGAGGTTACAGAGATAGGGAGGGGTGCTGGGGCTGAGGGACGTTATAGTGAGGGTTTCAGTAACTCCCTGTTTGATCGCAGTGAGGTCAAAGTGTGACCTCACCGTGTACATCACAGAGAGCTCAGACATCACAATTGGTTTATAAACTGGCTTCATCGGAGACACGAGGCTGCTCCAGGAAACACAGGGAAGGCTAGGTCACTGCACTGACCATGTCTCTAGCTGATCTGTCTGAGAGTGAATGGGATCAGCAAGAAGATCAAAACAGCTTCACTTCACAGAGACCACATTATATTGCGTAAATCCCATTAGCAAGGTGATCAGACAGAAGCTGGTGAGGTTTGAAAGGTCCCTGAAAAAAATCTTTGTCTTGAGGTTTTGGTGGAGATGGGGGAAGACAGGACAAGCTGTTTGGTCGATGGGAGGAATGAATCCAGTTGGTGGCTAGAAGGAGAGATGAGGGGCTGGGAAGGGAGTCGGGGATAGGAAAGGGGGTTACTTGAAATTGGACAACTCAATGTTGAGTACTCCGTGTTGCAGGCTGCCCAGACGGAAGATGAGGTGTTATTCCTCCAATTTGTAGTTTAATTTGTTGTGGCAGTAGAGGAAGCCAAGGATGGTCATGTCAGAAAGGAAGTGGGAAGGGGAATTAAAATGGACTGTGACTGGAGGTCCGGTCGGCCTCTGTGGGCCTGGCTGAGATGCTTGGAAAACCATTCACTAAGTTTACATTTGGTCTCCCAGATGTAGACAACTCCACACTGGGAGCACTGGATACAGTAAACTAGGTTGGAGAAGAGGGAGGTGAACCTCTGTCTCAACAATGATGCAAAACCTACCAGCACACCACCCCCTTCACCTCCATCCAGTGCCCCAAACAGTCCTTACACGTGAGACAATTTCAAATAACCCCCTTTCCAATCCCCTGGTTCCCTTCCTATCCCCTCCCTCTCTCTCCCTTCCATTCCTCTCATCGACCCTTCCTCCCAGCCACCAACCGGATTCACTCCACCCATTGACCAACCAGGTCATCCCCTTTACCTGTCTTCACCGATCCCCATCACCTTGCCTCTGCCAACCCCTTTATCTGCAGCTCCTCACAAACCCACCCCCAGTCCTGAAGAAGAGTTACCCCCAAAATATTGCCTTCTCCACCTCCTGATGCTGCCTGGCTTGCTGTGTTCTTCCAACCTCCTGCTTATCTCCCTTGGAATTCAACATCTGCAGTTTTTTTTGTCTCTGAGCAAGGAAATGGTCAGCCTGTGGAATGTGGGATTCTGGGAGGTTCGAAGTGTCAGAGATAAACATATCTCCTGGAAATGTGACAGTGTGCATCAACTGGAGCTCTGTTTTCGAGAATGGGAGTAACTGTAGGCCATCCACGGGACTGAGGATGAGGGGGATAACACATTTATGGAGGTGGCTACATCACAGTTAGTGTGTATGCGCAAATAAGGAAAACATGACAGCCAGGTATCTCAGCAGTCCCCTGAGATGATCGAAATCAGACATCAGTTTCCTGCTTTGGAAGCTTGTGATGGAAAGAATTCATCAGAAGAACGCAGACAGAGTCACGTCAGCTGGACAGGGTGGTAGGAAGAATGGGTACACAATACTGATGATGGGTTCTTTAGTTAGGGAAACAGAGTGGAGTTTCTACAGTTATAAACATACCTTCAGCATGCGATGATAACCTCCTTGCTACCAGGGTCAAGGAAATCACAGAACAGCTGCAGGAAATTCTGCTGCAGGAGGATCAAACGGCAGAGGTATTGCTCCATGTTGGTGACAAAGACCTCGGTGGGAATGCGGAGATGTGGTCCATGAAACAGATTTGAGGCAGCAAGGAATGAGATTGAAAAGCAGGATGTGGAACACAGTATTCTCAGAATCACTGCCAGTCCCATGTGTTGATCAGAATCCGAGCAGAATAATTGGATGGTCGAACATGTGTCTGGAAAACGGGTTCAGAAGGTCAGGCAGCATGTTTCAAGGCATTAGGACCAGCTCTGGAGCAGGTTAGAACTCAACAAGATGGACAGTTTACGTCTTGGTAGGACTGGAATGAACATCCATACAATTCCCCCAAATAGGTTTGTGAGTGCTGTTGGGGAGGTGATAATCAAGATTAGAAATGGCTTGGGAATGTAAGTGGCATCTTGGCTTCAAGGGAAGGCTGCATTCATAGCAGAACATCGAACACTTTCATATTGAGTTTATGCAACAAGACTCACAGAATCCGAAAAAAAAAATGAAATCATTGGAAGAACATGGAACATTTTGGATACACGAGTGAGAATTTAAAATGAGAATTTGGAGGACAATATGCCTGTGTTGGTTCTTGCAATCACAGGATGATCAGGGAAAATTGGGATTTGCTGGGATATGCAAAGCAGGAGGGAGGAAGACATTTGGACAAAGTAAAGGTATGGAGTTTATAATCTAGTCTCCAGCCGATATGGTGCTTGTTACAAAAGTCCAGATATAACAACCAAATAAATGACTGTTTCACCAAACATGAACTGAGGCAGGGATATACGAGCTGTTTTGCAGATGGAAACAATTCTTCATGATGATGTAAATATCATTTTGAATTTATCACACCCTTCAATATGAAGCCACAAGCGAACAGGGTTCATCCAGAGTTAGTTCACAGTGAGCTCCATGGAGACAGTGAGAGCCACAAAACATTTCCATGGAATTACAAGATGTCGCCTCATTTTCCATATCCGACCCCATTCCCAAGCTTCGGATCACATCTGCCACCAAGCCCTCTAATTCCCAACGACTTTCCCAAAGATTGTGTATAGAAATGAATAATGAAATGGAGTGATATCAGTCTCAGGGGAGGGCAGCCAGTGTGAATGGGCAAAGTAAATTATCGATGAAAATATGTTTGTAATGAAAAGGCAGTTTTTTTGCTGTTTACACATCACATTATTTAGTCTTTATAACAGGAACTTTTGTTTTTTCACTTTTTCCAGATGTATATATCAGAAACTTTAGTGTGGACGAATGGACAGGAGCCAGTCATTGGTTTTTCCAGTCTGGCCTGCAGTGAACAGTGATAATTCCCTTAGGTCATGTTTTTTATCAGTGCCTGGTTCACTCACTGAGAATGGATTGCTTCAGATGACTGCCCTCTTTTGCTTCGGATGAATTTTCTTTTTATGCATATTTAATTCCTTTTTCGGTTTTGCTTTTATTGTTCCACTTTCTGCTAATTGTTGCTCATTGCTGACAGCACTTTACACTGGCTTTACACCTCCAATCTCATTCACTTTGCCCCTCAGATGGAGTCATTCCTTGCCCATTAGGAAAGGAGTGTTATCATGTTGCTGCTCCTCCTTCTCCTTTGGGTCCATTCCTCACGTGGACTCCTCATTCTGTTCTCTGCTGCACCTAATGTTGACTCCCAGCTACATGCATCAATTGAATTATTTTTATAAGGGGATATTTCACTGCATACTTTAACTGGTCTCTGAGACTATTCTGCATCACCACATAAATAAATGCATTTATGCAGCAACTTAAGTCTCGCAGCATAAATGTGATTAGTTCAAAGAGATAAAAATCATCCAAATAATAACCAACATTGAAGAAATATAAAATATACACCAACCAGAGAAGTATGAAGCTGACAGATACAACAAAGAGGAAAGTCACAGATTTCTTTCTGCTCTCTATCTCGGGGTCATTCTCTATTTTTCTTTGATTCCTCAGTCCCTTACATGCCTTAACTGCCTGAAAAATGTGTCTCATACTTCCATAAAAATGTTTTGTGGCTCTCACTGTCTCCATAGAGCTCACTGTGAAGTGACTCTGGATGAGCCCTGTTTGCTTGTGGCTTCATATTGAGGGGTGTGATAAATTCAAAATGATATTTACATCATCATGAAGAATTGCTTCCATCTGCAAAATAACTCCTAAACCTCTGCCTCAGTTCATATTTGGTGAAACAGTCATTTATTTGATTGTTATATCTAGACCTTTGTAACAAGCACCATATCGACTGGAGACCAGATTATAAACTCCATACCTTTACTTTGTCCAAATGTCTTCCTCCCTCCTGCTTTGTGTATCCCAGCAAATCCCAATATTCCTTGATCATCCTGTGATTGAAAGATCAACACAGGCATATTGTCCTCCAAATTCTCAATTTTAAATTCTCACTCATGTATTCAGGATGTTCAGAAAGAGAATAAAAGTGAATGGGAGAAGTGGTGTTAAAACTGTTTCAATACATCGATAACTCAGCCAATGAGCATCATTATAATATCTGTAGGTGGTGTAACAGTACCATGGAACATTGTTAATGATCATTTCGGCTTCAAATCGAAAATAGTTGGGAATATTCTTTAAAGAAAGGAAAATTCAGATTATTGCTAGAACCCTCATTACAGTTTTCTCTGTGCAATACTGAGATGTCATCTGATGAATACAAATAGCAACAAATCGATCAAAAGAAAAAGTGACAGTGAACCAAACAGAACAATCAACTGTCAAGCGGCTCAGGTCATAGATGGCGTTACAAACAAGAGTCATGTCCAGAAGGCACCATGGATAATAATAGTAAGTAAACTTATGAAGCATGATATCAAAAGTAACGTACAGTAGATCAGACACTGCCATGGTTACCAGATAGCGAGTGGTGCATGTCGAAAGACCACACTTTCCCACAGACAAGATTAGAATTGCTGCTGGACTAACTGTGAGAGAGAGAAAGGAAAAAAAGAGACAACGTTACTGATCAAATATTCTCTATGCATGATGGATTTTAGCACAAAGATAATTGTTGCTCTGTGTCTTATCATCTGAACCATTATAGTAACACCTCTCAAATCAAACAATTGCCCTTCTAGAGACAAATAGGGAAATGCATCAGGAGCAAATCACTCCCAGAAACATGTTAATATACTCAATATTAACAATATTACTATACTCAATATTTTTTGGGGAAAGCAGAAGTTGTTTCTTTTCTTTCACAGGTTACTGTGACTGGCAGGAGTTTCCTATAAGACCACAACATCTGTTCCTCTCCCCCACACACTAACTCTCTGTTCCTCTCCCCCAACACACACACACTCTCTTTCTCTCACACACACACACACACACACACACACACACACACACACACACACACACACACACACACACACACACACACACACACACACACACACACACACACACACACGTCAATGAGTGAATTTGCATTTGCAGAATTGTATTTGCAGATGCATTCTATTTTATATTATTGACCAGAGACAAAGTAATTTGTGTTTTAACTCATCCATAAACACACCCTTGGCAAAAGCAAATTCAGCAAAACAGTGTGATTCTCATTGCGGTCTTCTCATTCTAATGCAGCAAAATGAAATACTGAAAGAACCCTCAAGATTTTTTTGTAGCAGCAGAGAGAGAGCTCTATTGACCAGTTTCAATTCCAAAACACGAAGTTCAACAACAGATAGCAGAAACTAAAACCCTGGGAGTTTGTGAGCCTGACTCCAACCACTCAGGATGATGTTGTGTAAATTTTAAAAATATCAAAGCTATTTACTCTGCTTTCCATGGAGCAGACACCTCACCATTAGTTGACAATAGCTCTCTTCAAGAGAAACAGGACAAAATAAATCCCTCTTAAAGGCATATTTCCGACACACTGTAGTCCCATGTAGACCAGACTGTGTTAGAATGAAAGCTTTCCTTCTCTGAAAGACATTTGTGAAGGAGATGGGATTCTTTTTTCCTGACAACTGATAACAGTTTAGTGGTCACCATTAGACTGTTAAGTCTAGATTTGTATTGAATTCACCGTCTGCCGTTGTTGATATCGAACCCAGCTCCCCTTGTTCTCTGAAATCATTGTCTCACAAGACCAAAATATCATCATCTCCCCTAATCTTTGACATTGGACTGGATCCACAGCAGCAGTCCCTGATACCATGCTCCAAGAAGGCAGTGGAGTAGGATGTTCCAGCCAGAACTCATCTGCGCCACGTGTTCTTCTTTCTCTTTTCCTGTCCTTTTCTTCCTGGCCGCTGGTGAGCAATGATTCCTTGCCTGTAGAGATGATTCCCGGCCTCTGGCAACCACTCCCGTCCTCTGGGGAGCACAAGTCCTTGCCAGCAGAGATGATTTGCGTCCTTTGGTGATGACTCTTGGCCTGGCACAGCAACCTCCTCTCACAGTCTCCTGGCCTGGCACAACAGCTTCCTGGCAGGTTGTGACCAGCCTTAATGTTCCCATAGCAGCATTCCGGTGAGGCGTGACATCCTCCTGGCCTGTTGCAAGGGCCTCCCAGCCTAGCGCAGCAGCCTTTCAGCGTGGCGTGCCATCCTCCCATCCTGGCGCAGTGGCCTCTCAGTGTGGCATCCTCCTGACCTGGTACAGTGGCCTTACAGCACAATGACCTCCCCGCCTGGTGCAGCAGCCTCCCGGGGCGACATGGCAACATCCTCGTCTGGCGTAGCAGCCTCCTTGCATAGCAGCTTCCCGGCATTGTGTGTCACTGGTGCGAACTGAAAACTAGCTGCCAGCGTGGTCTGCTGTCCTGAACTTTTACTTTTGTATCTCAGTCGGTACTGTAATTGGTGAGGTATAAACTCCTCACTGTACTCACCGAGTATATGTGACAATGAAGGCTAGTCTATGTTTGCTCTCCTAGAACAAAATTGTGGTGTAATTCTGGTGATCTCCATGGAGAGTGCTAGATAAACCATGAAGACTCCTAGCCCTAGTGTGTGCTCCAAATCTGGGAGGGGGATTTCCATTCACAGGGAGAGGGACTAGGAGAGAAGGTTGGGTGCATGAACCTGGACATCAGGTAAGAAGCTTTACTGAATCCCAGATAAAGTGTCTGATTTCTAAACTGGAAAGATGCTATGAACTATGTTACATGGAGTCAGATTTTATTGGGTGTGAAGACTGTGGTTTAGAGGCTTGAACATGGGGAGGAATTCCATCACAAATATTGGAAGTTGGGCGGTATGGTGGCTCAAAGGTTAGCACTGCTGTCTTGCAGCACCAAGAAGACAGGTTCAATCCCAGCTTCTGGTGACTGTGTGCTGATTACACATTCTTCCTGGGTCTGTATCAGTTTCATCTGGGTGCTCTGGTCTCCTTACACAGTCCAAAAATATGCAGGGTCAGTGGATTGGCCATGGGAAACACAGCATTACTGGGATTGAGAGGCAGGTGTTTGAGTGGGACACTCTTCAGAGTTGGTGTGGACTTGTTGGGCTGAAGGACTTGTTTCTACACTGTACAGATTTTTTTAAAAAAGCACTTCTTTTAATTTTGGTGCAATCTAACCTGGGACATGGTGGTTGGATTCACTGCTGAATACCTTCAAAGTTCTGATTGTCAGTATGTTCAGTCCTGTGCATGAGGGAGTGACTCAATGTCCAATCATTCACCTGTCCATAATGTTGAGGGCATCCATTTCTGGTTACTGTGCCGTGATTCCATATCTTGTACTGTCCTTCATAAAGTGTGGATATAAAATTCTGGAGGCAATCTGAGCTGTGGAGACTCCAAAACTGAATGCAAACATTTTGCAGTTAATGTCCATGTCAGGTGTCTCCCATTCTCTACTTTATTGATCTCAGATGTCTTCTTGTGGATGTTGTGGTCTTATAGGAAACTCCTGCCAGTCACAGTAACCTGTGAAAGAGAAAAAACAACTTCTGCTTTCCCCCAAAAATATTGAGTGGAGTGTTTAGAGGTGGAGTGGTCGATAGCCACATTTGATACCCATGAGGATGGCCTCAACGGGATCTGGGGTTCATGTTCCACTACAGTTGACTCCACTACAATATACGCACACATTCTTATATGCACATACACTCACATTGACCCACTCACATACATATTCTGTCTCTCAGCCACACACACATATAATCCCCACTTGCACACCCTCTCACAGGTTATACTCCGTCACACTCACAGTCTATCAAGCATACACACACACTCGCGCACACACACACACACACTCTCCCTTACACACACACATGCATACACATACACACACGCTCCTCTCTCTCTCACATGTACACACACAGACATTTAAGTCATTGGGCTGAATTGTATTTGCAGATACAATTTATTTTGCTCAAAAAGCACATAACCTGCAGGCAGTGAATGCAGGCAGTTAATCCATGTAACATTTTATAAGTTCCTACGTTGGAACTAGAACCAGTCTGACTCAAGGATGGAATACAGACAGTCTCTAACCTCACACATTTAATGCATTGTCTGAGCAGTATTGTCAATTTTTTTGTAAAACCTTAAGTTATCTCGGGAACATGACTTGAAAGAAATTCTGGAATTTACATATGAATGAACTAAAACCCGCAATCCTTTCTAAAAGAAAGACTTAACAGCAATCTAGATTTCTTCAATATATTGTATCAGTTGCATGACACTATGATCTTGTGCTCTAAACTCTGTGTCCTATGAACCTGGCCCATGAGCTACCAAATGAAGGAGAGGTGTTCCGAAAGCTATTACAGGTACACAATCCTTTATCTGAACCCTCGGGACCAGTTGGTTTTCGGAATTCAGAAGTTTTTGCATTTCAAAATAAGTGACTGTTTAATTGTGAAATTTTTAAAAATTGTACTGAACAGCAGTCTCATTGGTGAGTATTACAGGCCCTGAGACAGAATTGATGCCTGCCAGTGCTGGGTCATGCCCCCACATTACATCTGAGTGATGTGGGTTGAGTGGGTATGAAGTTGGGTTAACTGTTTGCACGCGAAACAACTTTGTGAATGAGAAAAATCTTCACAAAAGGAACTTTGGATTTGGGAGCTTTTCGGATTTCAGGATTTTGAATAAAGGATTGACTACCTGTGCTTCTAAATAAACCTGTTGAACTATAAAAGCAAATTACTGCGGATGCTGGAATCTGAAACCAAAAGAGAAAATGCTAGAAAATCTCAGCAGGTCTGGCAGCATCAAAGCTTTGACAAAGGGTCAGTTAGACTCGAAACGTCAGCTCATTTCTCTCCTTACAGATGCTGCCACACCTGCTGAGATTTTCCAGCATTTTCTCTTTTGGTCGTATGATCTGATTAAGATCTGATTAAGGAACAGATATTCTGTAAATGCAATTCAAACAGTCCTGAGTTTGTCACACTTTAGAGTTAACACTTGCTTCTTTGGAAGCGGCTGGGAATAAAAAATGGGCAATGTGTGACATAGTCTGGACAACCGACAAAGTCAGAATATTTGTCATTATCATACGAAAAGAAGAGAAATGCCCGCAACTCGAGAAATTGGATTTGTGAGTTCTGTTAGTGACATTAAATATGCTGGGCAAAATCGAGTCGCAATGTCTTAAGTCAAATGTCTCATTCAAGATTTTCTCTATTTAATGGCCCACATTCTGCATTCTGTACTGTTAATTCTCTGACATGCTCTCAAACTCAATTATTAATCATAGTCACAATATTGCAGATACTAAAGTCAGTTATTTGTTGAAACAGATATTTTTATTCCTATTAATATTTTTTATTCCTGTACGTCCATCCTACTATTCACCTGTCCACTCCACCCCCTTCCATGAACCAATCACAATTAACCCCACCTGCATCCACCTATCACCATCTCACCTGCCCTTCCCCAGCCCTACTCCCCATTTATTTCTGAGCTGGAGAGTTCATTGAGAGCTGTTCTACTGCATGCTGTTATCCCCCAGCTTTCCTTGTTCATTCAGTTTTATAACTCATTTGGGAAATTCTTTGTCTAATACTGTCAAAATTTGCCTTCCTTAACTTTGAGATCAGGTTGATCCTTTTCCATCACTACTTTAAAACTACAAAGAACAAAGACAAAGAAAATTACAGCACAGGAACAGGCCCTTCGGCGCTCCAAGCCTGCGTCGATCTAACTCCTCTGTCTAAACCTGTCGCCTATTTTCTAAGGATCTGTATCCCTCTGCTCCCTGCCCATTCATATATCTGTCGAGATACATCTTAATGATGCTACTGTGCCCACCTCTACACCTTCGCTGGCAACTCTTTCCAGGCATCAACCATTCTCTGCATAAATAACTTTCCACGCATATCTCCCTTAAACATTTCCCCTCTCACTTTGAACTCATTATCCCTAGTAATTGAGACCTCCACTCTGGGAAAAAGCTTCTGGCTATCCACCCTATCTATATCTCTCATGATTTTGTAGACCTCAACCTGCATCTTTCTAATGAAAATAATCCTAATCTACTCAAACTTCCTTCATATCAGGCAACATCCTGGTGAACTTCCTTTGCACACTCTCCAAACTATCCACATGCTTTTGGTAATGTGGCAACCAGAACTGTACGCAGCATTCCAAATGTGGCTGAACCAAAGTCTTACATAACTGTAACATGACTTGCCAACTCTTGTCCTCAATACCCCATCCAATGTAGGAAAGCATGCCATATGCCTTCTTGACCACTGTATAGACCGGCATTGCCACCTTCAGGATACAATGTGGGCGGCACGTGGTTAGCACTGCTGCCTCACAGTGCCGGAGACTCGGGTTCAATTCCCACATCAGGCAACTGTCTGTGTGGAGTTTGCACATTCTCCCTGTGTCTGCGTGGGTTTCCTCCAGATGCTCTGGTTTTTTCCCACAATCCAAAAATGTGCAGGTTAGGTGAATTGGCCATGCTAAATTGCCTGTAGTTTTTGGTGAAGGGTAAATGTAGGGATATGGGTCTGGATGGGTTGCTCTTCAGAGGGTTGGTGTGGACTTATTGGGCCAAACGGCCTGTTTCCACACTATTAGGGCTTTTCCATTCATTGTATAGTTCGCTCTAGAATTGGATTTTCTAAAATGCACCACCTTGCATTTTCCCGGAATGAACTCCATCTGCCATTTCTCTGCCCAACTCTCCAACCTATCCATATTCTGCTGCATTCTCTGACCGTCCCCTTCACTACCTGCTACTCCACCAATCTTAGTGTCATCTGCAAACTTGCTAATCAGACAATCCGTACCTTTTTCCAGATCATTTATGTGGAACACACTGACCACGGTTCTCCATTTTGAGAAACTTCCTTCCAATAATACTCTATCTCCTGCTGCCCAGCCAATTCTCTATCCATCTAGCTTATACACCCTGGACCACATGCGACCTACCATTGGGAACCTTACCAAATGTCTGACTGAAGTCCATGTATATGACATTTACAGCCCTTTCCTCATCAATCAACTTTGTGACTTCTTCAAGGAATGCTATTAAGTTGGTAAGGCATGACTTTCCCTGCAAAAAGACATGTTGCCTATCACTGATAAGCCCATTTTCTTCCAAATGGGTACATATCCTTTCCTTCAGTATGGCAGGCTCTTCAGTCTATAATTGCGTGGGTAATCCCTGCTACCTTTCTTAAACAAGGGGACAGTATTTGCAATTCTCCAGTTCTCTGGGACCTCACCAATGTTCAAGGATGCTGCAAAGATATTTGTTTAGGCCCCAGTTATTTCCTCTCTCACGTCCCTCAGTAACCTGGGTTAGATCCCATCCAGACCTGGAGACTTGTCCACCTTAATTCCTTTTAGAATACCCAACACGTGCTCCCTCGTTTTGCCAACTTGACCTAGAGTAATCAAGCATCTATTCCTAACCTCAACATCTGTCATGTCCCTCTACTCGGTGAATACTGACGCAAAGTACTCATTAAGAATCTCACCCATTTTCACTGACACCATGTATAACTTCCCTCCTTTGTCTTTGAGTGGGCCAACCCTTTCTCTAGTTACCCTCTTGCTCCTTATATATGAATAAAAGGCTTCAGGATTTTCCTTAAACTTGTTTTCTAAAGATATCTCATGAGTCCTTTTAGCCCTCTTAATTCCTCATTTCAGATTGGTCCTACCCTCCAGATATTCTTCCAAAGCTTACGTACCTTCCTTATGTACGCTTATGTCAATCTTATGTATGCTTCCTTTTTCCTCTTTGCTAGTCTCACAATTTCACCTGTCGTCCATGATTGCCTCATCTTGCCATTTCTATCCTTCATTTTCAAATAGACATATCTGTCCGGCTGTCTAATCAACCTCTCTTTAAAAGCCTCCCAAATAGCATAGAGAATTATAGTCACTGGTCCCAAAGTGCTGTCCCATTGACTCCTCAGTCACTCGCCCTGCTTTATTTCCCAAGGTCAAGAAGGCTACCTGGTGAAGGAGCAATACTCCAATAACACGTACTTCCAAATACCTGTTGGACTATAATCTGGACTTTTAACTTTGTCTACTCCAGTCTAATATTGGCACCTCCATATCATTATTTCCCAAGAGTAGACCAAGTTTTGCTCCTTCTCTAGTTGCTACATCCACAGACTGATTATGAGAATTTTCTTGCACAGAATCTTCACCCAAACCCTTGATACTATTAAAAGCAATATTAGCAAATTTTCTGGGTGGGAGGGTGAAATGTGAGGAGGATGTTAGGAGAATACAGGGTAACCTGGACAGATTAGGTGAGTGGACGGATGCATTTTAATGCAGATGCAGTTTAATGTGGATAAATGTGTGGTTATCCACTTTGGTGGCAAGAACAAGAAGGCAGATTACTACCTAAAAGGAGTCAAGTTAGGTAAAGGGGCAGTACAACGAGATCTAGGTGTTCTTGTACATCAGTCAATGAAAGCAAGCATGCAGGTACAGCAGGTAGTGAAGAAGGCTAATAGCATGCTGACCTTCACGAGGTTAATTCTCGGAATGGCGGGACTATCTTATGCTGAAAGATTGAAGCGACTGGGCATGTATACGCTTGAGTTTAGAAGGCTGAGAGGGGATCTGATTGAGAAGTATAAGATTACTAAAGAATTAGACACTCTGAAGGCAGGAAGCATGTTTCCGCTGATGGGTGAGTCCTGTACCAGAGGACACTGATTAAAAATAAGGGGTAGGTCATTTAGAACAGAGTTAAGGAGAAACTACTTCACCCAGAGAGTGTTGGATGTATGGAATGTTCTGCCCCAGAAAGCTGTGGAGGCCAAGTCTCTTGATACTTTCAAGAAAAAGTTGGATAGAGCTCTTAAGGATAGTGAAATCAAGGGTTTTGGGGATAAGGCAGGAACAGGATACTGGTTGAGGATGATCAGCCACGATTATAGTGAATGGTGGTGCTGGCTCGAAGGGCAGAATGGTCTACTTCTGCACCTATTGTCTATTATCTATTGTCTATGGCAGTCGTAGTCTACATTTGAAAGTTAAAATCCTCTACTCTTACCATCCCATTATTGTTACAGATAACTGTAATCTCCTTACAAATATGCTTTTCAATTTTATGCTGAAATATTTAGGAGTGAAACTACTGTCAGGCGCTTTGTTGAATTTGCATTGTAAAACACAAAATTTGCTCTAAGGACCAAAATCTGTGAGATTGTGTTTTATCAGTCGATACCTGATACTGTATATGATTATTGCAATCAAGAATTGTTATTAGTAGACACTTTACAATATCAGTATCCATATTACTCATAAACACTGCACATTATCATTATTATGAGTGAAAATAAACATTGGGGGTTGACTTTGATTCTATTCATATTTCTTTCTATTCTATCCAGGTTGTACAATGTTGATCTCACAGATTTTTGGTCGAAAGATTTCTCCACTGCTGTTGTTGTGTACAGTTCGGTCACCACAATACCAGAAGGATGTGGGTGCTTTGGAGAGGGTACAGAAAAGATTTACCAGAATGTTGGCTGGTCTGGGGGATTTTAGCGTGAAGAAAGGTTAGATAGATTGAATTTGTTTTCAATGGATGCAGGAAGTGACCTGATAGAAGTTTATAAGATTGTGAATGGCATGGGTAGAATGGAAAGTATGAACCTTTTTTCCAGGGTGGAGGTGCCAATTATTCAGAGAGACAGGTTCCAGGTGTCAGTGGGGGGGTGTTTAAAAGAGATATGTGAGGCACGTTTTTCACGTGAAGTGTAGTGAGTGACAGGAACACACTGCCAGAGGTGGTAGTGAAAGCTGACACAATAGCAGCATTTTAGAAGCACCTGTATCAACACATGAATAGGAAGAAAATAGAGGGATATTTGATCCTGTAAGAGAAGACAGTTTTAGGATAGAAGGGTAAAATGTCTCAGCACAGGCATTGAGGACTGAATGGCCTGTTCCTGTGCTGTATTGCTCTTTGTTCTTTGCTGGTACAAACTAGTCACTGAAAGTTCTGGATTTGAGATCAAATTCATTCACAAACAAATTTGTCCCCACTGTCTCCTGCCTCATACATAAGACCATACTACATAGGAGTGGAAGTAAGGCCATTCGGCCATCGAGTCCACTCCGCCATTCCATCATGGCTGATGGGCATTTCAACTCCACTTACCTGCATTCTCCCCATAGCCCTTAATTCCTTGTGACATCAAGAATTTATCAATCTCTGCCTTGAAGACATTTAGCGTCCCAGCCTCCACGGCACTCTGCGGCAATGAATTCCACAGGCCCACCACTCTCTGGCTGAAAAAATGTCTCCGCATTTATGTTCTGAATTTCCCCCCTCTAATTCTAAGGCTGTCCACGGGTCCTAGTCCCATCACCTAATGGAAACAATTTCTTGGCGTCCACCCTTTCCAAGCCGTGTATTATCAGGTAAGTTTCTATTAGATCTCCCCTTAATCTTCTAAACTCCAATAAATACAATCCCAGGATCCTCAGCCGTTCCTTGTATGTTAGACCTACTATTCCAGGGATCATCCATGTGAATCTCCGCTGGACACGCCCCAGTGCCAGTATGTCCCTCCTGAGGTGTGGGGACCAAAACTGGACACAGTGCTCCAAATGAGGCCTAACCAGAGTTTTATAAAGTCTCAGTAGCACAATGATGCTTTTATATTCCAAACCTCTTGAGATAAATGACAACATTGCATTCGCTTTCTTAATCACGGACTCAACCTGCATGTTTACCTTTAAAGAATCCTCGACTAACACTCCCAGATCCCTTTGTACTTTGGCTTTATGAATTTTCTCACCGTTTAAAAAGTAGTCCATGCTTGTATTCTTTTTTCCAAAGTGCAAGACCTCGCATTTGCTCACATTGAATTCCATCAGCCATTTCCTGGACCACTCTCCCAAACTGTCTGGATCCTTCTGCAGCCTTCCCACTTCCTCGGTACTACTTGCCTGTCCACCTAACTTTGTATCATCGGCAAACTTCGCTAGAACGCTCCCAGTCCCTTCATCCAGGTCATTAATATATAATGTGAACACTGAACCCTGCGGGACACCGCTTGTCACCGGCTGCCATTCCGAAAAAGAACCTTTTATCCCAACTCTCTGCCTTCTGTCAGACAGCCAATCCTTAATCCATGCCAGTAGCTCGCCTTGAACACCACTGACCCTCCATTTACTCAGCAGCCTCCCGTGTGGCACCTTATCAAAGGCCTTTTGGAAGTCTAGGTAAAACGCATCCACTGGGTTTCCTTGGTCTAACCTACTTGTCACCTCTTCAAAGAATTCCAACAGGTTTGGCAGGCACGACCTCCCCTTACTAAATCCATGTTGACTTGTTCTAATCCAACCCTGCTCTTCCAAGAATTTAGAAACCTCATCCTTAATGATGGATTCTAGAATTTTACCAATGTCTGCAGGTTTGGAAAAGATTGTGTTAGTGTCTGTCTTTTTGCTAATATAAAATATAATGTCATCCAGTCTCTTTTATCGGTAACATATGTCAAGGATTATTAAAATATGACCTCAGTTTTATTTATAGTTGTGTTCAATCTGTTTATTTCCTGTTTTCTCTTCAATCTGTTTCCGGCTGTTTGGGAATCAGTTCAGGCCAAAGAGACAGAGACAATTGGAGTCAGCACAGGAACCTACAGCTGCACTGACTGTATCCGTGGGTGAATGTTTCAGACTCTTCAGGTCTAGAACAAAAAAGAGAAGAACAACTTTCACGTTGTTGGGGTGGCAATGATATAAGGGGTTAGAATAGAGAGAGTGCAGGATTAAAACTACATGACACATGGCTATAGGTCAACAGGAGCAGGGAGGAAAAGTCACAATGAAAACCCATGTGTGTCTCCCCCATTGAGAAACAGCTGGGGCTTATTTTCAGTTGAAAATGAATCGATATTTGATGTTAAGGTAGGAGACTGCAAGGTTTAAGTTGGTGTCTCAGAGAGAACAGATAGACAAAGGCCACAATACAACATGGTATTTTTGACTCCTAATGGATAATATAATATGGAGGTGCCGGTGATGGACTGGGGTGGACACAGTTAAAAATCCTACCCCACAAGCTACCTGATGAAGGAGCAGCTCTCTGAAAGCTAGTACTTTTAACTGAACCTGTTAGACTATAACCTGATGTTGTGTGATTTTTAATTCAATGGATAACGTGGGAGAGCTTGGACAGAGGTTCGAAGAAATAACTTGAAACCCGTTTAAATCAGCTGACAAATCCTCTGAAAACTTTAATCCTCGGTTCAAAGTCCTGATGTCACCATCTGACCAATTAGAACATTAGATGTCATCTATTAACAGTTAATTAGAAATTAGTTAATTATGCAGTTAGCACTACAATATAATTTGATTCAGTTAAATATGTTAACCTTTTATTATCTTCAGGGAACATTTATTCAACTTGGATGGTTTATCCTGCTTAACTGTAATAAAGTTGTGTTTCCTCAAAGATGTCTGAACTCTAGCAGTCAGTCCCAAACACTAAATTAGAACAAGGCTATTGATTGGTATGTTTTCTGATCAAAATCATGCATGTAACTATATTTTGTCTATAGAAGTCACAACTATATCTATATCACCTGTCTCTTATGGAAAACATGTACAGTCACCAGTAGAGGGGGAATTGTGTGTTTGTCTGTGTGAGAGGGCTGGATATTCAGAATCTAGCAGAGGGAGATTGCTGTTGGTGGTGTATGTTCTGTAATTGACACTGTCCTGAGTGTCAACATCTTTAACACAATTTGTGTCAAGCAACTATTTCCCAACATTGACTGTAAATGAACTATTGACGAAAAATGGAACAGCCCTGTAACATTCAGTTACAAATTCCTAGGAATGAAGTACCTTTGTTTCATGCATGTATGTTCAATTCATCATACATTTCTGTTTATTTTTAAAAACATTTTGTCCATTTGTATAATTGCTTTATGTTAAATTGTAGAATGTTTTTAGCATAATTTGTATAATCTCAAATTCATTAAAATGTTGATTAAAGTTACCTTTCCTCCTTTGGTCATTTCATGACAACTGCATAGCTTATACAAGTATAATTAGTCCATTCAGTCAAGTGCCTCCTCTGGTGAGTCATCATCCAGAGGAGCAGCATCTGATAGATACTAAATTTCAGCATGGATGTTTGGGCATGGAGGTACTGGGGTAGGCAAGGGTCAATTAACCAGATTCCTTTTTGGCTTAGGCAAAAAACAATATAAGGTCCGCTTCATGCATAGGTGGATGACAATGTATATTCCTAAGATGAGACAAAGGACTATCAGTACATCCCATATGATCCACCCATATAGCGACCATAGCCAGCAACTAACACTCCATCCACATGAATCGGATAACGGTGGGGCAGGTACCTTCCCTGTGTCTTGACCCGATTTATTGATAATATCTGTGTTGTCCAAATGTTTTTCGAGAAATCATCGAAGTAGGTGCCACATTGCGGGCCAATGACTGAATAAGCACCTCCTTTAGCAAGGAGGAAATCTAGCACGAGCTGATTCTGAAGCATCATCATCCGGATCTCCTGTAACTCTTTGTTCAACAGCTTCAGAGCATGGGCAGTCGAGTTGGCAAGTTTTTCTATGTCATATGCCAGGTCACTTATCTGATCTAGGGCCATCTCAACACACCAGCCAGGAATAAGACCTCCCAGCAACCTGGACCACCAGGCTTGTTGATGGAAGAAGTTGTGTAAGTTTTGTTTGTCCTTTACTTTTTGTTCCATACTGATTCACATCTATTTCAGACATTTCATGGTGGAGGGTAAAATATGATAACGTGTGTACTACGGCACAACTTCAATACCAGTCATTGGGTAAATATGAGTCGGCTTTGTTTTCACATAGTCAATGAAGGCTAAAAGGAGCTCCAAGGGTGCGCTTCTGTGAGTGAATGAGGAGTCCACTCAGTGCGAGAGCTGAATCTTATAAACAGTGAGTGCTACCAAATGTTATGTTCAGTTGTCCAAGGGTATTAACGGATGGAGAACAGGGGTATGATCAGTGTCTTTGATAATATTTTTACATAGTTTTTGTTTCACTTGCCCCATATTGAGGGTACCAGAAGGTCTTTCAGTGCACCACTTTAACAGCAGAACAATATTAGTACTGAATCCTTGAGGTTTGAACACTTTATACAGCAACGTGCTTCTTCTACCGAATGGGTGTTTCCATCACAAACGAGGGACTGCATAAGTCCTATTTACACACTGTACATCAGAATGATAGAAGAGTGAGTAGATAACACATGGTTCAGGAGGTTTAACTTAAATAAAGAAACCATTAGTAACAGGAGGAGGATTTGGAGTGCATAGTATTTTTGGTCTTGGTTCATCTTTCCAGCTTGTCTTGTCAATTGCTGTAGCTACTGAATACAGGAAACGTGTAAAGGTATTGCTGTCGGTGGCGTTGGGTTGGATAGGAGAGGATTCCATTAAGAAGGTGTAGATGGTCCGTCTCATTTCGGTACTGTGTGCTCAATATTGCAATCTGTACAGTTCAGTTTGAGGGGAATAGACAAACATTTCAAAGTATTATACAGAGCGGATGAGGTTATGGAATTATGCCAATTCATGATGACTGGCACAGAAGTGTTGTGAGGATGACAATAAGGTCGACAGTGATATTTACTTACACAATGTGAGTAGTTTAAATGAGTTTCAGCTGGGTGGCTGCATTCATAACTTCCCATGGTTTTAGTACAGGTTTCACTTGTGCAGTCACACTGGAGTTTAGCCGGTCTGAGATATCACAGATGGATTGGTTACAGCTGGGCACATGTACTTGGGTTGGGTTTTCATCAGATGCCAGTGTCAGTACTAACACTAGGACTGTGAGGAAGATACAAGCTTGCAATGTCCTTTGTCGCCCATGTTGAACATCCTTCTACCTTTTCTGTAGTTTCAGTTGTCAGAAGAATTTCATAAGGATCTTTCCAGCAAAGGCCCAATTTTTCATGATTAAAGTATTTTAGTAGTAGGTAGTCACAAGGGTTAATGTCTTTAAATGTTGGGGCTTTTTCTTCTTCCTTCCCTGGTGCCTGATAGGCTTCTTTGACCTGTTGATGATAAGACTGCAATGCTTTGGTTAGCTTAATCAGGTACCTGTGCATCTCTTCTGTCATGGCATGCACATCAACAGGGTGTTGGGCAGTTAATGGTGCAGACCAGTGAGTCCTCAAAGGTTTTCCATATATCAGTTCAGCCGCTAAGAATCCCGTCTTTTTCTGTATAATGCTTGGCATATTTAAAAGGGTAATTGGGAGTACTTGCAGCTAATTAAGATCCGTTTAGAGTCATAGAGATGTACAGCATGAAAACAGACCGTTCGGTCGAACCCATCCACGCCGAACAGATATCCCAACCCAATCTCGTTCTACCTGCGAGCACATATCCCATATCCCTCCAAAACCTTTCTATTCATATACCCATCCAAATGCCTCTTAAATGTTGCAATTGTACCAGCCACCACCACATCCTCTGGCAGCTCATTTCATACACGTACCACCCTCTGCGTGAAAAAGTTGCCTCTTAGGTCTCTTTTATATCTTTCCCCTCTCACCATAAAGCTATACCCTCTAGTTCTGGACTCGGCGACCTCAGGGAAAAGACTTTGTCTATTTATCCTATCCATGCCCCTTATAATTTTGTAAACCTCTATAAGGTCACCCCTCAGCTTTCGACACTCCAGGGAAAACAGCCCCATCCTGTTCAGCCTCTCGCTGTAGCTCAGATCCTTGGCAACATCCTTGTAAATCTTTTCTGAACCCTTTCAAGTTTCATAACATATTTCCGACAGGAAGGAGACCAGAAATGCACACAACATTCCAACAGTGGCGTATCCAATGTCCTGTACAGCCACAACATGACCTCCCAATTCCTGTACTCAATATTCTGACCAATAAAGGAAAGCATACCAAATGCCTTCTTCACTATCTTATCTACCTGCGACTCCAATTTCAAGGAGCTATGAACCTGCACTCCAAGGTCTCTTTGTTCAGCAACACTCCCTAGGACATTACCATTAAGTCTATAAGTCCTGCTAAGATTTGCTTTCCCAAAATGTAGCACCTCGCATTTATCTGAATTAAACTCCATCTGCCACTTCTCAGCCCATTGACCCATCTGGTCCAGAACCTGTTATAATCTGAGGTAACCCTCTTCGCTGTCTACTACACCTCCAATTTTGGTGTCATCTGCAAACTTACTAACTGTACCTCTTATGCTCGCATCCAAGTCATTTATGTAAATGACAAAAAGTAGAGGGCCCAGCACAGATCCTTGTGGCACACCACTGGTCTCAGGCCTCCAGTCTGAAAAACAACCCTCCACCAAAACCCTCTATCTTCTACCTTTGAGCGAGTTCTGTAACCAATTGGCTAGTTCTCCCTGTATTCCATGAGATATAACCTTGCTAATCAGTCTCCCATGGGGAACCTTGTCGAACGTCTTACTGAAGTCCATACAGATCACATCTACTGCTCTGCCCTCATCAATCTTCTTTGTTACTTCTTTAAAAATCTCAATCAAGTTTGTGAGACATGATTTCCCACACACAAAGCCATGTTGACTATCCCTAATCAGTCCTTGCCTTTCCAAATACATGTACACCCTGTCCCTCAAGATCCCCTCCAACAACTTGCCCACCACCGAGGTCAGGCTCACCGGTCTATAGTTCCCTGGCTTGTGTTTACCACCCTTCTTAAACAGTGGCACATTTGCCAACTTCCAGTCTTCCACCATCTCACCTGTGACCATCGATGATACAAATATCTCAGCAAGAGGCCCAGCAATCACTTCTCAAGCTTCCCAGAGTTCTCGGGTACACCTGATCAGGTCCTGGGGATTTATCCACTTTTAACCGTTTCAAGACATCCAGCACTTCCTCCTCTGTAATTTGGACATTTTGCAAAATGTCATCATTTATTTCCTTACAGTCTATGTATCTTCCATATCCTCTTCCACAATAAATACTGATGCAAAATATTCATTTAATATCTTCCCCATTTTCTGTGGCTCCACACAGAGGCGCCTTGATGATCTTTGAGGGGCCTTATTCTGTCCCTAGTTACCCTTTTGTCCATAATATATTTGTAAAAATCCTTTGGATACTCCTTAATTCTATTTGCCAAAGCCATCTCATGTCCACATTTTGCCCTTCTGATTTGCCTCTTAAGTATACTCCTACTTTCTTTGTACTCTTCTAAGGATTCACTCGATCTATTCTGTCTATACCTGACATATGCCTCCTTCTTTTTTCGTAACCAAACCCTGAATTTCTTTAGTCATCCAGCATTCCCTATACCTACCAGCCTTCCCTTCCACCCTGACAGGAATATACTTTCTCTCAGTTCTTGATATCTCATTTCTGAAGGCTTCCCATTTCCAGCCGTCCCTTTACATGCCAACATCTGCCTCCAATCAGCTTTCTTCTACCAATTTTCTTACCTGACCTTTTAAGGTATCATTGGCTCTTTCTACAATTCCCGCTGCTTGGGGGTGGTTGGCACAATGGAACTTTTTATTCATATTCAAACTCTTACATAGTGCCTTGGCTAGCTCCGCACAGAAGTGGGGGCCATTGTTGGAAGAGACTGTTACTGGTATTCCAAATCTGGGTATGATTTCCCTTAGTAAAATTTTATAAGTAGTTGTTGCTGTGCAGTCAGTACAGGGATAAGCTTCAATCCATTTACTAAATACACTGATTATCACTGAGCAACATTTATAACAATGACATCTCGGTAACTCTACAAAATATTACTGGATAGTATCAAAAGGTGCACTTGGCAAGGGAGTTTCATCTGGTGGACACTTTACGCCTTTTTCCGGGATCATGCTTTTAACAAATTAAGCAATTTTTAGCTGCTTGTTTTGCTTTTTCTTGCAGGTGGGGATTCCACCAAATTTGGAGAATTCTGTCCACCATTCCTTCCTTACCTATATGCGTGTGTGTATGAACATAATCAACTAGAATAGGCAAAGTCGTGTTGGGCAGACATGTCTGTCCTACCGGCATAACCCAAAGCTTATTGTAACATAACAACCATGGTCTATCCATCTTTGTTTCTCCTCATCAGACGTGTCCCCCTGATGGGTCCGTATTTGCTCGAGGTCAGGCATGGTCAGGGTGTCAGAAGAGGTTCACTATTTGTCATTTCAGTAACCACGTCTTTTTGCTCAAAAGCTGCTTTCTTAGCCGCTTAGCAGAGTTGTTGCTTTGGGCGACATCGGAAGCATCAGAGGAGTGGTGAAGAAGGCGTTTGGTATGCTTTCCTTTATTGGTCAGAGTATTGAGTACAGGAGTTCAGAGATCATGTTGTGGCTGTGCGGGGCATTGGTTAGGCCATTTTTGGAATATTGCATACAATTATGGTCTCCTTCCTACTGGAAGGATGAAGAAAAGGTTCAGAAAACATTTACAAGGATGTTGCCAGGGCTGGAGGATTTGAGCTGTAGGGAGAGGCTGAATAGGCTGGGGCTATTTTCTCTGGAGCGTGGGAGGCTGAGGGGTGACCTTATAGAGGTGTATAAAATTATGAAGGGCATGGATAGGATAAATAGGCAAAGGTATTTCCCTGGGTTGGGTTGTCCAGAACTAGAGGACATAGGTTTAGGGTGAGAGGGGAAAGATATAAAAGAGACCTAAGGGGCAACCTTTCATGCAGAGGGTGGTATGTGTGTGGAATGAGCTGCCAGAGGATGTGGTGGAGGCTGGTACAATTGCAACACTTAAAAGGCATCTGGATGAGTATATGAATAGGTAGAGTTTAGAGGGATATGGACCGGGTGCAACAAGTGAGACTGGATTAGGTTGGGATGTCTGTTTGGCATGGACGAGTTGGACCAAAGGGTCTGTTTCCCTGCTGTACATCTCTATAACTTTATGAGTGAACAAAACATTTGATAATTGCTGAGAGGGACGTTGAATATCACTGAGGAGGTTAGCAACACAGACAGCATTGAGGATAGGAGTTCATGATGAGGCAAGGAAGCCGCGCTGCTGCTAGAGATGACCAAAATCATGTGCACATCCAAAGCGTAGTGGGAATCAGTCCAGATATTAGCTGACTTTCCTTTAGTAAGTGTACAGCCATGGGTGAAAGCAAGGAGTTCAGCTTGTTAGGCGGAACAGGGTGGGTCGACAGAATAAGCTTCGATTGTTTAGGACAAAGTGACGATCGCATATCCTGACATGCGTTTTTCCTTTGGAGAAGTAGAAGAAGAACCATCGACATAATGTGCAAGGTCAAGGTTAACAAGATCCTGATCCGTAACGTCAGGACATGGTTTAATAACAAGTTCATTTATGAGAACACAATCATGGGGAGGATCAGGCAGTTCAAGAGGTTCTTCCTGCAGGAATGTACCGGGGTAAATTTTGGAGCAGTCTCTAAAAGAGATAAGTGGATTATGAAGTATTGAAATCTCATAGCGACAGAGTCGAACCACAGTGAGGTGTTGAGTACGTTTAGAGGTAAGCAAGGATACCACAGAATGGGGTGTACAGACTTCTACATTTTGATGTGAAGTTATATTAGGGGCAGCCGCTACCATAGTATGAATAGCGGGGAGAATTTGGGTGCAGCTTTAAAATAATCGTGTTGCAGCCACATGTACCTTCATCTTGAAAGAATTAAATGTGGTCCCAGTAGAATGCCACAGGCTGACTGTAAATACTAATTAGGAGGCAGAGTTGTAATTGCCAACATGCACTGTGGCCTAATCCTTCTAATCAGAATTTTAAATTGCATTAGTTTGTAGTTTGCACTTCTGGTTGTTTTAAAGTCGAACTATAATACTTTTTTTTGCTTTCTTTCTGGTTAAAGCGTATGAACTGGTTTTCAAAACAGCAGTTAGATTTGATCAGAATCAGTGGCCTTAAGTTCACTTATCAGTGCAGTTGTAACACTGCCTAAAACACACAGGAACAAATGACTCATTGGGGGAAGGGCATGGGCCTTGGCACGTTGGTCCTCAGAGTGGGGGTGGGGTGTGGGTTTCAGGCAACATTTTTTATGAAGAGTGTTCACCTTGGCCGTAATGTGGGTGAGGTTTGAGGAGGTCCCCGGTGGGCAATCAGAGGAGATCAGCTGACTGAACGGGAGGCGTAAAATATTTTCTCCTCTGAATCTGAATCCCATCACTCATTTGCGAATGGATCAGGATTTTTTTGTAATGGGTCTTTGGGAGAGGTGGGGTATAAGGAACAGTCTTTGTCGTCCCTCTAGTTCTGCGCAGCTGCAGCTGCAATCTGTTGTTTATTCAGCCGTTTCCATTTTCTTTGGGCCCCTGACATTTCAGCTTCGACTGTGATTCTTTGCTTAACCTTTTTATTTTTTTTATTTTCTCCCTCGCCAATTCCAATTCTGCTTCTAAATCATGTGCTTCATATTTACATTTTAGTTCAGTCCAATTTAGTTCAGATCCTTCCTTAGTTAATGGACTAATTCCCTTTTTAATAAAGTTTGGTCTCCATGATGATTGCATGGATTTCTCCCATTTTTCCTGAGCTACCTTTTTCCACACTGATATGGTTTCTTTCTGCTTAGATCCCTTTCTTTTTTCCCCAAATCTATTCTGTTGAGCAGCTGTGGTCGATATTCTCCTTGATTGTTTCTCATAGTTAGGATACAGACTTATTATTTTTGTTAGTGGACATTTGTCTTCCATCTTATCTAGAGTTACACCATATTTATCTTATTTACTTTAAATCTTCACAAAACTACTGATCTACAGGGGACTCGAACCCCAATTACTACAGGGGTCTCTAACCCCACAAAACACAGCGGCCTCTAACCCCATAATTTTCTGCTTCTAGTTAAACGATCTCATTTAGGGTTCAGTCAGGGTACCGTGAGAGTGAAATGGGGGAAGCAGCACTCAAAGAGCAATCAAGATATAATCTTACCTTGTGAGCTTGACCCTTAGGTAAAGCTCCTCTTTTCCAGTTTCACTCAAATGTGTCCCTTGTTGGAACCCTGATCGCAGCAGCAAATTGATAAAGTACAGATTTGAGATGGCCCAGGAAACCCCTTATGGACTCAACCTGTAAGCCTCTCTTGTTTCATCCCAGAGATCGTACCTTTTGGAAGTCTGGCATTAAAAAAAACCTCTTTCAGACAGTTTAGTTTAATTTTAGTCTTCCCCTTTAATTACCAATAGCATCACTGTTAGAACATAACACTGATATTTATAAGCCAGGCTAACTAGGTTCTAATAACTAAAGAGTGTAGGATATCAGCTTCTCTACAGCCCTAGCAGGCTACATTGCTGTACTGTCACAAACAGGCTTCCTTTATTCAAATCAAATTTACAAAAATACTGCATGTTCTTAACTAGAAAGATAACAGTGAAGGACAATAATTAAGGAGAGAAGTTAATTGATACAGAATTTCATTTAGAGGTCAGAATCAAACTCTGTTCCTAATTTCACAAGGGAACAGCCATGAATGTTATCACTGTATGTCCTGTTTACACAGATTCACTGATGCCAAGATAAATATTCTTAATTGCCTTACTTTCCCTGTTTATTTTCTAGTTACAGCAAATGTGTTCCATAATTCAACATTACATTTTAGTCAAAATCTTTACGGACAAGTTTTAAGGCTACAGACTTTCTCAAAAGGAGAGGGGAGATCCTGGAACATGGTTCCCGGAGCAGACTGTCAAAAGTAACTTGGCAAAATGCCTCATCACCAGAACTTTCCAACAAACATCAAGGCATTGCTTGGCTGGCGGTGGGAAGGGCACTACCTGCAAGACCCTCTTGTCTTCCTAGACTGTGTGTGCCACCACACTCTGCCCTTGAAGCTGCTGCAGACTGAGTAGAGACTGTGTCACATCCTCTTCTGAAATGTACCTTTGCAAAGGAAGTCTGCAGAAAGATGCAGTGGTTTTTAAGGTTCATCCCAAGCAGCTCCGTGAAGCAGAACTCTACATTCTAGGATTCTGTGATACACACTGAGACAAACATTGGCTGTGCTTGGAGGACCATCAACATGGCCAAAGATGCTCTTTGTTCTGCCCAAAACTTGTTGGTCTTCCAAAACAAGGAGGTGACCCCCATCGAGTGTTGCAGACTGGCAAGTTCCAAGGTCCAGGACTACATGCTGAGGGATGCACTAAAGCTTGGGGCAGCTGCTATCAAGACACATTGGGGAAGGACCACTGTTTGAGGTCTTTCTGCTGAAGGCAAGTGGACCCATTAAGTTATCGGTCACTTTGGGTACCTCAAAAATATATATAATGTTATCAAGTAAGAAATGCTTTTGTTTATTGGATAGAGTCCAAATTCAATGTTTGTCTTGTTTTCTTTACTTGCTATTGCAAAGAATCAAACTTCTTTAGTAACTATGGATATCTATATATTTTTCATGAATAAATTGTATTTTTGAAATAAAAAGAATCCTTCCTTAGATACGAGACCCAAAACTGCTCACAATATTCCAAATACCTTATACTGCCTGAGCAACACGTCCCTATTCTAACCTTCTCAAACAAGCCCAAACATTGCATTTACTTTCCTAACTGCTAACTGAAGCTACATTTTAACATGAAGAGAATCCTGACCACGGACTAAGAAGTCCCTTTGTGCTTCAGGTCTGGCAGTATCTGCCCAGAGAGAGATAAAGCTGAGACAACGTTTGGGGTCCGGGGGCGGCCGTCATTCGGAAGATCGCGCTTTGGGACTTGATGCGGGACTTGATTTCACCTCTCTGCCTGTGGGAAGGAGTATTTTTCATTCTAAAACGTATTATTTTGTTTGGCGACACCGAAGTCGGCCCTTTTGTGTTTCGGTTTTCTCTCCTGAAAGAGTTGTTTCTCTTTAAAGAGTTTATCTTCTGAAGCAGCTGCTAACGGTCACTCGGGGCACGAGGCGGCCGTTAACCGCCAGCTCGCGCGCGGCGGGGGAGGGGGCGGGGCCTGGAGCTAAAATGGCGGCGGTCCCACCCAGAAAGGAAGAGGGTCAGAGGGAGAGCGGACTGTGTCAGTAAAGTCCTGTTCCTGAAGGTAATGATGGTGGATATTGGGGGCTGAGGGGGAGAGGATTGAGCCTGGTCCCCTCCCCACAGTGAGACATCTTGCCGGTTTAGCGGGGCCGGGGACCGTTACCAATTTTATTTTATATTCCACCCCCTCTCCCCCTCACTTAGCTCCAAGGGTTTTTATTTACACTGGAGGATATTGTGTGATGGTGGGGAGCTTGTGCTGGTGAAGGAAGAGGGATGGCTGACCACCGCGACAGCGAGGACCACACTGTTTTATTTTGCCGCTGGGACACGCTCCAGATGCAGGAGGATGCCCGGGGACTGAGGAAAGAAAGAGAACTTGGAGATGGGAAGAGTTGGTAGGGTTTGGGACTCTGTACCTCAAACTGCAGTCTATACCAATTCAATTGTTAAATTTTATATTTGACATAAGCAATGATTTTTATTAATCGGTGTATGGGGTCAAGGCAGACAAATGGAGTGAGGCCACAGATCAACCCCGATTTTATTGAGGGATTGGAACAGGATCTAGGGGCTGAATGGCCTCCTCCTCCTTTTCCTGTGAAACTTGATTACAAATTTACCAGAGCTCTTCAGTAAAATTGGAAGGTGATAAATGAATAAGAATGGACAATCTCGTGCCCTGGGGCAGCACAGTGGCTCAGTGGTTAGCACTGCTGCCTCACAGCATCAGGGCCCCAGGTTCGATTCCAGCCTTGGGTGACTGTGTGAAGTTTGCACATTCTCTCTGTATCTGCGTGGGTTTCCACCGGGTGCTCCAGTTTCCTTCCAAAGATGAGTGGGTCAGGTGGATTGAGCATGCTAAAGTGCCCATAATATTCGGTGCATTAGTCAGAGAGAAATGGGTGGGTTACTTTTCGGAGGGTCGGTGTGGACTGGTTGGGCAAAAGGGCCTGTTTCCGCACTGTAGGGGAATCTAATCTAAGACAGGGTTCATTCTGCTGAAACTGCTGGGATGGGGCTGTGCATTTCTCATCTAATAGTTACTGTGTCACTGACCCCACTGTGTCAGTATCATTGACTCCAAGGAGAGCAGACTGATATATTGTCCCTTTAAGGACTATGTGTTCTGTTTCTCTTGGTGAGGGATGTTATCAACCTGGTACCAAGGTGTATGTTCCATGGAAAGCAGAGTAAATAACTTTGGATTTTCTTAAATTACGACCAATGCAGCATGAGGAAGTGGAGTCTGGCTCTCACCGATCCAGGGGCTCAGTGCTGTTTTCAGTTACTGAAGTTGCGTTATTTGGTGTTGAAGCTGTTAGTCACAGCTGTCACCTCTCTCTGCTGTAGGAAAAATGCTTGAACTCTATCTCTGCTGTGAGATTGTTTGTTTTGGTGTTCCCATCTTTTGGATTGGAGGAGACAGTAAGTGAGGGAAATCTGTTTTGCTGAATTTGCCTTTACTATGGGTCTGTTTATAGGATGTGGCAGAATTGGAACAGTTGATTGGTAGAAATAAATAATATATTATTTTGTTCTGTATTCCAACAGGTTCAAGTTGTGTTTTTTTTCATTGTTTGCATTTTAATTGTGGTGTAAGAATTAAGTGTGTTTTGTGTGAAGCTCAACATTCTGACCCATCGAATTCCATCCAGAACAGAACACTCTAGAACTGTCCATGATGCTACCAGCGATGTCTAAGGTTCGACATGAACGTTCTCAAACTCACTTGAAATATTGGCCAACAGAGTTCTGTACATTCTAGAAGGGATGTGAGTGCATTGGAGAGGGTGCAGAGGAGATTGACCAGGACGTTCCTTGGGCTTGGAGAGTTTTAGTTCTGAAGAGAGTTTGGACAGACTGGGATTGTTTTCATTAAAGCAGAGACGATGGAGAGGAGACATGACTGAGATGCATAAAAGTATGATGGGCGTGGGGTATACAGGAAGAGAACATTTCCCATGGATGATTAAGGACCGGGGCATAGATTTAAGTGAAGGAAACGGAACCCTTTAGTTGAAGAGGAGTAGCGTGTCAACAACTAAATGGCTGGAGGATAAGAGAAAGAGCTGGAAAGCGCAGCCTAAATGAGTGGTAGAGGTGTGAACCCTGAAGACAATTTGGAATTATATGGATGATATTTTGAAATGACACAGTGGACAAGGCTGCAGAGTGAAGCAAGAGGATATGACAGACAAGGAGTGAAACCCACACCTCTCTGTATAGTGGGCCCAGACCCATACCCTCCCTGGCCTCGCCCCTCAATCCCCCTTCAAACTGCTCCATCATCAGTCAGCTGTTTTGGGTTTCTAGACTGAGCATGCCCAGTCCACTGCAGGGAACAAAGAATGATTCATCCCCATTTGCTGCCGTACAGATCGTGTGTGTCTCAGAGTCAGCTCTGAAACATCTCCAGGGCAGTCTCAATCTCTATCTGTGTGTCTCTGACTCCGTGTCATTGAGCATCACCCATACACCCTAATGTCTATGTCTACAACTGCTTTGTATATTCTGGATTATGACGACATTGTAACCTGAGAAAGGTGAGGGTTTCGGTCCTCCCCGACTTACTCCCTGTTTGATCGCAGTGAGGCCACTTGAACTGGACAGGTCAAAGTGTGACCTCGCAGAACAAGTGTGACCTCGCAGAACAAGTGTGACCTCGCAGAACAAGTGTGACCTCGCAGAACAAGTGTGACCTCGCAGAACAAGTGTGACCTCGCAGAACAAGTGTGACCTCGCAGAACAAGTGTGACCTCGCAGAACAAGTGTGACCTCGCAGAACAAGTGTGACCTCACTGTGTACATCACAGAGAGAGTTCTGACATCACAGCGGGTTTGTAAACTGGCTTCAACTGAGACACGAGGCTGTGTCAGGAAACACAGGGAAGGCTAGGACATTGCACTGACCGTATCTCGGGCTGATCTGTCTGGGAGTGAATATGATCAGAGAGATCATCAAAACAGCTGGACTTTACAAAGAGAAAACAAAGCTTTGAAAACACCATCAGCATTTGGATCAGGCAGAAGCTGTGGAGGTTTGTAAGGTTACTGTAAAATTCTTCCTCTTGCACTGACTGAGGATTTGGAGGTAATTATAGAGTTATAGAGATGTACAGCATGGAAACAGACCCTTCAGTCCAACCTGTCCACACCGACCAGATATCCCAACCCAATCTAGTTCCCCCATGCCAGCACCTGGCTCATATCCCTCCAAACCCTTCCTATTTATATACCCATCCATATGCCTCTTAAATGTTGCATTTGTACCAGCCACCACCACATCCTCTGGCAGCTCATTCCATACACGTACCACACTCTGCGTCAAAAAGTTGCTCCTTAAGTCTCTTTTATATCTTTCCCCTCTCACCCTAAACCGATGCCCTCTAGTTCTGGACTCCCCGATCCCGGGGAAAAGACTTTGTCTATTAATCCTATCCATGCCCCTCATAATTTTGTAAACCTCTATAAGGTCACCCCTCAGCCTCCGGCGCGCCAGGGAAAACAACCCCAGCCTGTTCAGCCTCTCCCTATAGCTCAGATCCTCCAACCCTGGCAACATTCTTGTAAATCTTTTCTGAATCCTTTCAAGTTTCACAACATCTTTCCGATAGGAAGGAGATCAGAATTGCTCACAATATTCCAACAGTGGCCTATCCAATGTCCTGTACAGCCACAACATGACCTCCCAACCCCTGTACTCAATACTCTGACCAACAAAGGAAAGCATACCAAACGCCTTCTTCACTTTCCTATCTGCCTGCAACTCCACTTTCAAGGAGATATGAACCTGCGCTTCAAGGTCTCTTTGATCAGCAACACTCCCTAGGACCTTACCATTAAGTGTATAAGTCTTGCCAGCATTTGCTTTCCCAAAATGCAGCACCTCACATTTATCTAAATTAAACTCCATCTGTCACTTCTCAGCCCATTGGCCCATCTGGTCCAGATCGTGCTGTAATCTGAGGTAACCCTCTTCGCTGTCCACTACACCTCCAATTTTGGTGTCATCTGCAAACTTACTAACTGTACCTCTTATGCTCGCATCTAAATCATTTATGTAAATGACAAAAAGTAGAGGGCCCAGCACCGATCCTTGTGGCACTCCACTGGTCGCAGGCCTCCAGTCTGAAAAACAACCCTCCACCATCACCCTCTGTCTTCTACCTTTGAGCCAGTTCTGTATCCAAGTGGTTAGTTCTCCCTGTATTCCATGAGATCTAACCTTGCTAATCAGTCTCCCATGGGAAACCTTGTCGAACGCCTTACTGAAGTCCATATAGATCACATCTATTGCTCTGCCCTCATCAATCTTCTTTGTTACTTCTTCAAAAATCTCAATCAAGTTTGTGAGACATGATTTCCCAAGCACAAAGCCATGTTGACTATCCCTAATCAGTCCTTGCCTTTCCAAATACATGTCCATCCTGTCCCTCAAGATTCCCTCCAACAACTTGCCCACCACTGAGGTCAGGTCCACTGGTCTATAGTTCCCTGGCTTGTCCTTATCGCCCTTCTTTCTGGCACCTCACCTGTGACTATCGATGATACAAATATCTCAGCAAGAGACCAGCAATCACTTCTCAAGCTTCCCACAAAGTTCTCGGGTACACCTGATCAGGTCCTGGGGATTTATCAACCTTTTAACCATTTCAAGAATCGAGCACTTCCTCCTCTGTAATCTGGACATTTTGCAAAATGTCATCATCTATTTCCCTATAGTCTATATCTTCCATATCCTTTTCCACAGTACATACTGATGCAAAATATTAATTTAGTATCTCCCCCATTTCCTGTGGTTCCACACAAAGGCTGCCTTGCAGTTATTTCAGGGGCCCATTTGTCCTTAATGTATTTGTAAAAACCCTATTGGGGAATAGTGCTCTAGAGATTTATTCTGAGAAAGATTGGGGCTTATTGAAACCGGTGAGATACACAGAACTGATTCTTAATGAGGGACAGAAACTGTCTTAAATGTTACTCTTTTCCTCAGACCTTGGCCAATACCTATGTTTGTCCTTTTGAAAAGGGTGGTAAAAATCGTTCAGTAGAGAACTGGTTTGCCAACAATTTGAGGAGAACCCAGAGACAATGCATGTCACTTGGAGGAAGACGGGTCAGAAACTGAGTTGGAGAGAGATTGATTGAAGTGGAGCTCCCTGTGAGAGATTAGGGTGGGAGAGGAATCTGATGGTGAAGATTAGAGGGGAGGGTATTGTGAAGAGATAATGCCCTGCTTCACATCATCATTGCCCTCAATTCCACCAACATTACCAAGGGTGCCAATCTCAAGAACTTGTGGAGATGCTAACCATTCTCAGCATGGGGCCATAGTACTCAATATTCCTCATTAGCTTTTCAAAAATATCTTTCCTCTCAATCTTGAGATTTGTTATTTACTTGGATGGAGTTGACCGTGGATTTGAAAATCCGCACGCTCTCTTGTAACTCATCCTGCAGACATGACTTGAAGGTGCCCTTTATCAGGTGTGATAAAGGAGCAGCACTTAGAAAGCTGTTGCTTCCAAATCAATCTGTTGGACTATAACCTGGTGTTGTGATTTTTATCTTCTTCCTGCAGACACAGTTCACAGTCATGAAAGGGGAGATTACAGCTGCATTTACATGGAGAATGATGTCTTTCCAGATTGAGGAAAACTCCTCCCCCTTTATTCAGTGTAGATTTGTTACCACGAATTGCTGAATGTGGTAATATCCAGGATGAACGAGAATGTGTGTTTGTGGGATTGATTCAGACACTTTTTTTTAATCTCATGATGTTCACTCTCTGCTGGAATGAACACCCAGCCCGCTGCCATTCCTGTGACATTCTGTGAGGCCCTGACCTTTCAGTGGTCACCATAAAGACTGACATCTGACGACTTCATTCATTTTCACCAGTCAAATGCTGACACCGTGCACTCGATGTATCCTGCTCTGATTGCCATCCAGTCAGACCCAGGATCAACCATGGAATGTTTTTACCTTCTTTCTGTAAAATAAGAAACATTGAAGCTCACCTGTGTCTTCCTCTTTTCCACAATTTTGTGTTCTGTTTCACCATCCAAGTTTATTGATGTGCCTCATGAGCTGGATCATCTCGAGCTTCAATTGATTCAGCTTTGATGCTCTGAACCCAGAGCATCGATGCACAAATTACTGTGTGTTCCGAATCTTCTCCCAGACCCAAACTTCAGTTCATATTTAATCTTTAATTAAGTGTGAAGCAGGCCATTCAGACCATCAAGTCCACATGCATCCTCCCAAGAACATCCCAAGCAGACCCACTCCATCACCACATTGTTCTCATGGTCGATCTATCTAGCCTGCACATCTTTGTGGGAGAAGATAGAGCGCTTGGAGGCATGGAGAGAATGTATAAACTCCAGTAGGACAGTTACCTGAGGGTGGAATCAAATTCAAGTTCCTAGCGCCATGAAGCAGTAGTGCTAACCACTTCACCACTGTGCTGCCCTGATCTGTAATAGGTCCCCACATTGTGATTTCTCCCTGTCTCCTCGAGTCTATCACCAGTCCTAATCTGCTTGGTGTTTTGGGTAACAGACCAAATCCCCTCTCTCCGTCTTTCTGTTTGTCTTTCTCTCTTTTTCTCCCACCGCTTGCTCCTGGATCCATCCTAACAGGGTTCGGGCTTAACTCTGAATATGAACTTTTCATCTCAGTTTTAATTTGGCTCTGAGATTTTTGCTGCTTCAGGCTCCAAACCAAAGCACCGTGGATGTAACCTTCCAAAAATAAAAAGACCACTGTCACTGAAAAGGGCAAATTCCACAGACACTGAAGAACCCATCAATAGACTCGATCGCACTAGTTTGAATTTAAACTATACCGCATTCCTTTAATGTTATTTGATCAAAACGTCCCAGAAATTCCTCCTTAGTAATCCCATGGTTTCTGTCCGTCCTTCAGTCCACATTCCTTCAGAAAGAAGGATTTTCTCAGTTTAGTACATCCCAAAGGGATTTACAAAGATAAAGTTTATTAAGCCAGCTGAAGTGGCAGTCCCTGTTGTAACGTAGGGACTTTACACGCACCAAGCTTCCGCAAACAGTAATATCATTGGAACCAGATCATCTTTTGTTTCTTGAGTGCTCTGTTGTGAGGAAGAATTATTGGCCAGAAGACACACGGGCTATTTCTGGTATCTTCAAAGTTTGGGAGAAGATTTGTAGCTCGGGTGCTCGTTGTTGTGGTTCTGTTTTCAACACAAATTCCCAGCTCAGCGAACAGAACCACAACATTTCTGGTATCTTTTGCAATAGTGAGAATGGTCTGAGAGAAGAGATGGAGCACTTGATTTAAATTACTGAGGCAATGCAACCTTTCCTTTTGTAATGATCCTCCAATAGTGCAAAAGCTCCTCCTTAATGAACATGCAACTTTTTACACTATCTTTGAACAAATTATCTGGAATGCGTTCTGATACACTCTCAGTACCACTTGCTGAATTGCAGCTTTGATTGTACAATGTCCTGAATCACAAAAGTAGAAGACCTGCACAGATTCACAATGATCAAACCCAGCTATATCTCGCAATTATTATCAGATCACGTTATGTCAAAATATCTCCAGTTTTGTCAAGAATTGTCAAAAAGTCATAACTTTGAGGTTTTATGATCATAAAAGTTATTTATAAATGTTGGAAGTGACCAATCGATCTGGACTGAGTGTTCACAAACAATTTGGAATGGTGAGGACAGTGAAAGGTGAGAGTTTCCTTTAATGCTTATTGTAACAGGCTTGAGCAGGACAGCATACTATACAACTGACCAATGTATCCAGCAATGGTCAGGTAACTGAACAACACAGACAGGTAAAATTTGAATAGCAATACATGCAACAGCATAACAATTTTCTTGAAAACTATATTTGGTATTATTCAGGGCACAAAAATTATACATTGTTAACAAATTATTGACTGTGATCCAGGAGATCCAGGACACATTGTTGGTTACCGTTATTCATTGGAACCTGATGCTTTCGTCCCTCTCCATTGATGTAGATAGGGGTCTGCCCTCCATCTTGCTTCCTGAAGTCAATGATCAGTTCTTCTGTTTTGCAGACATTGAGACAAAAATTGTTATCATTGCACTATGAAACCAAGCACGCTATCGACTTCCTATATTGTGACTCATCATTATTCAATATGCAGCCTATAACCATGATGTCATCAGCAAACTTGTAGATGTTAGCATGAAATGTGGCCAATCAGTCATGTGTACAGGGAGTGTTTGGGGGCTGAGGATGCATCCTTATGGGGCAGTGTTGAGAATTATTGTAGAAGAGGTGCAGTTAGCTACTTTCACTGATTGCGGTCTGTGCATCAGGAAACTGAGAATACAGTTGCAGAAGTTAGAGCCATGCCCTAGGTCTCGGTGTTTTAAGATTAGTTCAATTGGGATTATAATATTGAAGGTGGAGCTGCAGTTGATTAGTAGGAGCCTGATGTAGGTATCCTTATTATCTAGATGTTCCAGGGACAAATGTAGGTCTCGGGAATTGTGTCCACTGTGGGCCTGTTCTGCTGACCTGTAAATTGCAAGGGAATGAAGTAGTGTTATCATGTTGCTCCACCTCTTTCTCCTTTCATTCCATTCCTCATGTGGACTCCTCGTTCCATTATCTGCTGCATCTATCTGGCTCTCAGTTACTTGGATTTATTCCTCAATTGAATTATTTTTATAACTGGATATTTCACTGCATATGTTAACTGGTCTCTGAATGCTCTCTGCGTCACCACATAAAAAAAACCTTTGTGCAGCAACTCAGGTTCCGCAGGAAAGCGATGCTTTTCGTACATTTAAAAGAAGTGTAATTCAAAGAATTAGCAGCACTAAACATATATAAAATGTACCCCAACCAGAGAAGTATGAAGCTTGCATATATGGCAAAGAGTAAAATAGCAGATTTCTTTCTGCTCTCCAGCTCTGGGTCATTCTCTATTTTTCTCTGACCTTTCAGTTCCACACGCACCTTAATTGCCTCGAAGATTTGTCTGACAGTCAGGACATTGATAAATAGAATAAAAGTGAATGGGAACATTGTTGTTAAAAATTGTTCAAAATATTTGAAACTTGCCCACCGACGGCTATTATAATAACTGCCTTTGGTAAAACAGTACCATGGAACATTGTTGATGATCCTTCCAGGTTTAAATCGGAAGTAGTTAGGAATGTTCTTTAAGGAAAAGAAAATATAAATTGTTGCTAGAACCCTCATTGCAGTTTTCTCTGTGCAATACTTAGTTTTCATCAGATGAAAACTGATGGCAACAAATCGATCAAAAGAAAAAGCAGCAGTGAACCAGACAGAACAATCAATGGCTGAGCAGTTCAGGACATAGATAACACTGCAAACAGGAGTGATGTTCAGGAAACAACGTGGATAATAATAAGACACAAATCTATCAAGTACGATATCAAAAACGATGAACAGTAGATCAGATGTTGCCATGGCCACCAGGTAGCGAATGGTGCATGTAGAAAGACCACACTTGCCTCGAGCCAAGAGTACAATCACCACTAGACTCATTGTAAGAGAGAGAAAGGAGAAAAAGAGACTTGAAGTTGCAATCTGGGCTCAGGCACAGAGAGTAAGTAATGGCAAGAAGGTCGTTGTTATAAACCACATGAAGTCTCGAATCTGAATCTCAGTAGCAAACTCTCTAAATGAATCATTTGCACATTTAAAAGACAGAGGTAAGAACATGAGCGACAGTTTATTCATAGCAACATGGTCACATATTCAATATTTTGTTTGGATTGGCAGTGGTTGCTTTGAGCTGTTTTATAGGTTACTCTTACTGGTTGGATTTTCCTATAGGACCACAACATCTACACAAAGGCACCTTGCAAGAGTAAATCAACAATGTTGTACATTTAGCACAAACATTGATTGCAAAATTCTTGCAATCAGTTTTGGAGTTTCCACAGCTCAGATTGTGTCTAGAATTTTAGGTCCACACTGTATGAACTATAATATGTGATATTAAATCACTTCACAGTGACCGGGAGTGGATGCACTCCACAATATGAAATTTTAAAAAATGATAAAATTTTGAGTCCATCCCACGTGTACAGGATTGAACATACCAACAATTTTATCCATGGAAGTATTCAGCAGTGAATCCATGCACCATACCCCAGGTTAGGTGCCTACCACAATCATAAGAATTTCAATATTTGGCACGGAGTCCCTGACCTGTCTGAGACTGTACTCCACTGCTCCCATCCAAATCCATGCAGCATTGGTTATTGCAACTTTCTAGTTGAGAATTCACACTTTTTATCTGGGATGAAGTAAAGTTTCCTGCCTGATGTCCAGGCTCTCTCACACAAGCTCCTCTCCTTGTGAACAGAGATCCTCCTCCCAGATTCAGGGCACATGCTGGGGCTAAGAATGTCCATAGGTTACCCAACACACACCTTGGAAATCACGAGAATGGTACTAAAGCTTGTTGTAGGAGACCCAAACATTGTTCCATTGCCTGGCTTCAGAGGCTCTCTCTGAATTCAGGCCAATATTAAAGGTTAGGGGAGATGATGGGCTCATGGTGACTCTAAAATGATTGCTCCCTTTTTTTAGACCACTTCTTGTGATAGGATATCCTTATGTGATGTTCATTTTCACGAGCGTGCAACTCCCAAAATTGACCCAGTTTTGAAGATAAAAGATCCTGAATTTGATTGTGTAATTTTCTAAAGTAAGGAACACCAACGCATAAACCCATAGACGACAGGGAAATGTATCTGTCTTCTGGCTTCTAGACCAGTAGTAGTTGGGAAATTCGTTGGACAAGACAAAATAAGCTTTGACATGGACCATCCACTGGAATAGCTGACATCCTGAATCCAACAAGATATCAGCACCAAGCTTCCCTATTTTCCTGTTGGTTATTTCTCTTGCTGTCTCCCATGTGGGACATTCTTTTGGACAATAACCACAGCTCAGGTTCCGAGCTGTCTTCTTTCAGATGTGGGAATATTGGTTAATTTTAAATATACTCACAAAATATGAGTTTTGGTGTCTGGACCAATAAATCTTGCCTAATTCTAATTGCTTTTGAATCGTACTGGAGAGCAGCATTTTTGAACACCTGCATTATCTGGTGGATAGGAAAACCCTGTATATTTTGGAGCAGAGTTCCATAATGTTTAGACAGCAGTAATAATGGAACAATGATGTAGAGTAGATGAGATTACTTTACAGCGTGGAAACAGGCCCTTCGGCCCAACAAGTCCACACTGACCTGCCGAAGCGCAACCCACCCATACAGTTGCCCCTTACCTAACACTACGGGCAATTTAGCACAGCCAATTCACCTGACCTGCACATTTTTGGACTGTGGGAGGAAACTGGAGCACCCGGAGGAAACCCACGCAGACATGGGGAGAACGTGCAAACTCCACACAGTCAGTCGCCTGAGGCGGGAACTGAACCTGGGTCTCTGGCGCTGTGAGGCAGCAGTGCTAACCACTGTGCTACCGTGCTGCCCAAGTTAGAATGAAATCTATACTGAAAGGGAAGTAGCATGTGTTGGTGTTTCTATGCAGCTCCTGCTCTTGTTCTTCTAGCTATTAAAGGTCATGGTTCTGTGAGGTACTGTCAAAAAACACTTGGAGTGTAATGTTTTGCATCTGTGGATGGTATTCATTGTGGGTCATTCATGTTATTAGTGAAGAGAGTGAGTATGGAATGTGGTAATTGGCAATCTGATCAATCAGCTGTTTGTACTGCACAATGTGGTGCTTTGTAAATGTTGTTGGAGATGCTTTCAGAGAGACACTTGGAAAGCATTCCATCCCACCCAAGCTATACTTTCTGGATGGTAGACATGGATTGGAGAGACAGACAGGGAGCTTATTGCTGCATTAATCAATATCTGACATACTCCTGTGTCCACAGCACTTGCATGGCTGGACCAGATCATTTTCTTGTCAATGGTTGGGCCAGGTTGTTGTTAGCCATGCATTCAGTGACAGTAATGTCACTGTAAGCCAATGGCATATTGGTAGATTCTCACTTCTTGGCGTTGGCTATTCCCTTGTGCTTGTGGAATACGAATGTTACTTGTCAATTACCAGACCAAGTTAGATGTTATCTCACTGTATAATGACACAGTTAAAAATCACACAATACCAGGTTATAGTCCAACAGGTTTAATTGGAAACACACTAGCTTTCAGAGCGACGCTCCTTCATCAGGTGATTGTGGAGGGCTCGATCGTAACACAGAACTTATAGCAAAAATTTGCAGTGTGATGTAACTGAAATTATACATTGAAGAATTGATTGTCTGTTAAGCCTTTCATCTGTTAGAATACAGTGATAGTTTCACTTCTTTCATGAAAGCTCTGAAAGCTAGTGTGCTTCCAATTAAACCTGTTGGACTATAACCTGGTGTTGTGTGATTTTTAACTTTGTACACCCCAGTCCAACACTGGCCTCTCTGAATTATAATGACACAGATCTTTTCATTATCTAAGGAGATGTAAATGGTGCAGAATATTGTGCAAGCATGAACAAACCTCTCTACTTTGGAAATGGCAATGGAGGGAAAGGCATTGATGAGGCAGCTGCAGATTTTAAGGCCAAGGTACAAGTGTGAAGAACTCCTGCAGAGATGTGTGACGGCTGAGATGATTGACTGCCATCAACCGTAACTATCTTCATCTGTGGTCAGGATGAAACGCGAGAGTTGTAATCTTGGTGAGTTCAGTTTTTCAAGGAGTCCTTATTGTGAATATGTGTCGACAATAAAAGCTGAGCATTTGTTGTCAGTAATTAAAATTTAACTGTAAAAAGAGAAGCATCTGATTGAGATAGATACAATCAATACATCTGTAAATTGAAGTCAAATGATCCTGAGTTCGTCACACTAGAATAAAGATGTGGTTGTGCTCGAAAGGTCAAAGGCTGAGGGAAAAAACAGGTCAATGTGTGACACAGTTTGAATGCCCAGAAAAAGTCAGAATGTTTGTCATTATCACACTAAAGGGATAGAAATACTCCCAATACTGGAAGTGGGAATTGTCTTAGTGAAATGTCTACCAAGGGCAGGCAGAAATAACTCGTTATGTTGAAGGTAAAATTAATCAGTCATACTTTACAATATTTCATCTACAGGTTGTTCTGTTACAGTGTGTTTCGTTAGCACAAAATCGCTATAATGCAATTGACAAATTGAAGACACTGTTTCTAAAGTGCAAAATTTTAAGGTGTGTCTTAGTTATAATACTATTCCGGCCCCATTAGTTCAAATGGTGCTCTTATTACGAATTTTTTTTATAACACGGGATTGCACAAGAATGGAATTATCATTTTTCCTAAGTCAACCCTTCACCCCAGGAATCCCTCTAGTGAATCTTTTGAACTGCCTCCAACACCAGCATCTCCTTTCATAAATATGGAAACCAGAATCATACACAGTACTAAAGGTGGAGTCTCAACAATCTGTACGGTTGTAATAAGACTTCCCTATATTTACACTTCAAACCCATGGTAACAAAGCCCAAATTCCACTTGTATCCTTAATTACTTGATGAACATGCTAACCTTTTGTTTTACACACAAATCTCACTTTGCTGACCTTTTTGAAATCTTCCTCCATTTATAATAGTTTGCTTTTTGATTCTTCCTAGCAAAGTGTTTGACCTTATACTTTCCAGCATTAAAGCTCCAGCTTCCAAGTTTTTTGCCCATTCACTCCATATATCTACATTCCCTTGCAGATTCCTTATGTTCTTACCAGAATGTACCACAGCTATTTATATATCATCAGTAAATTTGAATACATTATACTCTATTTCCTTCTTCAAGTCATTAACATAGATAGCAAGGAATTGAGATGCTGGGACAGGTTCTGATGGCACTTCACAAATTACAAAATGTCTATTAATCCCAACTCTCCATCTTCTGTGTGTCAATCCAGTCTCAATCCATGCTAATACATTACACTCAACACTATGAGCTCCTGTCTTGAGCATTAACCTTCCATGCAGCACTTAAAAAAAAACCTTTTGAAATCCAAATGCACTACATCTTCACTTTTGACTCCTCAAAGTCTGTCCACCAGCTAGAAGGTGCAAGTCAGGAATGCACTGGAATACTCCCTACAGTACCACATCCAAAAAGAAGTATGCCTCTGTTTCTTAAAAGACGACTACAGCTAAAGTTGGGGTACGAAACTTTAAAAAGATTTAGCGATGCAAGATACAGAGATGGAATTTCCATGAATAAGGGTGACGACAACTAGTTTGTTTTGTTAGAATATTCATTCAGCATTCGAACACTTTGTAATGGGAAAGGCATGTCAGAGATAGTCAGGGATACTCCTACTTACGCAAGGCCACTGGCTAAGTTGTTCCCCTCCCCACACTCAGTATAATTTTACTTTGAGAGATGCTCCCAGTGACACCTGAACACTGGGGTAAGTTGTTCCCCTTTAGCTAGGAACCCACACTCAGTGCAATTCTAATTGCAAGATGCTAACTGAATCACAATGCCACTGGAATTAGATGTTCCCTTCAGGCTATTGACCCACATACAAAACAATTCTACAGTGAAAGATATTAGCGATTGAGGGCATTTTCCTATTCATGGTCCACATTGAATACAATGCTGCTTTTACAGATACCCACAGGAAAGCGAGAACACTGGGTCACAAATTTCTCATGACCAATTTTTTGTTTACTGACAGAATTGTTGGCTGGCTAATATTTATTAGTCAACCTCAGTTGCCCTTGAGAGGTGATGTGAGCTGCGTTCTTGAACTGCTGCAGTCCATGTGCTGTAGAGTGCCTCCACAATGCCATAAGGGAATGGATTCCAGGATTTTGACCCAGTCTGACACTGAAGGCATCGTGATATATTTCCAAGTCAAGATGGAGACTGACTTGGAGAGGAACTTTCAGGTGGTAGTGTTTCCAAGTATCCACTGTCCTTGTTCTTCTAGATGATACTAATCATAGTTTTGGACAGTGCTGTTTAAGGACTTTTAGTGACTTTCTGCACGTATCCTGTAGACTGAACACACTGCTGTCAGTGGTGAAGATAGTGGCTGTTTGTGGATGTAGTGCTAATCAAATGCACTGCTTTGTTTAGGATGGTGTCAAGATCCATCAGTTTTGTTGAAGTTTCACTCATCCAAGCAATTGGGGAGTATTCCATCACCTTGTGCCTTGCAGGTGGTGGACAGGGTTTGGGGAGTCAGGAGGTGATTTGTTTGCTACAGTATTCTGAGCCTCTGACCTGCTGTCCCAGCCACTGTATTGATGGGGTGAGGCCAGTTGAATTTCTGGCCAATATTGATAATGGGGAATTCACTGATGTTAACACCATCGAATGTCAAGGTGTGGAGGGAAGGTCATCTCTTATCACAGATAGTCATTGCCTTTATGGCGTGAATCTTATCTGCCATTTTTCAGCCCAAGCCCAGATACCCAGCATACTTGGCAGCACAGTGGTAATCAATGCTGTCTCACAGCACCAGGTGCCCAAGTTTAGGTTCTAGCCTTGAAGGACCATCTGCATGGAGTTTACCTGTATGTGTGGTTTTGGTTTCAATGGTTTCATCTCACAGTCCAAAGCTGTGCAGGATCGGTAGTTTATCCATGGTAAATGCAGAATTACGCCAGTAGGGTGGTGGTGTGGGATGGTTTTCGGAGGGTTGGTGCTGACCCAATGGGCTGAATGGCCTCTGTCTGCACGTAAACCCTATCCCTAAGAATCATCTCTAATAGTTTATTTTAATATCCGTTCATCCGTATGCTGTTGATGGACTATGACTCAATTGGTGATCCTGATACAGTATCTAATGCAGCAAGTCCCTCAATACTGAACATCAGATCAGTTGGTGTCACAGTAGCAGGGTTAATTTTCGCTTCATATGGCCGGATTTTCTTGATCCTGATTGGAGCCTCGGAGCAGCACAACTACATCAAATATCCGAAATTGCATATCAGTCACCCCAAACCAAAATGTCTTTCATCTACAAAAAGCTATGTTGTACCACCCAATCTCCACCGTTCTGAGCCAGGTACAATGACAGAGGTTTCACAAAGTTGATGGAGTACTGCAGTATATGGTGTAACACTCTAGCCTCAAGGTGAATCCGTCTAAAAATATATCCAGGGGTTTTAGTCTCTTAAAACATCAGTCCTGACAAAATAGTCATAATAATAATGTTATAACAATAATGTGAATAATAATGATAGCAATTACATATTTAAACTGACAGCCAAAGTCTAAATAATAATCCCAAATGAACGCAAATTGGAGGACCTTCCCATTATCATTTGGGGAACATCAAAGGATAAAGCAAGAAAAGGCAAGATAGAAAACATCCTGTTGGACAATTTGATCCTCTGAGGCACCTAAAACTCCAGACCTCAGCGCTTATCCGATTGGGCTCTGCACCACAGCACTGTGCATCATTTTACAAATGGCACGCCTCACATGGCATTCACATAATTTCAACAATCTACATTGTAGTTGGAACCTTGTGTTCCATAACCCTCCCAGTGATCTGTCCTCACAAATATCATAACCCCAGGCATCCACTGACTGACAAAAACTCAAGGTGGTCAAAGCCATCTTGGCTGATCCACCCCTATCATGATTAGATTTTCTACAGGGTGGAAACATTTGGCCCAAAAGGTCCACACTGACACTAATTAATGGACCTAACACTGCCCATGATCAATTCACCTGACCCTACACATGTTTAGATTGTGGATGGAAATCCACACAGACACAGGGAGAACATGCAAACTCCATGCAGACAATCACCAGAGGCAGGAATTGAACCCAGGTCACTGGTGCTGTGAGGCAGCAAAGCTAACCACTGAGCCACCATGTCACAGGGAACCTAATCTAATCCACCTGACTGAGAGCAGGCTTTAAGTGACCATGGAGAGAGAACGGTCTTGCTAAACCCTTTCTAGACAACCTGGGGCCGGTGCTCAGCCAAACGTCTTCATTGAGGCCTCAGAGTCAACCCATTCTGCACAGTACAGAGAAACAGACACCGCTACACGTTACTGAGAAACTTCCGAATCGACAAACAATTCACTTTAAACTCTGTAAGTGAGAGCACTTTCATCTGACATTGGGATTTGCCTTGCTAAATGGAAATTAAATCATCAGTAAATGCAGATCGGAAATATAGACTTATGTAACTTAAGTTGTTCCAAGACTTACCGGGTACACCAACAATGACAAGGATGGTGTCGTATATTTTTGAGATCATTATATTTGGAAAATACATTTTGTTGTTTGTGAAACAACCTCTCCTTTCCTGCTGCTGGCATCTGTCCGAATTGTCTCAAAATGAGAGACGAGACATATCCAGAGACATTGTTTTATATTTTGTGATTCATTTTATATTTTGTTGTATCCCTCCTGGGAAAATATGATTACACATTCACCTTTTTAATATCATTTTGAACAAAGAGATTATGACAACAGGTTTATTTTGATAATGTAATGTCATTGAAATTTAAGTCTACATTTGAATACCCCAAAGACTGGATGAATCTAATCTTATTTGGTCACAACCGCTTCTTGCAACTTGTTATCAAACAAGAATGCTTGCAGTGTTTCACACACTGATAGTCCCATCAACATCTGAATATCTTTTGATATTCTTTTCTGTGATGACTTTTATTTTACTGAGGATATTCAATCATTCAATACCTCATGTTGTACCTTGACAGCTGCTCTACTGCACACTGTTATACCACTACTTCCCTTGTTAATTCAGTTCCACAACTCATTTGGGAAAGTCTGTCTGATTGAGCACTCAAATACCGAAGTTGAAATTAATACTGACCACAACAATTACTGGAACTTACACTTGGTAATAATTTCTCAAAACACAGACAAAAAGAAATCAGAACCTTAACTTCAAAATTATAGTATGATAGCACCATATATGGACCCATCGATCCATAAAGATTGTCCTTCCAGAAATTACATGAAAAGCTGCACAAGTCCCACTCCCCAGCACTTAGTCCACAGTCTTGAATGTTATGACATTTTTAGTGCTCATTCAAGTACTTTTTAAAGGTTTTGAGGATTTCCTCCTCAGTTACCCTCCTGGGCAATGCACTGTAGGCCCCTTCCATACTCCGGATGTCATGTTCCCTCGAAACCTCCTGCCTTTCAGCTACACCTCAGTATTTGCCCTTCACTAACTAGGATGCTATCTGGACTGGAACTTTTGAGCTATAAGACGGGGTTGAATAGATTGAGATTTTTTTCCCCGGGAATGTAGGAGATTGAGAGGCAACCTTATTGAGGTTTATTAAATCTTGTGAGATACATATAAGATAGATAGCCAACAGACTTTCGCCAGTATAGGAGAGTCAAAAATTAGAGGGCATAAGTTAAGGTGAGAGTGGAGAGATACAAAAGGATTCAGAGGGACACTTTGTTCAGACAGAGGGCGATGAGTGCTTGTAACAGGCTGCCAGAAGCAAGTACAATTTTGTGATTTGATTAGATTAGATTCCCTACAATGTGGAAACAGGCCCTTCGGCCCAAGAAGTTCACACTTGTTGCCCACCAAGACCCATTCCCCTTTCCTAACACTATGGACAATTTAGCATGGCCAATTCACCTAACCTGCGCATCTTTGGACTGTGGGAGGAAACCGGAGCACCCGGAGGAAACCCACACAGACACAGGGAGAATGTGAAAACTCCACACAGACAGTTGCCTGAGGCGGGAATTGAAACCGGGTCCCTGGCGTTCTGAGGCAGCAATGCTAACCACTGAGCCACCGTGCCGCCCTAAGAAGCATTTAAAAAGGTACATGGATGGGATAGGTATGGAGCGATATACCAAACCCAGGCAAATGGGACTAGTTTAATTGTGAAAACTGGGTGGCACGAGCAATTTGGGCCATGCTGAGAATCTCTATGACTTTATCTATTCCTGGACTGGTAAAGACACGTATCTTGTATGCCTTAACTATCCTATTACCCAGTCTTGCTGCCTTTGGGGTTCTGTTAACAAGCACCTCAAGGTCCTTCTGTTTCTCTGAGCTTCCTGGTGTCCCACCACTCAGTGCCTTATGTTGTGACTTCTACTAAAGTGTTTCATCTCACATTTGTCAGAGTTAAATTGCATCTGCCACTGATCTGCCCGTCTGACCGGTCTATATTATTTATGAATATGACAAACAATAAGGGATTCAGCACTGATCTCTGTGATACACACTGTACATGAGCCTTTAATTACACAAACAACCTTCTATCAATATCCGCTGCCTCCTCTGACTGAGCCAATTTTCCAGCCAACTTGCCAAGTTACTCCAGCTGCCATATGCTTTTACCTTCATTCTCAATCCCCCATGTGGGACCTTGTCAAAGACTTTGCTAAAACCCATGTAAACTACTTCAATTGTCCTAGCCCCATCCACAGACATGGTCACCTCCTCAAAAACTCCACCAGATTTGTTAGGCATGACCTCCATCTGACAAAGCCGTGCTGACTATCCATGATCAAACCTTGTTTCTTTAATTGGAGATGAATTCTTTCTTTTGGAATTTTCTCCAATAATTTCTCTAACATTGATAGACACTCACTGGTCTGTTATTCCTGGTCTACCTCTACCACATTTCTCAAAAAGTGAAAACACATCAGCTGTCCTCCAGTTCATTGACACTTCCCCGCTGGCCGGAGAGGAATTAAACAGGGTCAGAGTCCCTGTAATTTCTTCCCTTGTCTCCTTGGTTACAATTCCTCCAGACCTCAGGATTTGTGTACTTTGAAGCTCCCCAGTCTTCAATAACTGTTCTCATCACATATAAATCTGCTCAAGAGACATTGAGAGTGAGATTGTTGTTTTGCATTTTGCATGTTTCCTTCCCAGTGCTGTTCCCATCCTTACTGAGGTGGGGGCAACATGTGTTCTTAGAACCATGGGTTTCAAATTCCAAATTTTCAGATAAGCACATTCCAAAGTTCTTTAAGACAAAGGGGAAGAAAGAGTTCTTATTCATGCAGAAGAATTTCTTAGGTATTTTACACACAGAGACACAGAAAGACATGTACGCATGTGTGCACATACACATACCACATTTACCTCACACACATATAAATTATTCTTTTACCTTTCTACTCAATACCTCCCTCTGTTTGGGAAAATAATTCCCTCTAATCATCCATCGTTCCATTATAACTCCCACTGAGCAAATACACAAAGCTATCTTGCCCTGATACAAACTGGATGATCTCACAATTGGTCATAGTCCAGACAAATTCATGAAATTGACCACTATCACTTAGTCTGTCGTATTTCCATTTTTTGGGATCAAATAGAAACAAATTAACTTATCACTAAATGGTAAAAAACAAATCTTAAAACTTTATTGGGTAATTGGAACAGTGGTTAGCACTGCTGCATGGCAGCACCAGAGACTTGGGTTCAATTCCCGCCTCAGGCGACTGTGTGGAGTTTGCACATTTTCCCCGTGTCTGCGTGGGTTTCTTCCGGGTGCTCCGGTTTCCTCCCACAGTCCAAAAATGTGCAGGTTAGGTGAATTGGCCATGCTAAATTGCCCATAGTGTTAGGTGAAGGGGTAATTGTAAGGGAATGGGTCTGGGTGGGTCGGTGTGGACTTGTTGGGCCGAAGGGCCTGTTTCTACACTGTAAGTAATCTAATCTAAAAAAAAATCAAGTTGGGTTCCAAATCAGCCAGGAAGTCAGCCATTGAATTAGCTCATATTCAGATACTTCAGAGCTACTATCATGGAATTGGGTCAAATCCCAGCATGACAAAACTTCAATTTCATAAGTATGTGGATTATAAACTCTAATGTCAACCATGAAACTAATGTCAGTTGTCAAAGAAAATGCACCTGGTTCATTAATATCCTTTAAGGAAAGATAACTACTGTCCTTACCTGGTCTGGGCTACATGTGACTCCAGACCCACAGAAGTTGGTGTGGTTTATGGAGGTCAGCCATCTAAGCTCCAAGACCTCACAGCAGGAAGTCCTCAAGATTGTGTCCTAGCCCTAACTATCTTTAGTGACTGTATAACTGACCTTCTCTCAATCAGAATGCCATAAATCAGAGGGTTCGCTAAACTTGCACAATGTTCAAAGCATTCTTACACCCTCAGATACTGAACACTCCATGTCGCTCTGTCACAAGATCCCTGAAAATTCCAGCCTGGGCTGACAATTGGCAATTAACATTCACGCTATACAAATGGGAAGCAATTACCACCTTCAATAAGAGATCACCTAAATAATGCTTCTAGACACTTAAGGCTTTGCTATTGTTGAATCCTCTACGATCAACCGTATCGTAGTTACCATTGAGCTGAAAATGAACTGGACTCATGAGATAAGTCCTGCTCACTGTGGATAGAAGGACAGGTCAGAGAGCAAAAATACTGCCGTGAGTGATGCAGTTCATGGCACCAAACGCCTCTCTGCTATCTACAAGGCACACATCAGGAATATGATGGAATACACCCCATTTGACTGGATGAAATGTATCTCCAACAACAGTCAAGAAATTGGTGACTGCCATGATAAACACACAATGCTGTAGACACTTGAAGCCTGAAATGAAACCGGAAAGTGCTAGAGAAAGTCAACAAGCCTGTCAGCATCGGTGGAGAGAAATACAGAATTAACCTTTTGATTCCAATATAACTCCTCTTCAGAACAGTACTGAGGAGGAGTCATGTAGGACTAGAAACATTAATTCTCTTTCTCTCTTAACATATACTACCAGACCTGCTGAATTTCTTCAGCAATTGCTGTTTTAGGACAAAGTAGCCAGTTTGATTGGCACCCTATCTACAAACATGCAGTGAATCCAACACCAATCCTCTGTAGCAGCCTTATGTATCATCAACTAGATTGCTCCAGTAACTCACTAATGCTCCTTAGACTGCATCTTCCAAATGTACGACCATACCTTCCGAAAGACAATGGCAGTTGATACATGAGAAAACACTACCTCCATGTTCCCTTCCAAGCCACTCAGTATCGTGCCTTGGATATATATTCCTTCCATATCCCCATAGTCATAGTGAACCACAGGCTGTTCTCTCATTAGCGAGACATGACTGATCGTGAGTTTAACCTGAGTGTCACCATGCCCCAGGGGAGGGGTGAGGTTGAGAAGGTAGGACCTTCATGGTAATCTCAGCCGGTGTGTGGGGATTGAACCTGTGCTGTCGGTGTCACTCTACATGAACCAGCTGTCCAGCCACCATTGCTGCAGGGGATTAGTTAGCACCTTTGGCTGGACAGCTGATGTGAGATGTAAAGAGGTGAGGTGATTCTTAGGTTAAACTCACCACCAGTTGTCTCCCTCTCTCTCTCTAGGAGAGAGCAGCCACATGGATCTAGGGCGATTTCTACGGTATCCCTTGTTACGACACGGGGTAAACCTTCCTGCTTAATTTAAAACCAGCAACACAGAAACGATTGACCCTGTGCAGTAATCTGTAAAGATTCGAATGGCCATGGACTATTTAAAGTAAAATTAGCAACTTTATTTCTTAAAATATAATAGAGAATAATTAACTAACCACTATTTACAATTTCTTTCTCTAACCTACATTCTACCTTCCCTTCTATAATACTAGTCCAATAAACTCCCAATTAAGATTTACAAAATAACACTTCTTATCTCAGAACCAGGCAGCTGTAGGTTCTTCTCTTCGGATCTTCCTGTGTCTGGAGTACTGGGGGACAGAAGTACTCTAACTCCCAGTACTTTTGCTTAACAGAAATCTTAGTTTTCGCTTGTGAGTAAACAGTTGATCAGATATTGATGTCTGTTTGTGGAAGGAAACTTCCATCACTTGCATCTACCTTCTAATTTATAAATGGTGGATAGAATTTGACAGTCACTCAGTATCTAGTCTCTGCCACATTCTCAAATCCACATTTGTAATAATCAGGCAGTTGAATGTTTTCTTGCTGGAAATGGTGATTTCTTCATTAGTAAGTACTACCTGCCACACGATGTTGTCCAGGTTGTGCTGCAGGAGCCTTGTGAGCTGCCTTATTCTGGAAGGAATTGGGAATGGAGCTGAATGATGTAAAATTGCTAATGAACTCCACAGTGACTTTATATGATAAATGGAAGATTGTTAAAGGAACAGCTGAAAATGGACAAGATGAGGATGCCACCTGGAAAAACTCCTGATCATAGAATCCCTACAATGTGGAGAAGGACCATTTGGCCCATTGAGTATGTGCTGACCCTCCCAAGAGCTTTCTCCTCAGACCCTGCTCCCTACCCTACACTGTAATAACACATTTACTATGTTTAATCCACCTAACGTGACATCTTTGAACTGTGGGAGGACACTGGAACAAACAACAGAAATCCATGCAGAACATCAGGAGACTGTACAAACTACACAACAGACTGTCACCCAAGGCTGGAATTGAACCTGGATCCCTGGAACTGTGAGGCAGCAGTGCAAACCACTGAGCCTGATGTCCCGAGAGAAAGGCAAAATGTTGCCAATGCTGGAAATCTGAAATTAAAAACACAAAATGCCAGGAAAGCACATGTGATCAGACAGTATCTGTGGAGAGAAACAATTTGGTACAGGTCAGGACCTTTCCACATGAGATGCAACCTTCTTGAGACATCCGAGATTCCCAGAGGTCGATGCAGAAAGATTGGTTCCTCTTGCAGGAGCAGAGGGCATAATCTCTGTATAATCTCTCACCTATCTAAGACAGATGAGGTAGAATTTCTTCTCTGAGTGTAATGAATCTATGGAATTATTTATCACAGAGACTGTATAGGCTGTATAAGGACATTCAATACTGAGCAATTTTTCAGGGAATCAGTAAGCATTATATCAAATCAGTCATGATTTCATTAAATGGCAAAGCAGACTTAAGGGACGGCATGACCACCTTCTGCTGTGTCTTACTGCAAGGATTAACAGATGTAATGGTCAAACTGTAAAACCAATTCATATTAATCAGGGTTCGCTGCTAAAACTATACTAATCTCAAAAAGGCAGTGATCAGAGACAAGGGTTTCTAATCTGTGAATGGAAACTGACCAAGGATTAAATGAATAAAATACCCTAATAGTCTAAGCCAATTAGTATCAACATATACAAAGCCAATTAATTTGAGAAACAACCTGTGTAGGAACAATAAAGGAACCAAGGATAAAAAGCCAATTAGACTTGAACAGGATGCTAAGAAATTCTCCTTGAAGAATTCAAGAAGCAGAATATGGTTGTCAAAGAGAAGCTTGGGTTCAGTGAAATTTCGGGGATCAGTCCATGCACTGCTGCAAGAATGAAAACTTTAAGAAGTGTGACCAGATAATATGAAAGTTTGTGGAACTGTCAGTCAAATGGTAACAGGGATACAGTCAGTGGAGAAGCTCAGCAAGAAGCTGCAGCAGAGACGAATGTGCTTTTGGGCCAAAGATATTAAATATGTTAAATTAGAATTTGAACCATCAGGCATAGCATGGATTAGAGTTGGATAGCACATTGCTTTCACATGATTCTCTGCCAGTTTTAACTGTATGGTGCTGCACCTTTAAAGATGTTAACATAGTCCAAAGCAACAACTGGTTAGCACTGCAACCTCACAGCGCCAGGGACCTGGGTTTGATTCCAGCTTCGGGTGACTGTCTGTGTGGAGTTTGCACATCCTCCCTGTGTCTGCGTGGGTTCCCTCTGGGTGCTCTGGTTTTGTCCACAATCCAAAGATGTGCAGGTTAGGTGAATTGGCCATGTTAAATTGCCCATAGTGTTCAGGGATGTGTAGCTTAAGTGTATTAGTCAATGAGGAGAAAGTGAGGTCTGCAGATGCTGGAGATCAGAGCTGAAAATGTGTTGCTGCTGTGCTTTTCCAGCAACACATTTTCAGCTGTATTAGTCAATGGTAAATGTAGAGTAATGGGATATGGGTTTGGAGGATCAGTGTAGACTTGTTGGGCCAAAGGGCCTTTTCCCACACTGTAGGGATTCTCAGATTCTGAGTGAACAGTTCATGTTCAAGGGGTTACAGAGATACAAAACATGAACCTGCTGTGGTAATCAATTTAGTTCACACCAACTGATAGCAAGTTGTGGCTGGGAGCATTGATAAATTGAAGACGACAGGTTCTGATAATATCTTGGCTGCAGTGTTCAAGACCGATCCATTGCATTGCCTCCTTCTTATTCAATGTATTCTAGTGTTTCTATACCCCTGGCATCCACCCAGCAATGTAGAGACTAAGCAAGTTAAGTTCTTTAGATTAGATTACTTACAGTATGGAAACAGGCCCTTCGGCCCAACAAGTCCACACCGACCCGCCGAAGCGCAACCCACCCATACCCCTACATTTACCCCTATACTTAACACTACAGGCAATTTAGCATGGCCAATTCACCTGACCTGCACATCTTTTGGACTGTGGGAGGAAACCGGAGAACCCGGAGGAAATCCAGGCAGACACGGGGAGAATGTGCAAACTCCACACAGTCAGTCGCCTGAGGTGGGAATTGAACCCGGGTCTCTGGTGCTGTGAGGCAGCAGTGCTAACCACTGTGCCACTGTGCCGCCCATAAAAAGATTACCTCGATAAAAAAGATTATATTTAACCTAATCCTTTTATTCTCCTGCAAAACATCATAACACAGCAGTAAACGTCAAGTAGTACATATCAACCAGCCATTTGGATACAGAACTGGCTCGACGGCAGAAGACAGAGGGTGGTGATGGAGGGTTGCTTTTGCAGACTGGAGGCCTGGACCAGTGGTGTGCCACAAATATCGAAGCTGAGTCCACTGCTTTTCATCATTTACATAATTGATTTGGATGTGAACACAGGAGGTATAATTAGTACGCTGCAGATGACACCAACATTTGAGGTAAACTTCTTTACTGTACACTGCACCTTTAGAGTACAATGGGATCCTGATCAGATAGACCAATAGGCCAAGGAGTGGCAAATGGAATGTAATTTAGATAAATGTGAGGTGCTGCATTTTGGAAAGGTAAATCAGGGCTGGACTTATACACTTAATGGTAAGGTCTTGGTGAGTGTTGCTTGGAGTGCAGAAAGGGTTCAGAAAAGATTTACACGGATGTTTGCCAGGGTTGGAGGGTTTCAACTGGAGAACTCAATCATAGCCTTACTCAGAAAACTTAAGAAATCAGGAGAATTAAACAAAACAGATTTCCAAAAAATGAAACCAGACAGATCCAACAAAGCATGCTTCTATGCACTACCCAAAGTTCACAAACCAGGAGTCCTCCTCAGACTCACAGTCTCACTACCAGGAACACCAACATACAGACTAGCTAAGGAACTCCACAAAAGTCTAAAGCACTTAGGAGAGTACTCCTACCACTGCACCTAAGAACTCCTGAACCTCATCAAAGACACCAAGAAAGAAGTGGATGAAATAATGGTCTCCTTTGACATAACAGCCCTGTTCCCATCCATCAACATTATCCTGGCCAAAGAAACACTGACTATGCTATTAGAAAAACCAAAGACACATATACTAAACACCACCAACTTCATCAACAAGGACAACATCATCAAGCTGGTGGAACTATGCCTCACTACCCACTTCACTTTCAATAGCAGGACCCTCAAGCAAATCAATGGAACACCTATGGGATCACCAATATCAGGGTTCCTCGCAGAAACAGTAATGCAGAGACTCAAACAAACAACTCTCCCAACCATTCAAGCCACACTTTGGGTCCGCTGCGTGGATGGCACCTTTGTGATCACTAAACAAAACAATTTAGAGGAAACCTTCAAGATCATCAATAGTATTCTTACTGGCATAAAATTCATCAAGGAGGAGGAAAACAACAATAACCTGCCATTTCTAGATGTCACAGTAGAGCGGACAACCAATGGAGACCTTCAAATGAGCATCCACAGGAAAATAACACATGGACCAAATACTGAACTACAGAAGCAATCATCCCAACACCCAAAAACAAAGCTATATTAGGACAGTATATCAATGAGCCACCACACACTGCAGCACTGTAGAACTTCAAAGATCAGAAGAAAACCACCTGTACAGTATATTCAAGAAGAACAGGTACCCAATAAACACATTCCATCGATTTCTCAGCAACAAACCCAAACAAGCAGACAAAACAGGCCCAGAAGCCTTAGGCACTTTACCCTGCATCAGAGACATCTCTGAAATGACTGCCAGCCTACTCAGACCTGTTGGCAGCATGGTAGCCCACAAACCACACAACACACTTAAACAGTAGCTAATGAACCAGACAGCATGCAAAACAAACGTCATCTACAAAATCGAGAATCGATGTTTCGGGCATAAGCCCTTCTTCAGGCTTATGCCCGAAACGTCGATTCTCCTGCTCCTTGGATGCTGCCTGACCTGCTGCGCTTTTCCAGCAACACATTTTCAGTTCTTTGCCCCTTAGCACAGGACATAATTGCACTGATTATCCCATGGGATGTCTGACCAAACAGTGATTGTGGTTTACAGATGAGGTGGTTTATTGGAGGTGACATTTCGATATTAAAAGGGACCCAAGGGGCAACGTTTTTATGCTGAGGGTGGTGTGTGATTAGAATGAGTTGCCAGAAGAAGTGGTGGAGGTTGGTACAATTACAATATTTAAAAGGCATCTGGATGAGTAAATCAATAAGAAGGGTTTAGAGGAATATGGTCCAAATGCTGGCAATTGGGACTAGATGAATTTAGGATATTTGGTTGGCATGAACAAGTTGGACTGAAGGGTTTGTTGTCATGCTGTATATTCTATGTCTCTGTCTCAAGTACCATCTGGCAGCTTCTTCTCTCCAGTGACCAGGTCAGTAAATCTTTGTTTACCTTCGGTTGGAATTATTGGACTCCCAGTTTCATCATAGTCTCAATGGGCTGAGGGAAAACTGAGAAACTAACGCTAGAGGAAATGTGAGAATACTTGTTCTCAACACCAAGACTATTGAGTCAAGTATAGTGTCAAAGGAACCGAACAAAACAAACCAACAGATTGTTTAACATCGCTTTAGGATGCCAGGAATCAAAACAGAACATTCTGGAAACATTTAGCACATCAGGAGGCATCAGTGGATAGAGAAACAGAGTTTACATTTCAGATTGTAACTTTTTATTGATTCTGATAAAAGCTGCCAGTTAATGAGATCATAGCTGATCTGGTAACCCTCAACTCTACTTGCCTGCCTTTTCCCATAATGCCTGATTCCCTTATTGATTAAAGTCAATTTGTCTTGGCATTGAATTTTCTTAAAGCCCTCTGTGGTGTTGTATAGAAAGCACATCCATTTATCACCCTGAAAGGTATTTCTTGAATTTTCGCGCTTCTCTCTTATTTCTAGGCTGTTCTCCCCTGACCTTTTCCCAGGGAAATAATCTCTCTTTACCTATCTTTACCCTAAATATTAATCAAGCTGATACAAATGTACATTATATAACCTGGCCTCGTTGAAACTTTTTTAATCTCAGAATCATTCTGCTGATTCTGTATTGCACCTCCCCCATGCTGCAGTGCCGAATTGGGTACAGTGTCCCAGATCACGTTTGTGTGTGTGTGTATATTGACCCAATGAAAACAGTCATTCGGGTAGGAATGACAGCATTGAGAAGACAAAGATCATTGAAAAATGCCTTGTTAAAAAGGATATATTGCTTTGTGAAATTAGAGTTGAGTGCTTATTAAAGTCTCTAGGTAAACGGTCCGGTGATAATACCGCTAGGCCATTGCCTCCCCCTAAATGAAAGACAATGCATTCATACCAAAACAGTGAGCATTTTGGCAGATATTTAAAACTTGTTTTTTAACTTTTGGACACCTTAAGTTCAAGGGGAGCTCATTGATTTTGTATAAATTTGATAATTAATTAATTGATTAAAGTATTTGGCTTTATTGCTTCATCTTCAGCTACCGGATCACAATCATAGTAATAATGCAATATGGGTCTGCAGACCAGCTAGTTTAAAGTTGGTTGTAGGAAAAATATTGCAGTTTTTACTCAAAGCCATAATGGTAAAATATACAGAACTGAGGATATAATAAAGAACAGTCAGCATTGGTGTCAAACTTTATTGAATTGTTTGATGACATAACAGTATATGTAAAGGTATTGGGGAGGGTGTGTTGATATCTGGACTTTTAAAAGATATGTTAATAGTAAACGAGAGTTACAACATGGATGCAGGGAAGAACTAGCAGAATGGATAACAATAGGGTTAGAAACAGAAACTAAAGCTAAAAGTTAGTTGTTCAGACTGACAGAATGTGTTGTGCCACAGGGTACTAGTCCTGAAAGTAATTGTGCCTGGAGATCAAGGGTATAACAATTATGTAGATGACAGGAAATTGGCGACTATGGCTAATACTGAGGAAGGTTGTGGTAAAATAGCAGAGTCCAGAAAGGTGAGCAGAATGGGCAAGACAGTGGAAAATAATTTTAAGAGGTGGTGTATTCACATAGGAAGGAGAAGGAGGAAACGACTTAAATGTATGTTTAAAATTGAGGGGATTTGATGATGTGGGTGTAAAAACGTGGTGTCTGCACATGAGGAATAAAAATCAGATGACATCAATATAAGATGGTCACAGTTAAGACCAATAAAGAATTCGGGAGAAATGTCTTCTCCAAAGAGCTTTCAGAATGTGGTGTTCAATGCTACATGTAGTTGAGAGAAATATTGTAAGCACCATTTAAGGTCCATGAGAAGAAAATGAAAACCTGAAGGATGTACAGAGGGTTAGATGGAACGGAGTGAATGAGTCCCTGCTGAAGCTTGAAGACTGAACAGAGCAGCTGAGCCTAAAAAACTTCAAAGTCAATCATTCATATATTCTTTTCAATAAAAAAAGTAAATTTGGGTAATTTGTATTATTATCTGTTTCAACCCCACCCCACCCCCAAACATTAGGCATGTCTACAGAAGAGACAGCTGATGCTGGGCTTCAGTACCTGAGGACCGGATGATGGAGTAATGATAGAGTCATAGTCCCCAACAACACAGGGAAGTGGGCAGCCAGGTTCACCACTAATTCAATGCCATGGGTTACAGTGATTGGTGACGCCATCTATTATGGCATGGCTTTGGGAGAGGTCCACACTTCTGCCATTGAAGATATTTCCCTGTGAAGTCAGTACAGAGGATGAAGTGACATCCCAGGGTTTTTGTTCCTAGTTTCTATTGGATCAGCTGTGAGTGTTCTCATCTACCTAATATCACTGGAGTTATTAATAACATTCATGCTCACTTCTTTCAGTCCATTCTTTCAGTCTTACAGAGCAGGAAGATCGATGGTTTCATCCTTGATTGATGCTGAGAAATCTGATTATCGACAATGATCAACTTCAGTGATGTTTAATGAATGACTATTGGAAATCTGTTGGGCTTCCCTCTTCCAATCACAAGGCAATGACTTCCCTGCGGCCTTGGGGTTTATGAATTTCAGTGAAGAAAGGATTTTGCTTTATTTCCGTCCATTATTGAATACTGCTCAATAACAGTGAGGTACCAGAAGGCAAGTGTGGTCCGTGGAACATGAGTCAGGAACTTCAGCTTCTGAAGAAAATAAAAGGAAACAGTGAATTAAACTACATTCTTAATCATCATATCTCCTCTAAAGGAAAGTTTATGTGTTAAGTCCTAAGATGAAGTTGAGGCTGTAATTTAACCTGTGATCATACAACAATCAAATTAGGGCACAACGGAGACTTCAGTCATTCATTGAATAGGAGCTGGGAGTCCTGAGAGACCAAGGTTGCATTCATCCTTTAATCAATATCATCAAAAGCGATTCCCTCTTACAATTTATGGGATTTGGTATGTGCAAATTGATGGGTATGTTTTACATAGATAATAGTAATGACTGCAGTTCAAAAGGAATTAGTTAATGGTGAAGACTCTTGGGGATAACCTGAAGTAATGAGATGGTGCCACATGAAATGACATCACATGCTTTTGTGTTCCTATTTACTTTTACTCCTCAGATCAAAGTTTGTATATTGTTTTGTAAAGGCTGTTATGCTCCAGGATAGTGCTGAGCCCAAATGACCCAAGTTCTCCATCAGATTTCTAAAATAAACAGCATATTTTAGATAAGTGACATGTTTTGTGGGGCTTTATAGATTTGTTTTTCAAAAGATTCTTTAAAGATTTGAAGTTTTTACCACCAATACATTATTAATGCAGTTGAAATCAAAAATGTTCTGGCAAATTTGGAATGCTTTGTTTTAAATGTTATGTAGGCCCTTTAATAAAGTCATAGATAGACAGTTCAGAAAAGGCCCTTTGTCCTATTGAGTCCTCACTGACATTAACTATTACCAAAGGCATGGTCATCCCAAATCCCTGTACTCGTCACATAGTCCTGAATGTTATGTTATTTCAAGTGCTCATTCAAATATTTTTAAAAGGTTGTAAGATTTCCAACCTCTCCCAATATACTGGCAGGGAGATTTCCTCGAGCTGCTCAGGAGGATTTAAACTAGTGCAGGGTGGGAAAGATTGCAGAGGTGGGATGTGAGGGGGGTGTAGGGGAAAGACCTCGGGAGGTAGTGAGAAAAGAGATCAGTCTGAGACTGGTACAGTTGGGGAAAGGAGCAAGTAAAATAGGGGAGGCAGGAACAAAGCAGAGAATGAGGTAGGACTGATAAATTAAGCTGCATTTGTTTCAATGCAAGAGGCAAAACAGGGAAGGCAGATGAACTTGGCGTGGTTGGGAAAAAGGGATTGGGATCTCACAGCAATTATAGAGATGGGGCTCAGGGATGGACACGACTGGCAGCTTCATATTCCAGTTTATAGATGCTATAGGAAGGATAGAAAGGGGCAAGAGAGGTGGGGGAGTGGCGTTTTTGATTAGGAATAACATTACTGCTGTACTTCGGGAGGATATTCCTAGGAATGCACGCAGGAAAGTTATTTAGGTAGAACTGAGAAATAAGAAAAGCTTGGGATTGTACGATAGAGCCCTGACACCCCCAATTGATAGCAGGAAATTGAGAAACAAATTTGTAAGGAGATATCCGTTATCTGTAAGAATAATAGGGTGGTTGTGGTAGGGGATTTTAACTTTCCAAGCATTGACTGGGACTACTATACTGCTAAGGGCTTGGATGGAGAGGAATTTGTTAAGTGTGTGCAAGAAATGTTTCTGATTCAGTATGTAGATATACCTACTAGAGAAGGTGCAAAACTTGACCTTCTTTTTGGGATAAGGCAGGGCAAGTGAATTAGGTATCAATGGGGGAGCGAACATCATTCTGTTAGTTGTAAAATAGTGATGTAAAAGGATAGATCAGATCTAAAAGTTAACATTCAAAATTGAAGGAAAGCATGTTTTGATGGTATTAGTCAAGAACTTTCGAAAGTTGATTGTGAGTGAATACTCACAGGTAAAGGCATGACTGGGCAATGTCAAACTTTCAAAATGAGATAATGGGAGTCTAATATACTGTATGTTCCTACTCGGTTGAAGGGCAAGACTGGTAGGTGAAGGGAATGCTGATAACTAGAGTAATTATGTTTCTGGTCAAGAAAAAGAAGGAAGCAGATGTCAGGTATTAACAGCAGGGATTGAGTAAATCCCAAGAAAAATATAAGGAACAATCCGCTCCTTCTGAGTATTAGCCTAGTAAACCTGTTCTTCTTCCAACACATTAACATAAGTACGGTGACTGGTACTGTACACAGCACTCCACATGTGACCTTACCCACATCCTGGGTAAGTGAAGCAGAGCCTTCACACTCTTGCTTTCAATTCCTCTCACAATAAAATGTGACACGATTAGCCTTCCTGATTACTTGCTATACCGATAGATTACCTTTCTGTGATTTGTGTACGAAGACACCCAGATTCCTCTCCATCCCTGAGCTCTTCAGCCATAGTATTTCAGTAATATGTTGCCTTATTATTCTTTCCCCCAAAATACACCATTTCACACTTTGCCACATTGTACTCCATTTGCCAGATGGTTTGTCTTCACAACTCATTTTCCTACACACCTTTATGTCATCAGCAAATTGACTCTTAACTGCCCTTTGCACAATTAAGGATGGACAATGATGGACATCAGAATGAACTGGCAATAGAGATAGATCATGAGGGAGCATACTAAACTGGGAATGGGGAGAGACAGTGACAAGACACTGCCCTGGGAATGGGGAGAGACAGTGACAAGACATTGCCCTGAGAATGGGGAGAGACAGTGACAAGACATTGCCCTGGGAATGGGGAGAGACAGTGACAAGGCAGTGACCTGGGAATGGGGAGAGACAGTGACAAGACATTGCCCTGGGAATGGGGAAAGACAGTGACAAGACACTGCCCTGGGAATGGGGAGAGAAATTGACAAGGCATTGACCTGGGAATGGGGAGAGACAGTGACAAGACATTGCCCTGGGAATGGGGAAAGACAGTGACAAGACACTGCCCTGGGAATGGGGAGAGAAATTGACAAGGCATTGACCTGGGAATGGGGAGAGACAGTGACAAGACATTGCCCTGGGAATGGGGAAAGACAGTGACAAGACATTGCCCTGGGAATGGAGAGAGACAGTGACAAGGCATTGCCCTGGGAATGGGGAGAGACAGTGACAAGACATTGCCCTGGGTATGGGGAGAGACAGTGTCAAGACATTGCCCTGGGAATGGAGAGAGACAGTGACAAGACACTGCCCTGGGAATGGAGAGAGACAGTGACAAGAGACTGCCCTGGGAATGGAGAGAGACAGTGACAAGACACTGCCCTGGAAATGGAGAGAGACAGTGACAAGACACTGCCCTGGGAATGGAGAGAGACAGTGACAAGACACTGCCCTGGGAATGGGGAGAGACAGTGACAAGACATTGCCCTGGGAATGGAGAGAGACAGTGACAAGACACTGCCCTGGGAATGGAGAGAGACAGTGACAAGACATTGCCCTGGGAATGGGGAGAGACAGTGACAAGACACTGCCCTGGGAATGGAGAGAGACAGTGACAAGACACTGCCCTGGGAATGGGGAGAGACAGTGACAAGACACTGCCCTGGGAATGGGGAGAGACAGTGACAAGACACTGCCCTGGGAATGGGGAGAGACAGTGACAAGATATTGCCCTGGGAATGGAGAGAGGTAGTGACAGGACATTGCCCTGGGAATGGAGAGAGACAGTGAACTAGGATTAGCGACAGAGAGAGACAACACACTGAATTGGAAATAGAGACATAATGATTAGATTACATTACTAACAGTGTGAAAACAGGCCCTCCGACCCTCCGAAGAGCAACCCACCCAGACCCATTCCCCTACATTTACCCCTTCACCTAACACTACGGGCAATTTAGCATGGCCAATTCACCCATTGTGGGAGGAAACCGGAGCACCCGGAGGAAACCCACGCAGACACAGGGACAGTTGCCTGAGGCGGGAATTGAACCCGAGTCTCTGACACTGTGAGGCAGCTGTGCTAACCACTGAGCTACCGTGGCACCCAAAAAAAATTTAAACACACCCGTTTCCTGGCTAGGAATCAAACCCAGGCCACGACGGTGAAAGCACCGAATCCTAAGCACTAGACCACCAGCTAATAAGAGACAGTGATTTGGGGTTAGAGAGAGACAGAGTGGCAACACAATGAACCTGAAAATGAGAGACAGAGAGACAACTCACTGAATTGGGAATGCAGAGAGAGATGGAGTAACAACACAGAACTGGCAATAGCAACAGAGATAGAACACTCTGAACTGGGAAAAGAGGGAAACAGGGAAACAAGATACTGAATTGGGAATAGTGAGAGATAGATAGACAACATAGACAAAAGATGATAACACACTGAACTGGCAATAGAAGAAGATAAACTAACATCACAATGAACTGGGAATGGAGAGAGGAACAGAGAATGCATTGAACTGGGGGAGGTGAGAGACAAACTGAGAACATACAACTTGGAATTGAGAGAGACAGAGAGACAACATACTGAACTGGAACAGGAGTGACAGAACTGGCAATAGAGAGAGATAGAGAACACCCTGAACTGGGAATAGAGATTGAGAGACACCCACAGTGAACTGGAAATGGAGAGAGACAAAGAGACAACACATTGAACTGAGAATAGAGTAAGATAAACTGACAAAACACTGAACTGGGAATGGAGAAAGAGAGAAACAGAGAGCATACAACTAAAAATAGAGAGAAACAGAGAGATAAAACACTGAACTGAGAATAGAGAAGAGAGTGTGATAATACACTGAACTGGCAATAGAGAAAGACAGAGAGACAACACACTGAACTGGGAACAGAGAGAGAGAAAAACAGATCACACAACTGGAAAAAGTGAGAGACAAGCAGAGAACACACAACTGGGAAGAAAGAAAGATGGAGAGATAACACACTGATCTGTGAATACAGGGAGACAGAGAGTGTGACAATACACTGAACTGGGAACAGAGAGAGACATAATGAGACAGGACCTTGGAGTGAATGTCCCCAAGTCCTTGAAGGTGAGTGGGAGGATTATACAGTGGTCACAAAACATACATTTTCTTATGAGCTGAAGCATTGGAGGTTTTATTGATAAGTTAGGCTACAGCTGGAGTATGGAACATAGTTATATTCAGTGCACAATAGGAAAGATGTAATATTGCTGTTCAGTCCTGTAGCCAATGATTTCATCCAAACTAATACTGACTGTCCTACTTTATGAACTTCAACATTGTCAGGAGCCTTTTATGTGGCATTTTTGTCAAATGTTTTCCAAAACAGCATCCAACATATTCCCTTCATCAACCTTCACTGTTACTTCATCAAAAAATTCCATTAAATTAGTGAAGCAAAATCCACCTTTTACAATGTGTCTTGGCTCTGTGATTAACTAGAAATATCCCAGTGTTTATCAATTTTTGCCCAGATTATTACTTATAAAACCTGCCTCATCACTGACAATAAACTGACTGGCTTACCATTACGAGGACTGAGCTCACATCTTTTTGAGCAAGGATTGGAAATGTCTGATTCTGTAGCATCCTTCCTGAATCAAGTGAAGACTGGAAGTTCACAATGAGCCATCTCCTATGTTCACATCCTGTTCCTTTTGTAGCCTGGGATGAAGAGTGGGGATGTTATGCCCAGAGTTCTGTTCAATATTTACTCCCAGGTATTAATGCAGAAACCGGTGATTTGGTCATTACCACATTGTGTTTGGGAACACTCAATGTCACATTTCCTACATGCAACTATACTTTGGAAGGATTCATTGACCATAAAGCAGTTTGAAAAGACCTATCATTGTGACAGATATTCTATCAATGCAAATCATTCTTGTTCAAGTTGGATAGCCAGGATGGGTCTTGTGAATGAGAGTGAAGTGAGCTTGAGAGGATATGGGGGAAAAACTACACGGTACAACAGAACACAGTGAGTTAAAACAATGGAACATGTGCAGATATTGTGATTGATTGTTACTAAATTCCCAATCTCAATTTTGATATTGTGTTGAAACACTTGATCAATGTTCACATCCAAACAGTGAGGAAGACAGAATCACAGATTTGGCATAATTCAGCAGGAGGCCATTCGGTGCATTGTGCTGCACACGGGTATTCTGACCATCAACTGGTGATCATCAACTGATGATGGTTCTGAACCAACAACCAACCAAGGGACAGCATGAGCACTCAAACAGACTGTCACCAACTCACACCTGATCAAAACTGTTTGATCACAGGATTATCACCATCTACACAATCTTCACTACCTTTAAATTTCACTTAAGACACTTGCACCTCTAAAAATGTTAGCAGTTCTCAAGATCATGGCATAATCTTCATATGTTATCAAGTCTGCCCTAAGGTATTGAAGTGAAGCTGTTCCAATTCATCTACAATATTGACCCTGACACTAACAGTGACCATATAGTATGTCCTTCCCAAAAAGGAATGTATAAATCCAGTCGGACCAAATCTGCCTCAGTGACTAACCACCACGTTAACTAACTTAGCAACAGAAAATTAAACCTATGATCCATCAAGGCAGGTTTGATTCTGGTCCAGTATTACCATCAGTTGGGGATCAGGACAAGTTTCATTGTCTATATGGAAGAGTAGATGTCTACGTGTTCTCTGAATTCAATGGAACTCAAATCAAATGGGTTCTATCATAAGTAGGCAAATTGCAGTCTGGGTGTTGAATGTGAAAACTAATGCCTTAGAATAATATACATTTGATAAATTGAACAGGATGGGCTTGGATGGAAAGGAAGTTCTTAAGTGTGTACAAGAAAATTTTCTGATTCAGTGTGTGGATATACCGACTAGAGAAGGTGTAAAACCTGATGTCGTTTTGGGAAATAAGGCAGTCTGAGATGACTGTGGGAAATGTCTTTTTGGGAAATAAGGCAGTCTGAGATGACTGTGGGAAATGTCTTTTTGGGAAATAAGGCAGTCTGAGATGACTGTGGGAAATGTCTTTTTGGGAAATAAGGCAGTCTGAAATGACTGTGGTGTCAGTCGGGGAGCACTTTGGGGCAAATGAGCATAATTCTATTAGTTTTAAAATAGTCATGGAAAAGCACTGACATGATCTAAAGATTAATGTTATAAATTAGAGGAACGCCAATTTTGATGGTATTAGGCAAGAACTTTCAAAAGTTGTTTGGGGTCAGGCAGATATTTGCAGGTAAAGGGATGGCTGGAAAATAAGATGCCTTCAAAAATGAAATAATGGAACTCCAGAGAAGGTATGTTCCTGTGAGGGTGTAGGGCAAGGCGGTAGGTGGAGGAAATGCTGGATGACTCACGAAATGGAGGTTTTAGTCAAGAAAAAGAAGGAAGCAGTTGTCAGACATAGACAGCAGAGATTGGGTGAGTCCTTAGAAGAGCATAAAGGTTATAGAATTATATTTAAGAGGAAAATCAGGAGGACAAAAAGAGAACATGAGATAGCTTTGGCAAATAGGGTTAAGGAAAATCCAAAGGGGCTTTACAAATGCATTAAGGACAAGAAGGTAACCAGAGAGACAATAGGGCCCCTCAAAGATCAGCAAGACAGCCTATGTGTGGAACCACGAGAGAATGGGGGAGATAATAAATTAGTGTTTAGCATCAGTGTTTACTGTGGAAAGGAACATGGAAGATATAGAACATGGGAAAATAACTAGTGATATCTTGAATCATGTCCATATTACAGAGGAGGATGTGCTGACTGGCTTAAAATCCTTAAAAGTGGATAACTCTCCAGGACCTGGTCAAGTGTACCCTAGACGTCTGTGAGAATCTAGCAAAGTGATTGCTGGGCCCCTTGCTGAGATAAATTTATCAGCAATAGCTACAGGTGAGGTGCCGGAAAACTGACTAATGTGGTGTCAGTATTTAAGAAAGGTGGTAAGGAAAAGCTGGGAAACTATAGACCAATAAGCCTGATGTTGGAGGTGAGCGAGTTGCTGGAGGGAATTCTGAAGGACAGGATTTACATGTGTTTGGAAAGGCAAGGACTGATTAGGGATAGTCAATATGGCTTTGTGTGTGGAAAATCATGTCTCACCTACTTGATTGAGTTATTTAAGAAGTAACGAAGAGGAGTGATCAGTACAGAGCAGTGGACATGTTCTATATGAACTTCAGTAAGGTGTTTGACAAGGTTCCTCATAGTAGCCTGGTTAGCACAGTTAGTTCACATGGAATACAGGAAGAAGCCATTTGGATGCAGAACTGTCTTGAAGGTGGAAGACAGAGGTAGTGGTGGAGGGTTGTTTTTCAGACTGGAGGCCTGTGATGAGCAGTGTGCCACAGGGATTGGTGTTGGGTCCACTACCTTTTGTCATTTATATAAATGATTTGGATGTGAATACAGGAGGTGTGATTAGTCAGTTTACAATAACAACAAATTTGTAGGTGCAGTGGATAGTGAACAAGGTCACCTCAGAGTAAAGTGGGACCTTGATCAGATGGACCAATAGGCTGAGGATTGGCAGATGGAGTTTAGATAAATATGAGGTGCTGCATTTTGGAAAGGCAAATCAGAGCAGGACATATACACTTAATGGTAAAGTGCTGGAGTGTGTCCCTGAACAAATAGACCTTGGAGTGCAGGTTCATAGTTCCTTGAAAGTGGAGTTGCAGGTTGACATGATAATGAAGAAAACATTTGGTATGCTTTCCTATATTGGTCAGTGCAATGAGTAGGAGTTGGGAGGTCATGGTGTGGCTGTACAGGACATTGGTTAGACCATTTTTGAATCCACATACAATTCTGGTGTCTCTGCTATAGGAAGAATGTTGTGAAACTTGAAAGGGTTCAGAAACTATTTAGAAGGATATTGCCAGGGTTGGTGTGTTGGAGTGAAAGGGAGAGGCTGAATACGATGGGGCTGTTTTTCCCTGGACCCTGGACTGGCCTTATCGAGGTTTATAAAATCCTGAGGGGCATGGATAGGGTAAATAGACAAGGTATTTGCCCTGGAGTGGGAGAGTCCAGAACTGGAGTGTATAGATTTATGGTTTGAGGGGAAACATTTAAAAGGGACCTAAGGGGCAAATATTTCTTGCAGAGATTGATGTGTGTATGGAATGAACTGCAAGAGGAGGTGGTGGAGGCTGGGACAATTGCAACATTTAAATGCCATCTGAATGTGTATATGATTAGGAAGGGTTGAGAGGGATTTGGTGCTAATGCTGACAAATGGACTAGATTAATTTATGACATCTGGTCAGCATGGACAAGTTGTACCATGTTGTACCACCCTATGACTCGATGTCACCTCCCACCAGCGTGTATCTAATATGAGCTTCTCCCTCCCTCAGTCTTTTTTTTAGACTGACAGTGAGATCATCAATAGAGAACACAGCTAAGATAATTAGCAAAAGAATGATTCATAGTTCCTTGCAAGTGGGGCTATTTTGCCTGGAGCTTGGAGACTGGGGGAGGAGTGGGGGAGGGGGGTGAACTTATTGAGGTTTATAAAATCATGAGAGGCGTGGATATGGTGAATAGCCAAGATCCTTTCCCCAGGGTAGGGGAATCGAAAACTGGAAGGCATAGTCGAGAGGGAAAAGATTTAAAAGGGACCTAAAGAGCAACTTTTTCACACAGGTTGTTGCGTGGAATGAGTTGCCAGAGAAAGTCGCTGGGGGGAGGTGGGAGCAGTGTTCGCGTAAATACACGTAAAAGGCATCTGGATGGGAAGAGTTGAGAAGGATATGAGACAAATGCTAGCAAATGGGACTAGATGTGTTCAGGATATCTGGTCAACATGGACGAATTGGAATTCAGGGTCTGTTTCCATACTGGACATCTCTATGACTCTATGCATCCCTTAATCCTCAACTGTTTCTCCTCCTCCACTCTGGTTAACAGGGCCTTCATTGATATACTCAATGAATTTACAAAAGACGCGACAAGGGTTCAGCTGAGATCGTTTTAAAAAGGTGGCAGCCACACTGCTAGCAGTTTACAGGTGATGACCAAATCCTCTGAGGAAAACAGAAGAGTAGTATGTCAGACATGTTTGAATATTTTGAAGTACTAGAGTATTTGGGGATTTCATCTCTCAAATATCTCTCAATATGAACAGTGTGAAAGACACTGAGAGCAAAAGGATTATTGCATCATATTTAACTGACCTCTTTAGCACATAAGAGCTCAGTGAAAGGAAAAGCAATTCAGGAATTGATCTTCTGAAATGAAGCTGGTCTTCTGGATGAACTAAGAGAGAGGGACTATTTTTGAGCTGCTGACTTTAATACATTTACATTGAGCATAAATATGGAACAAGACAAAGACAACAGGATTGTCAGGGGGAACAAATCTCATGAGTCTGCCATGAGGGGTCATAGTTTTAAGGTGTTAGGAGGAAGGTATAGAGGAGACGTCAGAATTAGGTTCTTTACGCAGAGAGTTGTGAGCGCATGGAATGCATTGCCAGCGGTGGTGGTGGAAGTAGATTCATTACGGACATTGAAGTGACTGCTGGACTTGTACAATGACAACAGTGAATTGAAGGGTGTATAGGTTAGTTTTTTTTATTTGAAATTAGGATTAATCCTCGGCACAACATCTTGGGCCAAAGGGCCTGTTCTGTGCTGTATGTTTCTATGTTCTTAATCTGAGAGATAATCTGACGAAGTTGGACTGGATGCAGGTATTTGAAGATAAAATAATGACAAATCAGTGGGAGGATCTCAAAAGTGAGATTCTAAAGAAACAGAGTAAACATGAACCAAAAACAGATATCATTATATTTCCACATCTCGTGCTCCATAGGTGTCCCCAAGTATACAGGGTAACATGAAACAGTAAAAGAAAGATACTGATCCTGACAAAACAATTCAAAAACGATGGGAAGCTTAGCCTAGAATCTAAATGGGTGAACTGAAAACTAAAAAAAACTTAGAAAGGTCAAGGAAGCACAGGGGAATTGTAAATGGGTAAAATCGACAGGAAAAGAAATGGTTTATCAGTTGATTAAGACCAAAAAGGTAACTATGAAAATGATAGGGGTGTCAAAGAAGTGCAAGATGATTAATGTTGCCTATGCACATTCGCACACTAATACATATACACAAACCATGATAATCCAATGCATTGCTTCTTGTATTATTACGTTAATCAGAATGAATCGTGTCACTGTGTTTGTGATTTATTCCATATCATGAATATAAATCTGATGTGGTGAAGACCAATGTGAAAGATTTGTCTCAGGCATGATCCAGGCATGTCTCACAAGAACGGGGTACGATGTCTCAGGCATGATCCAGATTTGTCTCAGACATGTACCAGCCTCCACCACTTCCTCTGGCAGCTCATTCCATACACACACCACCCTCCGTGGTATTGAAGTAGAAATTTTCCTGAGATCAAAGAACTGCATTGAGAAAGATCAGAACTTAAACACTGTGTTGGGGAACTGTGTCCCATTGTTACTATGACCATTAAGCTAAGGTATTTGGAAATAACAACCTAGACAGCTGCACATATTTCTTCAACCACAACCTGGAAGAGAGGAGAAGGGAGATAGCATCTGGGGATGGCTTCAAACAGGACAGTGATGTCATTAAAACCAAAAAATGGCTCATACGAGGAATTTCCTAACATGACAGTCATACTGGAAGAAAGAGCATGAAGATCTAACTTGGAATATAATCCCTGAAAGTTGCCACTCAGGTTGATAGGGCTGTTAGGAAGACATATGGCGTGTGAGCTTTTATTGGTAGAGGGATTGAGCTTCGGAGCCATGAGGTAATGCTGCAGCTGTACAAAACTCTGGTGCGGCTGCATTGGGGTATTGCATACAGTTCTGGTCACCACATTACAGGCAGGATGTGGAAGCTTTGGAAAGGGTTCAGAAGATGTACTAGGATGTTGGCTGGTATGGAGGGAAGGTCTTATGAGGAAAAGCTGTTTTCATTAGAGAGAAGGTTGAGAGGTGACTTAATTGAGCCATATAACATAATCAGAGGATTAGATAGGGTGAACAGTGAGATTTATTTTTCTTGGATGGTGATGGCTAGCACGAGGGGACATAGCTTTAAACTGAGGGGTGATATATATATATATAGGACAGATGTCAGAGAGTAGGAGGGACCTGGAATGCACTGCCTGCAACAGTAGTAGACTTGCCAACTTTAAGGGCATTTATATGGTCACTGGATAAACCTATGGATGAAAATGGAATAGCGTAGGATAAATAGGCTTCAGCTTAGTTCCACAGGTCAGCGCAACATCAAGGGCCAAAGGGCCTGTACTGCCCTGCAATGTTCTATGTTCTATGACTTGCTGCTGAAGCTGGGTAAACCGCAGGCACAATTGCTGGAGAAACGTAGCAGGTCTGGCAGCATCTGTGGAGAGAAAACAGTTAATATTTCAAGTCCAGTGACTCTTCATCAGAAGTAGTAAGATCAGATACTCCAAAATCGAGCTCAAAGATCTATTCATTAGAAAGATGGAAGGGGAGGCAAGAGAAGAGGGGGAGTGGCTATTTTGATGAGGGAAAACATCATGACAGGACTTGGAGAGGATGTTCCTGAGGGATCGCCCAGTGAAGCAACGTGTGTGGATCTGAGAAAAAAGAAAGGTTTGATCACTTTGATGGGATCGTAACATAGATTCCCCAGTAGTTAGCGGGAAATTGAGGAGCAAATTGATGATTCACTGGTATGAGAAGTCATAGTTTGAAGATATTAGGAGGAAAGTATAAAGGAGACATCAGAGGTTGGTTCTTTACGCAGAGAGTTGTGAATGCATGGAAAGCATTGCCAGTTGAGGTGGTGGAGGCGAAGTCATTGGGGACATTTAAGTGACTGCTGGCCATGCACATGGATAGCAGTGAGTTGAGGGATGTGTAGGTTAAGTTACTGTATTTTACATTAGGATTAAATCTCGGCACAACATCGTGGTGTAAGGGCCTGTTCTGTGATGCACCTTTTTTTAGATTAGATGAGATTACTTACAGCGTGGAAACAGGCCCTTCGGCCCAAAAAGTCCACACCGATCGGCCGAAGCACAACCCACTCAGACCTATTCCCCTACCTTTACCCCTTCACCTAACACTACGTGCAATTTAGCATGGTCAATTCTCCTAACCTGCACATTTTTGGACTGTGGGAGGAAACCAAAGCACCTGGAGAAAACACACACAGACACGGGGGGAATGTGCAAACTCCACACAGACAGTCGCCTGAGACAGGAATTGAACCCGAGTCTCTGGGACTGTGAGGCAGCAGTGCTAACCACTGAGATACCGTGCCACCCACCATGTGTCTATGTTCTAAATATGCAGGGAGGTCGCTGATAGCTGTAAGAATAATAAAGTTATAATAGAAAGAGATCTTAACTTTCCAAACATAGACTGGTAATGGATGGGAGGAATTTGTTTAATTTAATCAAGAAAACCTTCTCAATCGATATGTAGACGGCCCTCCAAGAGAAGGGCAAAATTTAATGTCCTCTTGGGGAATAAGGCAGGGCAAGTCACTGAGATATTAGTGGGGAAACACTTACCACAATTCTATCAGTTTTAAAATAGCTATGGAAAAGGATAAGCCTGATCCAAAACTTAAAGATTTTTGAATTGACAGTGGGAATAATTCAATCTCTGGACACTCCAGCCTGTAAATGTGATGTGTTGAGTTTGTTTCCCAGTCTTTGATATTGTACATGAAGTGAGACCACTCAGCACTCAGATCTCTGTTATTCATTGTATGTCTGATGGATCATGTTCATATATTTAATGTTTATCTCCACATTTGTGTTTGTAATTGTATCTTTAATATTGTAAAGTAAAAATATATCTGTCGTATATGAATCATAAATAACTGAACTCAATGGGAATATCTGTTTTAATTAAATAACTTGTGTGCATTCTGAACATGTAGCGAACCTACATGATGTAAAACAGAAAGTGCTGCAAATACTCAGCAGATCAAACAGCATCTGTGGAGAGAGAAACACCATGAATGTTTCTGATCAATGACCTTTCATCAGAGAAAATGAGTGAGTATTTCTAGCAGTCTCTGTTTTTAATTAATGTTCACAGTTTTTCCAATTATAAACCTTCACAAAGTATTATTTAGTTGGTTGATGTGGGTAAATATTGAGAGATTAACGCAGTCCTTTTTGATCTTATAGTCGCTGTGATTTGGAGGCTAGGATTTGTCTACAGCTTCAAAATGTGTTGTTGGAAAAGTGCAGCAGGTCAGGCAGCATCAAAGGAGTAGGAGATCGATGTTTCGGGCATAAGCCCTTCTTCAGGAATGTTTCCTGAAGAAGGGCTTATGCCCAAAAAGTCGATTCTCCTGCTCCTTTGATACTGCCTGACCTGCTGCGCTTTTTTAGCGACACATTCTTAAGCTCTGATCTCCAGCATCTGCAGTCCTCACTTTCTCCTAGGACTTGTCTACAGACTGGCATGCAGAGAATTGGAAATGACTTATTTCTCTGTTGCTCTGTTTGAATGTTAGAATATGAATATGTCACTGGACTGTGAGATCGGAGTGGGACTGAACACAGTCTCTGTTTGAGCCTGTGGTTTGATGATCTCTGTGTATCTCTGTGAGTGATAATGTACCGACTGCGGGAGAGAAGGAACCACCTGCATTATTCCTTGGATCTCAGGAGAAAGATGGGAAGGAAAGCAGAAGGGAAAGTCTGTGATGGGTGGAGGGCAGGAGAGACTTCAATGACGGAATGACCAAAATGGTGCAAGGACTGGGGTGGGCAGGGGAAATAAATAAATGAAGAAACAACAGCTGAGGGTGTAAATGGCAGGATCTTCAAAAGCTGTTGTCCAAAAGCATTCAAAACGAAAGAAAATGGTGACAGAAATAACAATTGGAGGTACTCTGTCATGACTTTGTTATTGTTTACAGGGTACACAGTTACCGTCAGATTCTGAATGACTTCTGCCTGGTTTCTCATCACCAACTCGTGTATGGCCAGTTACTGTCAGTTTTAAAGTATCTTGTTTCAGCAAAAGGAGCTGGAGTCAAGCAGCCAATTCATTGTTGGACAGAAATTCCATTCCAGCCCAGCTTCAGTGGGAAGACACAGGGAAATGTCCTTTCCTTGTTGAAAAATCCGTCATTAAGGATGAGGTTTCTCCAGAATCCATCATTAAGAATTAAGGATGAGGTTTCTAAATTCTTGGATGAGCAGAGTCGGATTAGGACAAGTCAACATGGATTTAGTAAGGGGAGATCGTGCCTGACAAACCTGTTGGAATTCTTTGAAGAGGTGACAAGTAGGTTAGACCAGGGAAGCCCAGTGGATATGGTCTATCTAGACTTTCAAAAGGCCTTTGATAAGGTGCCACACAGGAGGCTGCTGAGCGAGGTGAGGGCCCATGGTGTTCGAGGTGAGCTACTGGCATGGATTGAGGATTGGCTGTCTGACAGAAGGCAGAGAGTTGGGATAAAAGGTTCTTTTTCAGAATGGCAGCCGGTGACGAGCGGTGTCCCGCAGGGTTCAGTGTTGGGGCCACAGCTGTTCACATTATATATTAATGATCTGGATGAAGGGACTGGGGGCATTCTAGCGAAGTTTGCCGATGATACAAAGTTAGGTGGACAGGCAGGTAGTACTGAGGAAGTGGGGAGGCTGCAGAAGGATCTAGACAGTTTGGGAGAGTGGTCCAGGAAATGGCTGATGGAATTCAATGTGAGCAAATGCGAGGTCTTGCACTTTGGGAAAAAGAATACAAGCATGGACTACTTTCTAAACGGTGAGAAAATTCGTAAAGCCAAAGTACAGAGGGATCTGGGAGTGCTAGTCAAGGATTCTCTAAAGATAAACATGCAGGTTGAGTCCGTGATTAAGAAAGCGAATGCAATGTTGTCATTTATCTCAAGAGGGTTGGAATATAAAAGCACCGTTGTGCTACTGAGACTTATAAAGCTCTGGTTAGGCCCCATTTGGAATACTGTGTCCAGGTTTGGTCCCCACACCTCAGGAAGAACATACTGGCACTGGAGTGTGTCCAGCGGAGATTCACACGGATGATCCCTGGAATGGTAGGTCTAACATACGAGGAACGGCTGAGGATCCTGGGATTGTATTCATTGGAGTTTAGAAGATTAAGGGGAGATCTAATAGAAACTTACAAGATAACACATGGCTTGGAAAGGGTGGACGCTAGGAAATTGTTTCCGTTAGGCGAGGAGACTAGGACCCGTGGACACAGCCTTAGAATTAGAGGGGGTAAATGCAGAACAGAAATGCGGAGACATTTCTTCAGCCAGAGAGTGGTGGGCCTGTGGAATTCATTGCCGCAGAGTGCAGTGGAGGCCGTGACGCTAAATGTCTTCAAGGCAGAGATTGATAAATTCTTGATATCACAAGGAATTAAGGGCTACGGGGAGAATGCAGGTAAGTGGAGTTGAAATGCCCATGAGCTATGATTGAATGGCGGAGTGGACTATCCTGGGACATCTGCATTAAACAAAGGCAGACTGTGTCTGTTGCTGAGCAATCTTTGTGCATGTGATGAGTCTCCTATTTGTGAACTGAATATTACAGACACAGTTTGCAGTGAAGGAGTTGAAGGAGGACACAGGGATAGGGAATGGGGATAGGACAGAACATGGAACATTACAGCGCAGTACAGGCCATTTGGCCCTCGATGTGCCGAAGTGTAAAATCAATCTGAAACTCATCTCACCTTCACAATTCCATTTTCATCCATGTTTATCCAATGAACATTTAAATACCCTTAAAGTTGGCGAGTCTACTACTGTTGCAGGCAATGTGTTCCATGCCCCCTACTATATTCTGAGTAAATAAACTACCCCTGACATCTGTCGTATATCTATCATTCCTCAATTTAAAGCTATGTCCCCTTATGTTAACCATCACCATTCAAGAAAAAAAGGATGCCCACTCTATCTAACCCTCTGATTATCTTACAGGTCTCAAAGTTTGCGAGAAGATTTGTAGCTCGGGTGCTCATCCACAGATTCAATCAATAAGCACATCGATCTGAACCCAATATACCGACCACTGCAGCGGACAGCTGGAACTGACAACCGGAAGCGGCAGATTCAAACCATTATAAATGCCGGAGGAAAGATCACAGAAGTGCTTCACAGGAGGCTCCCAAGCACAGAGGATGTCACCTAGACAGGGGACGAAACGTCTGCAACACAAATTCCCAGCTCGGCGAACAGAACCACAACAACTCCACCTACCTTTGTGTCATCTGCAAATTTACTAACCCATCCTTCCATGCCCTCATCCAGTTCATTTATAAAAATGACAAACAGAAATGGCCCCAAAACATGCCTTGCAGTACCCCACTAGTAACTGAACTCCAGGGTGAACATTTCCCATCAACCACCACCCTCTGTCTTCTTTCAGCTGGCCAATGTCTGATCCAAACTGCTAAATCACTGTCAATCCCATGCCTCCGTATTTTATGCAATAGCCTACCATGGGGAACCTTATCAAACCCCTTACTGAAATCCATATGCACCAGATCAACCACTTTACCCTCATCCAGCTGTTTGGTCACTTTCTCAAAGAACTCTATAAGGTTTGTGTGGCATGACCTACCCTTCACAAAACCATGTCGACTATCCGTAATCAACTTATTCCTTTCGAGATGATTATAAATCCTATCTCTTCTAATCGTTTCCAGCACTTTACCTACAACTCAAGTAAGGCTCACGGGAGATAGTTACCAGGGTTGTCTCTACTCCCCTTCTTGTACAAGGGGACAATACTTGCTATCCTCCAGTCTTCTGGCACTATCCCCATCGACAATGACGACATAAAGTTCAAAGCCAATGGCTCTGCAATCTCCTCCCTGGCTTCCCAGAGAATCCAAGGATAAATACCATCTGCCCAAGGGGACTTATTCATTTTCCCACTTTCCAGAATTGCTAACAACACCTCCTTGTGAACCTCAATCCCATCTAGTCTAGTCACCTGCATCTCAGTATTCTCTGAGACAACTTAGTCGTTTTCCTATGCAAGTATATTGAAAAGAATTCAGTTAGCACTTCTCCTATCTCCTCGGACTCCACGCACAACCTCCCACTACTGACCTTGTTTGGCCCCAAACTCACTCTAGTCATTCTTTTATTCTTGATATACCTGTAGAAACCTTTCGGTTTTTCCTTGATCCTACCTGCCAATGACTTTTCACATCCCCTCCTGGCTCTTCTTAGCTCTTTCTTTAGGTCTTTCCTGGCTAACCTATAACTCTCAAACACCCTAAATGAGCCTTCACATCTCATCCTAACACAAACCTTCTTCTTCCTCTTGACAAGAGATTCAACTTCTTTTGTAGACCACGACTCCCTTACTCAACCACTTCCTCCCTGCCTGACAGGTACATACTTATCAAGGACATGCAGTAGCTGTTCCATGAATAAGCTCCACATTTCAATTGTGCCCATCCCCTGAAGTTTCCTTTCCCATCCTATGCATCCTAAATCTTTCCTAATTGCGCCCTAATTGCAACAGTTATACCATTGCTATAACTCTTGCCCCATGGTATATACCTAACCCTTTCCATTGCTAAAGTAAACACAACCAAATGTGGGCACTATCACCAAATGCTCACTAACCTCTGAACCGAATACCTGGCTAGGTTCCTTACCCAGTACCAAATCCAATACAGTCTCGTCCCTTGTTGGCCTGTCTACATACTGTGTCAGGAAAACTTTCTGCACATATTGGACAAAAACTGACCCATCTGAAGTACTCGAACTATAGTATTTCCAGTCAATGTTTGGCAAGTTAAAGACCCCATAACAACTACCCTGTTATTCTCCCTCCTATCCAGAATAATCTCTGCTCTCCTTTTCTCTACATCTCTGGAACTATTTGGAGGCCAGTAGAAAAGTCCCAACAAGGTGACATCTCCTTTCCTGTTCCTAACCTCAGCCCATACTACCTTAGTAGACGAGTCCTCAAATGTACCTTCTGCCACCGTAGTACTGTCCTGACTAACAATGCCACACCTCCCACTCTTTTACCATCTTCTCTGTTCTTACTGAACCATCTAAATCCCGGAACGTGCACGAATCATTCCTGTCCCTGCTCTATCCATGTCTCCGAAATGGCCATAACATCGAAGTCCCAGGTACCAACCCATGCTGCAAGTTCACCCACCTTATTCAGGATGCTCCTGGCACTGCAGTAGACACACTTCAAACCACTTCTTGCATGCCGATGCACTCTTGCAACCTTGAAACCATATTTCTGACCTCATCACTCTCAACCTCTTGGACAGTGGAACTACAGTTCATGTTCCCATCCCCCTGCTAAATTAGTTTAAACCCTCCCAACGAGCATTAGCAAATTTCCACACACGCCCTCCTCCCCCGCCCAGCATATTGGTACCTCTCTGGTTCAGGTGGAGACCATCCTGTTTTCTCCAAATGATGTTGTTAGTGCTTATGTGGACCACCTTGGGGGCTGCTACACCTCCCCCTCAAGGATCCCAAAAACATGATCCGAGACATCCCAAACCTTGGCACCTGCAAGGCATCACACCAACTGTGAGTCTCTCTCCATTGGAACCTCCAATCTGTCCTCCTAGCTATGGAGTCCCCAGTGATTAATGCTCTGCTCATCTCCCCGCTTCCCTTCTGAGCAACAGGAACAGACTCTGTGCCAGGGATCTGTATCCCATGGCTTACCCTTGGTAAGTCGTTTCCCCCCCCCCAACAATATCCAAACTTTTATACTTGTTATTGAGTGGAATGGCCACAGGAGTTCCCTGCACTGTCTGTCTGGTCCCTTTTCATCCCCTGAGAGTAATCCATCTGCCTCCTTCTTGTACCTGAGGTGCAGCTACCTCCCTGTAACTCCTCTCAAAAACTCCCATCGCCTCCTGAATGATCCGAAGTTCATCCAGCTCCAGCCTCAGTTCCCTGATGTGGTTTTCGAGATGCTGGAGTTGGGTGCACTTCCCGCAGATGCAGCCAGCAGGGACACTAGTGGTGACACTTCCCACATTCTGCAGGAGGAACATTCAACTGCCCGAACCTCCATTCTCACTATTCTAAATTCCCAAAGAGACTATCGAAAAAGAAACGAGTGATCTGGACATGGTTGCAATGATAAGGTGGTGTTTTGGGGTTATACAGATACATGGAAGTGTACAGGTCCTGGTGAAGATTATATAGATAGGGAAGTGTGTTATTATTACTTGTTTTCAGGGGCGGAGGGAGGAGCAGAGCTGTAAGTATATAACTAACTGACCGAGGGGATTCACGGCCTTGTTTTCAGGGGTGGAGGGTGAAGTACAGCTAAAAGTAAATAACTAACTAACTGCGAGGAACACAGGAAGTAACTGAAAGCAAACTGAAAAGGTGGCGTCACAGGAGAACTGTGATCTGATTGGCTGATAGACAATCTGTCTGAAATTTGAAAAAAAAGACTCTCCAAAATGAACTAGATTAACTTACCAGGGATAAATTAACTAATAAGTTAACTAACTCAGTAGAGATGGCAGGGCAGGTGATGTACTGTAGCTGCGTGCTGTGAGAGCTGGCTGATCCCAATGCGAGCTGACGTCCCCACATCTGCAGCAAGTGTTGTTTGCTGGAAGTACTCCAGCTCAGAGTTGATGAGCTGGAATCTGAGCTTCAAACACTGTGGCACATCTCGGTGAGGGCCTTGACTCCGTGCTCTACGGCCTGTTCCCCAGGACGCACACCGAGATGAACATCAACTGTGCCTGGAGGATCATCAACTCGGTGAAGGACGCTCTCTGGGTGGTCCAAAACCTGCTGATCTTCCAGCTGAAGGAGTTGACCCCGACTGAGTGCTGCAGACTGGCACATTCCAAGGTCCAGGACTACGTGTTGAGGGACGCACTGAAGCTTGGGGCAGCTGCCGCTAAGGCGCGGTGGGGAAAGACCACCGTGTAACATCTGCCTGCCTAAAGAAGAACAGGGGGCCCGTGCAGTCATTTGGGCTCTGCTGACGCCTCAGCTAATCATATGGGCATACGATTGAAAAATGTACAGACCTGTATAAAAATGATAAATTCTGATCTCTGTATGTACATGTTTACATATGTATGGCATGACCAGCTGTACAGACCATCAAATTATTTTATGAATAAAGTATATTTTTGAAATAAAAAAAAAATTCTGTTCTTGTCAGCATGTAGGGTCCTTAAGACCCTTCGGGAAAAGGAGAGGACGGATCCTATCGAGCGGGTCCCTGAGCAGACTGTCAAAGCCATTTGGCAGAATGCCTCATCGCCAGAACTTTCCAACAAGCACCAAGACATGGCTAGGCTGGTGGTGAGAAGGGCACTGCCTGTGAGATCCTTTATGCACGCCCGGACTCTCAGCCGCACCGCACGCTGCCCTCGAAGCGGCTGCGGGGGGGACAAGACTGTCACACACCTCCTTCTGGAATGTGCCTATGCAGAGGAAGTCTGGAGAGGAATGCAGTGGTGTTTGTCGAGGTTCGTCCCGAGCAGTGCCGTGACGCAGGACTCCGTGCTCTACAGTCTGTTCCCCGGGACGCACACCAAGACGAACATCAACTGTGCCTGGAGGATCATCAACTCGGTGAAGGACGCTCTCTGGATGGTCCGAAACCTGCTGATCTTCCAGCTGAAGGAGTTGACCCTGACTGAGTGTTGCAGACTGGCACATTCCATGGTCCAGGATTACGTGTTGAGGGACGCACTGAAGCTTGGGGTAGCTGCCACCAAGGCGCGGTGGGGAAAGACCACTGTGTAAAGTCTGCCTGCCTAACGAAGAACAGGGGGCCCATGCAGTCATTTGGGCTCTGCTGACGCCTCAGCTAATTATATGGGCATATGATCAAAAACTGTACAGACCTGTATAAAAATGATAAGTTTTGATCTCTGTATGTACATGTTTACATATGTATGGCATGAGCAATTGTACAGACCATCAAATTATTTTATGAATAAAGTATATTTTTGAAATAAAAAAAAAGCGGACGTGTACTGACACCTGGTCACGGGCAGATGGGTCTATCCGCTCAAGGATAGATTACCTGTTTGTGTCCCGAACGCTCTCGGTCAGATCCACCGACGTCAAGCCGGTGTTCTTCTCCGACCACTGCCTCCTGCTGGCTGACTGTCACCTACAGGACGCGCAGCGGGCTGGTAAGGGAACGTGGAAGCTGAACACCAAGCTGTTGACCCCGGGAAACATTGAGGAGCTCAAGAGGGACTACGCAGGTTGGAGAACCATGAAGCCCCTCTTTGAGTCCCCAGCGGACTGGTGGGAAACAGTAAAAGGGAACATCAAGAGGTTCTTCATCCTCAAAGGTGTTCAGGAGGCGAGAGAGAGGCGGGGAAAACTGTCCCAGCTCCAGGAAAGTATGCAGAACCTGCTCCTGCTGCAGACGATGGGGGTGGATTTTACGGAGGACCTCAAGGAGGTGAAGGACCAGCAAGCCTCGCTCTTTGCTTCGGAGGCCTCCAAGATAATCTTCCGGTCCAGGGTCCGCTCGGTGGAGCAGGACGAGACATGCTCACGTTTCTTCTTCCAGAAGGTGCACAAAGAGAGCTCTGTGCTCAGCAGCCTGAAGGAAGAAGATGGCTCGATAACGTCATCTCAGGCTGACGTCATGAGGATCAGTAAATCCTTCTACGCCAGTCTGTATGACGCGAAGCAGACTTACAGCGCGGCCTCCCAATCGTTCCTGTCCTCTATCATGGAGGTCTTAGACGACAGAACACGGGAGAGGCTGGACCAGCCGCTATCTCTGGACGAGCTGACCAAGGCCCTCGAGTCCTTCGAAAAGAATAAAACTCCCGGAAGCGACGGCTTACCAGTCGAGCTCTATTCCGCTCTGTGGGACTTGATTTGCCAGGATCTGCTGGAGGTGTATGTCAGTATGCTTCGGGCAGGTACCATGAGTGAATCCATGAGGAAAGGCATCATCACCCTCGTCTACAAGCGGAAGGGGGAGAGGGAGAAACTCAAAAATTGGAGACCAATCTCACTGTTGAATGCAGATTACAAAATTCTGTCAAAGGTAATCGCCAACCGGGTCAGGTCTGCTCTGGGGTCGGTGATTCACCCTGACCAAACCTGTGCTGTACCAGGCAAGCAGATCGCTGAGAGTCTCGCACTCCTCAGGGATATGATCGCCTACGTGCAGGACAGAGGGTTGGACACCTGCCTGATCAGCCTGGACCAGGAGAAAGCCTTTGACAGGATATCACACAGGTATATGAGAGATGTTCTCTCCAAAATAGGCTTTGGGGAGGGAATCTGCTATTGGATCAGACTGCTCTACACCAACATTGTCAGTGCAGTCTCAATCAATGGATGGGAATCAGATAGCTTCCCAGTCAGATCTGGAGTCAGGCAGGGCTGCCCTCTCTCTCCTGCCTTGTTTGTGTGCTGCATAGAGTCATTTGCCGAGTCCATCAGGAAGGATGCGAGCCTGAGAGGGGTGACTATTCCTGGCAGCGGGGGCCTGCAGGTTAAGGCCTCACTGTACATGGATGATGTCACCGTTTTCTGCTCGGATCCACTGTCCGTGCACAGTCTCATGTGCATATGTGACCAGTTCGAACGGGCCTTGGAGGCCAAGGTAAACCGAGGCAAGAGTGAGGCCATGCTCTTCGGGAACTGGGCCGACCAATCCTCGATCCCCTTCACCATCAGGACCGACCACCTGAAGGTGCTGGGTATTTGGTTCGGAGGGGCTGGGGCATACGCCAAGTCTTGGGAGGAGCGTATCAGCAAAGTGAGGCAGAAACTGGGCAGATGGAAGCTACGGTCGCTCTCCATCGCGGGAAAAAACCTGGTCATCAGGTGTGAGGCACTGTCATTGCTGTTATACGTGGCACAGGTCTGGCCTATTCCCAGAACCTGTGCCGCTGCAGTCACCCGGGCCATCTTTCAGTTTATATGGAGGTCAAAGATGGACCGGGTCTGAAGGGACTCGCTGCACAAAGATCTGGGCAATGGGGGAAAAAATACACCCAATGCCACCCTCACCCTGATGGCCACCTTTTTGTGTGGCTGCATCAAGCTGTGCGTGGATCCCCGGTACGCAAACACCAAGTGTCACTGCGTACTGAAGTTCTACCTGTCCCCGATGTTGCGAAGGATGGGCCTGACCTCGCTGCCATGGAACGCTCCAAGTAGTTGGACCGTTCCGTATCACCTGTCCTTTGTGGAGAAGTTTATGAAGAAAAACACCTTTGACCACAAGTCCATCAGGAAGTGGTCAGCATGTAGTGTCCTTGAGACCCTTCGGGAAAAGGAGAGCGCGGATCCTGTCGAGCGGTTCCCTGAGCATACTGTCAAAGCCATTTGGCAGAATGCCTCATTGCCAGAACTTTCCAACAAGCACCAAGACATGGCTTGGCTGGTGGTGAGAAGGGCTCTGCCTGTGAGATCCTTTATGCATGCCCGGACTCTCAGCCGCACTGCACGCTGCCCTCGAAGCGGCTGCGGGGGGATGAGACTGTCACACACCTCCTTCTGGAATGTGCCTACGCAGAGGAAGTCTGGAGAGGAATGCAGTGATGTTTGTCGAGGTTCGTCCCGAGCAGCGCCGTGACGCGGGACTCCGTGCACAACAGTCTGTTCCCCGGGACGCACACCGAGACGAACATCAACTGTGCCTGGAGGATCATCAACTCGGTGAAGGACGCTCTCTGGGTGGTCCGGAACCTGTTGATCTTCCAGCTGAAGGAGTTGACCCCGACTGAGTGTTGCAGACTGGACTACATGTTGAGGGACGCGCTGAAGCTTGGGGCAGCTGCCGCCAAGGCGCGGTGGGGAAAGACAACCGTGTAACATCTGCCTGCCTAAAGAAGAACAGGGGGCCCGCGCAGTCATTTGGGCTCTGCTGACACCTCAGCTAAAAATATAATCGTACAGACCTGTAAATAGGAATGATTATTCTGTTTTCCTGTAAATGTAAATGGAATGTTTATAGATGTATGGCATGTCCAACTGTACAGACCATTAAAGTATTTTATGAATAAAGTATATTTTTGAAATTAAAAAAAAGTCAGCCTTTCCTCCCTGGGGTCAGTATCAGAGACACAGTGGGGTCAGTCTGCTCTCCCCTGGGTCAGTGACAGAGACACAGTGGGGTCAGTCTGCTCACCCTGGGTCAGTGACACAGACACAGTGGGATCAGTCTGTTCCCCCTGGGTCAGTGAAACACAGAGGGGTCAGTCTGCTCCCCCCTGGGTCAGTGACAGAGACACAGTGGGGTCAGTCTGCTCCCCCTGGGTCAGTAACACAGACACAGTGGGGTCAGTCTGTTCCCCCGGGTCAGTGAAACACAGTGGGGTCAGTCTGCTCCCCCCTGGGTCAGTGACAGAGACACACTGGGGTCACTCTGCTCTCCCCTGGGTCAGTGACACACAATGGGATCAGTCTGCTTTCCCCTGGGTCAGTGACAGAGATACAGTGGGGTCAGTCTGCTCCCCCTCGGTCAGTGAAACACAGTAGGGTCAGTCTGCTCCCCCCTGGGTCAGTGACAGAGACAGTGGGATCAGTCTGCTCCCCCTGGGTCAATGACACACAGTGGGGTCAGTCTGCTCTCCCTGGGTCAGTAACACAGATACAGTGGAGTCAGTCTGCTCCCCCTGGGTCAATGACACACAGTGGGGTCAGTCTGCTCTCCCCGGGTCAGTAACACAGACACAGTGGGGTCAGTCTGCTCTCCCCTGGGTCAGTGACACAGACACAGTGGGGTCAGTCTGCTCCCCCGACATCAATGACAGAGACACAGTGGGGTCAGTCTGCTCTCCACTGGATCACTTGCATCTGGAAGGACAAGGGCAGCAGATACATGGGAACACCATCCCCTGCAAGTTCCCCTCCAAACCACTCACAATCCTGACTTGGAAATATATCGCCGTTCCTTCGGTGTCAATGGGTCAAAGTCCTGGAATTCTCTCCCTAAAGGGCACATTGTGGGTCTACCTACATCACACGGAGTGCAGTGAGTTCAAGAAGACAGCTCACCATCACCTTCTCAAGGGGCAACTAGGGACAGGCAAAAAACACTGGCCCAGCCAGTGCTGCCCATATCCCACGGGTCAATGAAAAATATCATTCCACAGTTTGGGAACAATGGGACCGTCCCTTTGGCTTCAATGAGGAGTTTTATTTATTCAGAAGGTAATGAATTTGTGTAGCCAGAGGTTTTACTGTGTTACTGATCTTCCCTCTGAACGTAGACAGCATTGCTGCATAAATAAATCTGTTTGTACAACAACGTAACCTCTGCAGCATGTAACCAACAACACTGAACACTAACAGAAACGGTGGGTAATCATCAGGATTGATGCCTCGAATGACATAATCTCAGAAATCTACAACATTGATGAACCACGGGAGGGTGAAGCTCCCAGAGATGGTGAAGAGCAGAATCACAGCCTTCCTTCTGCTCTCCATCTCTGGGTCTCTGCGGGTCTCTCCTTTGCTCTCACCCTTCAGCCATTTCGTGATCAACTGGTCACTAAAATAGAACATCACACATTACAGCACAGTACAGGCCCTTCATGCCTCGATGTTGCATTGACCTGTGGAACAATCTGAAGCCCATTCATCTGACACTATTCCATTTTCATCCATATGTTTATCCAATCACCATTCAAATGCCCTTAAATTGGTGAGTCTCTAACTGTTGTAGACAGGGTGTTCCATACCCCAACTACTCTGACATCTGTCCTGTATCTATCACCCCTCAATTTAAAGCTATGTCCCCTCATGCAAGCCATCACCATCCGAGGAAAAAGGCTCTCACTGTCCACCCTATCGAACCCCCTGATTATCTTGTATGTCTCAATGATGTCGCCTCTCAGCCTTCTCTCTAGGATTGTGACAGAGGGATACCGAAGGAATTGCACAATTCAAAAGGCTGTTCTGTCTTGGAGAGAGGGACAGAGACAACTGATGGTGAGTTTAACCAAAGTACCACCTCACCTCTCTCTCTCTCACACCAGCCATCCCGCCAACTGTGCTAACTGAGCCCCTACAGCCTGGTGGCTGGACGGCTGATTTGTGATGTAGAGTGACACCAACATCCGATGTTGGATTTGGTGCTTGGCAACGAACCTGGCCAGGTGTAAGATCTCTCAGTGGGAAAGCATTTTGGTGATAATGATCATAACTCCATGACCTTCACTATAACCATGGAGAGGGATAGGAACAGATGGTCTGGGAAAGTATTTAATTGGGGGAGGGGGAATTACAATGCTATCAGGCAGGAACTGGGGCATCTAAATTGGGAACAGATGTTCCCAGGGAAATGCTCAACAGAAATGTGGAGGTTGTTTAGGAGGACAGGTTTGTCCCACTGAGGTAAGGAAGGGATGGTAGGGTGAAGGAACCTTGGGAGACAAGGGATGTGGAACATCTACTCAAGAGGAAGAAGGAAGCATACTTAAGGTTGAGGGGGCAAGCATCAGACAGGGCTCTAGAGGGTTACAAGGTAGCCAGGAAGGAACTGAAGAATATACTTAGGAGATCTAGGAGGGTGCATGTAAAGGCTTTAGGAGGCAGGATGAAGGAAAACCCCAAGGCGTTCTACACTGATGTGAGGAACAAGAGGATGGTCAGAGTGAGGGTCGGGCCAATCAGGGACAGTGGAGGGAACTTGTGCCTGGAGTCGGAGGAGGAGGTAGTGTTGGTCCTCAATGAATACTTTGCTTCATTATTCACTACTGAGAGGGAACTTGGTGTTTGTGAAGACAGAGTAAAACAGGTTGGTGTTAAAAAGGAGGATGTGCTGAAAGTTTTAAGGATAGCTAACTCCCCCTGGCAGGAAGGAATATACGCAAGGTTACTACAGGAAGTGAGGGAAGAGATTGCTGTGCCTTTGACGATGATCTTTGTGTCCTTATTGTCCACTGGAGTAGTGCCAAATAATTGGAGGGTGGCAAATATTATTCCCTATTCATGATAGGGAATAGGGTCATCTTAGGAATTGCAAACCAGTCAGTTTTACTTATGTGTTGGGCAAATTATTGAAGAGGATTCTGAGACACAGGATTTATGATTAATTGGAAAACCATAGTTTGGTTAGAGATAGTCAGCATGGCTTTGTGAGGGGCAGGTCATGCCTCACAAACCTTATTGAATCCTTTGAAGATGTGACAAAATGCACTGAGGAAGGTAGAGCAGGGGATGTGGTGCACATGGATTTCAGCAAGGCATTTGATAAGGTTGCCCATGGGAGGCTCATTCAGAAAGTAAGGAGACATGGGATACTGGGAAATTTGGCTGTCAGGATACAGAATAGGCTCGTCCATGGAAGACAGAGGCTGGTAGTAGATGGGAAGTATTCAGCCTGGAGCTTGGTGACCAGTGATGTTCCGCAGGGATGGTTCTGGGACCTCTGCTCCCTGTGATTTTTATAAATGACCTGCATGAGGAAGTGGAAGGTTGGGTTAGTAAGTTTGCCAATGACATGAAGGTTGGTGGAGTGGTGGATAGTGTGGAGGACTGCTCTAGGGTTGAAGGCAGCATTCTTGGCAGTGTGGAGGAACAGAGGGATCTTGGGGTCCATGCCTATTGATCCCTCAAAGTCACCCAGCGCCCACCAAATTTGTTGAGGCAACTTATAGCGTGTTTGCTTTCATTAGCAGAGGGATGAGGTTATGCTGCAGATCTAAGAGCCATGAGGTTATGCTGCAGATCTATAGAGCCCTGCTTAGACCACACTTTGAATATTGCGTTCAGTTCTGGTTGCCTCATTATAGGAAGGATGTGGAAACTTTAGAGAAGGCACTGTCTGGACTGGAGGGCATGTCTTATGAAGAAAGGTTGAGGGAGCGAGGGTATTTCTCACTGGAGTGAAGAAGGATGAGAGCTGACATGATGGAGGTATACAAGGTGATGAGAGACACAGATAGAGGGAATAGACAGTGATTTTTTCCCTGGGCGGAGATGGTCATCATGAGGGGGGTATCATTTTAAAGTGATTAGAGGAACTTTTAGGGGAGATGTCAGATGTAGGTTCGTAACACAGACAGTGGTGGGTGTGTGGAATACACTACCAGCAGTGGTAGCAAAGTCAGATAGATTAGGAACATTTGGAACATAGAACATAAACATGACAGCGCAGTACTGCCTTCGGCCCTTATTGTTGTGCCGACCTGTGTAATTAGTCTGAAGCCCATTTATCCTACACTATTCCATTTTTATCCATATGATTATCCAATGACCATTTAAATGCCCTGAAAGTCGGTGTCTACTACAGTTGCAGGCAGTGCGTTCCATGCCCCGACTACACTCTGTGTAAAGAAACTACCTCTGACATCTGTCCTATATCTATCATCCCTCAAATTAAAGCTATGTCCCCTCATGCTAGCCATCACCATCCGAGGAAAAAGCTCTCACTGTCCACCCCATCCAACTCAGTGATTATCTGTATCTCACAATTACGTCATCTTCTTCTTTCGAATGAAAAGAGCTTCAACCTTATCAAACTGGGTGGCAACTTTCAGGGATCTATGGACCTGGATGCTGAGATCTCTCTGCTTATCTACACTGCCAAGAATCTTACCATTAGCCCAGTACTCTGTATTCCTGTTCCTCCTTCCAAAGTGAATCACCTCACACTTTTCCACATTAAGCTCCATTTGCTACCTCTCAGCCCAGCTCTGCAGCTTATCTATGTCCCTCTGTAGACTGCAACATCCTTCAGCACTATCCACAACTCCACCGACCTTATTGTCATCCACAAATGTACTAACCCATCCTTCTACACCCTCATCTAGGTCACTTATAAAAATGACAAACAGCAGTGGACCCAAAACAAATCCTTGTGATACACCACTAGTAACAAACTCCAGGGTGAATATTTCCGACCACCCTCTGTCTTCTTTCAACCAGCACCTTCTGATCCAAACTGCTGAAACACCCTCAATCCCATGCCTCTGTATTTTGTGCAATTTAAGTGACTCTTGAATAGGCACATAGAGGAGAGAACAATAAAGTCAGATAAATGGTTGGCACAACATCGAGGGCTGAAGGGCCTGTACTATGCTGTATTATAGTATGTTCTATGTTAACAGCACAGGTTCAATCCCCACACTGGCTGAGATCATCATGAAGGTCCTACCTTCCCAACCTCACCGTTCCCCTGAGGCACGGTGACCCTCAGGTTAAACACAAGGCCAGTTGTTTCTCACTAATGAGAGAGCAGCCCTATGGTTCACTGAGACTTCAGGGACTTTACTGAAGGAATATATACCCAAGTCAGGATGGTGAATGGCTTGGAAGGGAACATGCAGGTCATGGTGTTCTCATGCATCTACTGCCTTTGTCTTTAGGAAGGTAGTGGCCATAGATGTTGAAGGTGATGTCTCCGGAGCATTGGTGAGTCTCTGCAGTGTGTGTTGTCAATGATACTCAGTGCTGATACTGAACACCGGTGGTGGATGGACTGAATGTTTGTAAATGCGGTGCCGATCAAACTGGTTACTTCATCGTAAAAGAGAAAATGTTGGAGAAACTCAGCAGGCCTGGTGTAACTGTGAAGAGAGAAAGAGAAGGAATGTTTCTAGTCCGACATGACACCCTGTCAGCACTGTTCTAAAGGAGGGTGATATTGGACTCAAAAGTTTAACTTTATGTATCTCTGCAAAGGTGTTGCCAGATTTGCTGAATTTCTCCAGCACTTTCTGATTTCATTTCGGATTTTGAGTGTCTGCAACATTGTGCTTTTATATGGCTGCTTGGTCATGCTGGGATCCCATTTCTTGAGGGATCTTGGAGATAATTCCATTCAGGCCAGTGGGGAGTATTCCATCACACTCCTGACCTATGCATTGGAGATGGTGGAGAGGCTTTTGGAGCCATGAGGTACATCCCTCACTGCAGTGTTCCTGCCCCCTGACCTGCTCTTGTAGCCACAGTACTTACATTGTAAATCCATTTCATTTTCAGCTCACTGAGAACTCCCTGCTTGTTGATTGTAGGGGCTTCAGCAACAGCAAAGCCTTGAATGTCAAAAGGCGTTATTTATGTGATCTCTTCTTGGAGGTGATAATTGTTTTGCATTTGTGTGACACGGATGTTAATTGCCATTTGTCAGCCCAGGCCTGGAACATATAACATTGAACATTACAGCACCGTACAGGCCCTTCGGCCCTCGATGTTGTGCCAACCTGTGAAACCAATCTCAAGCCCATCTAACCTACACCATTCCATTATCATCCATATGTTTATCCAATGACCATTTAAATGTTCTTAAAGTTGGCAAGTCTGCTACAGTTGCAGGCAGTGTGTTCCATGCCCCGACTACTCTCTGAGTAAGGAAACTACCTCTGACAGTAAAGCTCTGTCCAAGGAAAAAGGCTCTCACTGTCCACCCTATCTAATCCTCTGATCATCTCTATGAAGTCACCTCTCAACCTTCTTCTCTCTAACAAAAACAGCCTTCTCTCATAAGACCATCTCTCCATACCAGGCAACATCCTGATAAATCATCTCTGCAACCTTTCCAATGTTTCCACATCCTACTTTTAATACGGTGACCAGAACTGTACACAATACGCCAAGTGCGGCCGCACCAGAGTTTTGTACAGCTGCAACATGACCTCATGGCTCTGAAACTCAATCCCTCTATTAATAAAAGCTAATACACTGTGCGCTTTCTTAACAACCCTATCAACCTTGGTGGCAACTTTCAGGGATCTATGTCCATGGACACCGAGATCTCTATGCTCACCATACCATCAAGAGTCTTGCCTTTAACCCAGTATTCCACATTGCTGTTCCTCCTCCCAAAGTGAATCACCTCACACCTTTCTGCATTAAACTCCATTTTCCACTTCTCAGCCCAGCTCTGCAGCTTATCTTTGTCCCTTTGTAACCTGCAGCATCTTTCTGCATTGTCCACAACTCCACTGACCTGGTGTCATCTGCAAATTTAATGAACCCATCCTTCTACATCCTCATCCAAGTCATTTATAAAAATGACAAACACCAGTGAACGAAAAACAGATCCTTGCGGTACACCACTAATAACTGAACTCCAGGATAAACATTTCCCATCAACCACCACCCTTACAGCTCACCAATTTCTGATGCAAAAAGCTAAATCACCCTCAATCCCATGTTTCTGTGCCTCCGTATTTTGTGCAATTGCCTATCATGGAGATCCTTATCAAAAGCCTGACTGAAACCAATATACACCACATTGACCACCTAATCTGCTGCTTGGTCATCTTCTCAAAGAACTGAATAACGTTTGTGAGGCACGATCTACCCTTCACAAAACCATGTTGACTAGCCCTAATCAACTTCATCCTTTCTGGATGATTGAAGGATGATTATAAATCTGAACTCTTATAACTTTCTCCAACATTTATCCACAATCAAAGTAAGGCTCACTGGTCTATAATTACCAGGGTTGTCTCTACTCTCCTTCTTGAACAAGGGGACAACATTTACTGTTCTCCAGTCTTCTGGCACTATTCCTGTAGACAATGACGATATAAAGATCAAAACCAAAGTCTCTGCAATCTCCTCCCTGGCTTCCCAGAGAATCCTAGGATAAATCCCATCTGGCCCAGGGGACTTATCTATTTTCACACTTTCCAGAATTGCTAACACTTCCTCTTATGAACCTCAATCCCGTCTTGTCTAATAATCTGGATCACAGTATTCTCCTCGACAACATTGTCTTTTTCCAGTGTGAATACTAATGAAAAGTATTCAGTTAGCGCCTTTCCTATCTCCTTGGACTCCACACACAACTTCCCATTATTGTCCTTGACTGGTCCTAATCTTACTTTCGTCATTTTTTTTATTCCTGACATACTGATAGAAAGCTTTAAGGTTTTCCTTGATGTGACCTGCCAAAGACTTCTCATGTCCCCTCCTGGCCCTTCTTTGCTTTCTCTTTTGGTCCTTCCTGGCTAATTTATAACTCTCAAGCACCTAACTGAACCTTCATGTCTCATCTTTACATAAGCCTCCTTCTTCCTCTTAACAACAGATACAACTTCATTACTAAACCATGGTTCCCTTGTTCCACCACCTCCTCGCTGCCTGACAGGTACATACTTATCAAGGACATGCAGTAGCTGATCCTTGAAAAAGCTCCACATTTCAATTATGTCCATTCTCTGCAGTTTCCTTCCCATCCTATGCATCCTAAATCTTGCCAAATCACAGCATAATTACCTTTCCCCCAACGATATCACTTGACCTGCGATATATTGCTGTCCCTTTCCATCACTAAAGTAAATGTAACCTAATTGTGGTCACTATGACCAAAGTGCTCACCTATCTCCAAATCAAACACCTGCCTGGGTTCATGACCCAGTGCCAAATCCAATGTGGCCTCGTCCCTTGTTGCCTGTCTACATACTGTGTCAGGAAATGCTCCTGCACACATTGGACAAAAACTGACCCATCTAAAGTACTCGAACTACAGTGTTTCCAGTCAATATTTGGAAAGTTAAAGGCCCCCAGAACAACGACCCTGTTACTTTCTCTCCTATCCAGAATCATCTTTGCAATCCTTTCCTCTATATCTCTGGAAGGCTACAGAAAGCTCCCAATATCATGACCTCTGCTTTCCTATTTCTAACCTCAGCCTATTCGACCTCAGTGGACCAGTCCTCATCAAATGTCCTTTCTGCCACTATAATACTATCCTTGACTAACATAGCCCCACCTCCCCCTCTTTTACCACCTTCCCTGTGCTTACTGAAACATCTAAACCTCGGAACTTGCAACAGCCATTCCTGTCCCTGCTCGATCCAGGTCTCTGAAATGGCCACAACATCGAAGTCCCAACCCATGCTGCAAGGTCACCCACCTTATTCTGGATGCTCCTGATGTTGAAGTAGACACACTTGAAACCAACGTGCTGCCTGCCGCTGCATTCCTGCAACATTGAAACCCTATTCAGGACCTCATTGCTCTCAATCTCCTGTGCACGGATGCTACAATTCAGGTTCCCATCTCCTGCTGAATTAGTTTAAACCCTCCCAATGAGCATTAGCAAACCTGCCCCAGGTTAGTGTACCTCTCTGGTTCAGGTGTAGACCATCCTGTTTGTAGAAGACCCACCTACCTCAGAATAAGCCCCAATTATCCAGGTATCTAAATCCCTCCCTCCTGCATCATCCATGTAGCCACATGTTCAACTGTTTCCTCTCCCTATTCCTTACTAGCATGTGGCATAGGTAACAAACCAGAGTTGATATCTCAGTTTGTTCCAGCTCTAAACTTCCAGAATATCTGCTTTAAAACCCCATCCCTTTTCCTACCCATGTCGTTGGTGGCTATGTGGACCATAAGTTGGGGCTGTTCCCCCTCCACCTCAAGGATTCCGAAAATACGACCTGAGACGTCATGAAACCTGGCATTTGGTAGGCAGCACATCAACCATAATTCTCTCTCGTTCCTACAGAATCTCCTATCTGTCCCCTGACTGTGAAGTCCCCAATGACGAATGCTCTGCTCCTCTTTCACTTCAAACAGCAAAGAGCCAAGAACATTTACAGCCCAAGAACAGGCCCTTCGGCCCTCCAAGCCTGAGCCAACTCAAATCTACTGTCTAAACCTGTCGCCCAATTCCTAAGCATCTATATCCCTCTGCTCCCCACCTACTCGTGCATCTGTCCAGTCGCATCTTAAATGAATCTAACATACATGCCTGTACTACGTCTGCTGGCCACGCGTTCCAGACAACTACCATCTTCCGTGTAAAGTACTTGCCGTGTGTATCCCCCCTTAAACTTTTCAGCTTTCACCTTGAAAGCGTGACCTCTCATTACTGAATCCTTCACCCTGGGAAAAAGCTTATCTCTATCTACCCTGTCTATACCCTTCATACCCTCAATCAGGTCCCCCCTCAATCTCCTTTTTTCTAATCCTTCCTTTCTGAACAACATGGACAGACTCTGTGCCAGAGACTTGTGCCCATTGCTTACCCCTGGTAAGTTGTCCCTCCCCAGCAGTATCCAAAACAGTATGCTTGTTATTGAGGGGAACGGCTACAGGGGGTCCCTGCACTGTCTGCCGGTTCCCCTGTAACTCATCTACCTTTCCCCTGTACCTGAGGTGTAACTACCACCCTGTAACTCCTCTCAATTACTCCCTCAGCATCCTGAATGATCCGAAGTTCATCCAGCTCTGTCTCCAGTTCCCTAATGCCGTTTCTGAGGAGCTGAAGTTGCCAGGATCTTGCTGCAGAGCCACATGGAGTGCTTCAGTATCTGAGGAGGGAAGAATGCTGCTGAACATTGTGTGAGTATTAGCGAACCCTCGGACCCATGACATTCTGCCTGAGGGAAGGTTCAGTTATACAGTCACTAAAGATAGTTAGGGCTAGGACACAATCTTGAGGACCTCCTGCTGTGAGGGCCTGGAGCTTAGATGGCTGACCTCCACCAACCGCACCAATTGTTGTGGGTCTGGAGTCACATGTAGCCCAGACAAGACAAGGACAGCCCTAATCCCTAAAGGGCATTAGAGAACCAGATGGATTTTAGCAACAATTGACAAGGGTTTTGTGGTCAACATTACTGTCATAATTCCACATGTTTATTAAATTGAAGTTCTGCCATCTGTCATTGACAGGATTTGACCCGGGTCCACGATAAGAGTTGGGAAGTATCTGAATATGAGCCAGTTCGATGGCTGGCCTCCTGGCTGATTCAGAATCCAACTTGACATTTCTGAACCAATTATGAAATAGAGATTTAAGATTTATTATTTAATCATTGAGTGTAATATTATTTTGTCTCTATTTGGTTCCAAGAAAATTGGAAAATACAGACAGACTAAATGGGGGATGTCAACTAGATGAACTTGAATCCTATCTGAATGATTGTGAAATCACCCAATCTGATTCTGATTGAGATAGGTTAGTGATTTCACTTCGTACATTGTTTAAAGGAAATCTAGATGAGCAGAGTAAATTGTTTTCCCATGCAAAAGAAAGTATCATATAGAAAGGCAGAAATATTATTTACATGTGTGTGATGTATATCTTGTCTGTGTGTGTGTGTGTGTGACAGACAGACAGACAGAGAGAGAGAAAGAAGGGGAGAGGGAGAGAGAGAGAGATAGAATCATAGAGATGTACAATACAGAAACAGTTCCTTTGGTTCAACTCATCCAGATATCCTCAGTTAATCCCATCCCATTTGCCAGCACTTGGCCCACACTAAACCCTTACTGTTCATATACCCATCTGGGTGCCTTTTAAAAGTTGCAATTGTACCAGCCTCCATCACTTCCTCTATACACTCATTCCATACACGCACCACCCTCTGCATGAACAAGTTACCCCTTAGGTCCCTTTTAAATTTCTCCCTGTCCATGCCCCTCATGATTTTATAAACCTCTATAAGGTCACCCCTCAGCCCCCGATGCTCCAGGGAAAACAGCCCCAGCCTATTCAGCCTCTCTCACAGGTCAAATCTTCCAACCTTGGCAACATCCTTGTAATCTTTTCTGAAACCTTTCAAGTTTTACAACATCCTTCTGAAAGGAGGGAGACCAGATTTGCATACAGTATTCCAAACGTGGCCTAACCAATGTCCTGTACAGATGTAACATGACCTACAACTACTATACTCAATGTACTGACCAATAAAGGAATGCATGTCAAACATCTTCTTCACTCTCATATCTCCTGCAACTTTCAAGGAATTATGAACCTGCGCTCCAAGGTCTCTGTTCAGCAACAAACCCATTAGTGTATAACTCCTGCTCTGATTTGTCTTTTCAAAATATAGCACCTCACATTTATCTAAATTAAACTCCATTTGCCACTCCTTGGCCTATTGACCCATCTGAACAAGATCCTGTATACTCTGAGGTAACCTCTAATTTTGGTGTCATCTGCAAACTTACGAACTATACCTGCTATTTTCACATCCAAATCATTTATGGAAATGATGAAAAGCAATGGACCCAGCACTGATCCTTGTGGCACACCATGGATCACAGGCCTCCAGTCTGAAAAGCAACCCTCCATCACCAACCTCAGTCTTCTACCTTTGAGCCACTTCTGCATCCAAATGGCTAGTTCTTCCTGCATTCCATGAGATCTAACCTTGCTAACCAGTCCACCGTGAAGACCCTTGTTGAATGCATTACTGAAGTTCATGTAGATCATGGCCACTGCTCTGCCCTCATCAATCCTCTTCACACGCACAGAGTCATGCCGACTATCCCTAAACAGTCCTTGCCTTTCCAAATATATGTAAACCCTATCCCTTAGGATTACCTCCATCAACTTTTCCACCATCAATCAGGCTCACTGGTCTATAGATCCCTGGCTTTTCCTTACCACCTTTCTTAAATAGTGGCACCCCGTTAGGCAACATTCAGCCTTCCAGCGCCTCACCTGTGACTATCGATGATACAAATATCTCAGCAAGGGGCCCAGCAATCACTTTACTTGCTTCTCACTGATTTCTAGGGTACACCTGATCAGGTCCTGGGATTTATCCATCTTTATGCATTTTGAGATGTCCACTGTAACATGAACATTTTTTAAGCTGTCGCCATCTTTTTCCCCACATTCTATATCTTACATGACCTTCGCCACAGTAAACACTGATGCAAAATATTTGTTTAGTATCTTCCCATCTCCTGTGGTTCCACACATCGGCTGCCTTGCTGATCTTTGAGGGGCACTGTTCTCTCCCCAGTTAATCTTTTATCCTGAATGTATTTATTGAATCTGTTTGGATTCTCATTAACCCGATTTGCCAGCGCTATCTCATGTTCCGTTTTTGCCTTCCTGATTTCCCTCTTAAGTATATTCCTACTGCATTTATACTCCAATCACGATTCACTTGTTCTCTGCTGCCTATACCTGACATATGCTTCCTTCTTTTTCTCAAATAAAACCTCAATTTCTCCCGTCATCCAGTATTCCCTGCACCTACCAGCCTTGCCTTTCACCCAAACAGGAACATGCTGTCTCTGGACTCTCGTTATCTCATGTTTGAAGGCTTCCCATTGTCCAGCCCTGAGTAGCTTTGAGTGTGAGTTTAGAGATATAGACTCGATGGGGCGAAGGGCCACCTCTTTCCTGTATGATGTCATCATTCTATGATTTTGAACTGAGATTAATGATTATTCTTTTCTTTGTTTTGAGAAAATGTGACCGAGTGGAAGTTCCAGCTATAGGTGTGGTCAGTATCAGCTTCATGTTCTGTGTTAGAGTGTTCATTCACAGAGAGAATTTCCCAAATCAGTTGTATTAACAAGGAAAGCAGTGGGATAACAGTGGGCAGGAGAACAGCTCTCAAAAACGTCAACAGCATGAGGCATTCAACGACTGAATAACCTCAGCAGAGCGAAGAATATGAAAAGGTATTTAGATATCGATAGGATTGATAGTGAGTGAAATATTGCAAGTATTGTTACTTGAAAACATGAATGTTTGAGACTTAACAGGATCAGATCAATCCAGCCTTTGGGGTATTCAAATATAGCTGTAAATCTCAATGCTATCACATCATTAAAATAAACCTGCTGTCGTAACTTGTTTGTTCAAAATGCGTTAAAAAATTTGAAGATGTAATCACAGTTTCCCAGTGGATATACCACACAATATAAAATAAAGTCTCTGGAATTGTGTCAGCTCCATCTCCGAGAGAATTCTCCGATTCCAACAGATTCCCAGCAGCAGGAAGGGAAAGGTTGTGTCACAAACAATGAAATGCATCTTCTCAGGGAAAGGATCGGTAGAGTGTATGAGACCATTCTGGCTGTCGTTGGTGTTCCTGGTAAGTGTTGGAACAACTTATATAAACCACTGCATTGAATCATCCTTATTTCTACAGATAACTGATAAATTATTATATTTCCACTTAGCAAGGCCAATCCTGATGTCTGACAATAATGTCCTCACTTATTTAGTTTAAATTGAATAGTTTGTCAGTTCGGAGGTTCCTCAGTAATGTACAGCATTGTGTGTTTCCCTATACTGTGCATAATGGGTTTACACCGAGGCCGCATTGATGGAGTTTGGCTGAGCACTGGCCCTGGCCACATTGATGGAGTTTGGCTGAGCACTGGCCCTGGCCACATTGATGGAGTTTGGCTGAGCACTTCCGGGTTTCGGAAGAGCACCCTCCCTCTGTGGTAGTTCACAGCCTGCTATCAGTCAGATGGGTTTTGTAACAACCCACCTCTCAGTGACACCTGGTGTTTCCCATTCCTTGATGAAAAGGGATTGTGTTGGTGGGTCTTGCTCAGGCAGCTTGCTCCAAATGGGAGCCCAGAAACAACATGGTAATGGGTGGGTTCAGCAGGTCATTAGGAAATAATGGGGACTGCTGATAAGGCGATGTGGTGGAAAAGGCACAGCAGGCAAGGTTGCATCTGAGGAGCAGGCGAAATCGACTGCTGCTGACCCAAAAACATCCTGAGTATATGACCGTGTTTCTGTGAGTAATCTGCTGCTCATGTTCTTCCCTATGTCCTTTAAAAGAGCAAATGATTCATTGAGTGAGATTCTTTAAACTTCATATAACATGGAACAACAATTATCTTTGTGTCATTACTTACAGTCTGGGCTCACGCACAGAGAATGTTTCATTAATAACTTCAAATCTATTTTTTCCTTTCTCTTACAGTTAGTCTCGTGGTGATTTTAATCTTAGCTCGGGGTAAATGTGGTCTTTCTGTGTGCAGCACTCGCTATCTGGTGGCCATGACAACGTCAGATCTACTGTTCATTGTTTTTTATATCATCCTTCACCAATTTCGACGTTATTATTATCCACTGTGTTTCCTGCAAATCACTCCTGTTTGTGGTGTTATCTATGCCCTCAACCGCTTGAGCATTGATTGTTCTGCGTGGTTCACCATTGCTTTTTCCTTTGATCGATTTGTTGCCATTTGTTTACATGAGATGAAAACTAAGTATTGCACAGGGAAAACTGCAACCAGGGTTCTAGCAACAATCTGCATCTTCTTTTGTTTAAAGAATATTCCCAACTCCTTTGTGTATAAACCTGGAAAGATTATCAACAATGTTCCATGGTACTGTTATATCAGGCCTGGTTATTATAATGACCCTCGGTGGACAGGTTTTAGATATTTTGAGACGTTTTTAACACCAATGGTCCCATTCACTTTTATTGTCTTTACCAACATTCTGACTGTCAGACATATCTTCGAGGCCATTAAGGTGCGGAAGGAACTGAGAGGTCAGAGAAAAACACAGAATGATCCAGAGGTAGAGAGCAGGAGAAATTCTGTGATTTTACTCTTTGCCATATCTGCCAGCTTCATACTTCTCTGGTTGTTGCATATTTTACATTTCTTTAATGCTGGTTATTCCTTGGATTCTGTTTCTTTTCGTCTCTTTGCTCAGATTGGATACATGCTGAGGAACTTAAGTTGCTGCACAAATGCCCTTATTTATGTGGTGACACAGAAACATTTCAGAGACCAGTTAAAGTACGCCATGACATATCCAGTTAGAACAATAATTCAATTGATGAATCAATCATAGTAACTGAGAGCCAACATTAGGTGCAGCAGAGAACGGAACGAGGAATCCACGTGAGGAATGGACCGAAAGGAGAAGGAGGAGCAGCAACATGATAACACTCCTTTCCTCATGGGCAAGGAATGACTCCATCTGAGGAGCAAAATGACAGAGACTGGAGGTGTAAAGCCAGTGTAAAGTGCTGTTAGTAATCAGCAACAATTTGTAGGAAGTGGAGGAACAAAAGCAAATCCAAAAGAGGAATTAGATATTCATCCCAAGTAATCCGTTCTCAGTGAGTGAATTGGGTAGAAAAATAAATGATGTGGAGGAAGGTGTAATTGTTCACTGCAGGCCAGAGAGGGAAATACAACGACAGGCTCCTGTCCACTCTTCCTCACTGAATACTCTGAGCCACACATCTGGACAATTTTTTTAAAAAACGAGAAGTTTCCTGTTGAAAAAGGAAATAAAATATTGAAAAGATTCTGTGTCTTTTGATTGCACCTTTATTTTCACAATAATTTACTTTGTTTCCATTCAATTCCTCGTGTTGGTTCCTGGCAATCGCACTTTTAGATTTTCACATTGATCAGTAGGAAACCCCAAAGAGAAAAGGAATTTGATCAGTTTGTGAATACATGTGGCTTTCATTCTAAAACAATAAAATGCAAAGCAGGAGGAGACTAAGGCAGTCTGGACTAAACTATTTCTCTGATATCATTCCGTTGCTTTATTTGTTCCTTTCCATGAACCAGCTGAGGCATTGCTGGGGGAATCCAAGCCCAACCAGAGGGATTTCTGGACTCCCTCCCTGCACGTGCCCAATGACCCAGCTCCCTCCCCGATTTCAGATGCTCCTTCAAATCTGCCGCTTCATATAAGCTATCGTCACCTGACCGAATATCACTTTCAGTGAATCAATACGAGCTCTGTTTAATTTGTCATGATAAAGGTCTTTTTAACTATGTTTGGGGACTGTGTTGTGGTAAAGTGCACAGTGATGGTGCTATCGTGGTTAGTGTAGCTGTCCTCCAAACAGGTGACCTGGGTTAAATTCCTGACAATTGCAAATTGAGATTTGTCACATTGATCAATAGGAAACCCCAAAGACAAAAGGAATTTGATCAGTTTGAAAATACATTTGTTTTTTGTTCCAAGATAATAAAATGCAAAGCAGGAGTAGACAAAGGCAGACTGGATGAAACTGTTTACCTGCTGCATTCTCTCACACCTCCTCACTCCCTCCCCCCTCTAATCCCACTAAGGTGACTCTGGCTGTGCTCCATCCCTGGGGGAGGTATGCCCTGGGTAGAGAGAGCTGGGAGCTGACTGGATGAGCTGGGACTTGGGCAGAGAGGGGATTTTCAGTGAGAGACTTGGGGATATTTCAAACAGGTTCTGGCAGCCATTTTCCCTTCAAAAAACAAAAGCATTTACAGCCCAGGAACAGGCCCTTCGGCCCTCCAAGCCTGAGCCAATTCAAAGCCTCTGTCTAGAACCTGTCGCCCAATTCCTAAGCATCTGTATCTCTCTGCTCCCCACCTACTCATGCATCTGTCCAGACATATCTTCAATGAAATTACTGTGCCTGCCTCTACTACCTCTGCTGGCAACATGTTCCAGACACCCACCACTCTCTGTGTAAAGTCCTTGCCGCGTGTATCCCCATTTAACTTTTCACTTCTCACCTTGAAAGTGTGACTTCTCATTATTGAATCCTTCACTCTGGGAAAAAGCTTATCTCTGTCTACCCTGTCTATACCCTTCATAATTTTGTAGACCTCAATCAGGTCCCCCCTCAATCTCCTTTTTTCTAATGAAAACTATCCTAACCTACTCAACTTTCACCATGTGCACTGAGCAGGGGGTGAGTTTCTGTGGGTTTCTGTCTGTCACTGTGTGTGAGAGTGTGGGGAATGGTTGAATCTCAAAAGCAAGCCCCTGGAGCAGAGTCTGTCCTGAATGGGAGAGAAAGAGTGTGAGAGACCATCGCGAGAGCTTAGACCAACCGGAATGGTGAATATCAATTGTTAAATCTCACTATATCTTTCCTTAGCACGTGCTTATGTCTGTCTGTTTTTTCCTCTTTTCTCTCTCTGTCCCTCTCTTTGCCTCTGTCTCTCACCCTCTGTCTGTATCACTCTACATCTCTCTCTCCCTCTTAACCTTTCTCTCTCTCTCTCTCTTACTGACAGCCTTTTCTTTTGTATTTTTCTCTCCTGTCTCTTCTTCCCACCTTTACGGTGTCCTTTCCCACTCTCTTGCTCTTTTTTCTTCTCTCATTTTTCTCTCTCTTCCCTTCTCTTCCTTTTCTTCCCTGTTTCTCTTGTTCAATCCTGAGATTGAATCTGCATTCCCCCCTTCAATATTGGACAAGCTCCCACCCACTGCAAATTTAGCCCCTGTCCCCCTCCATGGCCCCTGACCCCTCCATTGCCCCTGTCCCCCTCCATGGCCCCTGTCCCCCTCCATTACCCCTGTCCCCTCCATGGCTCCTGTCCCCCTCCATTGCCCCTGTCCCCCTCCATGGCCCCTCTCCCCCTCTATTACCCCTGTCCCCTCCATGGCTCCTGTCTAATTGCCTCCCTTGTGCAGCTTCATCAATCCTAATCTGTCTCTCTGTAGTTCCTCCATTAAGCACTCCCTGCGTATAAAAGCCCCTCGGTATCTCCATCCATCAACAATACCCTTCCCCCTGCTGTGTCCCAGCCCCTGGGCTGGAGGGCAAAGGGCAGAGACTAACGTGTCTTTTGACTGCGTACCATAATGTCATGAAGCCATAGAGTCATACAGCACGGAGACAGACCCTTCGGACCAACCAGGCCACACCGACCATGTTCCAAAACTAAACTATTCCCAACTGCCTGCGCTTGGCCCATATCCCTCCAAACCTTTCCTATTCATGAACTTGTCCAAATGTATTTTAAACACTGCAACTGTACCTGCATCCACCATTTCCTCTGATAGTTCATTCCACATCCAACATTCTAAAACCATTGCCCCTCATGTCCTTTTTCAATCTTTCTCCTCTCACCTTAAAAATATGCCTCCAGGTTTGAACTCCCCATCCAAGGGAAAAGACCCTGATCATTCATCTTATCTGTGCCCCACATGATTGTTTAAACATCAATAAGGTCACCCCCTCACCCTCCAGTGCAACAGCCCATGTCTATATCTCAAACCCTCCATTCCTGACAACATCTCGGTAAATCTTTACTGAACCCTCTCCAGTTTAATAATATCCTTCCTATAACAGGGCGATGAGAATTTCACACATTAATCCAGAAGAGGCCTCATCACTGTCCTGTACAAGTTCTATATAATGTCAGAACTCCAATACTCAAAGGTCTGAGCGATGAAGGCAAGCATGCTAAACACCTTCTTAACTACCCTGTCTAACTGGGATGCAAATTTCAAAGGACTATGCACCTGAACCCTGAGGTCTCTCTCTGCTCTTCCACACTACCCAGGGCCCTACCATTAAGTCCTGACCTTGTTTGTATTACCACAATGCAATACCTCACGTTTATCTAAAACTTCATCTACTACTCCTCAGCCCATTGACCCAATTGATCAAGATCTCTTTGTAATCTTGGGTCACATTCTTCACTGTCTACTTTACCATTTTGGTGTCGCCCACAAACTTACTAACCATTGTCTCCTACATTCCCATCCAAATCCTTTGTATAAATGACTAACAGAAGTGGAGCCAGTACCGCTCCCTGTGGGACACCGCTGGTCACAGGCCTCCATCTGAAAAACAATGATCCACCATCTTCTGCCAAAAGCCAATTCTGTATTCAGTTGGCAAGTCCACCCTGAATCCTACGAGATCTAACTTTACCAATTAGTCGATCATGCAGAGCCTCATCAAAGGCTTTACTAAAGGCCAAGCAAACACCATCTAACACTCTGTCCTCATCAATCATTTTGGTTACTTCCAAAAACAAACCCAATCAAATGGGAGACATGATTTTGCTCACACTAAATCAGACTGACCATCTCTAATCAATCCTTTCCTCTCCAACCTCTGTAAATCCTATCTTTCAGGATCATCTCTAAAAACCTACCCACCACCGAGGACAGACTCACAGGTCGATCGTTCCTAGACTTCTCCTCACATCCCTTCTTAAACAATGACACATTAGCCACACCCCAGTCCTCCAGTTCATCACCTGTGTTTATTGATGATACAAATATTTCTGCTCGGGGCCCTGCAATCTTCTCTCTAACTTCCCACAACGTCCTGGGACACATTTGATCAGGTTTATCTATCTTTATGTTTTTTAAGATCTCCAGCACTTCCTCTTCTGTTTTCTGTGAACTGTTTCCAAAACATCAATATTTATATCCCTGATTTCTCCAGCCTCCATTTCTTTCCCAACAATAAAAATGGATGCAAAATATTTTTTATATCCCTCCCATCTCTTGAGGTTCAACACAAAGACAACCTTGTTGGTCTTTAAGGGGTCCTACTCTCTCTCCAGTTGCTCCCCCACTCAATGTATTTATGGAACCTCTTTGGATAATTTTTACCCTATCTGCCAAGGCTGTCTCCTGTCCCCTCTTTGCCTTCCTCATTTCCTTCTAAAGAATGTCCCTACACTCTTTACACTCTTCAAGACATTCAGTTGATCCTAATTGTCTCTCTAATAGTTGTATATTTTTTATTCTTGACTTGAACTTCGACATCTTTATTCATCCAGTGTTCCCTAACCTTACCAGCCTTGCCTTTCACTCTAACAGGAACAGAATGTTTCTGAACTCTTGTTGTCACACTTTGGAAGGCATCCCACTTGTCAGTCCTCCTTTTCCCTGCGATCATTCTGCTCCAATCAACTTTTGAAAGTTCTTGTTTCATACCCTTTCATACCCATTTGCCTCACTCCAATTAAGAACTTTAACTTTTATCCTTTTACACAACTATTTTAAAGTTACTGGCATTATGATCACTGGCCCAAAAGTGTTCCCTGATCACACTTCAGTCACTTGCCCTGCCTTATTTCCCAAAAGAAGGTCAAGTTTTGATCCATCTCTCGTAGGAAGATTTATATATCTATTGCAAAAATTTTCTTGCAATTGGACACGTTCTTCACCATCAAAACCTTTAACACCATGGCAGTCTGAGTCAATGTTTGGAAAATTAAAATCCCCTACTATTACAAACTTATTATTCTTACATATATTTGAGATCTCTCTGCATATTTGCTTCTCAATTGCCCTCTGACTATTGGGGAGCTGATATAAATCCCCACCAAGGTGATCATCCCTTTCTTATTTCTAACTTGAACCCATATATTTTCACTAAATGATCCCTCAGAAATACCTTCTCTAATTACAGGAGTAATATTTTCCTTAATCAAAAATGCCAGCCCTGCCTTGCCTCTTTCTATCTCTTCTGCACCATCTCAAACCCAGAACACTGAGCTGCCAGTCTTTTCCATTCGGCAGAAATGGGTACTGCAGATGCTGGAGATTAGAGTCAAAATCAGAGTGGTGCTAGAAAAGAACAGCAGGTTCGGCACAACCAAGGAGCAGGAAAATCAATTTTGGATGAGGGAGAGAGAGAGTGGGAGCAGGCAGTGTGAGGGAGAGAGAGAGTGGGAGCGGGCCGAGTGAGGGAGAGAGAGAGAGTGGGAACTGGCAGTGTGAGGGAGAGAGAGAGAGTGGGAGCCGGCAGTGTGAGGGAGAGAGAGTGGGAGCGGGCAATGTGAGGGAGAGAGAGAGTCTGAGCGGGCAGTGTGAGGGAGAGAGAGAGAGTGGGATTGGGCAGTGTGAGGGAGAGAGAGAGAGTGGGAGCGAGCAGTGTGAGGGAGAGAGAGAGTGGGAGTGGGCCGAGTGAGAGAGAGAGTGGGAGCAGGCAGTGTGAGGGAGAGAGAGAGTGGGAGTGGGCAGTGTGAGGGAGAGAGAGGGAGCGGGCAGTGTGAGTGGGAGATTGGGCAAGTTATCCAAGATTGTGGAAGAGGCACATTCGGCCCATCTGCTCCAGGCTGGCCATATTTCCTTTCCCTCTCTCTCCTTCTAGTATATATTTTCCTTCATTTCTGGAGTTCTGTCAAGAGGCAGCACTGGTGATGCATTGTGGGAAGTGTGCCAGCAACCGTGGGTCCTGAGTGCTGTCGGATGGCCATCTGGGGTGTGACCACAAGACATAGGACATAGGAGTGGAAACAAGGCCATTCAGCCCATCAAATCGTGGATGTGGCTGTGGGCCCGAGCCTACCATGGTCAGAGCAAGCCCGAAGTATCAATGAGGGAGATACATAAATGATGAAAAGCGGTGGACCCAGCACCAATCAATGTGTCACACCGCTGGTCACAGGTCTCACAGGTTTCCATTGCCACCCTCTGTCTCCTACCTTCTGTATCCAAATGGCTAGTATTCCACGTGACCTCATGTTTCTAAACATTTGACCATGCAGAACTTTGTTTTACGCCTTACTGAAGTCCATATAAATCACATTCACCACCCTGCCTTCATCAATCCTCTTCATTACTTCTTTAAAAAACTCAATTCAGTTAATGAAACATGATTTCCCAGCATGTTGACTAACTCTAATCTGTCCTTGTCTTTCCAAATTTATGTAAATCCTCAGGATCCCTCAGGATCTCCCCTCAACATACTGCCCACCACCGATGTCAGGCTCACCAATCTACAGTTCCCTGGCTTCTCCTTCCCACATTTCTTGAACAATGACACCACGTTTGCCAACCTCCAGCCTTCTGGCACCTTATCAGTGACTATTGATGATATAAATATCTCAGCAAGGGCCCCAGTAATCATTTCCTGAGCTTCTCACAGAGCTCTCAGGTATAACTGGACAGGTCCTGGGGATATATCAACCTTTATATGTTTAAAGATGTCCATCACCTCTTCCTCTGTTATATGGGCATTTTGAAGATGTCCTTATTACAGTTATCCCAAGTTCTCATGCTTCCATCTCCTTCTTCACAATAAACACTGATGCAAGATGGGCTTGTTGATCCACAGGTGGGCTTGTTAATCTTTCAGGGACCCTATTCTCTCCATAATCACCCTTTTGTCTTTAATGTATTTATAAAATCCTTTTGGATTCTCCTTAACCCTATTTGCCAAAGCTATCTCATGTCCCATTTTTTTTCCTTCCTGATTTCCCCCTTATGTATACTTCTCCTGCCTTTATACTCTTCTTGAGATTCTCCCAATCCCTGCTGTCTATACCTGACATATGCTTCCTTCTTATTCTTGAACAAAACCTCATTTTCTCTAGTCATCTGTCTTTCCTTACGCCTACCAGCCTTGCCCTTCACCCTAACAGGAATGTACTGTCTCTCATTATCTCATTGTTGAAGGCTTCCAACTTTCCAGCCATCCTTTACCTGTGAATACCCACCTCCAATCAACTTTTGTAAGTTCTTGCCTAATATCATCAAAATTGGCCTTCCTCTAAATTAATATCTTTAACTTTTAGACCTGCTCTGTCTTTTTCCATCACTATTTTAAATCTAATAGGATTAGGGTCACTGGCCCTGAAGCGCTCCCTGACTGATAGCTCAGTCACCTGTCCTGCTTTATTTCCCAAGAGTGGGTCAAGTTTTGCTTCTTCTTTCGTAAGTACATCCAAATACTGAATCAGAACATTTGCTTGTGCACACTTCACAAATTCCTCTCTATCCAAACCCTTAACGCTATGGCAGTCCCAAGTCTCTGCTTTGGAAGAGATTCCAATGATCCAAAAATATGAATCCTTCTCCCCTCCACCAGCTCCTCAGCCACACATTCATCTGCTCTACCCTCCTGTTCCTACTCCCACTGGGACAAGGCACTGGGAGTAATCCAGATATTACTGCTGTAGGAGTGACCGCTGTCTCTGAGGCAAGAAGACTCTGAAGGCCTGGACAATTCAGCAGGAACAGCAGTTTATTCCAGCGGGAATCGATTACAGCCAGGAGAGGAACTCCAGACCGTCACACAGGGCAATCCAGCTCTCTCTGTCAAACATCCGCACAATACCATTCTTACACTTTCTGACATCAAAGTTATGGCAGTCTACAAACTAACTGTTCGTGTGCAGTTGATCATATCAAGTCCACAAGTCAACTAACTGGGCGATGATTACATCAGGTCTGTAAATCAGTTGGCCAGGCAGTTAATTCCATCAGGTCTGTAAATTAATTACATCAAATTAATAATCCAATTAACTCGGCATTTTGATGACATCAGGTCACTGTCTGTTACATATCTACCGGTCAGATTCAAACACACGGTGCCTGTTCGCTGATGTGGTCACTTGTTTATCTTGTAACCTTTGTCCCTGAATATCCTGTGATCTGCTGAGGTTCTGCCCTGCTCACCCATATCAGTTAATCATTCCCAATGTCTCCGTGGGCGAGCTGGCGTGTCTTTACTGATACAGAGAGTCAATCACCTTCAAACATCTTATTCTATGGTTGTGTGAGATATTGTACTATATGTTTCTTTATTTTTATATTAAGGTCCCTTTATTTGCCAACCCACTCACAATCGCTCGGTATTTACTCCTTCCGCATTTCATTCAGTCATTCATCAAACTGTGGTCTCCCCACTCCCCAGCGCACTATCTCACCCGAAACTATGAAAAGATGAGAATACTAATCCCCTCAGAACCATCTACCGGGACTTGAACAGCTTGCAGGACATCAAACAAGTTGTCTCCATCAGCACAGACCTGTTAGATACAGATTGAATGGGGTCTCTGTCCCCTTTAAGAAAGTTACTGTCAAATAGCGCCTCCGTGAAATGGAATGAATGAGGGAGGAGACCGGCAATAGGGAGTGAAATCTCAAAACCCAGCCGCGGGAATCCGTTTACTGAGCCCTCTGCTTTTATTAAGTACATCTATAATTTCTGATTTGGTTAAATCATATGAGCCTGATATTCTTTCCCGTACTCTCTACCCTAAAAGGACTCACACCCTCATCCCCCTCCTACAACTACCCTCCGGGATCGACTTTTTAAGTTCCTGCCTAAATTCCTATTTTCTCTCCTCAGAACCTCGTCCTTTTCCCATCCTGTATCATGGGTTCCAATGTGTACAGCAACATCCTGCTGGTCCCTCTCCCCTTTGGGAATATTCTGCACCCTCCCTGAGATAGTTCTGAATTGTCTGTAGTGAGGGAATATTTGAATAACTGCCTGGACCCAGTTTGGAAGCTCTCTGGACAGATTTCAGATCCCATCATTGAATCACTCTTTATTGGAGGGACAGTGAGGTGCAGCAGCACTATATTTGAATTCAGGCCTTTCCGAAGCCGTTTTCAATGTATTTGGTCGGGCAGTGTGTTGGGAAGGTGACCCAGCTGGTTACTGCAGTTATTGAATTGAGTTGTGTACTCGGCTTATTGAAGTGAAAAATAGTTAAATTGTCTTCAAATGAAAAAATTAGTTTGGCCCGGCTTGATTTTAAAATTGAAAGTTATCAAGAGATGTCAACTCTTTATTGTAGAAAACATAAAACTGCCCTGCAGTATATTCCTCACAGACTAATCGAGCAACAATCGAACATAGTCACACTCACAGAATCCCACTTTACAGACAATGTCCTCGACAACACAATGACCATCTCAGGGCAGGTCCTGTCCCACTGGCAGGACAGAGCCAGCAGAGGGAACAGCTCCGTGGGATACAGTCAAGAGGGCTGTGCTCTGGAAGTGCTCAGCATTGAGCCAGACCCCATGAAGCCTCATGACATCAGGTTAAACACGGACACGGAAACATTCTGTGTGTCTTAAAAAGTATTAAGGTAAATAAGTCCCTGGGTCCTGATGGGATCGATCCCAGAATATTGAGAGAGACAAGAGAACAAATTGCTGCAGCATTGACAGACATCTTTGTATTCTCTCTGGCCACAGGTGAGGTCCCAGAGGACTGGAGAATAGCTGATGTTGTCCCATTGTTGAAGAAGGGTAGCAGGGATAATCCTGGGAATTACAGGCCTGTGAGCCTTGTGTCAGTGTTAAGGAAATGATTGGAAAAGATTCACACGGACAAGATCTATATGCACTTTAAAGAACATGGATTTATTAGTGACAGACAGCATGGTTGTGTGCGGGAGAGATCGTGCCTTACTAACTTGACCACGTTTTTTGAGGAGATGATGAAGATGATTGATGAGGGAAAACCAGTTGATGTTGTCCACATGGACTTCAGTAAAACCTTTGACAAGGTCCCTCATGGCAGACTGGTACAAAAGGTGAGGTCACATGGTATCAGGGTGAACTGGCCGGATAGACTTTCCTGTTTAGAACTGACTCAATCATAGGAGACAGAGGGGAGTGGTGGAGGAAGCTTTTCAGAATGGAGGGCTGTGACTAGTGTTGTCCCACAGGGCTGAGAGCTGGAACCTCTACTGTTCATGGTCTTTATAAATAATTTGGAGGAAAACGTGGCTGGTCTAAGTTTGCAGACGATAAAAAGATTGGGATGATACAATGATTGATGGAGTTGTAGGTATTGAGGAGAATTGTCAGAGGATACAACAGTATATAGATCAGTTGGAGGCATGGACAGAAACATGGCAGATGGAGCTTAATCCAGACAAATGTGAGGTGATGCATTTGGGAAGGTCAAGTACAGTTGGAAATTATACAATGAATGGCAGAACCCTTCGGAGCATTAACATGCAGAGGGATCTGGGTATGCAGGTCCACAGATCACTGAAGGTGACAGTGCTGGTGGATAAGGGGGTCAAAAAGGCCTATAGCAAGCTTACCTTCATTGGAAGGATCATTGAAAATATGGATAGTACAAAGCTGTGCAGGTTAGGTGACATGGCCAAGCTAAATTGCCCATGGTGTTCAGGGATATGTAGGTTAGGTGCATTAGTCAGGAGAAATATAGAGTAATAGAGGAGGGGAGTGGGTCAGGGTGGGATACTCTTCACAGGATTGGAGTGGACTTGTTGGGCCAAATGGCCTGTTTCCACACAGTAGGCACTCTATGATTTCTATGTTCGGAAAGTTATGCTACGGATTTATAGAACTTCAGTGAGACTACACTTGGAATATTGTGTCCAGTTCTGATCACCACACTACTAGAAGGATGTTGGTGCTTTGGAGGGGGTACAGAATAGGTTTACCAGGGTGTTGTCTTGGTATGGGGATTTTGAAGAAAGGTTAGATAGACTGGATTTGTTTTCACTGGATATGCAGGACATTGAGGGCTGACCCAGTAGAAGTTTATAAGATTGTGAATGGCATTGGGTGAAGTGGAAATATGAGACTTTTTCTCAGGGTGGAGGGGTCAATTACGAAAGGCACAGGTTCAAACCACAAGGAGGGAAGTTTAAAAGAGATGTGCAAGGCCCGTTTTTCACACAAAGGGTGGTGAGTGCCTGGAATGTACTGCCAGAGGAGGTGATAGAAGCAGACACATTAGCAGCATTCAAGGGAATATCTGGACAAATACACAAATAGGAAGGGAATAGAGGGATACAGATCCTGGAAATGAAGACAGTTTTAGTATGGAAGGGTAACATGTGTCAGTGCAGGCTTGGAGTGCCGCAGGGCCTGGTCCTGTGCTGTATTGTTCTTTGTTCTTCATTGTTCAGTGAGCTCTTCCTGCATTTAAAACACTGCAACAGGGATGCTATGAAAAGGCAGTAACCAGGAAACAACTCCAGGTCACTGAGAGACAGACCCACCTTGGAGGGTACAGTCCCAGGTGGGCTTTCCCAGACTAGTGCACATAAAAGTTTCATTATTGAGTTTCACTTTTAAAAAGACCCCTCCCCTGGATACTAATGAGATAAAAATATCTATGCAATCACATCTTCAGAATTCCAGTGTCTTTCTAGTCAGATCAATACCCAGAACCCCTTGATTGGATTCCAGTCTGTAACTCACTCCAGGATATTTACTATTCGATATAGAAACATGTTGGAAAACACAAGAAAGAAATCACTGGAGAAACGCAGCAGGTCAGGCAGCATCTGTGGAGGGGTAAGAGAGTTAACGTTTCTAATCCAGTGTCCTCCCAGGAACTGAGACTTTTCTGAACTGTTTCCAATACAAGTATATCTTTTTAATAAAGGAAACCAAAACTGAACGCAATACTCAATGTGTGGTCTGAACAGTGACTGTGTGGCTGTAAGACCTCCCTCCTTTTATTCATTACTCTCTAACATTAAAGGTTAATATTCCATCTGACTACCGAATTATTTGATGCACCTGTATACTACTCTTTTAGATTCCTGTACAAGAACAGGCTGATTCCCCTCCTACAGAATTCTGTCGTCTCTCCCCTTTAAAATAATGTTCTGCTCTCTGTTATTCCTGTCAAGCAAACAACCTCATGCCACAGCCACATTATACTCCAGGTTCCTTTTCCTTCCTATTTGCTCAACCCAGTAGTTTAATGTGATTGTAAATAGTTGAGGTCACAGCATTGATCCCTGTGACACTCCATTAGTTACCAGTCTGAAACTGAACAATTTATTCTGATTCTCTGTTTCCTGGTAATCAGGCTTTCATCTTCTGCCCTGCTTATATTTCATCACTGGCAAAATGCAACAATATCTTCTGCAGCATCTTTTACGCAGCTTCTTGTACAGAGCTTTATAAAATCATGAGGGGCCAGAGACAAGATGAATAGCCAAGGTCTTTTCCCCAGGGCAGGGGAGTCCAAAACCAGATGGCACAGGTTTAAGGTGACAGGGGAAAGATTTAAAAGGGACCAGAGGGACAACATTTTCATGCAGGGGGTGTGTGTGCATGGAATGGGCTGCCAGAGAAAGTGGTCCAGGCAGGTACAATTACAACATTTCGGAGACATTTGGACAGGGACATGAATAGGAAAGATCTAAAGGGATAAATAAATATTGAACTGTTTCCAGAACACTGAAAGGAAATGTAATCTTGAACAACTCTATTACAGTCCTTGTCCAGAATTGCATGTGAGACAATCTATTTTCCTGAATTTGCCTGTGCCAAGGATGTGTTTATGGAATGTTATGCTATTGGAGCAGTTGCTGTTTATGAGATAAATAACCCATTATCCTGTTAAGTTTTTCAATAGTTATTCCAACTCTTCTTTCTTTTGTCTGTAATTTGATTTTGATTTTATTGTCACGTGTACTCAGTGCAAAGGTACAGGAATACAGTGAGAAGTGTATAATGTCACCACACAATGCACCATCTTCGGGACAAACACCTAATCATAGAATCTTAAGCAGAAGGTAGAAAGAAAGAACAAACTTAAAAATTAACCTTTTTTTTATTTTTACAGTAATAATAGTGCTGCATAAAATATATGATGTCAGGAGTGTGATGGAATCCTTCCCACTTGCCTGGATGGGTGCAGCTCCAACAACACTCAAGAAGCTTGACACCATCCAGGACCAAGCAACCCGCTTGATTGGCACCACATCTATAAACATTCAATCCCTCCACCACCGGTGCTCAGGAGCAGCAGTGTGTCTATCTACAAGATGCACTGCAGAAATTCACCAAAGATCTTTAGGCAGCACCTTCCAAACCAACGACTGCTTCCATCTCGAAGGACAAGGGCAGCAAGTACCTGAGAACACAATCACCTGTAAGTTCCCCTCCAAGACACTCACCATCCTGACTTGGAAATACACTGCTGTTCCTTCACAGTCGTTGGGTCAGAATCCTGGAATTCCCTCTCTACGAACATTGTGGGTCAATCCACAGCAAGTGGACTGCAGTGAGTCAAGAAGACAGCTCACCACCACCTTCTCAAGGGGCAAATAGGGATGGGCTGTCAGTGCTGGCCAGCCAGTGATGCACAAGTCCCACAAAACGAATTTTTAAAAAATGAAGTGAGGTTAAAAGCTATATGTTGCAGACCTTCTTAGTTTGAAATGGAAAATGAACAAATAAAATGCAAGCTCAAACATTTCAGTCTTTGTTATGTGCTTTGCCTCGGTGAGACCAGAGGTCTTCACTAAAGCCATGGCTGGCCGAGACACTGCACATGCCAGGCTGAGAGACCACCACACCGGGCTGAGAGATCATCGTGCCAGGCTGAGAGACCACCACACCGGGCTGAGAGATCATCGTGCCAGGCCGAGAGATCACCGCTGACATGACATCTATTGGTAAAGTTCACTTGAGAATGTAACTTTAAAAAAAAAGTTCTGGGATTTTCATATGAAACAACTGAAAACAACATGGTCATTCGAAAAGATGAGAGACATAACAAACAATCCAGGTCTTTTTCATTATATAATTTCAGTTGCATCACACTGTAAACATTTACAATAAATTCTGTGTCTTATGATCTTATCCTCCACAACCACCTGATGAAGGAGCAGTGCTCCAAAAGCTCGTGCTTCCAAATAAACCTGTTGGACTATCACCTGGTGCTGTGTGATTTTAAACTTTGTTCACCCCAGTCCAACACCAGCACCTCCAAATCAGGATTGATGAAGGCAGTGAGGTGAAAGTGATCGATATGTACTTCAGTAAGGCATTCAACAAAGTTCTACATGATAGATTGGTGAGCAAGATGAGGTCACATGGAACACAAGGAGAACAAGCCATTTGGAGATAGAAGGAAGGAGGCAGAGGGTGATGATGGAGGTTACTTTCCAGACTGGAGACCTGTGACCAACGGTGGGACACAGTGATCGATGCGGGGTCATCGCTTTTTGCCATTTATATAAACAATTTGAATGTGAATATTGGAGGTAAAGTCAGTAATTTTGCAGATGACACTAAAATTGGATATGTAGTGGACAGCAAAAATTCCCACAGAGTACCATGGGACCTTGATCAGGTGGGTTACTGGGCTGAGGAGTGGGAGATGGAGTTTAATTTAGATAAACGTGAGGTGCTGTATTTTGGAAAGGCAACTCAGGGTGGGACATATGCACTTAATGGTAAAGGTCCTGGGGAGTGTTACTAAACAAAGAGATCTTGGAGTGCTGGTTCATAGATGTTTGAAAGTGGAGTCACAGGTAGATGGGGAGTGAAGAAGGTGTTTGGTATTTAGATTCAGATGTAAACTTTATTGTTATGTGTTCTCAAGTACAGGGGTACAGGAGTGCAGTGAAATGTGCAAAATGTCATCAAACACTGTACGCGTAGTAACACAAAAATTAAGTTAGAGGGAAAGCATTGCTGTGTTTTTTAGTATAAGTAGAAAAATCAAGAAATAAAGTAAAATGTTAACACTACAGTCCTTCATAGTGTTAAGTGGAACAATGAAGGAATAACAGTAAAAGTTGCCCAGTGTTTCTGAAGTGCACTCCCTGTGAAGGCTCAATCCCCTTTGCTTGGGCCCGCTGTTTGGGAAACCTCCATCTCCCTGCTCTCGATGCTGCAGATGCTGGGGATAGGGGTGGGGGGGTATCTCCCCCATCGACACTTTTGGACACTTTTGGCTTGCTCTGACCATGTTAGGCTCAGGCCCACAGCCACATCCACACCCCAGATGGTCATCCGACAGCACTCAGGACCCACGGCCGCTGGCACACTTCCCACAATGCATCACCACTGCTGCCTCTCGACAGAACTCCAGAAAGGAAGAAAAATATATACTAGAAGGAGAGAGAGAGAAAGGAAATATGGGCAGCCTGGAGCAGACAGGCCAAAGACACCTGTTCCACAATCTTGGATAACTTGCTCACTCTCTCCCTCACACTGCCCGCTCCCACTGTCTCTCTCCCTCACACTGCCCGCTTCCACTCTCTCTCCCTCACACTGCCCGCTCCCACTGTCTCTCTCCCTCACACTGCCCGCTCCCACTCTCTCTCTCCCTCACACTGCACGCTCCCACTGTCTCTCTTCCTCACACTGCCCGCTCCCACTGTCTCTCCCTCACACTGCCCGCTCCCACTCTCTCTCTCCCTCACACTGCCTGCTCCCACTGTCTCTCTCCCTCACACAGCCCATTCCCACTGTCTCTCTCCCTCACACTGCCCGCTCCCACTGTCTCTCTCCCTCACACTGCCCGCTCCCACTGTCTCTCTCCCTCACACTGCCGGCTCCCACTCTCTCTCCCTCGCACTGCCCGCTGCCACTCTCTCTCTCCCTCACACTACCCGCTCCCACTCTCTCTCTCTCTCCTTCACAATGCCCGCTCCCACCCTCTCTCTCTCCCTCACACTGCCGGCTCCCACTCTCTCTCCCTCGCACTGCCCGCTGCCACTCTCTCTCTCCCTCACACTGCCGGCTCCCACTCTCTCTCTCTCCCTCACACTGCCGGGTCCCAATCTCTCTCTCCCTCACACTGCCTGCTCCCTCTCTCTTTCTCTCCTTCACACTGCCAGGTTCCACACTCTCTCCCTCACAATGCCCGCTCCCACTCTCTCTCTCTCCTTCACACTGCCCGCTCCCACTCTCTCTCTCCCTCACACTGCCGGGCCCTACTCTCTCTCTCCCTCACTCTGCCGGGTCCGACTCTCTCTCCCTCGCACTGCCGGGTCCCACTCTCTCTCTCCCTCACTCTGCCGGGTCCCACTCTCTCTCTCCCTCACACTGCCCACTGCTACTCTCTCTCTCACACTGCCCGCTCCCACTCTCTCTCTCTTCTTAACACTGCCGGCTCCCACTCTCCCTCCCTCACACTGCCTGCTCCCACTCTCTCTCCCTCACACTGCCGGGTCCCACCCTCACTTTCCCTCACACTGCCTGGTACCACTCTCTCTCTCCCTCACACTGCCTGGTACCACTCTCTCTCTCCCTCACACTGCCCACTCCCTATCTCTCACTCGCCCTCACACAGCCCGCTCCAACTCACTCTCTCTTTCACACTGCCAGGTTCCACTCTCTCTCCCTCACACTACCCGCTCCCAATCTCTCTCTCCCTCACACTGCCGGGTCCCACTCTCTCTCTCCTTCACACACCCACTCCCTGTCTCTCTCTCTCCCTCACAATCCCAGTTCCGACTCTCCCTCACACTGCTGGGTTACACTCACTCTCTCCCTTACACTGCCTGCTCCCACTCCCTCTCTCTCCTTCACACTGCCAGGTCCCACTCTCTCCTTCACACTGCCGGCTCCCACGCTCTCTCTCCCTCACACTGCCCGCTCCCTCTCTCTTTCTCTCCTTCACACTGCCAGGTTCCATTCTCTCTCCCTCACACTGCCCGCTCCCTGTCTCTTCTCCCTCCCTCACACTGCCAGGTCCCACTCTCCCTCACACTGCCCGCTCCAACTCACTCTCTCCCTCACACTGCACGGTCCCTCTCTCTCTCTCTCCTTCATACTGCCAGGTTCCACTCTCTCTCCCTCACACTGCCGGCTCCCACTCTCTCTCCCCCTCACACTACCCGCTCCCAATCTCTCTCTCCCTCACACTGCCGGCTCCCACTCTCTCTCTCCCTCACACTGCCCGCTCCCACTCTCTCTCTCCCTCACTCTGCCGGGTCCCACTCTCTCCCTCACACTACCCGCTCCCAATTTCTCTCTCTCTCTCACACTGCCCGGAGCCACTCTCACGCTCCCTCACACTGCCCGCTCCCACTCTCTCTCTCCCTCACACTGCCTGCTGCCACTCTCTCTCTCCCTCACTCTGCCGGGTCCCACTCTCTCTCTCCCTTACACTGCCCGCTGCCACTCTCTCTCCCTCACACTGCCCGCTCCCACTCTCTGTCCCTCACACTGCCCTCTCCCACTCTCTCTCTCTCCCTCACTCTGCCAGGTTCCACTCTCTCTCCCTCACTCTGCCGGCTCCCACTCTCTCTCTCCCTCACACTACCAGCTCCCACTCTCTCCCTCACACTGCCTGCTGCCACTCTCTCCCTCACACTGCCCACTCCCTGTCTCTCTCTGTCCCTCACACTGCCAGGTCCCACTCTCTCCCTCACACTGCTGGCTCCCACTCTCTCTCTCCCTCACACTGCCCGCTCCCTCTGTCTCTCTCCCTCACACTGCTGGGTCACACTCACTCTCTCCCTTATACTGCCAGCTCCCACTCCCTCTCTCTCCTTCACACTGCCAGGTCCCACTCCCTCCCTCACACTGCCGGCTCCCACTCTCTTCCTCACACTGCCTGCTGCCACTCTCTCTCCCTCACACTGCCCGCTGTCAGTCTCTCTCTCCCTCACACTGCCCGCTCCCACTCTCTCTCCCTCACACTGCCCACTCCCACTCTCTCTCTCCCTCACATTGCCTGCTCCCACTCTCTGCCCCTCACACTTCCAGCTCCCACTCTCTCTCTCTCTCCCTCACACTGGCCGCTGGCACTCTCTCTCTCCCTCACACTGCCTGCTCCCACTCTCTCTCCCTCACACTGCCTTCCTCCCACTCTCTCTCCCTCACACTGCCGGCTCCCACTCTCTCTCTCCATCTCACACTGCTGGCTCCCACTCTCTCTCTCCCTCACACTGCCTGCTCCCACTCTCTCTCCCTCACACTGCCGGCTCCCACTCTCTCTTCTTCATACTGCCCGCTCCAATTCCCTCTCCCTCACACTGCCCGCTGTCACTCTCTCTCTACCTCTCACTGCCCACTCCCACTTTCTGTCCCTCACACTGCCAGCTCACACTCTCTCTCTCCCTCACATTGCCCGCTCCCACTCTCTCTCGGCCCCTCACACTGCCCGCTCCCACTCTCTCTCTACCTCTCACTGCCCACTCCCACTCTCTGTCCATCACATTGCCCGCTCCCACTCTCTCTCTCCCTCACACTGCCTGCTTCCACTCTCTCTCACCCCCTCACACTGAGTGGGAACAGAGTGAAAGGCACTGAGAGCAAAACATTCATTGAATCATATTTAACGAACCTCTTTAGCACACAAGAGCCCAGTGAGAGGAAGAGCAAATCAGGAATTGATATCCTGAAATGATGCTGGTCTTCTGGATGAACTGAGAGAGAGGGCCTCTTTATGAGCTGCTACATTAATACATTTATATTTTGCATAAATATGGAACAAGGCAATGACAACAAGTCTAAAAGATGATGTCTGGTGTGAATAAATCTTATTATCTCAGAGATTATCTGGCGAAGTTGGACTGGATGCAGATATTTGACAAATCAGTGGGAGGATTTCAAAAGTGAGATTCTAGACACACAGTGTAAACATGATCCAACAACAGAAATAATTATCCTTCCAGACCTAGGGTCCCATTGGTGTCCCCAAGCAGACAGGGTGACAGGAAACAGTAAAAGAAAGATACTGATCCTGACAAAAGAATTCAAAAACTGTGGGAAGCTTAGCTTAGAATCTAAATGGGTGAACTGTAAACTAAAACAAACTTGGAAAGGGCAAGGAAGCACAGGGCAATGTTAGTGGGTAAGATCAACAAGAAAAACATGTTTATCAGGAGATTAAGAGCAAAAAGATAACTATGAAAATTATAGGGCTGTCAAGTGCAAGATGATTAATGTTGCCACTGCACATTCACACACTAATGCACACATACAAATGATAATCCAATGCATCGCTTAGTATTTTATTACTTTAATCACAATGAATCATGTTACTATGTTTGTGATTTATTCCATGTTAATGAACATAAACCTGATGTGGCGAAGATCTGTGGGAAAGATTTGTCTGAGGCATCATCTCATGAATTGGTTTTGAAGTAGAAATGTTTCCCTGACCAAGGAACTGCATCAAAGATAGTCAAGCCATAAACACTGTATTGGAGAACGGTGTCCCATTGTTACAATGACTATGAAGATACGGCATTTGGAAATAAAACCCCAGATAGCTGCACATATTTCTTCAACCGTAATCTTGATGAGAGGAGCAGAGAGATGACATCTGGGACGGGCTTGAAACAGGACAGAGATGTCATTGAAACCAATTAAATGAGCCAATACCAGGACATCCCGAGCATGACAGTCACAGCAGGAGAAAGGGGAATGAAGAAATAACTTGGAATTTGACTTGCTGCCTGAAGCTGGGTAAACCACAACTGCTGGAGAAATTCAGCAAGTCTGGCAACACCTATGGAGAGAAAATAGTTAACATTTCAAGTCAGTGACCCTTCATCAGAAGTAGTAAGATCGGGTGCTCCAAAATTGAGCTCAAATGATCTGTTCATAGGAAGGATTAAAGGGGAGGCAACAAGGGAGGGGGGGGGGGGGGGGGGGGGGGCAGGGGGTGGCTATTTTGATTAGGGAAAAATCACGGCAGGACGTAGATTAGATTACATTACAGTGTGGAAACAGGCCCTTCAGCCCAACAAGTCCACAGTGACCTGCCGAAGCGCAACCCACCCATACCCCTACATTTACCCCTTACCTAACACTATGGGCAATTTAGCATGGCCAATTCACCTGACCTGCACATCTTTGGACTGTGGGAGGAAACCGGAGTACCCGGAGGAAACCCACGCAGACAGAGGGAGAATGTGCAAACCCACACGGTCAGTCGCCTGAGGCGGGAATTGAACCCAGGTCTCTGGCGCTGTGAGGCAGCAGTGCTAACCACTGTGCCACCGTGCCGCCCACTAGAGAAGGTATCCCTGATGGATTGTCTAGTGAAGCTATACGAATTGTGAAAAAAGGGTGTTATTACTTTGATGGGATTCTACTTTAGATTTCCCAGTCGTCAGCAGGATATTGAGGACCAAATATGTAGGGAGGTCACTGATAGCTGTAAGAATAATAAGGGGATCTTAACTTTCCAAACACAGATTGGTAATGGCTGGGAGAAATTTGTTAAGTGTTTTCAATAAATCTTTCTCAATCAATATGTAGATGGCCCTCTGAAAGAAGGGTCAAAACCCAACCTTCTCTTGGGAAATAAGGCAGGGCAAGTTACTGAGGTATTAGTGGGGAAACACTTACCACAATTCTATCAGTTTTAAAATAGCTATGGAAAAGGATTGGCCTGATCCAAAGGTTAAAAACTTTGGAACTGACAGTGGGATTAATTCAGTTTCTGGATATTACAGCCTGTAAGGGTGATTTGTAGAGTTTGTTTCCCAACCTTTGATATTGTACATAGGAGTGAGGTCACTCAGCACTCAGATCTGTTATTCTTTATATGTCTGATAGATTATGATCACATATTTAATGCTTATCTCCATATTTTTGTTTGTAATTATATCTTTAATATTGTAATGTACAAATAGTTTTCTATGTGGTATATCAATTATAAATAACCTGAACTCTATGGGAATATCTGTTTTAATTAAATAACTTGTGTGCCTTCTGAACATAGAGTAAACTTACATGTTGTAAACAGCAAATACTCAGCAGATCAGACAGCATCTGTGGAGAGAGAAACACAATGAATGTTTCTGGTCAATGATCTTTCATCAGAGAAAGTGACTGAGTATTTCCAATAGTCTCTGTTTTTATTTAATGTTCACAGCATCTGGAGTATATAGTTTTTCAAATTATAAATCTGCTTAAACATACTATTCAATTGGTTGTTGTAGGTCACTATTGAGAGATTTACACAGTTCTTATTGATCTTATAGTCGCTGTGATTTGGAGGCTGGGATTTGTTTCCAGACCAATTTGGAGAGAAATATAAATCATTTCTTTCTCTCTCACTTTGTTTGAGTGTTAGAATAAAAATATATCACCAGAACATGGGATCGGCTTGAGACTGAACACTGTCTCTGTCTGAGCCTGTGGGAGTGATGACCCTTCTGTGTCTCTGTATCTCTGTCAGTGATAATGTGAGTGTGTGTGAGAGGGAACTACCTGCATTGTTACTTGTGTCTCAGCTGGAAGGTGGGAAGAAGAGCAGAAAGGAAAGGCTGTGATGGGCTGGAGGGCAGGAGAGGCTGAAATGACAGAGTAACAATATTGACCAAAATGGTGCAAGGAACAGGGTGGAGGGTGCAGTGGGAAAAGAGAAAAAGCAGAAGATGGGGATGTAAATTACAGGATCCTTACCAACTGTCATCTGAAAGGAATCAAAACAAAAGAAAACTGTGACAGCGATAACAAAGGGAGGTACTCTGTCATGTCCCCTTCACTGTTTACAGGATGCATGATTACTGTCAGATTCTGAATCAATTCTGTCTGTTTCTCATTGTTAACTCAAATATGGCCATTTACTCTCAGTTTTCAGAAACGGACCTGGAGTCAAATGACCAATTCATTGGTTTTACAGAAAGTCTGTTCCAACCCAGTTTCAGTGGGAGGACACAGGGAAATGCCCTCTGGCTGTTGGTGCAATGGGCCCGTCTTCTCAGGGCACTGTTACATCCCGAGAATTCTGTATTAACCAAAAACCCACTCTGTCTGTCACTGATGAGCAATCTTTGTTGACATGACAAATCTCCGACATATGCACTGGACAATACAGATATAGCTGGTTGTGAATAAAGAACAAAGAAAATTTACAGCCCAGGAACAGGCCCTTCAGCCCTCCAAGCCTGATCCGATCCAAATCAACTGTCTAAACCTGTCGCCCAATTCCTAAGTATCCTTCTGCTTCCCATCTACTCATGCATCTGTCAGGACGCATCTTAAACTGATCTCCTTGATCTGCCTCCACTACCTCTGCTGGCAATGTGTTCCAGGCACCTACCACCCTCTGTGTAAAGTACTTGCTGTGTGCACCCCCCTGAAACTTTTCACCTCTCATCTTGAAAGCATGACCTCTCGTTAATGAATCCTTCACCCTGGGAAAAAGCTTATCTCTATCCACCCTGTCTATACTCTTCATGATTTTGTAAACCTCAATCAGGTCCCCCCTCAATCTCCTTTTTTCAAATGAAAACAAACCCAACCTATTAAACCTCTCTTCATAGCTAGCACCTTCCATACTAGACAATATCCTCATAAACCTTCTCTGCACCCTCTCCAAAGTGTCCACATCCTTTTGGTCATGTGGTGACCAGAACTATATGCAATATTCCAAATATGGCCAAACGGAAGTCCTGTACAACTGTAACATGATCTGCCAGCTCTTATAGTCAATACCCCGTCCGATGAAGGCCTTCTTGACCACTCTATCTACCTGTGCAGCAACCTTCAGGGTACAATGGACCTGCACTCCCAGATCTCTCTGCTCATCAACTTTCCCCGAGGCTCTTCAATTCATTGTATAATTCGCTCTCGAATCAGACTTCCCAAAATGCATCACCTCACATTTACCTGGATTGAACTCTATTTGCCACTTCTCCATCCAACTCTCCAGTCTATCTATATTCTCATGTATTCTTTGACAATCCCCTATGCTTTCTGCTACTCCACCAATTTTCGTGTCATCTGCAAACTTGCTGATCATACCAACAGTTCCCTCTTCCAGATCATTTATGTATATCACAAACAACACTGATCCCTGTGGAACACCACTGGTCACCTTTCTCCATTTCAAGAAACTCCCTTCAACTACTACCCTCTGTCTCCTGTTGCTCAACCAGTTCTTTATCCATCTAGCTAGGACATCCCACACATCATATGATTTCATTTTCTCTATTGATTTGCCATGGGGAACCTTATCAAATGCCTTACTAAAGTTCATGTGTATGACATCTATAGCCCTTCCTTCATCTATCAACTTAGTCACTTCCTCAAAGAATCTACTAAGTTGGTAAGGCACGATCTCCTCCACACAAAACCATGATGCTTATCACTGATAAGCGCATTCTTTTCTAAATATAAATAGATTCTATCCCTCAGTACCTTCTCTTACAAATTTCCCAACACTGACCTCAGACTCACTGGTCTGTAGTTACCCAGAATATCCCTAATAACCCTCTTGCACAGGGGGACAACATGAGCAACCCTCCAGTCCTCCGGCACCTCACCTGTGCTTAAGGATGCTACAACGATATCTGCCAGGATGCCAGCTATTTCCTCTCTCGCCTCCCTCAGCAACCTGGGATAGATCCCGTCTGGTTCTGGGGATTTGTCCACTTTAATAACCTCTAGCCTACCTAACACAACTTCCCAACTGATGTTAACGTGATCCAGACTAATCAAACATATATCTCTAATCTCAACATACATCATGTCCCTCTCCTCAGTGAACACTGATGTAAAGGACTCATTCAGAATCTCACCCATTCTCTCAGGTTTGACACTCAGCCTTCCTTCATTATCCTTTAGTGGACCAATCCTTTCTCTAGTTATCCTCTTGCTTCTTATATAAGAATAAAATGCTTTGGGATTCTCCTTAATTCTGCTCATTAAAGCTATTTCATGACTCCTTTTAGCCTGCTTGATTCCTTGTTTAAGACTGGTCCTACTGTCCCAATATTCCTCCAGGGCCTGTTCTGTTCTTAGCTGCCTGGACCTTATGTACGCTTCCCTTTTCCTCTTGGCTAGTCGTACAATTTCTCCTGTCATCCATGGTTCACCAATCTTGCCATTCCTATCCTTTGCCTTCAACGTGACATGCCTATTCTGCACTATCTTTAACCTATCTTTGAAAGCCTCCCACATATCAAATGTGGACTTCCTTTCAAATAGCTGTGTCCAATCCACATTCTCAGCTCCTGCCTAATTTTGATATAATTGGCCTTGGCCTAGTTTAGTACTCTTCCCTTCGGACCACTCTCACCTTTGTCTATAAGTATTCTAAAGCTTACAGAATTGTGGTCACTGTTCCCAAAGAAATCCCCCACTACAACTTCCACCACCTAGCCTGGCTCATTCTCTAACACCAGGTGCAATACGGCCCCATCCCTCATCGGACTATTGAGATACTGCTCTAGAAAACTCTCCTGGATGCTTTTTACAAGTTATGCCCCATCCAGACCTCTGACCATACATGTATCCCAGTCAGTGTTGGGAAAATTAATATCTCCCATCATCTCTACCCTTTGACAAAGGGTCCATTAGACTGGAAACGTCAGCTCTTTTCTCTCCTTACAGATGCTGCCAGACCTGCTGAGATTTTCCAGCATTTTCTCTTTTGGTTTCAGATTCCAGCATCCGCAGTAATTTGCTTTTATCATCTCTACCCTGTTGCTTCTATATCATTCCATAATCTGTTTATCTATTCATTCTTCTACCCCACGCTCACTGTTGGGAGGCCTGTAATACAGCCCCAACAACATAACTGCGCCCTTCTTTTTTCTCAGCTCCACCCATAATGCCTCACTATTCAAGCCCTCCATAGTGCCCTCCTTCAGCACAGCCGTGCTATCATCCCTGACCAGCAATGCAACTCCTCTCCCCCTTTTACTTCCCTCCCTGTCCTGTCTGAAGCGTCTATGTCCTGTAGGGATAGTGAAGGGGCTGGAGGGGTATAAGGAGATAAGGAGGGTTTAGGTGCTGGAGGAGATTACAGACATAACGAGGGGTGTTGGAGCTGGAGGGGTTTACAGAGGTAGGGAGTGGTATAGGGGTTGGAGGCTGTTGGAGAGATATGGAATAATGTCAATAGTCAAGATGGCTTCTCATACAGGGAGGGATGTAACTGCTGGATGGTGACACAGAGAGAGAAAGGGATGTTGGGGCTGGAACAGATAGGGATAGGTACAGATACAGTGTCTGGAAGATGTTACAAAGATAGGGATGAGTTTTGATGGATGGTGGAATTGACAGAGATAGGGAGGTTTGCAGTTTCTCAAGGACATTAGAGAGATGAGGGGTGTACAGATAGAGCAGGTTTACAGATATAGGGAGGCTTGTTGTGGCTAAAGGAGGTAACAGAGATGGGAGGGTTGTAGGTGCTCTGGGAGGTGACTGACCTAGGGAGGTGTGCAGGAGCTGGAGCATGTTATAAAGGTAGGGAAGAGTTTAGGCGCTGGCAGAATTTACAGAGATAGGGAGGTTTATAGAGATTAATGGAAGTGACAGAGATGGAAGGATTCTAGGTGCTATAGGAGGTTACAGAGACAGGGAGGGGTGCTGGGGCTGAGGGACGTTATAGTGAGGGTTTCAGTAACTCCCTGTTTGATCACAGTGAGGCCTCTTGAACTGGACAGGTCAAAGTGTGACCTCACCGTGTACATCACAGAGAGAGCTCAGACATCACAATTGGTTTATAAACTGGCTTCATCGGAGACACGAGGCTGCTCCAGTAAACACAGGGAAGGCTAGATCACTGCACTGACCGTGTATCTGGCTGATCTGTCTGAGAGTGAATGTGATCAGCAAGAAGATCAAAACAGCTTCACAGAGACCACATTGTGTTGTGTAAATCCCATTAGCGAGGTGATCAGACAGAAGGTAGTGAGATTTGAAAGGTCCCTCAAAAAAATCTTTCTCATGCACTGACTGAGGTTTTGGTGGGAATGGGGAATAAATGCTCAGAGATTTATTCTGAGGAATTTTAGAACTTAGTTAAACTAGTTAAAATATCCAGAATTGATTCTTAACATGGGTCAGAAACTTAAATTCCAAATATTATTCCTCTCTTCTGACCGAACCAATCCTAACATCACTGGTGGAAATCACGGTGACAGGGAGGGATGCAGTTGCTGTGAGAGGTTACAGCGACAGGGAGCAGTGCATGGACTGGAGGATGACACAGCATTAGGAAGAGTTGGAGGGACTGGAGGAAATAACAATGATAGGAAAGAGTATAGGGGCTGGAGCAAGTTCCAGAGATATCGAGAAGTGCAGAGTTGAGTGGAGGTTACAGAGATAGAGAGAGCTGTATGGTCTGGAGGAGATAACAGAGATAGGGAGATGTGTAGCAGCTGCAGGAGTTTTCAGAGATAGGGAGGTTTGTAAGTGTTGGAGGAGGTAACAGAAACAGGAAGTTGTGTAGGGGCTGGAGGAGGCAACAGTGATAGGGAGGGCTGTAGAGGCTGGAGGGGCTGACGGAGATAGAGCACAGTGTAGGGGATGGAGGATGTTACAGTGATAGGGAGGGATGTCAGGGCTGGAGCAGATTACAGAGATAGGGAGGGTGTAGATCTGAAGGAGCTTAGAGTACTCGGGAACGGTGTCGATTCTTGAGGAAGTTACAGAGATATGCCGAGTGTATGTGCTTGAAGGGGCTCTGAGACAGGATGGTGAGTTGGGGCTGGATGAAGTTATACACAAATGGAAACATACTGGTTTTACAGAGATATGGAAGTCTGTAGGGGTTGGAGAAGGCTACTGAGATTGGGACGAGTGGAGGGGCTGGAGGAGTTTAGAGAGTGGGGACATTACAGAGAATATTACAGACAAGGAGGAGAGTCGGGGCTGACAGAGATAGGGATATGTGTTGGGCTGGAGCTCATTACAGATCTGGGGAGGCAAGTAGATGCTGGAGGATATTATAGAGATAGTTGGAGGGATTGGAGGAGATTACAGAGATAGTAGTGTAGGGGCTGGAGGAAGTTACAGAGATATTGAGGGGTGTAAAGCCTGGAGTCGTGAGTTCATGGAATGCCCTGCCAGTAGCGGTGGTGGACTCTCCCTCTTTATGGGCATTTAAACGGGCATTGGATAGGCATATGGAGGATAGTGGGCTGGTGTAGGTTAGGTGGGCTTGGATCGGCGCAACATCGAGGGCCATAGGGCCTGTACTGCGCTGTATTTTTCTTTGTCCTATGTTCTATGAGTCATTTAGAGGCAAGGAGGGGTGTAGGGGCTGGAGGAGTTTACATGCTGTTGGAGTTTATCAAATTGGGGGAGGGGTGGGGGGGGCGTGTCATGGGGGCTCAGGGGGCTGGATTGCAGATTAATCCAGAACCTCAGCAAATGCTCTGGGACTCAGGTACAAATCCCATCACAGCAGCTGGTGAAATCTGAATTCATTAATAAAGATTTGGAATTAAGAATGTACTAATGGCCATTAAACCATTGTTAATTGTCAGAAAAATCCATCTGGCTCACTGATCTCCTTTAAGAAAGGAAATCTACCATTCTCACCTAGTCTGGCCTACATGTGGCTCCACACTCACAGCAACACAATTGACTCTTAGCTACTCTCTGAAATAGCAAGTTGTATCAATGGCTAACAAGGTCTCAATGAAGAAATGAAACCACATGGATAACCTGGCATGGTCTCGGCACCAGAAAAGACAATGCCAGAATCAGCCTTGTGGACCCTGCAAATCTCCTGGGGCTTGTGCCAAAATTAGGAGTGTGGTCTCACAGACTTATCAAGTAAGTCTCTATCTCTCTCTCTCTGTGCCCGCCCTCCTCTCACTGTGTTTCTGTCTGTCCTTATCTTTGTTTCCTCTCTCTTGACCTCGATGTAAGAACGTTTGACTTCATTTGTCTCTTCGTCCTTGTGCCTGACTTTACCCTTTATCTCTTTCTCCCTCTTTCTCTAGCTGTCTCTCTCTCTCTCTCTCTCTCTAGCTGTCTCTATTTCTCTGCTTGTGTCTGTCTATTATACACAGTGTCTGCCCAAATATCATCTTGCACTGCCCCACAATGTTGTGCTTTGCTGTTCTTGCACAGGCTCAACATTCCCTTCCCAAACAAATGACTTCACCCTTCTCCAGTTTGAGTTTGATTTGTCACTTTTCTGCCCAACTGAGCACTTTGTAGAACCATAGCCTCCCGAAAGTGTGGAAGCAGGCCATTTGGCCCATCGGGTCCTTGCCAAACCTTCTGAAAAGTATCAAGCCAGACCCACCTTCCTGCAATATCCCTGTAACCCGGCATTTCCCATGTCTAATCCACCGAGCCTGCACATTCCTGGGTACTCTGCTATAATCAGAGAGCTCTGTCACTATTGATCCTCTGATTGTATCCCACACCCTCAGTGCCACTCCCTGAATTGCAAGTTTGCATAAATTGTGCAATGTTGCTGAGTTACAAAGGTGGAGATCCTGCACAAATTCACAAAGATCATACCCAGTTATATATCACGTTGACCATCAGATCATGTTGTATTAAAATGTCTCAAGTTTTGTCAAGAATTGAGAATCAAGAAGTTATTAATTAGATTTGTAGGTGCCGGTGTTGGACTGGGGTGTACAAAGGTAAAAATCACACAATACCAGGTTATAGTCCAACAGGTTTATTTGGAAGCACTAGCTTTTGGAGTGACACTCCGTCAACCACCTGATGAAGGAGCAGCGCTCTGAAAGCTAGTGTTTCCAAATAAACCTGTTGGACCAAAAACTGGTATTGTGTGATTTTTACCTTATTGAGGTATCAAGATCATCCAAGTGATCTGGAAGTGCAGGTAGTGAACAATCAATCTGCAGTGAGTGTTCAGAAACAAGTTGGGGTGGTGGTGGCAATGAAATTGGAGAGGTTTTTAAGTGTTCTTTGTTACAGGTTTGAGCAGGGACACATATTGTATACAACACTTCCCAATAAAGCAATCCTACATCAGGTAGAGTATAGTCTGGTTCCAGAATAAAAACCCCTGCACTATCACGATCAGACATTCCCAGGACAGGTACAGCACAGGGTTGCATAAAGTGTCAGACTCTTCTGGTTTGAAATCTCCAACCTTCCCAAGGCAGGCACCTGCATTCAACTTTCCACATTTCAAGCAGTGTATGTTTCTGAAGCAAAATGAAGCCTGTACACTGTGTCATTGAAGCAGTTACAATGTAGGGACAGGAAGGGATTGACAGAGCTCAAAGCTGTGATCTCACAGAGAGTGAATTTGGTGAATGATGGATTGGGTGAAAGGGGGAACAGAATACTCTTCTCCACTTTTCATTTGCTTTCATTGAGTAGCAATGCCAAGTGCTTGGTTCCTCATACAGTGCAGAGGAAGGAGATTTTTGGGACTAACTGGTAAGCCATTCAACATGTTATAACTGGTCAGTAACTACAAAATAAGATTAGACAGCTCTGCTGCAAGGAAATGGTAGACAAGCAGGAGGCTAGAAGAACACAACAAGCCAGGCAGCATCAGGAGGTGGAGAAGGCAATGTTTCGGTTGTAACCCTCCTTCAGAATTGGGGGTGGGTGTAAGGGGAGCTGCAGATAAAGGGGGTGGGGGGCAGCAGAGTGGTGAGGTGAAGACAGGTCAAGCTGTTTGGTCGAAGGGAGGAATGAATCCAGTTTGTGGCTAGAAGGGAGAGGGGAGAGGGGAAAGGCTGGGAATGGAGTCAGGGGAAGGGAAGGGAGGTTGTTTGAAATTGGAGAACTCAATGTTGAGTACTCCAGACTGCAGGCTGCCCAGGCGGAAGATGAAGTGTTGTTCCTCCAATTTGTAGTGGCAATGGAGGAGGCCGAGGATGGTCATGTCAGAAAGGGAGTGGGAAGGGGAATTAAAATGGGCTGTGACTGGGAGGTCCGCTCGGCCTCTGTGGGCCTGGCCGAGATGCTCGGCAAACTGTTCACTAAGTTTATGTTTGGTCTCCCTTTTGTAGAAAAGACCACACCGGGAGCACTGGATACAGTAAACTAGGTTGGAGGAGAGGCATGTGAACCTCTGTCTCACCAATGATGCAAAATCTACCAGCACACCATCCCCTTCACCTCCATCCAGTGCCCCAAACAGTCCTGACAGGTGAGACAATTTCAAATAACCCCCTTTCCCATCCCCTGATTCCCTTCCTAGACCCTCCCCCTCTCTTCCATTCTTCTCATTGACCCTTCCTCCCAGCCACCAACCGGATTCACTCCTCCCATTGACCAACCAGGTCATACCCTCTACCTGTCTTCACCTATCCCGACCAACACCCTGCCCCTGCCACCCCCTTTATCTGCAGCTCCCCACAAACCCACCCCCAGTCCTGAAGAAGAGTTACCCTCAAAATATTGCCTTCTCCACCTCCTGATGCTGCCTGGCTTGCTGTGTTCTTCCAGCCCCGTGCTTGTCTCCCTTGGAATTCAACATCTGCAGTTTTTTTTGTCTCTGAGCAAAGAAATGGTCAGCCTGTGGAATGTGGGATTCTGGGAAGTTCGATATGTCAGAGATAAACATATCTCCTGGAAATGTCACAATGTGCATAAACTGGAGCTCTGTTTTCCAGAATGAGAGTAACTGTGGGCCATCCACGGGGCTGAGGATTAGGGGAATAACACATTTATGGAGGTGGCTCCACCACAGTTTAGTGTGTATGGGTAAATAAGGAATAAGTGACAGCCAGGTATCTCAGGGGTCCCATGAGATGATCGAGTTCACACACCAGTTTCCTGCTTTGGAAGCTTGTGATGGAAAGGATTCATTAGAGGAATGCAGACAGAGTCACGTCAGGAAGGTAGGAACAATGGGTACATAGTACTGATAATGGGCTCTTTGGTTAGGGGAACAGAGTGGAGTTTCTACAGCTATAAACATACCTTCAGCATGCGATGATAACCTCCCTGCTACCAGGGTCAAGGATATCACAGAACAACTGCAGGAAATTCTGCTGCTGCAGGAGGATCAAACGACAGAGGTAGTGCTCCATGTGGTGACAAAGACCTCGGTGGGAATGCAGGGATGTAGCCCATATAACAGATTTGAAGCAGCAAGGAATGAGATTGAAAAGCAGGATGTGGAACACAGTATTCTCAGAATCACTGCCAGTCCCATGTGTTGATCAGAATCCGAGCAGAATAATTGGATGGTTGAACATGTGTCTGGAAAACGGGTTCAGAAGGTCAGGCAGCATGTTTCAAGGCATTAGGACCAGCTCTGGAGCAGGCTAGAACTCAATAAGATGGACAGTTTACATCTTGGTAGGACTGGAATGAACATCCATACAATTCCTCCAAATAGGTTTGTGAGTGCTGTTGTGGAGGTGATAATCGAGATTAGAAATGGCTTGGGAATGTAAGTGGTATCTTGGCTTCAAGGGAAGGCTGCATTCATATTCTGTCCCTCCCCGACCAGTTTCTTGGTCATGTGCTGCTGGATCCTAAATTGCTCCCAATCATCAGACTTACTATTGTTTCTGGGATTGTTATACACCATTTCATTTCACTTTCTGCAACAAAACCTGTAATTATTTTTAAGCCATCACACCAGCTGGTAACATTTACAGCATAGCAGAACATCGAACACTTTCATATTGAGTTTATGCAACAAGACTCACACAATCCGAAATAAAAATGAAATCAGTGGAAGAACATGGAACACTTTGAATACGAGTGAGAATATAAAATCGAGAATTTGGAGGACAACATGCCTGTGCTGGTTTTTGCAGTCACTGGATGATCAGGGAATATTGGGAGTTGCTGGAATTTGCAAGGATGGCGGAAGACACTTGGACAAAGTAAAGGTATGGAGTTTCTAATCTGGTCTCCAGCCAATATGGTGCGTGTTACATAGGTCCAGATATAACAACGGAATACATTACGGGTTTCACCAAATATGAACTGAGGCAGGGATATAGGAGCTGTTCTGCAGATGGAAACAATTCTTCATGATGATGTAAATATCATTTTGAATTTATCACACCCTTCAATATGAAGCCACAAGCAAACAGGGTTCATCCAGAGTCAGTTCACAGTGAGCTCCATGGAGACAGTGAGAGCCACAAAATGTTTTCATGATGAGATGTTGCCTCATTTGCCATATCCGACCCCATTCCCAAGTTTCGGATCACATCTGCCACCAAGCCCTCTAATTGGGCCTTGGAGTTTCCCAACGACTTTCCCAAAGACTGTGTAAAGAAATGCATAATGAAATGGAGTGATAACAGTCTCAGAGCAGGGCAGACAGTGTGGAAATGGGCAAAGTAAATTATCGCTAAAAATATATTTGCAATAAAAAGACAGACTTTTTTTCTGTTTACACATCTCATTGTTTAGTCTTTATAACAGGAACTTTTCTTTCACTTTTTCCAGATGTATATATCAGAGACTTCAGTGCGGAAGAATATTTAATTCCTTTTTAGGTTTGGCTTTTGTTGCCCCACTTCCTACTAACTGTTGCTCATTGCTAACAGCACTTTACACTGGCTTTACTCCTCCAGTATCTTTCATTTTGCTCCTCAGATGGAGTCATTCCTTGCCCATGAGGAAAGGAGTGTTATCATGTTGCTGCTCCTCCTTCTCCTTTCGGTCCATTCCTAACTAGGACTCCTCGTTCCATTATCTGCCGCATCCAATGTTGACTCTCAGCTACGTGGATTTATTCATCAATCGAATTATTTTTATAAGGGGATATTTCAATGCATACTTTAACTGGTCTCTGAAACTATTCTGCATCACCACATAAATAAATGCATTTGTGCAGCAACTTAAGTCCCGCAGCATAAATGTGATTAGTTCGAAGAGATAAAAATCATCCAAATAATAACCAACATTGAAGAAATATAAAATATACCCCAACCAGAGAAGTATGAAGCTGGCAGATACAGCAAAGAGTAAAGTCACAGATTTCTTTCTGCTCTCTATCTCGGGGTCATTCTCTGTTTTCCTTTGACCCCTCAGTCCCTTACGTGTCTTAACTGCTTCGAAAATGTGTCTGACAGTCAGGATGTTCAGAAAAAGAATAAAAGTGAATGGGAGAAGTGGTGTTAAAAATGTTTCAATATATCTATAACTCAGCCAATGAGCATCATTATAATATCTGTAGGTGGTGTAACAGTACCATGGAACATTGTTAATGATCCTTCCGGCTTCAAATCGAAAATAGTTGGGAATATTCTTTAAAGAAAGGAAAATGCAGATTGTTGCTAGAACCCTCATTGCAGTTTTCTCTGTGCAATACTGAGATTTCATCTGATGAATACAAATGGCAACAAATCGATCAAAAGAAAAAGCGACAGTGAACCAGACAGAACAATCAACGGTCAAGCGGCTCAGGGCATAGATGGCTCTACAAACAGGAGTGATGTCCAGGAAACACCATGGATAATAATAGTAAGTAAACTTATGAAGCATGATATCAAAAGTAACGTACAGTAGATCAGACACTGCCATGGTTACCAGATAACGAGTGGTGCATGTCGAAAGACCACACTTGCCTCCAGACAAGAATAGAATTGCTGTTAGACTAACTGTAAGAGAGAGAGAGAGAGAAAAAGACAAAGTTACTGATCAAATATTCTCTATGCATGATGGATTTTAGCACAAACGTATTTGTTGTTCTGTGTCTTATCATCAGAACCACTATAGTAACACCTCTCAAATGAATCAATTGCACTTTTAGAGACACAAAGAGACACATGATTAGCAAATTACTCCCAGAAAGACATTAATGTACTCAATATTTTTTGGGGAAGGCAGAAGTTGTTTCTTCTCCTTTATAGGTTACTGTGACTGGCAGGAGTTTCCCATAAGACCACAACATCCCCAAGAAGACACCTGGGATCAAGAAAATAAAGAATAGGAGACACCTGACATGGACATTGACTGCAAAATGTTTGCATTCAGCTTTGGAGTTTCCGCAGCTCAGATTGCCTCCAGAATTGTATGTCCACATTATATGACAGATAGTGCAGGATATTGAATCACTCCACAGTATCCAGGAATGGATGCCCTCCACAATATGGACAGATGAAAGATTGGACATTGAGTCACTCCCTCATGCACAGGACTGAACATACTGACAATCTGAATTATGAAGGTATTCAGCAGTGAATCCAACCATCATGTCCCAGGTTAGATAGCATCATATACAAGAGTTTTTTTTTTAAAATCTGTACAGTGTGGAAACAAGCTCTTTAGCCCAACAAGTCTGCACCGACTCTCTGAAGAGCATCCCACTCAAACAGCTGCCTACCCAATCCCAGTAACCGTGTGTTTCCCATGGCCAATCCACCGACCCTGCACATTTTTGGACTGTGTAAGGAGACCAGAGCACCCAGAACAGACTGAGAGAAAATATATAAATGGCACGCAGTCACCAGAAGCTGGGATTGAACCTGGCTTCCTGGTGCTGCAAGACAGCAGTGTTAACCACCGAGCAACCATGCCATCCAGCTTCTAATATTTGTGATGGAATTCCCCCACACGTTCAAGCCTATAAACCATAGTCTTCACATAAATAAAATCTGAATCCATGCAGCATCATTCATTGCATCTTTAGAAATCAGACACTTTATGTGGAATTAAGCAAAGCTCTCCTAGGCTCTCTCCTTGTGAATGGAGATCCCCCTCCCAGATTTGGAGCACACACTAGGGCTAGGAATCTTCACGGTTTAACCAGCACTCTCTGTGGAGATCACCAGAATTGCATCACAACTTGTTCAAGGAGACCAAACACAGAATAGCCTTTATTGTTACATAAACTCAATGAGTACAGTGAGGAGTTTATACCTCACCAATTACAGTGCCAACTGAGATACAAAAGTAAAAGTTCAGGACAGCAGACCACGCTGGCAGCTAGTTTTCAGTCCGCGCCAATAACACACCATCCCTAGAAGCTGCTTTGCAAGGAAGCTGCTACACCAGACTAGGATATTGCCATGTCACCCCGGGAGGCTGCTGCACCAGGCGGGGTCCCCCGGTCACTGTGCTGTAAGGCCACCGTACCAGGTCAGGAGGTTGCTACACTGGGAGGTCACTGCGCCAAGAATAGAGGATGGCACACCACACCGGAAGGCTGCTGTGCTAGGCTGGGAGACCCCTACAACAGGCCAGGAGGATACCGTGCCTCACCGGAATGCTGCTATGGGAAGCTAGAAGGCTGCCACAAAATGCCAGGAATCTGTTGTGCCAGGCCAGGAGACCGTGAGCGGAGGCTGCTGTGCCAGGCCAGGAGTCATCACCAAAGGCCGGGAATCATCTCTGCAGGCAAAGAATCGTCGCTTCCCAGAGGCCAGGAGTCGTCACCAAAGGCTGGGAATCATCTCTGCAGGCAAGGAATCATTGCTCACCAGCGGCCAGGAAGAAAAAGAGCAGGAAAAGAGAAAGAAGAACACGTGGCGCGGATGAGTTCTGGCTGGAACATCCTACTCCGCTGCCTTCTTGGAGCTTGGTATCAGGGACTGCTGCTGTGGATCCAGTCCAATGTCAAAGATTAGGGGAGATGATGGTGTTTTGGTCTTGTGAGACAATGATTTCAGAGATCAAGGGGAGCTGGGTTCGATATCCACAACGGCAGACAGTGAATTCAATACAAATCTAGACTTAACAGGTGACCACCAAACTGTTATCAGTTGTCAGGAAAAAGAATCCCATCTCCTTCACAAATGTCTTTCAGAGGAGGTAAGCTTTCATTCTAACATGGTCTGGGCCACATGGGACGACAGTGTGACGGAAATATGCCTCTAAGAGGGATTTATTTTGTCCTGTTCTCTTGAAGAGAGCTATTGTCAACTAATGGTGAGGAGTCTGCTCCATGGAAAGCAGATTAAATAGTTTTGTTATTTATTAATTTTACATGAAAAACACCTGAGTGGATGGAGTTAGGCTCACAAACTCCCAGGGTTTTAGTTTCTGCTTTCTCTTGTTGAACTTCGTGTTTTGGAGTTGAAACTGGTCAATACAGCTCTCTCTCTGCTACTACAGAAAATCTTGAGGGCTCTCTCAGTTGTTGAAAGGGTTCTTTCAGTATTTTATTCTGCCGCGTTAGAATGAGAAGAATGGAATGAGAATCACACTATTTTGTTGAATTTGCTTTCGCCAAGAGTGTGTTTATGGATGAGGTTAAAATACAAATTACTTTGTCTCTGGTCAATAATATAGAATAGAATGTATCTGCAAATACAATTCTGCAAATGCAAATTCACCTCATTGACATATGTGTGTGTGTGCATGCATGTGAGAAGGAGAGAAAGAAAGAGTGCGTGTGTTGGGGCGGTGGGGGAGAGGGACAGAGTGTGAGTGTGTGCATGCTTAGTGGAGTGCGTATAGGTGGAGTGGTCAATAGCCACATTTGATACCCAGAGGATGGCCTCAACTGGGATCTGGGGTTGATGTCACACTACAGTTGACTCCACTACACTATACACACTCACACTGACTCTTTCACATACATATTCTCTCAGCCACAAACACACACGCAACCCTCACAAGCACACCCTCTCACAGGCTTATACTCCACCACACTCACACTCTACCAAGCACACGGTCTCGCTCGCACGCACACTCCTCTCCCTCACATGCACACACACAAACATTTAAGTCAATGGGCTGAATTTGCATTGGCAGAATTGTATTTGTAGATACAATCTATTTTGCTCAAGAAGCACACAACCTGCAGGCAGTGAATGCAGGCAGTCAATCCATGTAACATTTTATAAATTCCTACGTTGGAACTAGAACCAGTCTGACTCAAGGATGGAATAGATACAGTCTCTCACCTCACACATTTAATGCATTGTCTGAGCAGGAATGTCACTTGTTTTTATAAAACCTGAAGTTATCTCGGGAATATGACTTGAAAGAAATTCTGGGATTTACATATTAGTGAATCAAAACCCGCAACCCATTCTAAAAGAAAGACTTAACAACAATCTAGATTTCTTCAATATATTGTATCAGTTGCATGACACTATGCTCTTGTGCTCTCAATTCTGTGTCTTATGAACCTGCCCCACGAGCTACCTGATGAAGGAGCAGTGCTCCGAAAGCTACTACAGGTACACAATCCTTTATCCGAACCCTTGGGACCAGTTGGTTTTTGGAATTCTGAAGTTTTCGCATTTCAGAATAAGTGACAGTTTAATGGTGATTTTTTAAAAAATTGTACCGAACAGCAGACTCATTGGTGAGTACTCCAGGCCCTGAGACAGAATTGCTGGGTGCTGGCTCATGCCCCCCTCGTCACATCTGATGTGGGTCGAGTGGGTGTGGAGTTGGGTTAACTGTTTCCACGCCAAACAACTTTGTGAATGAGAAAAAACTTCACAAAAGGAACTTCAGATTTGGGAGCTTTTCGGATTTCAGGATTTTGAATAAAGGATTGACTGCCTGGACTTCCAAATAAACCTGTTGAACTATAACTTGATGTTCTATGATGTGATTAAGATCTGATTCAGGAACAGATATTCTGTAAATGCAAGTCAAACAGTCCTGAGTTTGTCACACTTTAGAGTTAACACTTGCTTCTTTGGAAGATCAGCGGCTGGGAATAAAAAATGGGCAATGTGTGACAGTCTGGACACCCGGCAGAGTCAGAATATTTGTCATTATCATATGAAAAGAAGAGAAATGCCCACAACTCGAGAAATTGGATTTGTGAGCTCTGTTAGTGACATTAAATGTGGTGGGCAGGATTGAGTTGTAAAGTCTTAAGTCAAATGTCTCATTCATGATTTTCTCGACTTAATGGCCTAGATTCTGCATTCTGTACTGTTAATTCTCTGTAATGTTCTCAAACTCAATTATTAATCAGAGTCACAATACTGCAGATACTAAAGTCAGTTATTTGTTGAAACAGACACTTTTATCCAAATAATTTTTTTATTCCTCTATGTCCATCCTCATATTCACCTGTCCACTCTACCCCTCCCCATGAACCAATCACGATTACCTCCTACCTGCATCCACCTATCACCATCCTACCTGCCCTTCCCCCAGCCCTATCACCTTCCCTCTATTTATTTCTTTGCTCCCCTCCCTTCTCCTGCCCTGATGAAGGATCCCAGCCCCAAACATCATCGACTTCCCTGCTCCTCCAATGCAGACTGACCTGCTGTGCTTCTCCAGCTCCACATCTGTTGACTTATATTTGTTTATCTCCAATGGATCATTTAACTTTGGAAACTTTGGACCAAACATCTTCACCCAACTGAGAAGATTTTCCCACATGCAATCCATCGTATTTCCAAGCTACATTCACAGCTCCATTTGTGAACAGATCAGAAATGAGAAATGTAAAACAAATAAAGCATCACATGGTTTCAATCAAGTTATCATTCTATTTCCCACTGCGGTCAGATATTCCATTGCATTCAATTCCTCACAAACAATTAAAGTTTGTAGTCTGGGTTACTCCTCCCTGCGCAAAACTACAGGGGTAAGTTGTTCCCCTCCAGTCAGTAACCCCTACTCAGTGTAATTTTACTCTGAGAGATTCTCCCAGTAACACTTGGACACTGGGGTTAGTTGCTCCCCTTTGGCTAGGAACCCACACTCGGTAAAATTCTAACTGAAAGATGCTGACTGAATCACATTGTCACTGGAACCCTGGTGTTCCTATTGACCCACATGTAATACAGTTCCACAGTTAAAGACGTTCCCTGTAACACTTGCAATTGAGGTCACAGGTATTCTGCTATTAGTGCTCCCCATTTACTCCAATGCTGCGTTTACAGATACCCATAGAAAAGCAAGAATACTGGCTCAGAAGTTCATATCTGAGCAATTACCCCACTCTGTACAATTCTACAATGACACATCCTCCCAGCAACATGAGGGTCCAGCCTGAGGTTTGTGATCCCCATTCAGTACAATTCCATGATCAGGAATACCTTCACTCAGAGTGATTCCTGGAGATCTGGATCAACAGTACACAACATTCCAATCAATCTCTAGATATGCAGAGTGTCTGTGAGCTACTGATAGAGTTTCTTTCCTCAGCTGAGGAATTACACCACAGAGTAAGTTTGGAAATGTTAACTGCAGACGTTAATCTCACACAGTGGAAACTTGCATTAACCCAGTGATCTGTCCTCACCAACGTCATGACCCCACCCATCCACTGACTGATAAAAACCCACAAGATGGTCAAAGCCATCTCTGCTGACCCTCACTTTTTACTCCATAATAACCTGCTGAACCCACCCATTGCCCTGTTTTATCTGGGCTCCCATTTGGAGCAAGCTGACTGAGCAAGATCCACCAACACAATCCCTTTCCATCAAGGAATGGGAAAAACCAGGTGTCACTGAGAGGTGGGTTGTTACAAAACCCATCTGACCGATAGCAGGCTGTGAACTACCACAGAGAGAGGGTGGTCTTCCAAAACCCTTTCTAGACCAGCCAGGGCCGGTGTTCAGTCAAACTCCATCAATGTGGCCTCAGTGTAAACCCATTCTGCACAGTACAGGGAAACACACAATGCTGCACATTACTGAGGAACCTCCGAACTGACAAACTATTCACTTTAAACTGAATAAGTGAGGACACTACTGTCTGACATCAGGATTTGCTTTGCTAAATGGAAATATAACAATTGTCAGTCGTAAGAAGAAATAACTATGTTTCAATGCAGCGATTTATACAACTTAAAGTTATAATAATGCCTACCAGGAACACCAACAATGGCAAGGGTGGTGTAGTATACTGTAGCGATCCTTAGTCTTAGAAAATACATTCTGTTGTTTGTGAAACAACCTCTCCCTTCCTACTGCTGGCAATCTGTCCAAATTGGAGAATCCTCTCAGAATTGGAGATGAATCATTTATTTTATCCAGAGACTTTATTTTATATTGTGTTGCATCTCCACTGGGAAACTGTGATTGCACCTTCAGGCTTCTTATAATTTTGAACAATAGCTTTATTTTAATGATGTGATGTCATTGAGATTTAATCTGTAATTGAATACCCCAAAGACTGCACTAATCTGATCCTGGTCTCAACCGTTAATTCCAACTTGTCTTCAAACAACAATACTTAAATTATTCCAAGCACTATTAGCCACATCAATATCTCAATACCTTTTGATATCCTTTTCAGTGATGACCTTCATTCTGCTGAGGCTATTCAGACATTCAGTACCTCATGTTGGAGAGCTGCTTGAGAGCTGTTCTACTGCACGCTGTTATCCCCCAGCTTTCCTTATTCATTCAGTTTTATAACTCATTTGGGAAATTCTATCTTGCCTAATACTGTCAAAATTTGCCTTCCTTAACTTTGAGATCAGGTTTATCCTTTTCCATCACTACTTTAAAACTACAAAGGACAAAGACAAAGAAAATTACAGCACAGGAACAGGCCCTTCAGCCCTCCAAGTCTGCGCCAATCCAGATCCTCTATCTAAACCTGTCGCCTATTTTCTAAGGATCTGTATCCCTGTGCTCCCTGCCCATTCATGTACCTGTCTAGATACTCTTAAATGATGCTATTGTGCCCACCTCTCCCATCTTCGCTGGCAACTCTTTCCAGGTATCAACCATCCTCTGCATAAATAACTTTCCACGCATACCTCCCTTAAACATTTCCCCTTTCACCTTGAACTCATTACCCCTAGTAATTGAGACCCCCACTCTGGGAAAAAGCTTCTTGCTATTCACCCTATCGATACCTTTCATGATTTTGTAGACCTCAATCAGGTAACCCCTCAACCTCCATCTTTCTAATGAAAATAATCCGAATCTACTCAACCTTCCTTCATCGCAAGTGCCCTCCATACCAGGCAACATCCTGGTGAACCTCCTTTGCACACTCTCCAAACCATCCACATGCTTTTGCTAATGTGGCAACCAGAACTGTACGCAGCATTCCAAATGTGGCTGAACCGAAGTCTTACATAACTGTAACATGACTTGCCAATTCTTGTACTCAATACGCCGTCCAATGAAGGAAAGCATGCTGTATGCCTTCTTGACCATTCTATAGACCTGCATTGCCACCTCCAGGGTACAATGGACCTGAACACCCCGATCTCTCTGCACATCAATTTTCCCCAGGGCTTTTCCATTCACTGTAAAGTTGACTCTAGAATTGGATTTTCTAAAATGCATCACCTCGGATTTTCCCAGATTGAACTCTATCTGTCATTTCTCTGCCCAACTGTCCAATCTATCTATATTCTGCTGCATTCTCTAACAGTCCCCTTCACTATCTGCTACTTCACCAATCTTAGTGTCATCTGCAAACTTGCTAATCAGACAATCCATACCTTTCTCCAGATCATTTATGTACATCACAAACAATAGTGGTCCCAACACCGATCCCTGTGGAATACCACTGACCACAGTTCTCCATTTTGAGAAACTTCCTTCCACTACTACTCTATCTCCTGCTGCCCAGCCAATTCTCTATCCATCTAGCTTACACACCCTGGACCCCATGCGACCTACCATTGGGAACCTTACCAAATGTCTGACTGAAGTCCATGTATATGACAGCTACAGCCCTTTCCTCATCAATCAACTTTGTGACTTTCTCAAGGAATGCTATTAAGTTGGTAAGGCATGACTTTCCCTGCAAAAAGACATGTTGCCTATCACTGATAAACCAATTTTCTTCCAAATGGGTATATATCCTATCCCTCAGTATCTTCTCCAGCAGCTTCCCAATCACTGATGTCAGGTTCTTCGGTTTATAATTACGTGGATAATCCCTGCTACCCTTCTTAAACAAGGGGACAACATTTGCAATTCTCCAGTTCTCTGGGACCTCACCCATGTTCAAGGATGCTGCAAAGATATTTGTTAAGGCCCCAGTTATTTCCTCTCTCACATCCCTCAGTAACCTGGGATAGATCCCATCCAGAGCTGGGGACTTGTCCACCTTAATTCCTTTTAGAATATCCAACACTTGCTCCCTCCTTATGCCAACTTGACGGGGAGTAATCAAGCATCTATTTCGAACCTCAACATCTGTCATGTCATTCTCCTTGGTGAATACTGACGTAAAGTACCCATAGAGTCATAGAGTCATAGAGATGTACAGCATGGAAACAGACCCTTCGGTCCAACCCATCCATGCCGACCAGATATCCCAACCCAATCTAGTCCCACCTGCCAGCACCCGGCCCATATCCCTCCAAACCCTTTCTGTTCATATACCCATCCAAATGCCTCTTAAATGTTGCAATTTTACCACCCTTCACTACATCCTCTGGCAGCTCATTCCACACATGTACCACCCTCTGTGTGAAAATGTTGCCCCTTAGGTCTCTTTTATATCTTTCCCCTCTCACCCTAAACCTATGCCCTCTAGTTCTGGACTCCCTGACCCCAGGGAAAAGACTTTGTCTATTTATCCTATCCATGCCCCTCATAATTTTGTAAACCTCTATAAGGTCTCCCCTCAGCCTCCGACGCTCCAGGAAAAACAGCCCCAGCCTGTTCAGCCTCTCCCTGTAGCTCAGATCCTCCAACCCTGGCAACATCCTTGTAAATCTTTTCTGAACCCTTTCAAGTTTCACAACATCTTTCTGATAGGAAGGAGACCAGAATTGCATGCAATATTCCAACAGTGGTTGAACCAATGTCCTGTACAGCCGCAACATGACCTCCCAACTTCTGTACTCAATACTCTGATCAATAAAGGAAAGCATACCAAACGCCTTCTTCACTATCCTATCTATCTGCGAGTCCACTTTGAAGGAGCTATGAACCTGCACTCCAAGGTCTCTTTGTTCAGAAACACTCCCTAGGACCTTACGATTAAGTGTATAAGTCCTGCTAAGATTTGCTTTCCTAAAATGGAGCACCTCGCATTTATCTGAATTAAACTCCACCTGCCACTTCTCAGCCCATTGGCCCATCTGGCCCAGATCCTGTTGTAATCTGAGGTAACCCTCTTCACTGTCCACTACACCTCCAATTTTGGTGTCATCTGCAAACTTACTAACTGTACCTCTAATGCTTGCATCCAAATCATTTATGGAAATGACAAAAAGTAGAGGACCCAGCACCAATCCTTGTGGCACTCCACTGGCCACAGGCCTCCAGTCTGAAAAACAACCCTCCACCACCACCCTCTGTCTTCTACCTTTGAGCCAGTTCTGTATCCAAATGGCTAGTTCTCCCTGTCTTCCATTCGATCTAACCTTGCTAATCAGTCTCCCATGAGGAACCTTGTTGAACGCCTTACTGAAGTCCATATAGATCACATCTACTGATCTGCTCTCATCAATCTTCTTTGTTACTTCTTCAAAAAACTCAATCAAGTTTGAGAGACATGATTTCCCATGCACAAAGCCATGTTGACTATCCCGAATCAGTCCTTGCCTTTCCAAATACATGTACATCCTATCCCTCAGGATTCCCTCCAACAACTTGCCCACCACTGAGGTCAGGCTCACTGGTCTATAGTTCCTTGGCTTGTCTTTACCGCCCTTCTTAAACAGTGGCACCATGTCTGCCAACCTCCAGTCTTCCGGCACTTCACCTGTGACTATTGATAATACAAATATCTCAGCAAGAGACCAAGCAATCACTTCTCTAGCTTCCCACAGAGTTCTCAGGTACACCTGATCAAGTCCTGGGGATTTATCCACTTTTAACCATTTCAAGACATCCAGCACTTCCTCCTCTGTAATATGGACATTTTGCAAGGTGTCACCATCTATTTCCCTACAGTCTCTATCTTCCATATCCTTTTCCACAGTAAATACTGATGCAAAATATTCATTTAGTATCTCCCCCATTTTCTGTGGCTCCACACAAAGGCCGCCTTGCTGATCTTTGAGGGACCCTATTCTCTCCCTAGTTACCCTTTTGTCCTTAATATATTTGTAAAAACCCTTTGGATTCTTCTTAATTCTATTTGCCAAAGCTACTTCATGTCCCCTTTTTGCCCTCCTGATTTCCCTCTTAAGTGTACTCCTACTTCCTTTATACTCTTCAAAGGATTCACTCGATCTACCTGACATAAGCTTCCTTCTTTTTCTTAACCAAACCCTCAATTTCTTTAGTCATCCAGCATTCCTTATACCTACCAGCCTTCCCTTTCACCCTGACAAGAATATATTTTCTCTGGAAACTTGTTATCTCATTTCTGAAGGCTTCCCATTTTCCACCGTCCCTTTACCTGAGAACATCTGCCTGCAATCAGCTTTCAATAGTTCTTGCCTAAAACCATCAAAATTGGCCTTTCTCCAATTTAGAACTTCGACTTTTAGATCTGGTCTATTCTTTTCCACCACTATTTTAAAACAAATAAAATTATGGTCGCTGGCCCCAGAGTGCTCCCTCACTGACACCTCAGTCACCTGCCTGCCTTATTTCCCAAGAGCAGGTCAAATTTTGCACCTTCTCTAGTAGGTGCATCTACATACTGAATTAGAAAATTGTCTTGTACGCACTTAAGAAATTCCTCTCCATCTAAATCTTTCACACTATGGCAGTCCCAGTCGATGTTTGGAAAGTTAAAATCCCCTATTATTCTTACAGATTTGAAGCTGAGATCTCTTTACAAGTTTGTTTCTCAATTTCCCTCTGACTATTAGGGGGTCTATATACAATCCCAATAAAGTGATCATCCCTTTCTTATTTCTCAGTTCTACCCAAATAACTTCCCTAGATGTATTTCTGGGAATATCCTCCCTCAGCACAGCTTTAATGCTATCCCTTATCAAAAATGCCTCTCCCCCTCTTCTCTTGCCTCCCTTTCTACCCTTCCTGTAGCATTTGTATCCTGAAACATTAAGCTGCCAGTCCTGCCCATTGCTGAGCCATGTTTCTGTAATTGCTATGATATACCAGTCCCATGTTCCGAACCATGCCCTGAGTTCATCTGCCTTCCCAGTTAGGCTCCTTGCATTGAAATAAATGCAGTTTGATTTATTAGTCCTACCTTGTTCCTGCCTGCCCTGAGTGTTTGACTCACTTCTGTTCTCAACTTTACCAGTCTCAGATTGATCTGTTTCCCCATTATCTCCCTGGGCTCCACCCCCCACCCCACCTTACTAGTTTAAATTCTCCCGAGCAGTTCTAGCAAATTTCCCTGCCAGTTTATTAATCCCCTTCCAATTTAGGTGCAATCCGTCCTTCTTGTACAGGTCACTTCTACCCCAAAACAGATTCGAATGATCCAAAAATGTGAATCTTTCTCCCATATACCAGCTCCTCAGCCATGCATTCATCTGCTCTATCCTCCTATTCCTGCCCTCACTAGCTAGTAGCACTGGGAGTAATCCAGATATTGCTACCCCTGAGGACCTCCTTTTTAAATTTCTGCCTAACTCTCTGTAATCTCCCTTCAGAATCTCAACCTTTTCCCTTCCTATATCATTGGTTTCAATGTGGACAATGACTTCTTGCTGATCCCTCTCCCCTGTGAGAACATTCTGCACCTTCTCTGAAACATCCTTGATCCTGGCACCAGAGAAACAACACACCATTCTGCTTTTCCTTTGCTGGCCACAGAAACGTCTGTCTGTACCTCGGACTACAGAATCCCCTAATACAATTGATCTCTTGGAAGCCGACGTACCCCTCCTTGCATTAGAGCCAGTCTCAATACCAGATACTTGGCTGTTTGTGCTACGTTCCCCTGAGAATCCATCGCCCCCTACATTTTCCAAAACAGCATACCTGTTTGAAATGGGTATATCCACAAAAGACTCCTGCCCTAGGTGCCTACCTCTCTTACCCTTCCTGGAGTTAACCTATCTATGTGACTGTATCTGAGACTTTCCCCCCTTCCTATAACTGCCATCCATCACATACTGTTGCTGTTGCAAATTCCTCTTCGCTTCTATCTGTCTCTCCAACCAATCCACTCAATCTGGTAAGATTCGCATCCAACAGCATTTATGGCAGATGTAATCCGCAGTCACCCTTAAACTTTCATTCAACTCCCACATCTGACAAGAAGGACATATCATTGCAAAGGCTATTTTTGCTCCATCGCAATCTACAGACCCAGAAAATAACACCGTCTTATTCCTCTGCAAAACACTGCACCAGGTTGAATCGCTATGGCTTATATTTTAAGTTTAATCAAGAGACTTATCTCCAAAAAACATACAATCAAGAAAGAATCCACTGTACTCACTAATACAGCCTTTCTCTTGGACAGACTTACAACAACAATTAACTTATCTGAATCTGTGTTGTGAACTTCACCCAATCCAGTTCCTCCAAGATTAGTTGTGAAATTCATTGTTTGTTAATTTTCCCAGATGCACTCCGATATCCAGCGACACATGAATTCAAAAACAACAAAGGCAGTAACTGTGCAGGTTCTCTCTCTCTCTCTCTCTCTCCTCTGCACTGCCCTCACAATGTGCTTCCTTTGTCTGTTCTTCTCCCTTTCAAAACTGCTGTTGTTTTGACTTTTTTTTCCAAAGTTCCAAAACAATGCAACAACATATAAAACAGTAATTGCTGCTCCTGGAGTTCGAGGAAATCACCTCCAGCACTTAAAATACCTCAAAAAAAGGAGCAGCTGTTACAGCCAGAAATTTTTTCCATCCTCCATCTTGGATTACCCAGAATGCTGGATGACAGGAGAAATTGAGATTTTGGTTAAGGAAAAGAAGAAAGCATATGCCAGGTACAGACAGCAGAGAGTGAGTAAATCACGAGAAGAGTATAAATGCAGTAGATTAGATTTCCTACAGTGTGGAAACAGGCTCTTTGGCCCAACAAGTCCACACCGACTCTCCAAAGAGCAACCCACCCAGACCCATTCCCCTACATTTACCCCTGACTAATGCACCTAACACGACGGGCAATTTAGCATGGCCAATTCACCTGACCTGCACATCTTTGGACTGTGGGAGGAAACCGGAGGATCCGGAGAAAACCCACGCAGACACAGGGAGAATGTGCAAACTCCACACAGACAGTTGCCCGAGGTGGAAATTAAACCCGGCTCCCTGGTGCTGTGAGGCAGCAGTGCTAACCACTGAGCCACCGTGCCACCCCAGTGAATACTTAAGAGGCCCGGTAGGAGTATACTTAAGAGGGAAATCACGAGGGCTGAAAGGGGACATGATGTAACACTGACAAATAAGATTAGAGAGGATCCAAAGGGATTTTATAAATACATTAAGGACAAAAGAGTAACAGGGGAGAGAATAGGGCCCCTCAAAGATCAGCAAAGCAGCCTATGTTTAAAACCACAGGAGACTGGGGAAATACTAAATGAATATTTCGCATCAATGTTTACTGTGGAGAAGAACATGAAAGACAATACAATGTAGGGAAAGAAATGGTGACATCTTAAAAATATTCATATTACGGAGGAGGAGGAGCTGGGCTTAAAATGTATAAAGGTGGATAAATGGCCAGAATGTGATCAAGTGTACCCTCAAACTCTGTGGGAAACTCGGGAAGTGATTTCTGGGCCCCTTGCTGAGACATTTATGTCATTGATAGTCACAGGTGAAGTGCTGGAAGACTGAGGGTTGGCTAATGTAATGGCACTATTTAGGAAAGATGGTAAGGAAAAGCCAGGAAACTATAGACCGGTGAGCCTGACATCGATGGCGGGCAGGCTGTTGGAGGGAATATATTTGAAAAGACAAGGATTGTTTAGGGATAGTCAGCATGACTTTGTGCTTGTGAAGAAGATTGATGAGGGCAGAGTAGTGGGTGTGATCTACATGAACTTCAGTAAGGCGTTCAACAAGGTTCCTCATGGTTGGCTGGTTAGCAAGGTTAGATCTCATGGAATTCAGGGAAAATCAGCCACTTGGATACAGTATTGGCTCAAAAGGTAGAAGACAGAGGGTAGTGGTGGAGGGTTGCTTTACACACTGGAGGCCTTTGATCAGTGGTGTGCCACAAGAATTGGTGCTGGGTCCATTTCTTTTCATCATGTATATAAATGATTTAGATGTGAACATCGGAGGTATAGTTCAGAGGTTTTCAGATGACATCAAAATGGAGGTTACCTCAGAATACACAGGATCATGTCCAGATGGGCCAGTGGGCCGAAGAGTGGCAGATGGAGTTTAATTTAAAGAAATGTGAGGTGCTGCTTTTTGAAAAGGCAAATCAGAGCAGGACTTATACACTAATGGCAAATCTTGGGGAGTGTTGCTCAACAAAGAGACCTTGGAGTGCAGGTTCATAGTTCCTTTATAGTGGAGTCGCAGGTAAAAAGGATAGTGAAGAAGGCGTTTGGTATACTTTCCTTTATTGGTCAATGAATTGAGTCAAGTAGTTGGGAGGTCCTGTTACGGCTGTACAGGACATTGTTTAGGCCACTTTTGGAATACTGTGTGCAAGTCTGGTCTCCCTCCGATCGGAAGGATGTTGTGAAACTTGAAAGTGTTCAGAACAGATTTATAAGAATGTTGCCAGGGTTGGAGGATTTGAGTTGTAGAGAGAGGCTGAAAAGTCTGAGGAGGTTTATATGGAGGGGCATGGATAGGATAAGTAGACAAGGACTTTTCCCTGGGGTGGGGAAGAAATTTAAAAGGGACCTAAGGGGCAACTTTTCATGCAGAGGGTGGTGCGTGTGTGGAATAAACAGAGGAAGTGGTGGAGGCTGGTACAATTACAACATTTAAAAGGCATCTGGATGGATATGTGAACAATGAGGGTTTAGAGGGATATTAGCCAAGTGCTGGCAAATGGGACGAGATTAATTTAGGATATCTGGATGAAATTGACCAAACAGTCTGTTCCTGTGTTGTACATCTCTATGATTCTATCTCTCTCTCTCTGTCTCTCTCTCTCTCTCACTCACACACGATATACACCACACACAATCACGTAATACCTTCCTTTCCATGGAAAACCAACTCACTCTGCTCATCTATAGTTCATTTAAACTTTGTACTGAGTGAATTCATTAACCAATTTCAACTTGGGTCATCTCACAACTGTTCAGATAGGATTCACTCACTCTGTCTGTATTCCCATTTTCAAGGGACCAAATAGAGACAAAATAATATTACACTCAATGAGAAATAATAAAACTTGAACTTTTATTTTGTAATTGGGACAGAAATGTCAAGTTGGATTCTAAATCAGCCAGGAGGCCAGCCATCGAATTGACTCATATTTAGATATTTAGATACTTCCCAACTCTTATCGTGGACCCGGGTCAAAACCTACCAATGACAGATGGCAGAACTTCAATTTAATAAACATGTGGAATTACGACTCTAATGGTGACCACAAAACCCTTGTCAATTGTTGTTAAAAACCATCTGGTTCTCTAATGCCTTTAGGGATTAGGGCTGTCCTTGTCTTGTCTGGGCTACATGTGACTCCAGACCCACAGCAATTGGTGAGGTTGGTGGAAGTCAGCCATCTAAGCTCCAGGCCCTCACAGCAGGAGGTCCTCAAGATTGTGTCCTAGCCCTAACTATCTTTAGTGACTGTATAACTGAACCTTCCCTCAGGCAGAATGTCATGGGTCCGAGGGTTCGCTAATACTCACACAATGTTCAGCAGCATTCTTCCCTCCTCAGATATTGAAGCACTCCATGTGGCTCTGCAGCAAGATCCGGGCAACTTCAGCTCCTCAGAAACAGCGTTTGGGAACTGGAGTCAGAGGTGGATGAACTTCGAATCATTCGGGAGGCTGAGGGAGTAGTTGAGAGGAGTTACAGGGAGGTAGTCACACCTCAGGTACAGGGGAAAGGTAGATGGATTACAGTCAGGAGACAGAAAGGGAACCGGCAGACAGTGCAGGGACCCCCTGTAGCCGTTCCCCTCAGTTTTGGATACTATTGAGGAGGTTGACTTATCAGGGGTAAGCCATCGGGTACAGGTCTCTGGTACAGAGTATGTCCCTGGTGCTCAGAAGGGAAGGGGGAAGCGGAGCAGAACATTAGTCACTGGGGACTCCAGAGTTAGGGGGACAGATAGAAGGTTCTGTGGGAACAAGAGAGACTCACGGTTGATGTGTTGCCTCCCAGGTGCCAGGGTTCATGACGTTTCTGATTGTGTTTTCGGTATCCTTAAGGGGGAGGGGTGTAGCCCCAAGTCATGTTCCACATAGGCACCAACTACATAGGTAGGAAAAGGGCTGGGGATTTAAGGCAGAAATTTAGGGAGCTAGGGTGAAAACTTAGTGATAGAACAAACAGAGTTGTTATCTCTGGTTTGTTACTCATGTCACTTGCTAGCGAGGTGAGGAATAGGGAGAGAGAGCAGTTGAACACGTGGCTACAGGAATGATTCAGATACCTGGATAATTGGAGCTCATTCTGGGGTAGCTGGGTCCTCTACAAACAGGATGGACGACACTGAACCAGAGGGGTATCAACACACTTGGGGGGCAATTTGTTTCTGCTCTTCAGGAATGTTGAAGTTAATTCATCAAAAGATGGGAATCTGAATTGTAGCTCCAATGTACAGAAGATTGAGAGTAGTGAGTAGTGAGGTCATAAATAAGGTTTCAAGGTCACAGGAATGCAGTGGCAGGCAAGAAGGTGGTTTGAAGTGTGTCTACTTCAATGCCAGGAGATTCTGGAATAAGGTGAGTGAACTTGCAGCATGGGTTGGTACCTAAGACTTCAATGTTCTGGCCATTTCAGAGACATGCAGAGAGCAGGGACAGGAATGATTGTTGCAGGTTCCGGCATTTAGATGTTTCAGTATGAACGGAGAAGGGAGTAAAAGAGGGGGAGGTGTGGCATTGTTAGTCAAGGACAGTATTACAGGTGGCAGAAAGGATGTTTGATGAGGACTCATCTCCTGAGGTAGAACAGGCGAAGTTTAGAAACAGGAAAGGAGAGGTTACCCTGTTGGGAGTTTTGTATAGGCTTCCAAAAAGTTCCAGAGATGTAGAGTAAAGGATTGCAAGAATTATTCTGGATAGGAGAGAAAGTAACTGGGTAATAGTTATGATGTCTTTCACTTTCCAAATATTGACTGGAAACGCTATAGCAAGTGTACTTTAGATGGGTCAGTTTTTGTCCAATGTCTGCAGGACGGTTTCCTGACACATTATGCAAATTGATCAACAAGAGGCAAGGACAATTAGATTTGGTACTGGCTAATGAACTGGGTAAGTGTTAGATTTAGAGGTAGGTGAGCACTTTGGTGATAGTGACCACAATTCAGTTACATTCACTTCAGTGATGGAGATGGAAAAGTATATCCTGCAGGGAAAGAGATATAGTTGGGGGAAAGGCAATTATAATGCGATTAGGCAAGAGTTAAGATGCATAGGATGGGAAGGAAACTGCAGGGAATGGGCACAATTGAAATGTGGAGCTTGTTCAAGGAACAGCTACTGTATGTCCTTGATAAGTATGTATCTGTCAGGCAGGGAGGGAAGGGAACCGTGGTTTACTAAAGAAGTTGTGTCTCTTGTCCAGAATAAGAAGAACGCTTAAGATGAGATGTGAAGGCTCAGTTGGAGTGCTTGAGATTTAAAATTAGCCAGGAAAGATCGAAAGAGAAAGCTAATAAGAGCCAGGAGAGGACATGAGAAGGCTTTGGCAGGTGGGAACAAGGCAATCCGAAAGCTTTTGGAGGGATGTCAGGAACAAAAAAAAACTGGAATAAGATTAGGACCAGTCAAGGACAGTAACGGGAAGTTGTGTGTGGAAGTGGGAAAGGTACAAAATGAATATTTTTCATCAGTATTCACACTGGAAAAAGACAATGTTGTTAGGGAGAATACTGAGGTACAAACTATGAGACTAGATGGGATTGAGGTTCATAAGGAGAAACTGTTAGCAATTCTGGAAAGTGTGAAAATAGATGTGTCCCCTGGGCAAGATGGGATTTATCCGAGGACTCTCTGGAAAGTTAGGGAGGAGATTGCAGTGCCTTTGGCTTTGATCTTTATTTTGTCATTGTCTACAGGAATAATGCCAGAGGCTGGAGGATAGTAAATGTTGTTCCCTTGTTCAAGAAGGGGAGTAGAGACAACCCTGTAATTATAGGCCAGTGAGCCTTACTTCAATTGTGGGTAAAGTGTTGGCAAAGGCTAGAAGAGTTAGAATTTATAATAATCTGGAAAGGACCAAGTTGATTAGGGATAGTCAACATGGTTTTGTGAAGGGTAGGTCGTGCCTGACTAACCTAATTGAGAAGGTGACCAAGCAGGGTAAAGCTGTTGATGTGGTTTATTTGAATTTCAGTCAAATATTTGATAAGGGCATCCACGGTAGGCCATTGCACAAAATAAGGAGGCATGGGTTTGAGGGTGCTTTTGTGGTTTGGATCAGAAATTCGCTAGGTCTAAGAAGACAGATGGTGGTGGTTGATGGGAAATGTTTATCCTGGAGTTCAGTTACTAGTGGTGTACAGCAAGGATCTGTTTTGGGTCCACTGCTGTTTGTCATTTTTATAAATGACTTGGATTAGTGTGTAGAATGATAGATTCATTAAATTTGCGGATAATACTAAGATTGGTGGAGTTTTGGACAGTGTGAAAAGATGCTGCAGGTTACAGAGGGACATAGATAAGCTGCAGAACTGGGCTGAGAGGTGGCAAATGGAGTTTAACACAGAAAAGTATGAGGTGATTCACTTTGAAAGGTGCAACAAGAACACAGAGTACTGGATTAATGGGAAGATTCTTGGTAGTGTGGATGAGCAGAGAGATATCTGTGTCCATGTGAATTGATCCCTGAAAGTTGCCACCTAGGCTAATAGGGTCATTAAGAAGGCGTACAGTGCCTTAGCTTTTATTGGGAGAGGGACTGAGTTTCAGAGCCATGTGGCCATGTTGCAGCTGTACAAAACTCTAGTGAGGCCGCAGTTGAAGTGTTGCATACAGTTCTAGTCGCTGTATTATGGGAAGGACATGGAAGCATTGGAAAGGATGCAGACGAGGTTTCCCAGGATGTTGCCTGCTATGGAGCTGGTCTTATGAGGAAAGGTTCAGGGACTTGAGACTGTTTTTGTTGGAAAAAAGGTTAAGAGGTGACTTAAAAGAGACATACAAGATGATCAGAAGATTAGTGAGAGCCTTTTTCCCCGGATGGAGATGGCTAGCATGAGGGGACATAGTTTAAATTGAGGGGTGACAGATATAGGACAGATGTCAGAGGTAGTTTATTTTCTCAGAGATATTAGGGCCATGGAACGCCCTGCCTGCAACAGTAGTAGACACGTGAACTTTAAGGACATTTAAATGGTCATTGGATAAACACATGGATGACAATGGAATAGTGCAGGTTCAATGGGCTTCAGATTGGATTCACAGCTCGGCGCAACATCGAGGGCTGAAGGGCCTGTACTGTGCTGTCATGTTCTATGTTCCAGGCTTGGGCTGACAAATGGCAATTAACATCTGTGCCAAACAAATGTGAAACAATTACTACCTCCAATAAGAAATCACATAAATAACGCCTTTTGACATTCAATGGCTTTTCTGTTGCTGAATCCCCTAAGATCAAAAACCTGGGAGTTAACATTGAGCTGAAAATGAAATGGATTTACAATGTAAGTACTGTGGCTATAAGAGCAGGTCAGGGGGCAAGAACACTGCAGTGAGTGATGTACCTCATGGCTCCAAAAGCCTCTCCACCATCTCCAAGGCACATGTCAGGAGTGTGATGGAATATTCCCCACTTGCGTGGATGGAAATATCTCCAAGATCTCCCAAGAATTGGGATCCCAGCATGACCAAGCAGCCATATAAAAGCACAATGTTGCAGACATTCAAAATCCGAAATGAAATCAGAATGTGCGAGAGAAATTCAGCAAACCTGGCAGCACCTGTGAAGAGAAACATGAAGTTAATATTTTGGGTCCAATATAACTCTTCTTCAGAACAGTGCTGACAAGGAGTCATGTCGGACTAGAAATATTCATTCTCTTTCTCTTTTGACAGTTACACCAACCCTGCTGAGTTTCTCCATTATTTTCTCTTTTACGATGAAGTAACCAGTTTGTTTGGCACCACATCTACAAACATTCATTCCATCCCCCACCAGTGCTCCGTTGACAGCGTCTTCAACATCTATGACCACTCCTTTCCTAAAGAAATAGGCAGTAGATGCATGAGAACATCACAACCTGCATGTTCCCTTCAAGCCACTCACCATCCTGATTTTGATATATATTCCTTCAGTAAAGTCGCTATAGTCCCATTAGATCATAGGGCTGATCTCTCAGAGACATGACTGGTCATGTGTTTAACCTGAGTGTCACCATGCCTCAGGGGAGCGGGGGTTTGAGAAGGTAGGATTTTCATGGTGATCTCAACCAGCGTGATTTGGAGGAGCTGGTGTTGGTCTGTGGTGGACAAGGTTAAAAATCACACAATAGGTTATAGTCCAACAGGTTTATTTGGAAGCACTAGATTTCGAAGCACTGATGAAGAAGCAGCACCTCAAAAGTTCGTGCTTCCAAATAAACCTGTTGGACCATAACCTGATGTTCTGTGATTTTTAACTTCAACCAGTGTGGGAATTGAACCTGTGCTGTTAACGTAGAACATTGAACAGGAAAGCACAGTACAGGCCCTTCAGCCCTCACAGTTCTGCTGACCTTTTATCCTCCTCCAAGATCAAAGGAATTTACATGCCCTTCATTGTTCCTCCTTCCATGTGTCTATCCAAGAGTCACTTTAATATCCCTCATGTATTTGACTCTACTCCCACTGCTGGCAGTGCATTCCACACACCCACCACTGCCTGTGTAAAGAACCTACCTCTGACATCCCCTCAAATCTTCCTCCAATCACCTTAAAATATATGCCCTCTCGTCATAGCCATTTCCAGCCTTGGAAAAAAGTCTCTGGCTATACACACTCTCTGTACCTCATCATCATGGACGCGTCAATCAAGTCACCTTGCATCTATCTTCGCTCAAATGAGAAAACCCTGAGTTTCCTCAACTTATCTTCATAAGACATGTGCTCCAGTCCAGGCAGCATCTGGGTAAACCTCCTCTGCCCCAGCTCTGAAACTACCACATCCTTCCTATAATGAGGTGACCAGAACTGAACACAATATTTCAACCGTGGTCTAACTAGGACTCTATAGAGCTGCCGCATAACCTCATGGCTCTGAAACTCAATTGCCATGCTCATGAAAGCCAACATACCCTACACCTTCTTAACAGCCCTATCAACTTGGGTAGCAACTTTGAGGGATCTATGGACAAGATCCCTCTGTTCCTCCATACTGCCAAGAATGTTGCCTTTAACCCTATATTCTGCATTTAAATTCAAGTATCCAAAATTAATAATTTCACACTTTTCCAGGTTGAACGACATCTGACACTTATTGGTCCAGTTCTGCATCCTGTCAATGTCCTGTTGCAACCTACAGCAGTCCTCCACACTATTCACCACTCCACCAACATTCACCCAATCGGCAAACTTACTTACCAACTCTTCCACTTCCTCATCATTTATAAAAATCACAAAGAGCAGAGGTCCCAGAACCAATCCCCAAGTCACTGGTCACTGAGCTCCAGGCTGAATATTTTACATCTACTACCACCCTCTGTCTTCTATGGGTCAGTCAATTCTATATCTGGAAGCCAAGTTTCCCTGTATCCCATAACTGCTTACTTTCTGAATGAGCCTACCATGGGGTACCTTATCAAATGCCTTGCAAAAATTTAATTACACCACATCCACTGCTCTTACTTCAGCAATGTGTTTTGTCACATCCTCAAAGAATTCAATAAAGTTTGTGAGGCATGACCTGCCCCTCACAAAGCCATGCTGACTATCTCTAATCAAGCTTCAGTTTTTCAAGTAATCAAAAATCCTGTCTCTCAGAATCCTCTCCAATAACTTTCTCACCACAAACTTAAGACTGATTGGTTTGTAATTCCCAGGATTATCCCTATTCCCTTTCTTGAACAAGGGAATAACATTTGCCATGCTTCAATCATTTGGCACTACTCCAGTGAACAGTGAGGACACAAAGATCATCATCAAGGGTGCAGCAATCTCTTCCCTCGCTTCCTGTAGTATTCTAGTGTATATTCCATCTGACCCTGGGGATTTATCTATCCTTATGTTTTTCAAAATTTTCAGCACATCCTCCTTCTTAACATCAGCCTGTTTGAGTAGATCAACCTGTTTGAGTAGATCGGCCTATTTCACGCTGTCCTCACAAATGCCAAGGTGCCTCACCCTCGTGAATAATGATCAATAATGGACTTTCCTACCTCCTCCGACTCCAGGCACAAGTTCCCTCTGCTGTCCTTGATTAGCCCTACCCTCACTCTGGCCACCCGTTCCTCACATAAGTGTAGAACACCTTATGGTTTTCCTTAATCCTACCGGCTAAAGATATTTCATGCACCCTCCTAGATCTCCTAAGTCCATTCTTCAGTTCCTTCCTGGTACCTTGTAACCCTCTCAAGCCCTATCTGATCCTTGCCCTCCTCAACCTTAAGTAAGCTTCCTTTTTCATCTTGACTAGATGTTCCACATCCCTTGTCACCCAAGGTTCTTTCAACCTACCATCCCTTCTTTGCCTCAGTGGGACAAACCTGTCTAGCACTATCAGCAAGTGCTCCCTAAAAAATCTCCACATTATTGTCATGCATTTCCCTGAGAAAATCTGTTCCCAATTTAGATGCCCCAGTTCATGTCTAATAGCATTGTAATTCCCCCTCCCCAATTAAATGCTCCCTTATACCATCTGCTCCCATCCCTCTCCATGAGTATTGTCAAGCTGGGGGAGTTGTGATCACTATCACCTAAATGCTCTCTCACCGAGAGATCTGACATCTGACCTGGTTCGTTGCCAAGCACCAAATCCAAAATAAGATGTTGGTGTCACTCTCCATCGCAAACCAGCCGTCCAGTCCTCACCGTTGCAGGTGGTAAGTTAGCACAGTTTGCTGGACAGCTGGTGTGAGTTGTAGAGAGGTGAAGTGGTACTTTGGTTAAATTCACCATCAGTTGTCTCTCTACCTCTCTCCAAGACAGAATAACCATTTGAATAGGGCAATTCCTTCGGTGTCCCTCTGTCACAATCCTGGAACATCCCTCTCCCCCCATTCCCTTCACACTACTGACCAATTGTTCCCACATCATCAGGACTGTAATGGCACAAGAAAGCAGCTACCACCACAATCTCAAGGGCAGTAAATTCTGACCCAGCCGTCGGAGTCAAAGTCCCCTTGATTAATTCTGAAACACATCTGAACAAAACATGTTGACAGACAAGCTTTTGGCTGCCAGAAAATTCAGACAGTTATTTCAGATTGTGTGTGTGTCTGTCTCTGTGTCTGTGTGTGTGTGTCTGTGTGTGTCTGTGAAATGTTTCTGACCTGTGCAGCATTTTCAAACAGCACTGTCAGGAAATGGTTCATCCTTGGGGCAGGTCATTAAATCCCTGCTGCTAAAAGCAGGAATAACTTCATACGTTCCTGAATTATCGTCTGGTATTTGATCTGTTCTTGTGTTTGGATGGTCCTGTCCACCTAGTGATCCCAGAGTGGTCAATGTTTGTGTCTGAGTGGAATAAAACATACTGCCTGTGCCAACAGTGCAGCAAATCAGTGACTGTCATTGTAACAAGAGTGTGTTCTGTAATCAGCTTTGAAGGTGTAGTTGTCTTTGAAGAATATTGTTATCTCTCATGTAATTGTGGGTTAACACAAGTATCAGTAGAGCACAGTAACTTCTGGAGTGAGCAGTTTCACATTCAAACTGACAATGACTGATTCCTGTTAGTGTAAGGGTATAATATCAAAAGAACTGATCTGAAGGAGATGGGGATCAAGACCTGGGTCAAGAGCAGGCTCAGGGTGATCTGTCAGAGAAGAGTTCCCATCACCTATCCTGTGGGGATTGGCTCACTGCCATCAATTGAAACACTCACTTTCCACATGGAAATATTGTCTTAATGAATTAACTAATGTCATTGCCCATCATTGTTTTCAATCTGAATGTACACAATACAAATCACACGTCAGGACGTTTGTTAAATGACTGGAAGTAATGTAACATATGACACTAAAGTCGGTGGTGTAGTGGACAGTTTGGAAGAATGTTGCAGGTTGCAGGGGGACTTCGATAAACTGCAGAATAGGGCTGAGAGGTGGCAAATGGAGTTAAATGCAGGCTAAATGTGAGGTGATGCATATTGGGAAGAATAACAGGAAGGCAGAGTACTGGGTCAATGGAATGATTCTTGGGAGTGTGGATGTGCAGAGAGATCTTGGAGTCCATGTACATAGATCCTGAAAGTTGCCACCCAGATGGATAGTGCTGTTAAGAAGGCATACGGTGTGTTAGGTTTCATTGGTAGAGGGATTGAGTTCCAGTGCCGCAATATCATGCTGCAACTATACAAAATGCTGGGGTGGCCACACTTGGAATATTGTATATAGTTCTGGTCGCCATATTTTGGGAAGGATGTGGAAGCATTGGAAAAGATGCAGAGGAGATTTACCAGGTTGTTGCCTGGTCTGGAGGGATGGTCTTATAAAGAAAGGCTGAGAGACTTGAGTCTGTTCTCATTGGAAAAAAGAAGGCTAAGAGAGGATTTGATAGAGACAGACAAGATGATCAGAGGATTAGATAGGGTAGACAGTGAAAGTCTTTTTCATAGGATGATGATGTCAGCTTGTATGAGGGGGCATAACTACAAATTGAGGGGTGATAGATTTAAGACAGGTGTTAGAGGCAGGTTCTTGATTCAGAGAGTGGTAAGGGTGTGGAATGTCCTGCCTGCCAATATAGTTAACTCAGCCATATTAGGGAGATTTAAGCAATCCTTGGATAAGCACATGGATGATGATGGGAGAGTGTAGGGGGACGACCTGAGAATAGTTCACAGGTCGAGGGCCGAAGGGCTTGTTCTGCTCTGTATTGTTCAATGTTCCAACTATTTAGTTAACCGAATTGATTCCCTGGGGTTTGAGTTTAGAACTAGAATTAAATTCTATTGTCACGTGTGTTCACATAGAGGAACACATGAGGACAGTGAAAAGTGTACAGAGTCACCATTCTCCACTACCATCTGCAACAAGATAGATTCCCTTCCGTTACCTTGGCCATACACCAGTCAGAATCTGTCAGCTCCGAAGGAAATCATCCACTCTGATGGAGAATGGGGCAACTGCTATTTAGCGAGTGAAACAGTTTTACTATCCCATTCTTGAAACTGTTGCTGTTCCTGGTGATTCATGGTTCAGCCCCAGTGTATTGGAAGATAGCAGGTGGAAGCCCTGCATTAAAAAAGGGAGACAGAAAACAGGAAGCACAGGCCGGTTAGCTTAACATATCACAGGGAAACTGCTGGAAGGTATTATTCAACCAGATACAGCAGCCCACATTGATCAGTTGAAATTCATCTGGCAGAGTTGACATTGTTGTGTGCATCCATTGAATTTCTTTGAGGATGTAACATGTGTCATTGATAAAGGGGTTTACCCTGAGCTGAGCTTTTATCCCATAAAATGACACAACAAATGTCATGGCAGGAAGGTGTGGGGTGGTGTTGGGTGGGGGTAATGATTACACGGGATCACTGTGGTTTACTGAAATGGAAAGCAATTGGAAGCAGCACTTACAAAAGACAATAGACAGTAGACAATAGGTGCAGGAGTAGGCCATTTGGCCCTTTGAGCCAGCACCACCATTCATTATGATCATGGCTGATCATCCACAGTCAGTATCCTGTTCCTGCCTTATCCCCATAACCCTTGATTCCACTGTCTTTCAGAGCTCTATCCATCTCTTTCTCGAAAGTATCTGGAGACTTGGCTTCCACTGCTTTCTGGGGCATAACATCTCATATATCCACCACTCTCTGGGTGAAGAAGTTTCTCCTGAACTCTGTTCTAAATGGCCTACCCCTTATTTTTAAACTGTGTCCTCTAGTTCTGGACACACCTTCAGCAGAAACTTGCTTCCTGCCTCCAGAGTGTCCAACCCTTTAATAATCTTATACTTCTCAATCAGATCCCCTCTCATCCTTCTAAGCTCAAGTGTATACAAGCCCAGTTGCTCCAATCTTTCAACATATGATAGTCCCGCCATTCCAAGAATTGACCTCGTGAACCTACACTGCACTCCCTCAATAGCTAGAATGTCCTTCCTCAAACTTGGAGACCAAAACTGAACACAATACTCCAGGTGCTGTCTCACCAGGCCCAGTACAGCTGCAGGATCTCTTTGCTCCTATACTTAATTCCTCTTGTTATGAAGGCCACCATGCCATTAGCTTTCTTCACTGCCTGCTGTACTTGCATGCTTGCTTTCATTGACCGATGTACAAGTACACCTAGATCTCGCTGTACATCCCCTTTACTGAACTTGACTCCATTTAGATAATCTGTCTTCCTGTTCTTGCCACCAAAGTGGATAACCACGCATTTATCCACATTAAAGTGAATCTGCCAAGCAAATTTGCTAATATTACGTTTAATACCCTCATCTATATCATTAATTTATATTGTAAACAGCTGTGGTCCCAGCACCGAACTGTGTGGTACCTGCCATTCCAAAAGGGACCCGTTTATCACTACTCTTTACTTCCTGTCAGCCAGCCAATTTTCAGTCCAAGTCAGTATTTTGCCCTCAATACCATGTGCCCTAATTTTGCTCACTAATCTCCTATGTGGGACTTTATCAAAGGTTTCTGAAAGCCCAAGTACACGACATCCACTAGATCTCCCTTGTCCATCTTCATTGTTACATCCTCAAAATATTCCAGAAGATTAGTCAAGCATGATTTCCCCTTGGTAAATCCATGATGACTCTGACCTCTCCTGGGGGTTACTGCTATCCAAATGAGTCATAATTTCATCTTTTATAGTTGACTCCAGCATCTTTCCCACCCCTGATGTCAGGCTAGCTGGTCTAAATAATGGATTCTGAAATGGATTAAGTCTAAATAATAATATTTATTATTAATTATATATATATATTATTTATATTATTAATATTTATAATAAATCGATTGTATTAGCATGAATCAATATTAATTGGCAGGATTCCTTCATACATTCTCAGTGACCTGTCATAGTGATTCATGGCTAATTTAACACATGACTGCATTAATTCATTGTTAATTAAAGAATGGAAAACTACATTACTGGCCAGTTAAAGAAATTTTGCATATGATTGGGGGATAGGGATAGGTATATATATGGCAGATGAAACTCCCAAAAGCTGGGGAGGTGACTGTGAATGGCTGTGTATATGTATAAAAAAAAAATTAGAAATGACATGAGAAAACAATGTAAGGCCACTATGGTTGAGGAATATATAAAAAGGTTAAGGCAACAATACTGCAAAATAAAGAACTTAAATTCTACTCGGAATCCCGAGCCTATGTCTGGCATACCGATCCTTTTGGAGGATTGGGATTTTGTTACTGTATACATGCTGAGCCCTGTGGTTATGTGGTTGGCATTGCTGTCGCGTGGTGCCAGGGTCCCGGGTTTAATGCCAGCCTTGGATGGCTGTCTGTGTGGAATTTGCACATTCTCCCTGTGTCTGTGTGGGTTTCCTCCGGGTGCTCCGGTTTCTTCCCACAGTCCAAAGATGTGCATGTCAGGTGAATTGGCCATGCTAAATTGCCCATTGTGTTAGGTGCATTCATCAGAGGGAAACGGATCTAGGTGGTTTATTCTTCGTAGGATCGGTGTGGACTTGTTGGGCCTGTTTCCACACTGTAGGGAATTCAATCATCTTCTGATTGTCTCCAGCCTTAATTTAAAGCATCCACTTGTTGAAACATTTCCTTTTGAAAATGAAGCATTCAGTCTTCATAGTCGATGTCATGGGTATGAGCGAGTTGAGCCAGCCTAAACCAGGTCCCATCCCAGGGACTAGAGTAATGTTAATGAAGCATGGCTCTAACTGTAATACCAAATGGCCAAATTTGCTCAGTATGTCCAAGTGTGATACGGATGCAAATGCAGTAAAATTCTAGGAGTAACCTGAATACGAATGGCTTGTGTTACAAGACTGAAAGATGCGCCTATCTGTCTGATGGAAGTGACAAACAATTTAACAATAAACAAGAAGCTCAATTACCTTTATTTAACCTTATGCTATTGCAATGTTTTCTGGCTGGAGTCACTGACATGATCCAGACCAACAGTACAAACCAGTCCAGGAATTTCCAGTTTCAAATGAGATAAGCGGTGGTTTTCTATTGGGATGGCTAGAACCGGACTGAACCATGATGCAAGCTACAAGTAAAACAAATTATATTCAGCTTCCTCGCGATCCCAAATGCTGGATGCCATCACTGATAGGGTTGATTGGAACCAGGATACCCACTGGGGGTGAAACCTATCCCAGTTACCTTGGAACTGATGTTGGGAATCAACAGGGAATCCTATTAAAGGTATGTGCAAGTATATGCAGCTGCCAAGCAGGCAGCCATACGCCCCCAACCTTCTGATCCCATTGGATCGCCAGCAAAACTCATTTGGACACAATATAAGGACGGGTATGTCAGACCTGGGTAAGGTGCAAAAATAATGGAGGAATGATACTGTCTGTTCAGTGCCAATTCACAACGTAGAGGTTGATGTCTCTATTGCTTATTAACTGTAGTCATCCGGGTTTAGTGTTTGGATTGTTTTCAATATTGTTTTGAAATTTGGAAGTAATTTGTAAATTTCCATTTCTGAAATAATTACAGGCACTTTATACTAAAATATACTGCTGACTGAATTATCAAGTGATTTGATTTCATACATAGTCGCTAAGCCTAAATATCATTGCTTTGTGTATGGAGCTTGTAAGAATACACACTCGTGGATATGATTTATTTTTGCATTGGGCTGTTAGATCTAAGAAGGAGTGTCTGGCTGAGCTATTATCTTCATGTAGATATTTATACTGAACAGTGATGGTTTATAATTTTAAGATTGTACCAATATCTAAATTCTAGGGTTAGCTCAATATTAGAAAAAAATCAGTGTGGTTTAAAACTTTGTGTCATGTTATCATAATTTGGGGACAGCTTTGCCCTCCAGCCAATATTTATTACCAACTCTTCTGCTCAAAATCATCATCAGATTTCTACATTTAATTCTAATTACTGTTAACCAAAGCTGTAGATCGGGCCATTTAGTTGGGCATAATGTTGATGTTTTTTTTCAAAAAAGACAATACAATATATTGCAGAACTAATCTAAATTTTAGATAATAGATTTTTTTAGGAGCAAAACTTCAAAGAATATTATATCCCAGCAAAGCTGGATTTATAAAAATAGATTTGCTTAATTCACCCATATGGTTATATGGCTTTTCCATACAAAATAAGAAAATAATGGGTAGGAAGGGAATTTCTAGTGCATAATTTAAAATGAATGAGCTTTTTGCCAGTATGGGCAATATATTTACTCCAGTGGGCTATTGGAGTTTGATTAATTTGAGAATTATTTATTTCAAAATTGCTCTTAGGGCTTCTAGCCTGCTGAAGAGCAAACGTTATGGCCTCAAATAAGGTACACCCGCAATACTCAGACCAGAATATGGGTAACCTCCATCCGATTAGTTTGTGCTACTTCTTTGCTGATGCCTATTTTAATTGAATATATATATACTGCATATACTTATAGCTGAAAATGTGTTGCTGGAAAAGCGCAGCAGATCAGGCAGCATCCAAGGAACAGGAGAATCGACGTTTCGGGCATATGCCCTTCTTCAGGAATGAGGAAAGTGTGTCCAGCAGGCTAAGATAAAAGGTAGGGAGGAGGGACTTGGGGTATGGGTGTTGGAAATGCGATTGGTGGAAGGAGGTCAAGGTGAGGATGATAGGCTGGAGTGGGGTGGGGGCGGAGAGGTTAGGAAGAAGATTGCAGGTTAGGAAGGCGGTGCTGAGTTCAAGGGATTTGACTGAGACAAGGTGGGGGGAGGGGAGATGAGGAAACTGGAGAAATCTGAATTCATCCCTTGTGGTTGGAGGGTTCCTAGTCGGAAGATGAGGCGCTCCTCCTCCAACCGTAGTGTTGCTATGGCCTGGCGATGGAGGAGTCCAAGGACCTGCATGTCCTTGGTGGAATTGGAGGGGGAGTTGAAGTGTTGAGCCCAGGGGGTGGTTGGGTTGGTTTGTACGGGTTTCCCAGAGGTGTTCTCTGAAACGTTCCGCAAGTAGGCGGCCTGTCTCCCCAATATAGAGGAGGCCACATCGGGTGCAGTGGATGCAACAAATGATGTGTGTGGAGGTGCAGGTGAATTTGTGGTGGATATGGAAGTATCCCTTAGGGCCTTGGAGGGAAGTAAGGGGGGAGGTGTAGGCGCAAGTTTTGCATTTCTTCCGGTTGCAGGGGAAGGTGCCGGGATTGGAGGTTGGGTTGGAGGGAGTCACGAAGGGAGTGGTCACGGCGGGCCTAACCCTGCCCCCACGCCGATTTCCATCACCACGCCCAACTCTGCCCCCACACCGATCTCTGTCCCCGCCCCCACGCCCAACCCCACCCCCACTCCCAGCTCCAGCCCCACACCAGGTCCTAGCTCCCAGCCCTGCCGTGTTTTCACCATCCCTCCAGAAGTACCCCTCTCTGACGATGAAAGATCAGTCCTCAGCAGAGGCCTCACCTTCATTCTCCTATGCTCTCGGATTAACGAGTTCAACACGCGGTGTGACGTCGAACTATTCTTCCGCCGCGTTCGCCTCCGTGCCTACTTCTTCAACCAAGATTCTCGCCCACCCTCTGAAGTACCATTTTGGCCATGTTTCTTATCTAGAAACTCACCTCATTAGTATTGGATGATTTTCAAACTCAGCACCCAGGGCCAAATTATGTAATCATGGATTATCCACAGACCCCAGGAAGTCACAAAGATAGGCCTGCGTCTTACTGGGAAGGTCCCTATATTGCCTATGCTAAACCTGAATTTTTTCAGTTATAATAAGGCAGCTAACTATCTTGTCCTGAATAGAGCAAGTAGTCCACATGCCGGAGCTGTAGGAACACTATTTCCAACTCCTGTTCCCTGTCCAATTATCTGGCAATGAAATCATAATTCCCCTTTTAAACATACAGATTCGCCTGACTTCTGTGCAGAATGGAAGAATCCAAAGACCATATCAAGAAGTAAAACACACTCATTGGCATATGCAGCTCTTATTGTTCTTTCATTATGAAAGTCCTTAAGTATTATTAGTCATCAAAACCATAATTATCTCACTTGTGGACTCATAATTTTGAGAAATGAGACAACTGCTGCCTTAATAGAAATTAGGGACATGCTTTCAGAATTCCGCCAATTTGCCCATCAAAACCAATTACATACTTGCGAAATCATGTGGATTTTGCACTATAGTTAAAGGAAAATGCATTATGAGGGTCACTGACATTTTTGAAAACGTTACTAGACATATTGATAATATTCACACTTTTGTCAACCAAATGAATGAAGGTGCGGGATGCGAAGATTGGGGTTTTGGCTCATGGTAAAACTGATTAGTTAATATGTCTTTGTATGGTGCTATTGTTTTAATTGGTCTTTTTGTTGGTATTGTGATACTTAAGCGTATTATTGATAAATATTAACTTACAGTCATAGAGATGTACAGCATGGAAACAGACCCTCTGGTCCAACCCGTCCATGTCAACCAGATGTCCCAACCTAATCTATCCCACCTGCCAGCACCCAGCCCATATCCCTCCAAACCCTTTCTATTCATATACCCATTCAAATGCCTCTTAAATGTTGCAATTGTACCAACCTTCACCACTTCCTCTGGCAGCTCATTCCATACCCATACCGCCCTCTGCATGAAAAAGCTGTCCCTTAGGTCTCTTTTATATCTTTTCCCTCTCACTCTAAACCTGTGCCCTCTAGTTCTGGACTCCCAGATCCCAGGGAAAAGACTTTGCCTATTTACCCTCTCCATGCCACTCATAATTTTGTAAAACTCTATAAGGTCACCCCTCAGCCTCCGATGCTCCAGCGAAAACAGCCCCAGCCTCTTCAGCCTCTCCCTATAGCTCAAATCCTCCAACCCTGGCAACATCCTTGTAAATCTTTTCTGAACCCTTTCAAGTTTCACAACATCCTTCCGATAGGAAGGAGACCAGAATTGCATGCAATATTCCAACCAATGTCCTGTACAGCCGCAACATGACCTCCCAACTCCTGTACTCAATACTCTTACCAATAAAGGAAAGCATAGCAAACACCTTCTTCACTATCCTATCTACCTGCGATTGCTTCTTCTTTACTTAAATCATGATGAGAAAACATCATTGGCTGCCCTTGATTCCCCTTCGGCAGAAGAGGAAGTATGGCAGTCTTTTAGAACATAGAATAGAACATAGAACAGTACAGCACAGAACAGGCCCTTCAGCCCACGATGTTGTGCCGACCACTGATCCTCATGTATGCACCCACAAATTTCTGTGACCATATGTATGCCGAGGAGTCTCTTAAATGTCCCCAATGACCCTGCCTCCACAACTGCTGCTGGCAACGCATTCCATGCTCTCACAACTCTCTGTGTAAAGAACCCGCCTCTGACATCCCCTCTATACTTTCCTCCAACCAGCTTAAAACTATGACCCCTCATGTTAGTCATTTCTGCCCTGGGAAATAGTCTCTGGCTACCGACTCTATCTATGCCTCTCATTATCTTGTATACCTCAATTAGGTCCCCTCTTCTCCTCCTTTTCTCCAAAGAAAAAAGTCCGAGCTCAGTCAACCTCTCCTTATAAGATAAGCCCTCCAGTCCAGACAGCATCCTGGTAAACCTCCTCTGAACCCACTCCAAAGCATCCACATCTTTCTTATAATAGGGCAACCAGAACTGGACGCAGTATTCCAAGTGCGGTCTAACCGAAGTTTTATAGAGCTATAACAAGATCTCATGACTCTTAAACTCAATACCCCTGTTAATGAAAGCCAAAACACTATATGCTTTCTTAACAACCCTGTCCACTTGGGAGGCCATTTTAAGGGATCTATGTACCTGCACCCCAAGATCCCTCTGTTCCTCCACACTACCAAGAATCCTATCCTTAATCCTGTACTCAGCTTTCAAATTCGACCTTCCAAAATGGATCACCTCGCATTTATCCAGGTTGAACTCCAGTGCTGCCACTGAATTCAATTAATTTGATCTATGCCTTTATGGTATGGTCATAGAATGACCAAAGGGTGGAATGAGGATCTAAAATTCGAATTTAGGCAACAAAAATATGTAGATTTTTATTATAACAAAATGGTTTCTCGATTTAAAAGAATATATAAAATGGCATGTGAACCATACTGCTAAACATACTGCTGATTTGCAGAATTAAGTTGCAGTTCAAAGATAAGAGGACAATAGAGTTTTCAAAGATGAATACTGACACGTTAATTGACCATTTGAACTAACCTTGAACTGATACATGGCGTGACAATTTACGTAAATAAGATATCCTTCTTCAAGAAAATACCATTGGATTAACCTGTCTTCAATCGTATCACCATATTACAGTTGATTGGACTTTTTTTGTAATTAAGAACCCTTTCCCAGGAAATATCATTGGATTAACTTGCTGCAAATCATGTCCCCTTATTATATGTGATTGGTATTTCTTGTACTATTACTAAAAAATATATAAATAATGTGTAATTTCAAATGTAATTGCGCAACTTCACCACAGAACACAGAAGCTTCAATCTCTGTGTTGCTGGATAGAATTGCATCAAGGTACCTTAATTCAATAAACTAGTGACCCTTGCTTTTTGAATAGACCGCATTTGTTGATTGTTTTAACCGATCTTGAACCAAGAGGCCCCTCTTGAGGGGTTGTAGATCTTCATGCTCACAATGAATAATGCCTGGACACACACACAAGTGGTATAAGTTGGATCAAACTCCCATGGTTATCACTTTATTCCTATTCATTTACGGGATGTGGGCATCATGAGCAAGTCAGCATTTATTGCCCATCCTTAGTTACCCCTTGAGAAGGATAGAGAGGGACAATAAGAGTGAGGTCAGTGATGTATCCATTGGTGGAAGCATATCTTGCTCACTAAGCCCCCTTCCCTCAGGAAATGCAGTATAATTCTGCTCACTTGGTCCTGGGAAATGGGGGATGGGAAATAATTGTTGACCTCGGCAACAATGGACACACATCGGTGTGAGGAGAATTACATTTCAATCAGTAAGTGCAATGTTCTTGTTTAAAGCGGACTGCTCTTAAAAAAAAGCTCAGCAAAGCTCACAGTATAAGGAAAGGTCTCAGGAATGCATGAACTCAGTTTCAAACAAGAAGCTTGTCAGCTGACTGAAGGACAGATTACCTCACCGGGAAAAATGCATCTTCCAAATAATCAGGTGCAAAAGGCGTTCTACACCATCCTTGCTTTTACTGGCATCCCTGGTATGGCATTATGACAATTGAACTTGTTTTAATCTGCTCTCTGGGATTTTCTTTTGAACAATGTCTCCAGGTCACTGACTGGTAAGCCTTACCCAAAAAAGGGAACAGTGATAATAATTCACTGAGCTGAATTCTCAGTAAATTCCTCTCTGACAGAGACTCCCAACTTCACTGGAGCTGCAGCATTTTCTGAATTCTGTGTTCTGCCATCTGTTCCGGTTTCATACGGTTTGAAGGTAGGAGGAGACATCGTGTAAGTTAGTTCTGAAGGAGTAGACCTGAAATGTTAATTCTGCTTTCTCTCCCACATATTCTGTCAGTACTACTGAGAAATTTGTTTTTGTTTTATAAATGAGGCCTGTTTTCGCTAAAATTTATAAAGTTAGGGGCTGAACTGAGCAAAGTCCCAAAGACATTAACAGGGAAAGACAAACTATTCACATTGGATGGCGATTATAGATTGAGGATTCTAGATCCGGTGAACAGCTAAGCTACTTAGTGTTCTTGTTTTGGAGACTAAGTGTAGAGTTATGGCAGCGCAGGCAGTGGAATATTCCTCCTGCAGGATGTTTGAGGTAGGGGTGACCACCGATGCTCCTGCCGACTTCACCTGCAGGAAGTGCAGCCAGCTCCAGCTCCTCACAGATCGCGTTAGGGAACTGGAGCTGGATGAACTGAGGATTATTCGAGAGGTTGAGAGGGTGATAGATAGAAGCTACAGGGACATAGTTATGCCAGAGAACAGCGGTAGCTGGGTAACAGTTAGAGGTGGGAAGGGGAGGAAGCAGGCAGTGCAGGGATCCCCTGTGATCATTCCCCTCAACAATAAGTATTTGGATAAGCTTTGGATACTGTTGGGGGGGTGGGGGGGGGTGGGGGGGGGGGGGGGGGGGGAGACCGGCCTAGCAGTGGTAAGCTGCAGTGATTGGGTCTCTGGCACGAGGTCCAGCTCTGAGGCCCAGAAGGGAAAGGGGGAGAGGAGGAGAGCGCTAGTTATAGGAGACTCTATAGTTAGAGGGACAGACAGGCGGTTCTGTGGGCATGGGCGAGACTCTCAAATGGTTTGTTGCCTCCCGGGTGCCAGGGTCCGAGACGTCTCGGACTGTGTCTTCAGAATCCTTAAGGGGGAGGATGTGCAGCCAGAAGTCGTGGTGCACATTGGCACCAACGACATAGGTAGGAAGAGGGGTGGGGAGGTCATTCAGGAGCTCAGGGAGTTAGCCTGGAAGCTAAAAGCTAGGACGGACAGAGTCGTCATCTCTGGGTTGTTGCCGATGCCGCGTGACAGTGAGGCAAGGAATAGGGAGAGAGTGTAGTTGAACACGTGGCTGCAAGGATGGTGTAGGAGGGAGGGCTTCAGGTATTTGGACAATTGGACTGCATTCTGGGGAAGGTGGGACCTGTACAAGCAGGACGGGTTGCACCTGAACCAGAAGGGCACCAATATCCTGGGAGGTAGGTTTGCTAGCACTCTTCGGGGGGGGGGGGGGTGGTTTAAACTAATTTGGCAGGGGGATGGGATCCGGACTTGTAGTCCAGCAAGTAGGTTAACTGTTTTTCTGGATGTCCAAGAATGTAGGGAGGCTGTGGAGAAGGTAGCACTGACAGGGAATACTTGCAGACACAGAGACGGGCTCAAGTGTGTATACTTCAACGCAAGGATATCAGAAATAAGGTGGGTGAACTTAAGGCATGGATCGGTACTTGGGACTACGATGTTGTGGCCATCACGGAAATGTGGATAGAAGAGGGACAGGAATAGTTGTTGGAGGTTCCTGGTTACAGATGCTTCAGTAAGATTGGGGGGGGGGGGGGGTTAAAAAGGAGGGGGGGTGGCGTTACGAATTAGAAATGGTATAACAGCTGCAGAAAGGCAGTTCGAAGGGGATCTGCCTTTGGAGGTAGTATGGGCTGAAGTCAGAAATAGGAAAGGAGCAGTCAACTTGTTGGGTGTTTACTATAGGCCCCCCCAATAGCAGCAGAGATGCGGAAAAACAGATTGGGAAAAAGATTTTGGAAAGGTGCAGAAGCCACAGGGTAGTAGTCATGGGCGATTTCAACTTCCCAAATATTGATTGGAAGCTCTTTAGATCAAGTAGATTGGACAGGGCGGTGTTTGTGCAGTGTGTCCAGGAAGCTTTTCTAACTCAGTATGTAGATTGTCTGACCAGAGGGGAGGCCATATTGGATTTGTTACTTGAAAACGAACGAGAACAAGTGATGGGCTTGTTAGTGGGTGAGCATTTACGTGATGGTAACCACAATTCTGTGACTTTCACCTTGGTTATGGAGAGAGATAGGTGCGTGCAACAGGGCAGGTTTTACAATTGGGGGAAGGGTAAAGACAGGATCTGAGGAGCATAAATTGGGAGCATAGGCTGTCAGGGAAGGATGTTGTTGAAATGTGGAACTTTTTCAAGGAACAGATACGATGTGATCTTGATATGTATGTACCTGTCAGGCAGGAAAGAGATGGTCGTGTGAGGGAATCTTGGTTGACGAGGGAGGTTGAATGTCTTGTAAGGAGGAAGAAGGAGGCTTACATAAGGTTGAGGAAACAAGGTTCAGACAGAGCATTGGAGGGATACAGGATAGCCAGGAAGGAGCTGAAGAAAGGGATTAGAAGAGGTAAGAGAGGGCATGAAAAATCTTTGGTGGGTAGGATCAAGGATAACCCCAAGGCCTTTTATGCGTATGTGAGAAACGTGAGAATGACGAGAACGAGGGTAGGTCCAATCAAGGACAGTAGTGGGAGACTGTGTATTGAGTCGGAAGAGATAGGAGAGGTCTTGAATGAGTACTTTTCTTCAGTATTTACAAATGAGAGGGACCGTATTGTTGAAGAGGAGAGTATGAAATGGACTGGTAAGCTAGAGGAGATACTTGTTGGGAAGGAAAATGTGTTGAGCATTTTGAAAAACTTGAGGATAGACAAGTCCCCCGGGCCTGACAGGATATATCCTAGGATTATGTGGGAAGCAAGAGAGGAAATTGCTGAACCGTTGGCAATAATCTTTTCGTCTTCACTGTCAATGGGGGTGATGCCAGGGAACTGGAGAGTGGCGAATGTTGTGCCCCTGTTCAAAAAAGGGAATAGGGATAACCCCGGGAATTACAGGCCAGTTAGTCTTACTTCGGTGGTAGGCAAAGTAATGGAAAGGGTACTGAGGGATAGGATTTATGAGTATCTGGAAAGACACTGCTTGATTAGGGACAGCAAGCACGGATTTGTGAGGAGTAGGTCTTGCCTTACAAGTCTTATTGAATTCTTTGAGGAGGTGACCAAGCATGTGGATGAGGGTAGAGCAGTGGGTGTAGTGTACATGGATTTTAGTAAGGCATTTGATAAGGTTCCCCATGGTAGGCTTATGCGGAAAATCAGGAGGCATGGGATAGTGGGAAGTTTGGCTAGTTGGATAGAGAACTGGCTAACCGGTTGAAGTCAGAGAGTGGTGGTAGATGGTAAATATTCAGCCTGGAGCCCAGTTACAAGTGGAGTTCCGCAGGGATCAGTTCTGGGTCCTCTGCTGTTTGTAATATTTATTAATGACTTGGAAGAGGGAGTCGAACGGTGGGTCAGTAAATTTGCAGACGATACGAAGATTGGTGGAGTTGTGGATAGTGAGGAGGGCTGTCGGCTGCAAAGGGACTTAGATATGATGCAGAGATGGGCTGAGGAGTGGCTAATGGAGTTCAATCCTGTCAAGTGTGAGGTTGTCCATTTTGGAAGGACAAATAAGAATGCGGAATATAGGGTTAACGGTAGGGTTCTTAGTAAGGTGGAGGAGCAGAGGGATCTTGGGGTCTATGTTCATAGACATTTGAAAGTTGCCACTCAGGTGGATAGAGCTTGTAAGAAGGCCTATGGTGTATTAGCGTTCATTAGCAGAAGGATTGAATTCAAGAGTCGTAAGGTGATGTTGCAGCTGTATAGGACCTTGGTAAGGCCACATTTGGAATACTGTGTGCAGTTCTGGTCGCCTCATTTTAGGAAAGATGTAGAAGCTTTGGAGAGGGTGCAGAGGAGATTTACCAGGATGTTGCCTAGAATGGAGAATAGGTCGTACGAGGATAGGTTGAGAGTGCTAAGTCTTTTTCCATTGGAATGGCGAAGGATGAGGGGTGACTTGATAGAGGTTTATAAGATGATCAGGGGAATAAATAGAGTTGACAGTCAGAAACTTTTTCCCCGGGTACAACAGAGTGTTACAAGGGGACATAAATTTAAGGTGAAGGGTGGAAGGTATAGGGGGGATGTCAGGGATAGGTTCTTTACCCAGAGAATGGTGGGGGCATGGAATGCGCTGCCTGTGGGAGTGGCAGAGTCAGAATCATTGGTGACCTTTAAGTGGCAATTGGTTAGGTACATGGATATAGGTGCTTAAGCTAGGACAAATGTTCGGCACAAAATCATGGGCCGAAGGGCCTGTTCTGTGCTATATTGTTCTATGTTCTATGAGGGAGCATAATCTGGGGTGGCATGGTGGCTCAGTGGTTAGCCATGCTGCCTTACAGCACCAGAGTTCCAGGTTCAATTCCAGCCTTGGGTGACTATCTGTGTGGAGTCTGCACATTTTGCCTGGATTTTCTCCCACAGTCCAAAGATGTGCCACGCTAAATTGCCTGTAGTGTTAGATGCATTAATCAGAGGGAAATGGGTCTGGGTAGGTTACTCTTCGGAGGGTTGGGGTGGACTTGTTGTGCCTGTTTCCATACTGTAGGTAATCTATTAAATTCCAGTGCGTTCAGGAGGGATGTTCGGAAGCACTTCCACATAAAAAGGGTGGGAGAGGCTTAGAAATCTCTTCCACACACAGCAGTGGATACTGGATGATTTGTTAACTTTAAATCTGAGATAGTTATTTGGTTTGTTAAGCAAAGAATTTAAGGATAATGCAGCTGTTTTGATTTGTAAAGCTTAATCTATCATCCTTTTTGGAAATTCTCTCCTCCCCACTGCCTCTGGTCAGGAAATTCAAATATTAACAGATTGCCCTCCTGATCCCTGCATGTCAAGGCATTTGTCATGCACAGATGTGTAGAATTACAGTGTGAATATCACAGCAGTTCCAACACTCACACATTGTCACTAAGGGAGCCTTGCATTCTCTGTAAGTGCAAGATACATGGAGTAGCTTGGTTGAAATCTTACATAAGTTCTGATGACCTGTTTTCTGGTCCTGTAGTGGCTCCAATCAGGATTTTGTCCAATGCCAAGAGCTAGGGATAACCTGACCCAAGGTAAAGAGGAGAATTTGTTTTATTGACAGTCCAATCTCCAGTCCTATGACTGGGTTAGGAGCAAGGTTTCCAATTGGGTTCTGCCTCCAGCAGAGTTGGAGCTGATACCTTTAAGGATCTTTTACAGTTCTTCAAATAGTTATCTTGTAACCAAACAAAATCAGAGATTTCTTTCTGCTCCTTGAGGAGGACTGTGTACTCAGATCCCATCCTAGCTCCATAATCTCTGGAGTGAATGGGCTGGAGGACAATCTTAAACTTCAAACTCACTCAATCCAAAGCAATTCTACAGACACAATGGGTAGGTCATTGGTGGTAAAATCTTATTGTTGCTCTCTGAAACAGGCAGGGGGAACTTCTGTTCAGTAATTCGCTATTTCTTTTCCCATTTGCTTTACACAGTTAATTTGCTGGCAATTTGCATTCTTTCCCAGCATAAGTGTGGTGTTTCCTCTTGCTTGACTCGTTACCTGGTGGTTATGGCAGCTGCCGATCTGATGTTATTTTCACTGATGTTATGCTGAGGAGAATTCCCTGTTTTTATTACCCACAGTCTTTTCTGGACATCACCCCTATGTGTAGTGTTACTGGGGCTCTGTTTCGTGCAGCCATGGACTGCTCTGTCTGGTTCACCGTCACTTTCTCCTTTGACCGGTTTGTTGTCAGAAGCTGAGAACAAAATATTGCACTGAGAAAACTGCGACAATGGTTCTAGCAATAGCCTGCATCCTGTTCTGTCTGAAATTCATCCCTTTCTATTTTCAAATTGAATCTTGGATGATGATCTACAATGTGCCATTCTGCTGTAAAATGAAATCAATTACTGCACTGAGATTTGGTGGGTGGCATTGGATTGGCTTGATACGGTTTTAACCCCTTTAGTGCCATTCGCTTTAATTCTATTGCTCAATGCTCTGACAGTCAGACACATTTTAGTGACCAGTCATGTCCGAAAGAGGCTGAAGGGTGACAGCAAAGGAGAGAACTGAAGAGACCCAGAGAAGGAGAGCAGAAGGAAGTCTGTGATTTTCCTCTTCTCCATATCGGGGAGCTTCATCCTCCTGTGGTTAATCAATGTTGTGGATTTCTTATATTATGTCATTCAAGGAATGAATATTGACGAATACCCACCTTTTCAACTTCACCTCAATAAGGTTGGTTATATGCTGCAGACTCTAAGTTGTTGCACAAACACATTTATTTATGCAGCAACTTTTTCTCGGTTCAGAGCAAAGTTCAGTAACACAGCTAAATACCTGGTTACATGAATTCTTTGTGTTATAAATAAATAAAACTCCTCGGTGAAGCACATAGGAGGGACTTGTTGTTCCTGGGCTTGAATGATTTTTGTTTCATTAATTTGTGCAACATGGACATCATTGGCTGGGTCAGCATTTACTCCCTGTCCCTAGTTGTCCTTTGAAAAGGTGGTGGTCTCCTTCCTTTTTGAATCGCTGCAGTCCATGTGCTTTGGTTCACCGACAATGTTGTTAGGGAAGGAGTTCTTGGATTTTAATGCAGCAATACTGAAGGAGCGGTGACATATTTCCAAGTCAGGATGATGAGTAGCTTAAAGGTAAACTTGGAGGTGCTGGTGTTCCCATGTATCTGCTGACCTTCTCCATCCAGGTTGAAGTGGTTGTGGGTTTGGAAGGAATTGTACAGGGCTGTGAATTTCTGCAGTGCATCTTGTAGATGCTACACACTGGCCTACTGAGCATCGGTGGAGGCAAGAGTGAATATTTGTGGATGCGGTACCAATCAAGCGGACTGTTTTGTCCTGGATGGTGTCAAGCTTCTTGAGTGTTTGTTGGAGCAACACCCATCCAGGCAAGTGGGGAGTATTCTATGACACCCTGATAAGAATCCTTATCTCAGTGCAGGAAGAGAGTCGAGCTGCAAACCTGCGGATTCCTCATCATTGCATAATCCAAAGGAATTTTCTGGGAAAGTTAAATTTCCTATTGGGTAATTCCAAATGGAATTTCCTATTGGGTAATTCCTATCAGCTTGGAATCATCTATTCATCTCCATCAAATTCAAATACTTCAGAGGGTTCTGATACAATTTCATAGAATAATTCTTCAGAAAATGTTTGACCATTCAACAGACCCCATACTAATGGCAAAAACAGCCAACTATGAGCTGTTTCGAATCAAGAAAGTGTGGCAGGTATTATATGACATTATCAGTTCCCACCCACCGAACAAATTTCTGGGCTCCCGGTTTTTCGGCATCAGACAGGTGTGGAGGCTGAAAAACCTCAAGGATTCAGTCAAGGGTTAGAGAGGGAGGGCAACAGCTCACAGCACTATCCAAACTGACAGCACACACAAACACATGCACAGATACACATACACAGATGCACAGATATACACACACACACGCATACATACAAATGCACACCATTGCGGTGTGGAAATTGTTGCAATTGGACTGAGGTCCCTCGATGAAGATGCTCATGTGGAGAAATGTTGTGCACCCCCTGCAATGTGGAAATGATTTATCTTTGAGTAGTATTCCAGACGTTATTCAAAACTGAGTGTTTCTAGTGCAATTATATCCAGGCAACTCCATGTGAACCAATTTGTGAGGAGACAGTGTGAATTTTATTATACTTTCTGCTGCTTACAGTGTTTTCTGAAGTACTCTCACAAATTCTAAGTGAGAAAGGATTCAAAAATGGTAGCAGTGAGACCAGCACTGGGCATGTTCATCTCCTTCTCCTCATATTTCAAGGACAGTATCACAAGTCATCCAGCAAAACTGTTCTGTGTCTCCAAAGGTATTCTTTGAAGAACAAAACAAATGCGCAATATGAGAGATTCACAGACTAAAATGTTTTCTCCAAAAATAAATCTGATTCTTGTGGAAAGTTCACTAGAGGGTGGCATTGTATCACTTTAGACACAAGATGGGCAGACAGAGAGAAAGACAGAGACTCGTGCCTTTGATTCACCATATTTTAATTCATTCATCCAAAATTCCATCAGGACAAAATGAGTACCATTGCAGGCAGAGACGGACAGACACATACACACACACACATGTCAACATTATCATCAACATTGTATTATCTTAAATACAAAAGGGACAGACAGAGAGAGAGGTGTTTGATCCCATTTTAATGGCTTCATCCCGAAAACAACAGAGACCCCATTGCAGAGATACACATAAACATAGATTCCTGCAGTAACATGAACACACACTAGACACAAACACATAGATAGGTACAAAGACAGACACAGATACATATAATCAAAAAAGTACTGTAATACATACACGAACACACACACATATACCTTCAGACACACACAGTCATTCACACAGATGCACAGACACACACACAGATACAGAGATAGAAACCTACACAGATTGACACAGAAACACACACACATACTTGCAGACACGTACATACAGAAACAAACACACACAGGCATACACATTCAGACTCAGATATTGTCAAGGACAGCAAAAGTGAAGCCACTAATAAAATTCCTCATTCCAAAAACTAAATGAGAAATCAGTAGATTTTTTGGAATGTGAGAGTTTACTGGAAATGTGTGCATAATTTCAAATAAAGAGCTGTGCCTTTGTTATGAAGGTGTTAAAGTGTACTGTACCTTTAGGAAAGTATCTGACTGCACCGAGTGTTCTGAACAAGATACAATGAAACCTTTTAATCCAGCAGCTAGAATAGTCGGTTGGAGACAAAAAACAAATGTGAATTAGGCCAATCAGTTTAAATTATACACCAAAAAAAACCAAACTCCAATCAAGTTTGAATCTAGTATATCGACAATATTAAAAGCCGATGACAAAATCTGGTGCTTGAGGATATAAAACCAGGAAAACGTGAACAGTTGAGAGAGAACTGCCAAGCCACCAATAAATGCAGACTGCCCACACAATAGGTCTCTTAAAGGTACACTTATCTATCAACGACCTGTGAAAGAGAAATTCTAAGAAGAAAATCTACAGAGGAAGATACAAATGGCAGATCTGACAGCTGCCTGGTTTTGAAATTTGGATTTTTGTAAATCTTAATCAGAGGTTTTATTGGACTAGTATTATAAAAGGGAAAGTAACAATAGGAGATGTAAATGGTTATTAGTTAATTATTTTCTGTTATAATTTCAGAAATAAAGTTGTTACTTTTTACTTTAACTAGTTCTTGGCCTCTCAAATTTTCGCAGATTACCACACTGAGTAAATCATTTTGTATTACAGGTTTAAATTAGCAGAGGGTTCACCCCATGTTGTAACACCTTTAACAAATCTGTGAAGGAAACTAACAAAAAAGTAGTCTGGTTAGCAGAATGCGAAGCATCCTTTGTAAGGATGAAAGCAATTTGAATGAATGAACCAGTGTTGGCCATTCCTGATTTTTCCAGCCTTTTCAAAATGGCATTTGATGCTGATAACTTGGAGTTGTGTGCTGTCTTGTTCCAGTACGATGAATCAGGAGTAGAGAAACCCATAGGGTACTTCTCATGGGAACAATATCAGTTATAGGAAAAATACTGTCCTTGAGAAGAAGAGGCTGTGGGATTGCTGTTGGCTTTTCAATACTTTGAAGTCTACATCTGACAAGGATTAATGAAATGCAAAGTTACACTGATCAAGACCAACTAGCCTTCATTGAGAAGTTTAAAATGAAGAAAGCAAGGCTAATCCAATGGAGTCTTTTGCTGCAACCATTTAATGTAAAGATCGTACACATTGCTGGAAAACTTAACGTAATTGCTGATGTATTGTTCCAAGGTGAGAAATAATAAATGGATTGCAGTCAGTGAAGTAGCACCACCCAGAAAGTTTGTGATTTCTAATAAACCTATTGGACTATAACCAAGTGTTGTTTTAGATTAGATTACCTACAGTGTGGAAACAGGCCCTTCGGCCCAACAAGTCCACACCGACCCGTCGAAGCGCAACCCACCCATACCCCTACACTTGCCCCTTCACCTACCACTGCCAGGCAATTTAGTATGGCCAATTCACCTGACCTGCCCATCTTTGGACTTTGGGAGGAAACCGGAGCACCCGGAGGAAACCCACGCAGACACGGGGAGAATGTGCAAACTCCACACAGTCAGTCACCTGAGGCGGGATTTGAACCCAGGTCTCTGGTGCTGTGAGGCAGCAGTGCTAACCACTGTGCCACCGTGGGGGTGGGGGTGGGGTGGGGTGGGGTGGGGGTGGGGGTGGGTGGGGAAGAGGAGAGGTTCCGCTTTGGCCCCACTCCTTTCCCTGAACATGTCATCTTGCCGGTAAGTGGGGCCGGGCGGCCGCTACTGATTTTATTTTATATTTTCCTCTCTCACGCAGCCCCGAGGTTTGTATTTAAATTGGGCGGGATTCTTAACGAATGCATTGATTCTCCTGGATTAATTAGCATGTTATGGTTGATAATATCTTTTTAGGAATGACCAGGAGACGCAGAGAATTCCTCAAGATAATAAGCCATTATTTGCAAACAAAAGCTGTAGCCATCAGAGCCACCAACCCTGAAAGCCACGAACAGTGAGAGTACTCAGAGAGTTATGTTCTAAAAGCCAGGCTCTACCCCCGTTATATTTACATAACCAATCGCACTGAGCCTACATTAACTAATCAGACTCTGCCACAATTGTCCTCTGGATTGCTGCTGACCCCCACATTGTGCTGTGGTCATCTTTTCACCTTTTGTCACCTGACAGGCCGCAGTCGGGTAAGGCTGACTCGAGCATGCAATCCAGACCTTGCACTTATGTAACATCTCCACATGTATTAATTTGTAGTTATATATTCATTTTTACCATAGACGCTGTCCATATGGCCATTTCTACTATCTTTCAGACGTTCCCAATCCCTTTCCCACCCCTAAAACTGTAATAGCAGTGGTCCCCACCCTTATTATTTCTCCTGCACACCGTCCAACACAAAGTGGGAATAATTACTGTGTTGTTTTTAATCTCTGATCCGGGAACTTCACTGTCCACAGGTTAGTGACAGCTACTGGCCGCAAGCGGGAACTGCAACCAACTCACGGAAATGTTCAGGGTCTGTCGGGGTAATGATGCGGCTCATGTGAGCAAACGGACTCTCTCTGTACACAAAGCACTCAGATTGATGCACACGATTGGGAAATAAAACAGGAAAATCGACGTTTCAGACAAAAAGTCGATTTTTCTGCTCCTCGGACGCTGCCTGACCCGCTGGGCTTTTCCAGCACCACTCTGATCTAAACTCTGGTTTCCACCATCTGCAGTCCTCACTTTTGCCCCGAGAAATAAAACAACCGATTGTACAAAATAAAGAATATTGTTTGGATACGTTTTGTTCAAAATTGAGCAGAATTTCGTAAAGAAAGAGCATTAGTGTGAAAGAGCATTAGTAGGAATAAAGAAAGTGTTAATTTATGTAAAAAGGTAAAACTCAGGATCTCTTGTTAGAGTTTATTTTAACCTTGAATAGATGACACATTAATCCTCCCTCCCCTTCTCAATAGACGCTGTTGGAACTGTTCAATGTTTCCAGCAGCTTGTGTGATTATTTGAGGTTCCCAACAGGAGCAGTGTCTCACTTTTCGAAAAAATTGCTGTGCTGCAATTAACATTTAAATAAGAATTGGGAAGCTGCAGAGGGGTAAACTTCAGAGTTGCTGAGTTTTGTTGCCCACTTCCACGTTGCAATTCATAGAAACCATCGTCATGACAAGTGAGGAGCAATCTGGATGGTTTTGTTTTCTCTCAGAATAAAACATTCATGTACTTTCAGAGAAAGTAAGGTGATAATGCCAGTTCATCTTCAAGTTCTTCTGTGCAAAATGGCTTTGAAAGCACCACCCTGTGATGTCTGGGAATCAAACGCGGGTTAACTGCTTGGAAGGGAGCTATACTTACCACTATACCACCATCGCTGTGCGACTGAATGGCTCTCAATTCTCAAACGCATTTAACAAGACCGTGATCATAAGTAATTGAACGTGACGAAAATAAAAACACGAATTTCTGGCGAAACTCAACAGGCCAGCCATCATTAGCATCAGAAATCTTCAGTTCTGAAAAAGAATCATTACACCCAAGAGTTTGACTCTGCTTTCTCCCCACAGATGCCAGACCTGTCGAATTTCACCAACATTTTCTTTATTAGTTTTGAAATCTCCAGTATGGACAGTTCTTTCCTTCAAATAGACCTGATGATGCATTGAGTACAGGAGTTGCAAAGACATGTTGCAGCTGTACAGGACATTGGTTAGGCCACTTTTTGAATATTGTGTGTAATTCCAGCCTCCCTGTCAAAAGGATACTGTAAAACTTGAAAAGTTTCAGAAAAGATTTACCAGGATGTTGCCAGGGTTGGAGGGTTTGAGCCATATGGAGAGGCTTAATAGGTTGGGACTGAGGGGTGACATTAGAAGTTTATAAAATCGTGAAGGGCATTAATAGGGCGAATATTTTTCTTGGATTTGGGGATTCAGATCTAGAGGTTATAGGTTTAAGAAGAGAGGGAAAAAGTTTAAAAGGGAACTTAGGGGCAACCTTTTCATGCAGAGGATGGTGCGTGTATGAATTGAGCTGCCAGAGGAAGTGGTGGAGGCTGGTACAATTACAACATTTAAAAGGCATCTGGATAGGTAAATGGATTGGGAGGATTTAAAAGGATATTGGCCAAACTGCTGGCAAATTAACTTGGGATGTCTGTTAGGCATGGACGTGTTGGACCGAAGGTCTATTTCCGTGCTGTACATCTCTCCGGCTCTATGACCCATTGAAGGGGATACTGGGTCAGATGATCATCTACCTCGGAGGCAGAGGTGAAGCAGCATAGAATTGATGTGGAAACTTGATTCGGCCCAAAAGGTCCACACTAATTCTTCGAACAGCATCCCGCCTAGACTCACCCCCTTACCCTGTAATCCTGTATTTCCCATGTATGATCCATTTTACCTACACATCCCTGAATATTATGGGTAATTTAGTATGGCCGAGGTATCTAATCTGCACATCTTTGGACTGTGTGAGGATACCGGAGAAATGGATTCAGATGAGTATCCTCAGGGATTGACAATATTAAAGGTTCACTGACGTTAGAATGAAGTGCTGTCTGCTCATCTGTCCCAAATAATCTGCCCCTTTCTCTGACGTTCTATCCTTGTTTCAGATTCCCAAATATACCTAATAAGGGAAATCAGGAGGGCAAAAAGGGGATGTGAGAGAGCTGGGGAGAATCCAAAGGAATTCTATAAATGCATCAAGGACAAAAGAGTAACCAAGGAGAGAATAGGGCCCCTCAAAGATCACAAAAACAATCTTTGTGCACCTGCAGGCGATGAGGGGAGATATTGAAGGACTATGTTGCATCAGTGTTTACTGTGCAGAAGGACATGGAACATATAGAATGTGGGAAAATAGACTTCGATATCTTCAAAAAATGTCCATATTACAGAGGAAGAGAAGCTGGATGTCTTAAAACGCATAAAGATGGATAAATCCCCAGGACCTGGTCAAGTATACCCTAGAACTCTCGGAGAAGCGAGGGAAGTAATTGCTGGGCCTCTTGCTGAGATATTTGAATAGGATATATAGATAGGATAATTAAGAATGTGTTTGGTATGCTTTATTTTATTGGTCAGAGTATTGAGTCCAAGAGTTGGGAGGTCATGTTGTGGCTGTGCAGGACATTGGTTAGGCCACTGTTGGAATATTGTGTGCAATTTTGGTCTACTTCCTATTGGAAAGATGTTGTGAAACTTGCAGGGGATTCACAAGGATGTTGCCAAGGGAGAAGCTGATCAGTCTGAGGCTGTTTTCCCTGGAGCGATGGCGGCTGAGAGGTGACCTTATACAGGTTTACAAAATTTATGAAGGGCATGGATAGGATAAATAGACAAAGTTTTTTTGTCCCCCTGGTTTTGGGGAGTCCAGAACTAGAGGGCATAGGTTTAGGGTGAAAGGGGAAAGATGTAAATGAGACCTAGGGGGCAACTTTTTCACACACAGGGTGATACATATATGGAATGAGCTGCCAGAGGAAGTGGTGGAGGCTGATACAATTGCAACATTTAAGAGGCATTTGGATGGGTATACGAATGGGAAGGGTTTGGAGAGTTATTTGCCGGTTGCTGGCAGGTAGGACTCTATTGGGTTGGGATATCTGGTCGGCATGGACAGGTTGAACCGAAGGGTCTGTTTCCATGCTGTACATGTCTCTGACTCTGACTCTATCTAATTGAAAGTCTGGTGATGAATAATGGATCATAAGCATTCAGATTCAGTAAGCATTAGTTGCTTACTGCAAGGAGAATTGTTCACTGCTTTGGGTTGCTCAGTTCAACCTCTGAAGTAAATGCAATACCTCAGCAAGTACGAATTGGACTTTTGCAACCAGTTTGTCAATTACCTAAAATACCAAGTTTACCAAATGTTTCAAACTGAATCTCACTGTGGAATCCTGCATTGGATAACTTAAAGGCTCTGACAATTAAACAGTTCAGTTTCTTTTGCAGAAAGAGAGTTAACAGCACAAAGGGGAACAATAATTCACTGACAAAGTACATCGACCAATTCAGCATATCCTAAAAATAATCTATACGATTCTCCCTGTGGTTGGTGTTTCAGGTACGTGGCTAAATACACTGAGTTGTTCTTAAAAGTCTTGATTTAAATTGACAAAGAATTTACTCTATGGTGAACACTTGCTCAGGTTGAGGGAAATTTCCCGAATTCCATCTTTGAGAGCGTTTGTTTTATTGACTAAGTTGAAAACATGATCCTTTTTGTAAGCCAAGAATTCTACAAAATATCAAGCTAAGATCCTCACAGGAGTAACGTGTTGCTTCAGAGCACAGTACAGTATTGGCACATTTTTGAAGAATATGCAGTACTGAAACGAGCTATCACTGCAGAACTATACTGTCTCTCACTGGGGGGGGGGGCGGAGAAAATTGGTTCTTCATTGAAATTGTTGGTTTGAGTATATAAGGAATCTTTTCTCAATGTTTATTGTGGTTTGTTATTTAATTAATGGCAAAGTGAAAAAGTGTTATCATTTTGAAATATTTTCAAACAGTTAACACAGTGTGATATGTTTCATCGTTCTCCTCAGCATTTCACAGAAGTAGATTGTAATGTTTTTCTGGTGAGTAAAAATCTGACAGCAGGTTTATTGTGTTCAATCTCCAGTATTAAGGTGTGTTCTAATTTATATGGAGTTACGATACAGCCTTTTTAGCGGTGATCAATCTTCTTTTCACGGCTTAGATCTGAGAGTTTGTTGTTCATAAAGTTATACATAATATTACGCTAGGCGTTCAATGAATGTCTGGTCCTGAGGATGTTGAGTGCTGCACAAAGTCCCAGTTCTGGAAATAGGAGCGAAGGACTCCATTAGTCATCGCAAAGATATCAACTCCCAGCACAAGGAGATCTCCGAAACAAAAGTAAAAAATGCTGCAGATATTCATCAGGTCTGGCATCATCTGGAGAGCGAGAAACAGAATTAACAGTGAGACAAAACAAAAACCGAATGAACTATGGATGCTGGAAATCAGTTGCCATACTGCCTGAGATTACCAAGAGGGTCCCACCTTCACAACCTTGCCCTTCCCCTGAGGGGACACAACACCGAGAGGATGGTAGGGGTCAGCACTATTTTGCCTGGGAGGGTAACTGTTACGGACCATGCCAGACCTCAAAATATTTTGAGAAGGTAGCCTGGACCCTAACTTTTGTTTTAATTTTAAAGGCAGATGTGAAGTGGGTGCTCCAGGTGTGATGTCATTGGTCAAATTATTTGGTTTTAGCAAAACAGAATGTATGTAAACACTGCAGCTGAGACACGAACAAATGAAAGCAGAATTTCGAAAACATAACTATTGGAAAGCTTAAGTGACCTGATACAGTAACTATTACTAATTACCTGTTCCAATACAGGAACATCACATAAATACACTCGGGGAAATAAAGGTTAATTCAAACAGATTCAAACAGGAAGGAGGGAATAACATCCAGAAAGTGGTTTCAGAGTAAGTCAGAGGATTGTTTTACTGAAACATGCCACTCTCCTGGAATCACACATCTTGTGTGATTTAATTTAAAACTAGAAAATTACTGAACTGAGAAAACTGGCCACTCCCCTTCCATTGTTAAACTAAACCTCTTCAGAACCTCTGTCTTTATGACCTCTCTTCTCAAAAAACATGACAGCATCATAACAGTAACTAAGGTGGGAAAACTCAAAACCTTTAAGATGCACTTGGATGAACACTGAAAATTCAAGACAAAATGTTGGGAAGTGAGATTTGTTGTAGCTTTTTTGTGTAATTTTACAAGCTGAGTGGATCTATGGGCCAGCTCTGTTCTGTATGATGCAATCATTCTATGATTCTGAGATTAAGGTTCTGAATTCTTGTTTTGTCTTCGATTTGAGGAAATGTGACCCGGTGTTCACTCCAGTTATTGGTGTGGTCAGTATCAGCTTCACGCTCTGTATCTGAGTGCTTATTCACACAGAGGATTTCCCAAATGAGATGTAAAGCTGAAATAACGAGGAAAGCAATGCTATAACAGTGCAACAATTCTCAAGGAGCTCTACACCATGAGGTATTGAGTGGCTGAATAGCCTCAGCAAAATGAAGGTCATCATTGAAAAGAATATCAAATAAATTAGATATTTATTGAGCTGATAGCACATGAAATGATGCAAGTATTGTCGTTTGAAGACAAATTGCAATTAATGTTTTAGACCTCCATAGGATCCAGTCTTTGGAATATTCAATCACAGACATAAATCTCAATGACATCATGTCATTAAAATAAACCTGTTCTCATAACCAGGTGTACTCAAAGTTTCCCCTTCGGAGATACCACCCAATATAAAGTCCAATTCCTCAATTTTCTGATTCCAACAATTTGTCAGCAGCAGGAAGGGAAGGTTGTTTCACAAAGTACAAAATGTATCCTGTAAGACAAGTAATTGAAAAAATATACTATACCATTCTTGCCATTGTTGGCATTCCTGGTAAGTCCTGTAACAACTTCAATTGTATGAATCCCTGGACTAAACCATGCTGATTTCCACTGTACGATTGCTAATTATTTTATTTCCATTTAGCAAGGCAAATCTCAATGACAGATGATGTTTCCCTCGCTCACGGAGTTTAAAGTGAATATTTTGCTGTTTAGGAGGCTCCTCAGTAATGTGCAGCATTGTGTGTTTCTCTGTACTGTGCAGAATCGGTTTGCATTGATGCCACGTTGATAGAGTTTTGCTGAGCTTCAGTCCTGACTGCTCGAGAAAGTGTTTAGCAAGACCACGCTCTCTCTGTGTTAGTTTAATGCCTGTTATCGGTCAGATGGGTTTTGTAACAACCCACTTCCTAGTGACACCTGGTGTTTCCCATTCCTTGATGGAAAGGAATTGTGTTGGTGGATCTTGCTTAGGCAGCTTGCTCCAAATAGGAGCCCAGATACAACAGGGTTCAGCAGGTTATGGAGTGATAAGTGGGGATCAGCACGGATGGCTTCAATGATCTTGCATGTTTGCAGCAGTCAGTAGACGTGAGGAGGTGTGATATTTGTAAGAACAGTTCACTCAGAGGGGTACTGAGTGCAGAGTTCCAACTGTGATGTGTTTTTTTGAAATTATTTGATTGTCAAAAAATCATGTAAACTGCGCCATTTGTCAAAAGATGCACAATACTGTGGTGTAGACTTTAAAAGTACAAATGCTGAGATCTGGAGCGGTGTGTCAGTAGCTGTCTCAAAGAGAATCAAATAACTTTCACAAACAGAATGTTTCTCACTTTGCCCTTTGATGCTGTTGTCCTTTTATGTTGTCCAAACTGATAATTCTGTTGTGTCCACTGATGGAGCTGACAATTGTCATGACATCTGCCTTGAAGAGAAATTTGTTCTGTCTGGTTTCTTTTGAAGAAGTGTTCGGAAATTTGGTGCCAAGGTGACTGCTCCATAGAAAACAGTAAATAAATGTTTTTTTCAAGTAGGCAAAAGAAGAATGAGTGAGTGGGTGGAATCAGACTCTAACAAACCCAGGGCTGACAATTATTGAAGTTTGAGCTTTGGATTGAAACTGCTGGACACAGCTTTCACTCCGCTGCTGCTGCTGCAAAAAGCTTGCAGTCACTCTCTCTGCTGCTAGATTCATTCCGTTAGCGTTGCCTCTGAGATTGGAGGAGATAGCAAATGAGGGAAATCTATTTTGATGAACTTGCCTTCACCAACTATGTTTGTGGGAATGCTGATGTGTTGGTACGATTGAAGAGTCATAATTAAATAATATAACAATTTGTTAAGAATTTCGACAGTTAAAGTTATATCAATTCTTTTTTTGGTTTCTACTTTAACTATGGTGGAAGAATAAATTGAGCTTTTGTTTAAAGCCGAGTGTTTGACCAATCAAGTCACATCTGGAATACAATGTCTTATGCTTACCTTTTAAATGAGATAAAAATTAGAGTCTCGGTTATTTCCTGATATGGTTTGAGAAATTGTGGTCTGGTCCAGAACACAGAAACATCGTGGAGTACAAATGGGAAACTCTTCCCCTATGTTTCGTAAAAGTTTCCAAAATGGAGATAAACTGATGTGATTAATTTCAGAAAGGGAAAATGGCAGAGCAGCAATGTTAATTCAATGAAATGTCCCATAGACATGTTAACTATTGTCCAAATAGTTGGGACTGATTAATCTTCAAGCAAGATTAGGGCAAGCTGTGGGACCTCGTATCTCTAATTTATTGGCTTGACATTAGTAAGGATGGATATAGAGCTGGATGTGTTCACACTATTTCAAGTCTGATCCTAATTAGGTTTTGATAAACAGTTTCTCAATCGATAATTCACAATCTTTCCACACCTAAAATTTCAGTGAGTTCTGCTCTTTGTTTTGTGATATATATCCTTCATGGGAGGACGATGTTTCAATGAGAAATGTGCGCCAACCAGTTTTAAGGCAATGTATCAAAATGAAAATACTAAAGTCGAATAAAATTGTTTCAACAAATACCTAACTTCAGTGCCTGTAATCTTATGACTATGATTAATAATTGAGTTGGAGAGCATTACATAGGATTAACAGTCCAGAATTCTGAAAGTTTTAAATATTAATCTATCAGCCAAGCCTCTTCTATTGCCACATTTTCGAACCCTGAATGAGCATTCCATATGAATGGCGCCAGTATGGTCTCTCTCATTCATGGAAGGAACATTTCCATGTTTTGCATCCGAAAATCCTTTGACATTTCATATCCAACTTTAGTACAGTATTCAAATTTCTCTCAGCAAAATTCAAGATGTGTGTGTGTGTGTGTGTGTATGTTTACACTCTCACACACCTTGTGAATGTGACAAACTAAATCTAGAAATTCGTGAATTAATTATTTTACCTTCATCATAAATATTCGATTCAGCCTGCAATCTGTATTCTCTGTCACTAATTCAGCTCACAATGTTCATTTCCAGAATTGTGAGCAGATCTCTTTGTGATAATGGCAAACATTCTCTTCTCTACAAACAAGCCAATATTCTGTCTCTCGTTGCTATTTTTATTGTACTAGAGCCTCTGACTTTCCAACATAATGACATGTTAAGTCTGTCATGCCCCAATCTCAGGATTGTTTGATTGCATTCACGGAACCTTGGTCTGTTCCTCAACCAGATGCACCTACTTTTACAGTTACATTTTAATGACTGGAAAAATATTCAGCTCTTAAAATTAACACATTCACAATAATGAGCCCTCAAAAAAGAGTCAATGAGATTTCATTGTTTTCATACGGACTGCAAATGAAGATGGTTCAGTCTGTTAGAGTGCCATCACCTCAGCCATTGTACATCTCCATCGGAATTCTTCAGGGTCATGTCCTAGGCCCCAAAATCTGCAGCTGCCTCGCCAGTGCCCTTCCCCGCATTGTAATTTCCAAAGTGGAGATGTTTGCTCATAATTGTACAATGTTCAGCATCATTTACTTTCTTAAATAATGAAGAGGTCTCTGTCCCTATACAGTGTTGTGAAGGTGCCGGTGTTGGACTGGGATGGACAAACTGAAGTCCCACAATACAAGATTATTGTTCAACAGGTTTATTTGCAATCCCAAGAATTTTGAGAGTTGCTCCTTTTTCAGGTGAAGTGGAGGAAAGCTACTCTGCTTCACGTGATGAAGGAGTAGTGCTCTGAAACTTGTGAAAGCCTGTTGTACTATAACCCGATGTTGTTTGACGTTTGAATTTGTTCAGATACAGTGAGATAAGATCTGATAATAGACAGTAACATTCACATCCCACAAGTGGTAGGCAATGATTGTCTCCAAACAGTGAGAATCTACTAATCTCCCATTGGATTACTATCTCTGAATGCATGATGACCAATACAAGAGCTGTAGTAACAGAAGTATGTTAGACACTTTAATTACAATAGCAATAAGCTCCCTACCTGTCTCACCAATCCATGTCTGCCACCCAGAATGCATAGCTCAGCGGTGGAATGGAATGCTGTCCATGTGTCTGGCTGACAGCAGCTCAATTGTAACAATTCACAAAGTACCACACTGTGTAGGACAAACAGTTGATTCATTGGCATGTCACTCACCACATTCAGTAGTCACTGCCTTCACCAACGACACCATGACCAACAATGAATACCACCTACGAAATTCAAAATAGTTAGAGTTTAAGTCTCAACTCACAAATGCACGATCTCCAGTACCCCGTCAAACAAGTGTAGCATAGAACCACCATCACATGCCTGTTAGCTTTCATTCTGAATTCAGAATATATCGTTGTTCCATCACCTTTGCTGGGCAAAAATTCTGCAACTCCCTCCAAGAACACTGGGTTGTCCTGCACCCAGAATTAATGCAGACGTTCAAAAAGGCAGATCTGCAGCACCCTCAGAAAGGCAAATAGAGCTGGATAATGAACATTTGGCCAGATTATAGGCCATGACGTGATTACATTTTATAAATAATCACTATTTCCATATCTGCACAAGGGTATCTCTGAACCAGTGTAACGGGTGACTTTAGACTCTCAAACCCATATTTTTATCAATTCAATTTACATCATTTGTCACTGGGACATTAGATCTCTGAATTTATAGTCTCTTGATAAGACCAGTCAATCACGGTTTCCCCTAATTTTCAGCATTGGCCTGAATCCATGGAAGGATATCCTGATACCAAGCAATGATATAATGGGGTTTCTTGGAAAAAGCTATGGTCCAATTCTGGTGATTTCCATTGAAAATGCTGGTTAAAACTTGTGGTTCTTAGCCCTGTTATGTGCTCTAAATCAGAGAGGGGGATTTCCATTCACAAGGTGACGCCTAGCAGAGGAGCTTTGGTGTGTGAGACTGGACATCAGGCAGAAAGCTTTGCTTAATCTCAGACATAGAGTGTGATTTCTAAACTGGGAAGTTACAATGACCAATACTACATAAAATCATATTTTATTTGAACGAGGGCTATGGTGTACAGTCTTTGACGT